>NC_092373.1:24060561-24694452 GCF_030028105.1 Mobula birostris | reverse complement strand
CACCCACACCACCCACTTTCCTGGCATTCCTTCTCTTCCACCTGTCCCACACCCCTCCTGCAGCACTTCACTCTTGCCATTCTCAACAGCCTTTGCTCATGCCAGATTTACAAATTCGCTCTCCATTCCACGTTGAGAAATACAGCACTGTGCAGAAGTCTTAGGGACCCTAGTTATATATATGTGCCTAAGACTTTTGCACAGTACTGTAGTTATAAAATGTAAATACGTAAGGCAATAAGAGAGCAAAAATAGCAAGCTAGTGTTCATTGGTTCATTTTCCATTCAAAAATCTGATGGCAGGGGGGAAGAAGCTGTTCCTAAAATGTTGAGATTGTGTTCATGGGCTCCTGTACCACCTCCTTGATGGTAGTAATGAGAAGAGGGCATGTTCTGGGTGGTGGGGAGAGGTTGTTAATGATGGATGCCGCTTTTTTGAGGCACTGCCTTTGAGGATTTCCTCGATAGTGGGGAGGCTGGTGCCCATGACTGAACTGGCTGACCTTACAATCTTCTTCGGATTTCCGGATCCTATGCAGTGGCCCCTCCATTCCAGATGGTGATGCAACCAAGTAGAAAGCTCTCTATGGTACATCTGCAGAAATTTGCGAGAGTCTTTGATGACATACCAAATCTCCGCTAACTCCTCATGAAATATCACTGCTGGCGCACCTTATTCATAATTGCATCAATATGTTGGGTCCGGGACAGATTTTCAGAGATGTTGACACACAGGTACTTGAAACTACCCACTTTTTCCACTGCTAACCCCCTTATGAGAACTGTTGCGTGTTCCCTTGATTTCCCTTCCTAAAGTTTACAATCAATTCCTTGGTCTTACAAACACTGAGTGCAAAGTTATTGTAACTCAGAACTACATGCCTCGCGTCATCATGTGAAATTCTGCCGGCAACAGTTGTATCATTAAATGAGTTTATCGATGCCTAACCACAGAGGCATGGGTGTAGAGAGAGAAGAGCAGTGCATTAAGCACATATCCCTGAGCTGCATCTGTGTTGATTGTCAGTGAGGAGGAGGTATTATTTCTGATTCACTCTGTCCCCTGATAAGGAAGTCAAGGATCCAGTTGCAGTGACAGCTACAGCAGGCTGCAGTTGAAGGCAGTACAATCAAAAGCCTTATCGGGAAGCATCAGTAAAACACAGGTAAAATAGAGAGGGAACAGCAGAAGGTCATAGATCTGACACTTTCACTTGGTTCTCTCTGTTCCAACATAGAAGTGTATGCTGAGAATATAGATATTTCACTTGCTAATAATGTTAATTGGTTTTTATTTGAATGTACGGTCTGTTTTCTTCAAAAAAGATGATCCAGAGATCACACTGCCCCTGTTTTCCTCACTGCAGTGAGAAGGTGCAAAGAATTTACTTCACACTTCAAAAGATTTGTCTGACTTCAGATCAATAAGAATAGAGTCTCATGAGCCAAAGTAGACAGAGATTCTTGAAGCAGCCCATGACTAATTAATGATTTGGATCAGGAGCTGGGATTGCATCAGGTATTGAAATACTTTAATATAAAACAGAAAATACCTGACCTGCTCAGTATTTCCAGCATTTTCTGCTTTAATTTCAAACTGCTTTTAACTCTTTTTTACTGATTTCTATTTCACAGTCAGCTTACTATTCACTTACTTTCCTTAGGTGATTTAATCTGCTCTGACCTTAGACATAAGCCTAAGAACAGCCAGAAGTCGTGGTACACATTGGTACCAATGACATAGGCAGGAAAAGGGAGGAGGTCCTGAAAGCAGACTACAGGAAATTAGGAAGGATGTTGAGAAGCAGGATCACAAAGGTAGTAATTTTGGGATTACTGCCTGTGCCATGTGACAGTGAGTATAGGAATAGAGTGAGGTGGAGGATAAATGTGTGGCTGAGGGATTGGAACAGTGGGCAGGAATTCAGATTTCTGGATCATTGGGACCTCTTTTAGGGCAGGAGTGACCTGTACAAAAAGGACAGGTTGCACTTGAATTGCAGGGGGACCAATATCCTGGCGGGGAGGTTTGCTGAGGGTTTTGGGGAGAGTTTATACTAGAATTGCTGGGGGGTGGGAACCAAACTGAAGAGATGGAGGAAAGGGAAGTTGGCTCACAAATAGAGAAAGCTTGGAGACAGTGCGAAAGGAAAGGCAGGTGATAGAGAAGGAATGTGCTCAGACTGATGGCTTGAGGTGTGTCTATTTTAATGTGAGGAGTATTATGAATAAAGTGGATGAGCTTAGAGCGTGGATCAGCATTTGGAGCTATGATTGTTGTGGACATTACAGAGACTTGGATGGTGCAGCGGCAGGAATGGCTACTTCAAGTGCCAGGCTTTAGATGTTTCGGAACGGATAGGGAGGGAGGCAAAAGAGGTGGGGGCATGGTGTTATTGATCAGAGATAGTGTCACGGCTGCAGAAAAGGAGGAAGTCATGGAGGGGTTGTCTATGGAGTCTCTGTGGGTGGAAGTTAGGAACAGGAAGGGATCACTAACCCTACTGGGTGTTTTTTATAGACCACCCAATAGTAACAGGGATATAGAGGAGCAGTTAGGGAGACAGATTCTGGAAAGGTGTAATAATAACAGGGTTGTCATGGTGGGAGATTATAATTTCCCAAATATTGATTGGTAACCCCCTAGATTGAGGGGTTTGGATGAGGTGGAGTTTGTTAGGTGTAGATATGTAGATAAGCCTACAATAGGAGAGGCTGTACTTGATCTGGTATTGGGAAATGAACCTGGTCAAGTGTCAGATCTCTAAGTGGGAGAGCATTTTGGTAATAGTGGTCACAATTCCATCTCCTTTAGCATAGCATTGAAGAGGGATAGGAACAGACGAGTTAGGAAAGAGTTTAATTGGACTAAGGGGAAATATGAGGCTATCAGGCAGGAACTTGGAAGCATGAATTGGGAGCAGATGTTCTCAGGGAAATGTATGGAAGAAATGTGGCAAATGTTCAGGGGATGTTTACGTGGAGTTCTGCATAGGTATGTTCCAATGAGACAAGGAAAGAACAGTAGGGTACAGGAACCGTGGTGTACAAAGGCTGTTGTAAATCCAGTCAAGAAGAAAAGAAGAGCTTACAAAAGGTTAAAAAAAACTAGGTAATGATAGAGATCTAGAAAGCGAGAGCAGAAAGGAGCTTAAGAAAGAAATTAAGAGAGCCAGAAGGGGCCATGAGAAGGCCTTGGGGGACAGGATTAAAGAAATCCCTAAGGCATTCTACAAGTATGTGAAGAGGAAGAGGATAATACATGAGAGAATAGGACCAATCAAGTGTGACAGTGGAAAAGTGTGCATGGAACCGGAGGAGATAGCAGAGGTACTTAATTTGACTTTGCTTCAACATTCACTACGGAAAGGATCTTCGCGATTGTAGGGATGACTTATAGTGGACTGAAAAGCTTGAGCATGTAGGTATTAAGAAAGAGGATGCGCAGGAGCTTTTGGAAAGCATCAACTTGGATAAGTCACTGGGACCGGAGGAGATGTACCCCAGGCTACTGTGGGAGGTCAGGGAGAAGATTGCTGAACCTCTGGTGATGATCTTTGCATCATCAATGGGGACAGGAGAGGTTCCAGAGGAATGGAGGGTTACAGATGTTGTTCCATTATTCAAGAAAGGGAATTGAAATAGCCCAGGAAATTATAGACCAGTGGGTCATAGAAACATAGAAACATAGAAAATAGGTGCAGGAGTAGGCCATTCGGCCCTTCGAGCCTGCACCGCCATTTATTATGATCATGGCTGATCATGCAACTCAGAACCCCGCCCCAGCCTTCCCTCCATACCCCCTGATCCCCGTAGCCACAAGGGCCATATCTAACTCCCTCTTAAATATAGCCAATGAACTGGCCTCAACTGTTTCCTGTGGCAGAGAATTCCACAGATTCACCACTCTCTGTGTGAAGAAGTTTTTCCTAATCTCGGTCCTAAAAGGCTTCCCCTTTATCCTCAAACTGTGACCCCTTGTTCTGGACTTCCCTAACATCGGGAACAATCTTCCTGCATCTAGCCTGTCCAATCCCTTTAGGATTTTATACGTTTCAATCAGATCCCCCCTCAATCTTCTAAATTCCAACGAGTACAAGCCCAGTTCATCCAGTCTTTCTTCATATGAAAGTCCTGCCATCCCAGGAATCAATCTGGTGAACCTTCTTTGTACTCCCTCTATGGCAAGGATATCTTTCCTCAGATTAGGGGACCAAAACCGCACACAATACTCCAGGTGTGGTCTCACCAAGGCCTTATACAACTGCAGTAGTACCTCCCTGCTCCTGTACTCGAATCCTCTCGCTATAAATGCCAGCATACCATTCGCCTTTTTCACCGTCTGCCGTACCTGCATGCCCACTTTCAATGACTGGTGTATAATGACACCCAGGTCTCGTTGCACCTCCCCTTTTCCTAATCGGCCACCATTCAGATAATAATCTGTTTTCCTATTTTTGCCACCAAAGTGGATAACTTCACATTTATCCACATTAAATTGCATCTGCCATGAATTTGCCCACTCACCCAACCTATCCAAGTCACCCTGCATCCTCTTAGCATCCGCCTCACAGCTAACACTGCCACCCAGCTTCGTGTCATCCGCAAACTTGGAGATGCTGCATTTCATTCCCTCATCCAAGTCATTAATATATATTGTAAACAACTGGGGTCCCAGCACTGAGCCTTGCGGTACCCCACTAGTCACCGCCTGCCATTCTGAAAGGGTCCCGTTTATTCCCAGTCTTTGCTTCCTGTCTGCTAACCAATTCTCCATCCACATCAATACCTTACCCCCAATACCGTGTGCTTTAAGTTTGCACACTAATCTCCTGTGTGGGACTTTGTCAAAAGCCTTTTGAAAATCCAAATATACCACATCCACTGGTTCTCCCCTATCCACTCTACTAGTTACATCCTCAAAAAATTCTATGAGATCCGTCAGACATGATTTTCCTTTCACAAATCCATGCTGACTTTGTCCGATGATTTCACCGCTTTCCAAATGTGCTTTTATCACATCTTTGATAACTGACTCCAGCAGTTTCCCCACCACCGACGTTAGGCTAACCGGTCTATAATTCCCTGGTTTCTCTCTCCCTCCTTTTTTAAAAAGTGGGGTTACATTAGCCACCCTCCAATCCTCAGGAACTAGTCCAGAATCTAACGAGTTTTGAAAAATTATCAATAATGCATCCACTATTTCTTGGGCTACTTCCTTAAGCACTCTAGGATGCAGACCATCTGGCCCTGGGGATTTATCTGCCTTCAATCCCTTCAATTTACCTAACACCACTTCCCTACTACATGTATTTCGTTCAATTCCTCCATCTCACTGGACCCTCTGTCCCCTACTATTTCTGGAAGATTATTTATGTCCTCCTTAGTGAAGACAGAACCAAAGTAATTATTCAATTGGTCTGCCATGTCCTTGCTCCCCATAATCAATTCACCTGTCTCTGTCTGTAGGGGACCTACATTTGTCTTTACCAGTCTTTTCCTTTTTACATATCTATAAAAGCTTTTACAGTCAGTTTTTATGTTCCATGCCAGTTTTCTCTCATAATCTTTTTTCCCCTTCCTTCAGTCTTCCTTGAGTCTTACTTCAATGGTTGGTAAGTTGATGGAGAAGATCCTGAGAGACAGGATATATGAACATTTGGAGAAGCATAATATGATTAGGAAGAGTCAGCATGGCTTTGTCAAAGGAAGGTCGTGCCTTACGAGCCTGATTGAGTTTTTTGAGGATGTGGCTAAACTCATTGATGAGGGTAGAGCAGTAGATGGAGCTCAGCAAGGCATTTGTCAAGATACCCCATGTAAGGCTTATTGAGAAAGTAAGGAAGCATGGGATCCAAGGGGACATTGCTTTGTGGATCCAGAACTGGCTTGCCCACAGAAGGCAAAGAGTGGTTGTAGACGGGTCATATTGAGCATGGATGTCAGTCTCCAGTGTTGTGCCTCAGGGATCTGTTCTGGTACCCCTACTCTTTGTGAATTTCATAAATGACCTGGATGAAGAAGTGGTGGAGGGATTAGTTAGTAAATTTGCTGATGACACAAAGGTTGGAGGTGTTGTGGATAGTGTGGAGGGCTGTCAGAGGTTACAGCGGGAAATTGATAGGATGCAAAACTGGGCTGAGAAGTGGCAGATGGAGTTCAACCCAGATAAGTATGCAGTGGTTCATTTTGGTAGTCAAATATGATGACAGAATATAATATTAATGGTAAGACTATTGGCAGTCTGGAGGATCAGAGGGATCTTGGGGTCCGAGTCCATAGGACACTCAAAGCTGCTGCGCAGATTGACTCTGTGGTTAAAAAGACATATGATGCATTTGCCTTCATCAACCGTGGGATTGAGTTTAAGAGCCGAGAGGTAATGTTGCAGCTGTATAGGACCTCGTCAGACCCCACTTGGAGTACTGTGCTCAGTTCTGGTTGCCTCACTATATGAAGGATGTGGAAACCATAGAAAGGGTGCAGAGGAGATTTACAAGGATCTTGCCTGGATTGGAGAGCATGCCTTATGAGAATAGGTTGAGTGAATTCGGCCTTTTCTTCTTGGAGTGTTGGAGGATGAGAGGTGGCCTGATAGAGGTTTATAAGATGATGAGAGGCATTGATCATGTGCACAGTCAGAGGCTGAAATGGCTAGCACTAGAGGACACAGTTTTAAGGTGCTTGTAAGTAGGTACAGAGGAGATGTCAGGGGTAAGTTTTCTATGCAGAGAGTGGTGAGTGTGTGGAATGGGCTGCCAGCATAGGTGGTGGAGGCGGATACGGTAGGGACTTTTAAGAGACTCCTGGATAGGTACATGGAGCTCAATAAATAGAGGGCTATGGGTAACCCTAGTTAATTTCTCAGGTAAGGACATGTTCGGCACAGCTTCATGGGCCAAAGGGCCAGTATTGTGCTACAGGTTTTCTAGGTTTCTATAAGCCTGCAAAATCCTCTAAATCTACTAGTAGGTTAAGGTGTCCAGCATCAGTATCCTCACCAAGGTCAAGAAACAACAGAATAACAGGTGTGCCAATAAAGGTTAGGGCTAGCTAGTATTTTCCCGGAGATGGGGCATTCAAAAGATTTTCAATCAGAATATCATGCACTTCAAGACATTGTGTATATGCTTCCAAAGGTGGCTATGAAATAATATTATTGAGTTAACTGTTGTATTCATAGTAAAGGAACAAAGGTGATGAACTGAGAGCTTGGATACATACATGGAATTATGATGTAGTGGCCATTACAGAGACTTGGCTGGCACCAGGGCAGGAATGGATTCTCAATATTCCTTGATTTCAGTGCTTTAAAAGGGATAGAGAGGGCAGAAAAAGGGGAGGAGTGGTGGCATTGCTGGTCAGGGATACTATTACAGCTACAGAAAGGGTGGGTAATGTAGCAGGATCCTCTTTTGAGTCAATATGGGTGGAAGTCAGGAACAGGAAGGGAGCAGTTACTCTATTGGGGGTATTCTATAGGCCACCTGGTAGCAGCAGAGATACAGAGGGGCAGATTGGGAGGCAGATCTTGGAAAGGTGCAAAAATAGCAGGGTTGTTATCATGGGTGACTTTAACTTCCCTAATATTGATTGGCACCTGATTAGTTCCAAGGGTTTAGATGGGGCAGAGTTTGTTAAATGTGTCCAGGATGGATTCCTGTCACAGTATGTGGACAGGCCGACCAGGGGGAATGCCATACTTGATCTAGTACTGGGTAATGAACCGGGTCAGGTCACAGATCTCTCAGTGGGTGAGCATCTGGGGGACAGTGACCACTGCTCCCTGACCTTGATAATTATCATGGAAAAGGATAGAATCAAAGAGGACAGGAACATTTTTAACTGGAGAAAGGCAAATTATGAGGCTATAAGGCTAGAACTTGCGGGTGTGAATTGGGATGATGTTTTTGCAGGGAAATGTACTATGGACATGTGGTCGATGTTTAGAGATCTCTTGCGGGATGTAAGGGATAAATTTGTCCCGGTGAGGAAGATAAAGAATGGTAGGGTGAAGGAACCATGGGTGACAAGTGAGGTGGAAAATCTAGTCAGGAGGAAGAAGGCAGCATACATGAGGTTTAGGAAGCAAGGATCAGATGGGTCTATTGAGGAATATAGGGAAGCAAGAAAGGAGCTTAAGAAGGGGCTGAGAAGAGCAAGAAGGGGGCATGAGAAGGCCTTGGGGAGTAGGGTAAAGGAAAACTCCAAGGCATTCTTCAATTATGTGAAGAAAAAAAGGATGACAGGAGTGAAGGTAGGACCGATTAGAGATAAAGGTGGGAAGATGTGCCTAGAGGCTGTGGAAGTGAGTGAGGTCCTCAATGAATACTTCTCTTCGGTATTCACCAATGAGAGGGAACTTGATGATGGTGAGGACAGTATGAGTGAGGTTGATGTTCTGGAGCATGCTGATATTAAGGGAGAGGAGGTGTTGGAGTTGTTAAAATACATTAGGACAGATAAGTCCCCGGGGCCTGATGGAATATTCCCCAGGCTGCTCCACAAGGCGAGAGAAGAGATTGCTGAGCCTCTGGCTAGGATCTTTATGTCCTCGTTGTCCACGGGAATGGTACTGGAGGATTGGAGGGAGGCGAATGTTGTTCCCTTGTTCAAAAAAGGTAGTAAGGATAGTCCAGGTAATTATAGACCAGTGAGCCTTACGTCTGTGGTGGGAAAGCTGTTGGAAAAGATTCTTAGAGATAGGATCTATAGGCATTTAGAGAATCATGGCCTAATCAGGGACAGTCAGCATGGCTTTGTGAAGGGCAGATCGTGTCTAACAAGCCTGATAGATTTCTTTGAGGAGGTGACCAGGCATATAGATGAGGGTAGTGCAGTGGATGTGATCTACATGGATTTTAGTAAGGCATTTGACAAGGTTCCACACAGTAGGCTTATTCAGAAAGTTAGAAGGCATGGGATCCAGGGAAGTTTGGCCAGGTGGATTCAGAATTGGCTTGCCTGCAGAAGGCAGAGGGTGGCGGTGGAGGGAGTACATTCAGATTGGAGGATTGTGACTAGTGGTGTCCCACAAGGATCTGTTCTGGGACCTCTACTTTTCGTGATTTTTATTAACGACCTGGATGTAGGGGTAGAAGGGTGGGTTGGCAAGTTTGCAGACGACATAAAGGTTGGTGGTGTTGTAGATAGTGTAGAGGATTGTCAAAGATTGCAGAGAGAGATTGATAGGATGCAGAAGTGGGCTGAGAAGTGGCAGATGGAGTTCAACCCAGAGAAGTGTGAGGTGGTACACTTTGGAAGGACAAACTTCAAGGCAGAGTACAAAGTAAATGGCAGGATACTTGGTAGTGTGGAGGAGCAGAGGGATCTCAGGGTACATGTCCACAGATCCCTGAAAGTTGCCTCACAGGTGGATAGGGTAGTTAAGAAAGCTTATGGGGTGTTAACTTTCATAAGTCGAGGGATAGAGTTTAAGAGTCGCGATGTAATGATGCAGCTCTATAAAACTCTGGTTAGGCCACACTTGGAGTATTGTGTCCACTTCTGGTCACCTCACTATAGGAAGGATGTGGAAGCATTGGAAAGGGTACAGAGGAGATTTACCAGGATGCTGCCTGGTTTAGAGTGTATGCATTATGATCAGAGATTAAGGGAGCTAGGGCTTTACTCTTTGGAGAGAAGGAGGATGAGAGGAGACATGATAGAGGTGTACAAGATAATAAGAGGAATAGATAGAGTGGATAGCCAGCGCCTCTCCCCCAGGGCACCACTGCTCAATACAAGAGGACATGGCTTTAAGGTAAGGGGTGGGAAGTTCAACGGGGGATATCAGAGGAAGGTTTTTTACTCAGAGAGTGGTTGGTGCATGGAATGCACTGCCTGAGTCAGTGGTGGAGGCAGATACACTAGTGAAGTTTAAGAGACTACTAGACAGGTATATGGAGGAATCTAAGGTGGGGGCTTATATGGGAGGCAGGGTTTGAGGGTCGGCACAACATTATGGGCCGAAGGGCCTGTACTGTGCTGTACTATTCTATGTTCTATGTTAAAATGGTGGGGAATAGTTCCTACAAGCTCAGGCTTCCCCAGGTCTAGGTGTCCCTTGTGAATCTCTTCCCAAGCCTTTGGAAACATGTGGATTTTCTCATTTGTTTTGCAATAATGAAATTGTTGAAAAAGGATCTAGTGCTTTCCTGGTATATATGACAAATAACCTCTTTTGAGGCTTCCAGCTGGGTACAGGTATTGATTATAACTGACATCGGACATTAATACATTTGTTATAATCGATACCTGTACCCGGATGGAAGCCTGAGAAGTGTTTAATGAAGTTGTGTTAAACAAAAATCATCAAGACAGTAATGACACCCATTCAGCTCTGATGAGATTGTCAAATCACTTCCAATCTGCCACCACACTCCTGAATCAGACACTTTATTCCCAATTCTGTTGTAAGAAGAGACTACCAACTACAGAGGGGTACAGATTTCCAGATGGTCTTAAAGCTTCTTTCAGAAACTCGTTGACAATCCTTGTTCCTTTACTGGTTAAAGCAAGGAAATAATATTTAGGATGGCATTGAAAAACTTGAATCCACATTTGGGAATGTGCAGAACATCGAACATACTGCAGAACATTGAATGTTGCAGCACAGTACAGGCCCTTTGGTCCATTATGTTATGTTGACCTTTTAAACTACTTCAAGATCCACCTGCTATCTACTTGTATATCGGTGAGACCCGACATAGATTGGGAGATTGTTTCGCCAAGCACCTCTGCTCTGTCCACCACATAAAGCGGGACCTTGTAGTGGCCACCCATTTCAATTCTACTTACCATTCCCATTCTGACCTGTCAGTCATGGCCTTCTCTACCATCATGATGAGGCCACACTCAAGTTGGAGGAGTCACACCTTGTATTCCATCTGGGTAGCCACCAACCTGATCGCATGAAAATTGATTTCTTGAACTTCCAGTAATTGCCTCCCCCACTCCTCTCCTTCACCATACCCCATTCCCATTTCCTTCTCTCACTTTATCACCTTACCTGCCCATCATTTCCCTCTGGTGCTCTTTTCCCTTCCCTTTCTTCCATGGTCTTCAGTCATTTCCCATCAGATTTCCCCTTCTCCATCCCTTTCTCTCTTTCACCAATCAACTTCCCAGCTCTTTACTTTGACCTCTCTCTCTCCCCCGGTTTCACCTATCACTTACCACCTTGTACTTCCTCCTACCCTTCCTCCTATCTTCTTACTCTGACTTCTCCTCTTGCTTTGCAGTCCTGATGAAGGGTCTCGGCCTGGAACGTCAACTGTTTACTCTTTCCCTTAGATGCTGCCTGTCCTGCCGAGTTCTTCCAGCATTTTGTGTGCATTCAAGATCTATCTAACCCTTCCATCCTACATAGCCCTCCATTTTGCTATCATTCATGTGCCTATCTACGAGTTTATTAAATGTCCTAACGTATAGTATCTGCCTCTACCACCACCCCAGGCAGGGTGTTTAATGAACTCACCACTCTGTGTAAAAAACTTACCTCTGACATCCCCCCTCTAGTTTTCCCCCTCTGCTTTCCTCCAATCACTTTGAAATTATTCCCCTTGTATTAGCCATTTCTGCCCTGGGAAAACGTCGCTGGCTATCCACTCGATTCTTTCCTCTTATTGCCTTATTCTCCTCCGTAAGTCACCCACATCCTCCTTCTCGCCAAAGAAAAAAGTCTAGCTCACTCAGCCTCTTCTCATAAGTCATGCTCTTTAATCCAAACTGCATCCTGTTAAACCTTGTCTGCACCCTCTCTAAAGCTTCCATATCCTTCCTATAATGAGATGACCAGAACTGAATTCAATATTCCAAGTGTGGTCTAACCAGAGTTTTACAGAGCTGCAGCTTTACCTTGTGGCTCTTGAACTCAATCCCTTGACTAATAAGGGCCAACACACCATATGCCTTCTTAACAACTCCATCAACTTGCACGGTAACTTTGAAGAATCTATGGAAATCAGAAGTGAATGGAGACAGGAGCACACCACTCTACAAACTACCTACTTATTGTAATAAGCACTTCTGCCTCACCTGTGGCAAAATCTGCAAGTCGCATGTAGAACTCATTAGCCACCTCAGAACTGATGGGGAAGAAAGTCATCCTCAATCCCAGGTCCCAAGAGGGAGAAGAGAAAAAGGCTGTCATCTCCCACCTGGAAATGCATTTCATCTAACCTATTAGTCTTTTTCAAACTTCAATAGTATCGGATGATGCCTAAAGTTCACTAAATGTAAAATGTATTTAGCCTAGGTTTTCCAGACCAGTGGATAAATTCGAATGGGAATGATGGTCATAGCTGAATTTCACAGATGACGTCATCCAGCAAATTGCTTCATGGGATGTTTGTCTACTTACTTTTTTTGTGGAAAAACTGCAAGTTTTTAAAGCTTCAATAAGGAAGTTATGTAGTTTGGTAAATGTCCATGACATTGCAATTTGTACAAGGTCATTGATAGTAACATAACTTGTGTTTATCCTTTTGAAGATTGTTTTCATTACTTGGTTAAACAAGGAAGAAATAATTTTTAACCTGTATTGAGATGCCATGGATCCCTGGAGGAATAGGGTTCACCTTGAGAGATGAAGAATGAGACAGACTCCGAAATGTAATCTTCTTCCAATAAAAACCTGCTTTTTATTCCTCAATGATGTTGTAATCATTCTTGATTTTCACCAGTACCACATTGAGACTTGGCACAACACCAGAATGGGGAGCCAGATTTCATGCTCTAATGTCTGTTTCCCATCAAGTGTTGCCTCTCAACTTATGCTGAACAATGTATCTCGTTGTTCAGGAATAGTTAGTCACTTCGTATGAAATCCAGCTGCCATCCAGAAAAATGGACTAAGCTCATCTGCTGACAGGCAGAGGTCAAGGATTAATTTAAAGGTTTCCTGCACCTGGTATTCCACTTATCCCCACAGTCTCCTCACAATCAAATAGGAATTCAGTTGTGAGGGTTTAGAAACTACAGACCCATGCACCATTTCAATGGGGTTTTTTGAGAATTCCCAACTTCCCGGTTTAGGTGGGACCTAAGTCATACTGACCCCAGGCGTACAGAGTTTGAGAACTCTCACAGCTATCTGGACTATTCCTCTTCTCACCCTGCCTCTTGCAAAAATGCCATCCCCTTCTCGCAATTCCTCCGTCTTCGCCGCATCTGCTCTCAGGATGAGGCTTTTCATTTCAGGACGAGGGAGATGTCCTCCTTTTTTAAAGAAAGGGGCTTCCCTTCCTCCACCATCAACTCTGCTCTCAAACGCATCTCCCACATTTCACGCACATCTGCTCTCACTCCATCCTCCCGCCACCCCACTAGGAATAGGGTTCCCCTTGTCCTCACCTACCACCCCACCAGCTTCCGGGTCCAACATATTATTCTCCGTAACTTCCGCCACCTCCAACGGGATCCCACCACCAAGCACATCTTTCCCTCCCCCCCCACTGCTTTCTGCAGGGATCGCTCCCTACGCGACTCCCTTGTCCATTCGTCCCCCCCATCCCTCCCCACCGATCTCCCTCCTGGCACTTACCCTTGTAAGCGGAACAAGTGCTACACATGCCCTTACACTTCCTCCCTTACCACCATTCAGGGCCACAGACCGTCCTACCAGGTGAGGTGATACTTCACCTGTGAATCGGCTGGGGTGATATACTGCGTCTGGTGCTCCCGATGTGGCCTTCTATATATTGGCGAGACCCGATGCAGACTGGGAGATCATTTTGCTGAACACCTATGTTCTGTCCGCCAGAGAAAGCAGGATCTCCCAGTGGCCACACATTTTAATTCCACGTCCCATTCCCATTCTGATATATCTATCCACGGCCTCCTCTACTGTAGAGATGAAACCTCAGCACCTTATATTCCGTCTGGGTAGCCTCCAACCTGATGGCATGAACATTGACTTCTCAAACTTCCGCTAATGCCCCACCTCCCCCTCGTACCCCATCTGTTATTTATTTATATACACACATTCTTTCTCTCTCTCTCTCTCCTTTTTCTCCCTCTGTCCCTCTCACTATACCCCTTGTCCGTCCTCTGGGCTTCCCCCTCCCCCTTTTCTTTCTCCCTAGGCCTCCTGTCCCATGATCCTCTCATATCCCTTTTGCCAATCAACTGTCCAGCTCTTGGCTCTATCCCTCCCCCTCCTGTCTTCTCCTATCATTTTGGATCTCCCCTCCCCCTCCCACTTTCAAATCTCTTACTAGCTGTCCTTTCAGTTAGCCCTGACGAAGGGTCTCAGCCCGAAATGTGGACTGTACCTCTTCCTAGAGATGCTGCCTGGCCTGCTGTGTTCGCCAGCAACTTTGATGTGTGTTGCTAGAGTTTGAGAAAGGTGGTTTTCCCACCGCTGAGTCTAGTGGCTCTTAGCGAAGGGTTAACGAGCAAAAAGGGGTTTTATATACAAAGGGCTCAAAGCGTTGTTGAGGATCCCTGCCTACAATCTCTTTGACCCACTGCCATCAAGAAGGAGATACAGGAGCATCATGACTTGGACTACTAGTCTGTCAGGTTATGAGAATAATAAATACCCTGCCATCACTGAGCTGTTGACAGTAGGACAGCAAGCTGTTTCCTGTACTGTTTATTGTGTTGTGCACGTCACATGCATTTTGAATTATATTTTATTAACTTATCTGTGGTAATATTTTTATGAACTGTGTGTGATATATGTATTGTGGGCGCGTTGTGTTTCAGAGGAAGGGTTGGTTTAATATATGTACTGTCAGAAAACAATAAACTTGAACTTGAAGAAATGTCTATTATTAGGAAAGACTTCCCAACCACTCCCATCCAATCTACCCTCTGCAGATGCTGGAAATCCAAGCAACACACACACAAAATACTGGAGGAACTCAGCAGGCCAGCAACATCTATGGAAAAGAGTACAGGACTGGAGAAAAAAAGATGAGGAGTAGATTTAAGGGTGGGCAGAGGGAAGAGAGAAACGCAAGATGATAGGTGAAACCAGGAGGGGGAGTGATGAAGCAAAGAGAGGTACAGGGCTGGAGAAGGGGGAGTCTTATTGGAGAGGTTAGAGGGCAGTGGAAGAAAGAAAAGGGGGGAGGAGTACCAGAGGGAAATGATGAGCAGGCAAGGAGTTAAGGTGAGAGAGCAGTGAGGTTGGGGGGCCTTACTGGAAGTTCAAGAAATTGATGTTCATGCTGTCAGTTTGGAGGCTACCCAGACAGAATATAAGGTGTTGTTCCTCCAATCTGAGTGTGCCCTCATCGTGACAGCAGAAGAGGCCATGGATTGACTATTGGAATGAGAATGGGAAACGGAATAAAAATGGGTGGCCACTAGGAGATCCCACTTCTTCTGGCCGATGGAGTGTAGATGCTCGGCACAGGGGTCTCCCAATCTATGTTAAGTCTCACCGAAATAGAGAAGTCCACACCAGGAGCACCGGAAGCTCATCCCTCCCCAGTGATCTCCCTCCTGGCACTTATCCTTGCAAGTGGAACAAGTGCTACACCTGCCCCTACACCTCCTCCCTCACTACCCAAACAGTCCTTCCAGCTGAGGCAACGCTTCACCTGTGAGCCTTTTGGGGTTATATGCTGTGTCCGGTGCTCCTGGTGTGGCCTCCTGTATATCAGTGAGACCCAATGTAGATCTGTCTGCCAGAAGAAGCAGCCCTGTGGCCATTTTAATTCCACTTCCCATTTGCCATTCCGATATGTCAATCCACGGCCTCCTCTACTGTTGCAATGAGGCCACACTCAGGTTGGAGGAACAACACCTGATAATCCATCTGGGTAGCCTCCGAACGATGGCATGAATATTGATTTCTTGAACTTTCAGTAATGCCCCCTCCACTTCACCATTCTTTAACCTTATCTCATTGCCTGCCCAATGCCTCCCTCTGGTGTTCCTCCCAGTTTTTCTTTCTTCCATGGCCTTCTGTCCTTACCTATCAGTCTTCCCCTTCTCCAGCCCTGTATCTCTCTCGCCAATCAACTTCCCAGCTCTTTACTTCATCCCTCCCCCTCCTACCAATTTGTGTATCTCTTTCCCCTCCACTCACCTTTTAAACCTACTCATTTTTGTTTCTCCAGTCCTGCTGAACGGCCTTGGCCTGAAACACCAACTCCTTTCCATAGATGCCACCTGGCCTGCTGAGTTTCTCCAGCATCTTGTTGTAGATTAGATGATAATTGGTTTCTATAGATTGTTAACTGCAGGAGAATTTGGTGGTTCTAGACTTCAAAGAAGTTTGCAGAGTCTGTACTGATTGGTGTGCTGAAAGCTGGATGAGTTGGTGATCACTTTTATAAAACTCCGTTACTTCCAAATACAGATATCATAGTAGTTATTCTCCTTGACGTGAAGTGTGAGAGGGAGAGTAAGAAAGGGCATGCATAGCTAAAGAGGCAGTAGAAAAGGAGGAAAGTGGGAAAGGAGGGAAATCAAACACAGTCAAAGCCTTCTGGGAGCAAAAGTGGATCATTTCTGCAGAAGCTGTGGCTCAAAGAGGTGATACTGAAATCTGATCTATGTTTCACATATAACTAACTCAATAAGGACTACTTTTTGGTGGCTGTTAAAGTGGCGGTTGCTTGAGACTCTGCATGCTGTTCTTTCTCCAGGTTTCAGCAGGAGCTATCCATGATGTCCTCCATTTCACTGTGAACTATTGCGAAAGATAGTCTTAGTGAAAGATAGATATTGTGAAAAGTGAATAAAATGGAGACACAATAGCTTGAGAAATGGAGAACCACTGATCTTCATTTCTAGAACTATAGTATCTCAGTTTTATTTACATAGATCAGCCAAAGGAACTGTCACATACCCTGTGACAGGTTAAAGAACCAGCAGAAATGGAAAACACTTTGGAGTCTGGTATTGCTGTTAACTAATGCTATTTATTAGTAACTACACAATGCAGTAATATAAAATCGGATAAATCAAACAGGTTAGCAAAGATTATTTATATATATATGTGTGGAAATATAAAAACCAAGCTTTTTCAAACTTAGGGGTAAATGGGTACAGTCTACAATGATAGGTAAAGTTCAGTTTGGTTCGTGGTATTGAGTTGAGTAGTGATGGAGAGAGAGGTGTTGTGGTTGTTCGAGTAAGCCGATGCCGTTGATTCTTCCCATTGTCCTCCGAAATCCTTTAGAAGTCACCAAATGTGACCACAACAAGGGGACCGTTTTCTGTGGTGGAGTTATCAACCCAGGCGAGGGTTGGATACACCAATAACTTCCCACCGGTCACCATCTACACGCTGCGAGAGCCACTGATCGATCCTCCAAAAACCCACCCTTCTGTGGGCACAACAAAGCTCATCCAGTGTCCAAAACCATGTGTGACTGTAACAACCAGCTGACCTTGTATTTATCTCAGCATGCTGAACACCAGCTGTCCATCAAGTAGCTCCTCCCTTCTCTTGCTGTAGGAACTCAGAAGCTGGCAGTATCCTTGCAGAAATTCTAAACAAACTGTAAGCAAACTGTGTCACCTCTCTCTCTCTCTTAATAACAAGGTGTTTGTGCTGTACAGTCTCTCTATTTTTAAAAGCACAGTTCATAAGGGATAATTCAGGATCCTGTCACAGAGCAAACATACAGAATCGTGCATCATCCTACAGTGTCAGGTGTCATTAGAAGTGTGCATGTCACTTCAGGGATGCTGAAAATCAAATTTGGAAGTTATCCACTGCAAGAAGAGAATCTATTTGCTGCATTTTCATTCCTTACGAGACTCCTGATGTACACTTGGGCAGCTCTGCTCTTTCTCTCTATACCCACGACTGTGTGGCTACGCATAGCTCAAATACCATCTATAAATTTGCAGATGATACAGTCATTGTTGTTAGAATCTCAGATGCTGACGAGAGGGTGTACAGGAGAGACATATACCAACTAGTGGAGTGTTGCCACAGTAACAACCTGGCACTCAACATCAGTAATTAACAAAAGAGTTGATTGTGGACTTCAGGAAATATAAGACGAAGGAATACATACCAATCCTCATAGAGGGATCAGAAGTGGAGAGAGTGAGCAGTTTCAAGTTCCTGGGTCTCAAGATTTCTGAGGATCTAACTGGTCCCAACATATTGATGCAACTATAATGAAGGCAAGACAGCAACTATATTTCATTAGGAATTTGAAGAGATTTGGTATGTCAACTAAAACACTCAAAAACTTCTATAGATGTACTGCAGAGAGCATTCTGACAGGCTGCATCACTGCCTGGTATGGGGGGGGTGCGCGAGGTTGGGGGGGGGAAATAATGCATAGGACCGAAACAACCCACAGAGGGTTGTAAATTTATTTGGCTCCATCTTGGGTACTAGCGTACAAAGTACCCAGGACATCTTCAAAGAGCAGTGTCTCAGAAAGGCAGTGTCCATTCTTAAAGACCCCCAGCACCCAAGGCATTCCCTTTTCTCACTATTAGCATCAGGTAGGAGGTACAGAAGTCTGAAGGCACACACTCAGTGATTCAGGAACAGCTTCTTCCCCTCTGCCATCGGATTCCTAAGTGGACATTGAATCCATGAACACTACCTCACTTTTTTAATATATATTATTTCTGTTTTTGTATGATTTTTAATCTATTCAATATACATATACTATAATTGATTAATTTATTTATTTTTCTTCTGTATTATTTATTGCATTGAACTGCTGCTACTAAGTTAACAAATTTCATGACACATGCTTGTGATAATAAACCTGATTCTGATTCAGATATCCCAGCAGCAGTCTTGTCAATTGAGGATAATCTATTCCACTTGGATTTTGTGGGCTCTGAGGTAGCTAATGAGGTCAATGTGAGAATCTCAGGTGGACCTCTCAGGTAATCTTTATCGGTGGGAACCCCAGGCAATCTTGGGAATCTCGGGAGTCAATATGGGAATCTTGGGACTCTCTGGCAAGAGAGGTTTATTCCACTTGGATTTTGTCGGTTCTGAGGTAGTTAATGAAGCCAGAGTGGGAATTTCTGACACTCCACTGCTGTACACGAGGTGACTGACGGGGAGTGTGGGTGGTGAGTTGCTTCTGCTGCTTTTACAGGCTTATCTGTGCTCAATACTATACCCACTGCAGATTTTCTGCTTGGGCAGTCGTGGGCTTTAGATTCCTGGGAGACAGTGGGGCTGCTATCATTTCTTCAGAGAGTCATAGAGCATGTCCGTGAACCTTTCCTTCTCTATCGTACAGGTGATTTCTTCCCAGTATTGGTTGAAATAAAGAGTCTGTTTCGGGGTGCTGGTATTGATCTCATGCAAGTGATGAGGTCTGCCTAATGTAGCCAAAATACTACAATGAAGATTCATTGCCAGGGATGTTGGCTTTGGACAGGACACTGGTGTTGGCTTGTTTATCCTTTCAGTGAAGTTGGAGGAATCTGGGGAGAGAGCTTAGGTTGCTTAGGTCGTAGAAGCACAATACAATGGGTGTCTGAGAGACCGGTAGAAGCAGCAAAACTGAAAATATTTAAAAGATTCTTATTCAAGCACTTGAATCAGTTAGGCAGTGAAGGCTATAGGCCAAGTGCTGGAAGATAGGGTTAGGAAATTGATGGGTCCCCACTGGCTGACTTGGAGGTGGTTGATCAAATGGGCTGTTTACTTGCTGTATGACTCTGTGAAAGTTAACCTGCCTGTCGACATGTGTTGTAGCAGTGAACACACTGCCTGGAATGAACAGTCATGTAGAACTCACCAAAGAAGGTGAACTCACTTGAGGTTCAATCATCTGCCGCGTGCTGTCCATTTTTGGAATTAGAACGGGTTTACTCTTACCGTCAACAAAACAGGAAACTACTACAGAACACCAGCATGGCAAAACAGAAGTCCCCAGTCTTTGTCTCTTTCCAATAGGTTGTCCACAATCCAACAATTCCAAATGTGTTGCTAATAACTGCAGCTCAGAACTCCTCATGTAACCACAGCCCATTTCACTGAGCATAATTGAGTCTCCCTGACCACCTTGCAGCAATAAAATCAAGCACAAAATTCCAAATCAAAGAAATGTAATGTATTGAAGCATGCCCAATCGCCCTATTCTGGACTGGATTAGCAAATAGTGGGGTTAATTTAAAATGCTTATCGGAGATTTTCTATGGAGGCCCAGAAAAGTAACGCCATTGTAATTTGAGCAAAAGATATGCAGCAAATTGCTGAATTTATCCCTTTTATAGGTTGCCGTATTTCTGGATGATATATTGTGTACACAGTTGACATTAATGCTCACTAAATTATTCCACTGGGGTTGTGATTGTTCACTCTACTGGAGAACACTGTGTGCTGTTCACTGACTCTTAGCAATTGTTCTGTCCTCTACCTGTTTACTTTGATGTAGTCGATTTGAATTTAGAGAGATGAACCAGCAATGATTTGCATGCTGGATGGAGGTGGGGCAATGATAATGGAATAATGAATAGGCAAATTAGGCCCCTTTACTCTCACAATGAATAGGCTTGCATCTATAAAGGTGAGACATTCTAAGGCTTTAATTAGGCAGTAATTAATGAAGCACTTGTTTATTGTGGATCTTTTCACTCCAGAGACTCTTTCAGCTTAAATACAGATCCCACTGTGTCAAAATCTAAGTGATTATACACCTTATCGTTCATTATTACTGTTACTTGGGAAATATGCTTATCCATTGTTACTGTTACCATTCCATACCAGAACTGGTTGTTAGTAACATTGAATATTTACACTTAGAAATTGGTTGGTATGGCATTGTGGCCATCACTGAAGCATGGCTGAGAAAAGGCCATAGCTGGGAGTTTAACATCAAAGGATATACATTGTATCGAAAGGACAGGCAGGAAGACATAAGTGGCGGTGTGGCTCTGCTGGTAAGAGATGGAATTACATCTTTAGAAAGAGGTGACGTAAGGTCAGCAAATGTTGAATCTTTGTGGGTGGAGTTAAGAAACTGCAAGGGCAAAAAATGATTATGGAAATCATATATAGGCCTCCAAATAGTAGCCAAGATGTGGAATTGAGATTGCAAAGGGAACTGGAAAATGCATGTAATAAGGGTAATGTCACAACTGTAATGGGGGGCTTCAATATGCAAGGGGATTGGGAAAATCAGGTTAGCGTTGGATCGCAAGAGTGGGAATTTGTTGAATGCCTATGAGATGGATTTTTAGAGCAGCTTGTGCTTGAGCCTATTAGGGGAAAGGCTGCCTTAAATTGGGTGTTGTGTAATAACCCAGATTTTATTAGTCAGTTTAACGTAAAGGAACCCTTAGGAGCAATGATCATAATATGATTGAATTCATACTACAATTTGAGAGGGAGAAGCATAAGTCACATTTATCAGCATCGCAGTGGAATAAAGGGCATTACAGAGGCATGAGAGAGGAGCTTACCCAAGTGGATCGGAGGAGGATACTGGTGGAATTGACAGCAGAGCAGAGATGGCTGAAGTTTCTGGGAGTAGTTCACAAGATGCAAGATAGATATGTCCCACAGAAGAACTAGTTTTCAAATGGCAGGGGTAGGCAACAAGGGAAGTTAAGGACTACATAAAAGCCAAAGAAAGGGCATATAAGGTGTCAAAAGTGAGAGAGGCGTTGGATAATTGGGAAGCTTTTAAAATCCAACAAAAGGCAACTAAAAATCTATAAGAAGGGAAAAGATGAAGTATGAGGGAAAACTAGCCAATAATATAAAGCAGGATACTAAAAGTTTTTTTCAGCTATATGAAGAGTAAAATGGAGGTGAGAGTTGTTATTGGACCATTGGAAAATGATGTTGGTGAGGTAGTAAAGAAATGGCAGATGAACTTAAGTACTTTGCATCAGTCTTCACTGTGGAAGACACCAGCAGTGTGCCAGAGGTCTGTGAGTGTCAGGGAGCAGGGGTGAGTACCATTGCTCTTACAATGGAAAAAGTGCTAGGTAAATTCAAAGGTCTTAAGGTGGATAAATCACCTGGACCAAATGTACTATATCCCAGAGTCTGAGAGTTGCTGAAGGGATAACGAATGCACTGATCATGATCTTTCAAGAATCATTTGATTCTGGCATGGTCCCAGAAGACTGGAAGATTGTAAATGTCACCCAACTCTTTAAGAAGGAGGAAGTAAAAAGAAAGGAAATTATAGGCCAGTTAGCCTAACCTCAGTGGCTGGGAAAGTGTTGGAGTCTATTATTAAGAAATGGGGTTTCAGAGTAGTTGGAGACTAATGATAGAATACGTCAAAGTCAGCATGATTTCTATCAAGGGAAATCTTGCCTGACAAATCTGTTAGAGTTCTTTGATGAAGTAACAAGCAGGGTGGACAAAAGCGAGGCAGTGGATGTCACTTACTTGGATTTTAAGAAGGTATTTGATAAGGTGCTAGACATGAGGCTGTTTAATGGACAGAGGAGGCAGTGAGTGTGAATAAAGAGAGACTTTTCCAGTTGGCTGCCAGTGACTATTGGCATTCCTCAGGGGTCAATATTGGGACTACTAATTTTCAGATTATCAAAGATTTGGATAGTGAAATTGATGGCTTTGTGGCAAAGTTTGCAAATGATATAAAGATAGGTAGAGGGGTAGGTAGTGCTGAAGAAGCAATGTGATTGCAGCAGGACTTAGACAAATTGGAAAAATGGGCAAAAAAGTGGCAAATAGAATACAGTGTTGGAAAATGTATGATAATGCATTTTAGTAAAAGGAACTGTTGTGTGGACTAATACCTAAATTGGGAGAAGTTTCAAACATCAGAGGTGCAGAGGGACTTTGGAGTCCTCGTGCAAGATTCCCTGAAGGTTAATTTACAGGATGAATCTCTGGTAAAGAAAGCAAATGCAATGTTGACATTTATTTTAAGGAGAATAGAATATAAAAGCAAGAGATAATGCTGAGGACTTATAAGACACCTGTCAGGCTGCACTTGGAGTATTGTCAATAGTTTTGGTCCCCACGTCTCAGAGAGGATGTGTTGTCATTGCAGAAAGTCCAGAGGAGGTTTCTGAGGATGATTGCGGGAATGGTGGGGTTGACATATGAGGAGAGCTTGGCAGCTTTGTGCCGGTACTCACTGGAATATGGGGTGGGGAAGATTTCATTGAAACCTAACAAATGTTGAAAGGACTAGTTAGGGTGTATATGGAGAGGATATTACTTATGGTGGGGATATCCAGAACTAGAGGGCACAGGCTCATAACTGAGGGGTGACCTTTTAGAACAGAGGTAAGGAGAAATATTTTTTAACCTGCCAGTAGTGAATCTGTGGAATTCCCTGCCACAGATTGTTGTGGAGGCCAAGTCGGTGGGGTATATTTAAGGTGGAAGTTGATTGTTTCCTGATCGGTCAGGGCAGCAAAGGATATGGTGAGAAGGCAGGTGGATGGGGTTGAGTGTTATCCAGGATCACCCATGGTGGAATGGTTGAGCAGACGTGATGAACTGAATAGCCTAATTCTGCTCTATGCCTTATGGGCTTATATTACTTAATCCATGGCCCATTTTAATTTCCCATAGCTTGTACATATGGGAGTCTCATATCCAGGCAAAGGTTACAACTCTTATTAGGCAGGTGCAAAACAAATTATTAAATCACACATGAAGGGATGTTGCCAATTGCATATTGCAATTTAACTAAGGATGGTTCAATAGCAACTTTAATAAGTGCAAGTACAAATCTTTCATTCCATATTTTGCCATTCAGTTCCATTACTGATATTGGGAAAGCTGAAATTTAGTCAGCTTTATTGAATAGTATTCTGGGAGGCAATCATCAAATTCTGCAGCCAAACAATATTCTCCTAAGTGGCAGAATGTGATTGTCTGAGGTTAATATGATATTCAGGAAACACGTGGACCAAGAATGATGATAAGATGTTGGATAACCAATAAAGAGAAAGAAGATAGTTTTCCAGAACTTAACTAGGCAGTAAAATGGGTAAATTAAACAGCACCACTGTCAAATCGTAAATAGCCTTAACATACTCTGTCCACAAGGATGCTGAGAAGGTCTGTCAGCTGCTTAAGCAATAATGATAGAACTGGCTGGCTATCAATTAATTTAAATATTGTAAGTGACTCTGATAAAGAGGAACATAAAAAAACATTAAAGCTTTTAAAATTAATCACATCATTAAAATATCATTTAAATTTTGTAGAAACTAGCATGCATACTAGAATTGAATATCTCTAGTAAACGAAATTAATGGACAAACTTAGATGAGGAAATGGAATAGTGGGTTAGTAAGTTTGCAGAAGATGTAAAGGTAGGTGGTATTGTGGATAGTCTAGAAGGTTGTTGTAGGTTACAACAGGACATTGATAGGATGCAGAGCTGGGCTGAGGAGTGGCAGATGGAGTTCAACCCAGAGAACTGTGAAGTGATACACTTTGGAAGGCCAAATTTGAGGGCAGAGTATAAGATTAATATTGGGATTCTTCGCAGTGTGGAGGAACAGAGGGCTCTTGGGACCCACATCCATAGGTCCCTCAAAGATGATAGGGTAGTTTGGAAAGCATATGATGTGTTGGCCTTCGTTAATTGGGGGATTGAATTCAAGAACCATGACCTAATGTTGCAGTTCTGTAAAACTCTGGATAGTCTACACTTGGACTATTGTGTTTAGTTCTGCTTGTCTTATCATAGGAAGGATGTGGAAGCTTTAGAGAGGGTGCAGCGGAGATTTACCAGGATGCTGCCTGGTTTAAAGAACATGCCTTATGATTAAAATTTGATTGAGCTAGGGCTTTTCTCTTTGAAGCGAAGAAGGATGAAAGGTGACTTGATAGCGGTGTATTAGATGATAAGGGCATCAATAGAATGGGCAGTCAGCATGTTTTTCCCAGGGTGTCAATGATTAATACAAGAAGGGATAACTATATGGTGGAGGAAAAAAAAGGGGGGATGTCAGGTTAGGCTTTTTATGCAAAGAGTGGAATATGAATAGAGCGCACAACTGGGGACAGGGTGAGGGTTTGGTAGAGATAGAGACATTAGGTATATTTTAGACATTCTTAGACAGGCACATAGATGAAAAAATGGAGAACTATGTATGGGGGAAGTGCAACATTGATCTTGGAGTATGTTAAAGGGTTAGAACAACATTTTGGGCTGAAGGGCCTGTACTGTTCTATGTCCCATTTTTTAAGTTATAAATTTTCTGTAATTTATCTTTCTCCGTTGAATTGAATGGAATGGCTGAATTCACACCAGATCTCAATTCAGATGACTAGACTGAACATATAGTCCAATGCTTGTGCTTAGTTGGGAAGTTTCTGGGAAGCCGAGGATTTTATTTTTCCCCATGTTTGTCCAGGTGCCTCGAGCTTCCTGACATTTACTGAAAAACTGTTGGTGTTTCTTGGGAAAATCTGGGTCAATGTTTCACCACAGCTATGATGGTCTTGAAATATTCTAGAAGTTAATGTTATTAAAAGCTAATTTAATAAGTCTACAATTATAATAATAATGATGAATCATGCTCTATAATTTATTCATTGAAAAGCTTTTCTCCATATTCATCTGCCTTTACTTCAAGCAGAATCCAAATGAATTAACATTGAAGCCTTTTTTTCATTTATATCGACCGTATATTATACAAAACACTCTGCTAAAGCCTACATGAGGTTCTATACAGTATCTCAATGCTGCTTTCTAATGTTTGAGAAAGAGCATAGTCTTGTCACCCCAAGAAGCTTTCATCTATTCTATAAACCTGCATAATGCTCTCCATCCTCTTCTACTACTTAATAAGCCTAACATTCATATTGCTTAATTTTTAAGGAAATAATTTCAGAATATACTCAAAATAAAACATCTGTAGCTGTGATGCTTATTAATTCATTATTGTATATAATGGGTGTTTGCTTCTGTTGGGCTCCTTGCTTAATTCCAGACAATCTGCTTTGAATTAATAGCATTCTGTCACTTCTCTCAGCTAGGCTGACTGGCTCTGATGAACTGCAGCTCTGCTATTTAATTGTTCTGATAGGCAAATCTCCAATCCCAGCAGATAAAGTGTGGAATAGCAGACGTTGCTTCAAATGCTTGTCAGGAATGAGTTCTGTGCTCAGCAAAGTGAGATAAAGTTTTTTTAGAAATGAAAGAAACTTCATTAATCCTGAGGACTGCAATGTAGAGCATATCACAAGGCCTGAGAGAGGGTGCGGAGAAGATTGAGTGGAATGGTAGCAGAGATTTGTTTTACTTGATTAGAATAAAAACTGGATTGAACCCCTTGGAGCACTGAAGGTTAAGATGAAATTTAAGAGGCTTTCAAAGCCATGAAGAGTTTTGATGTGACAATATAGCAGTTCTAGTGCAGCTTCAATACTGACATTAGCCATTTTTTATTGTTTTATATAGAGATACTGCACAGTAATAGGATGGGGAAAATTAACATGGAAAACTTCAATATAAACTAGAAGTCAAAATTCTGTGGATCTAGGGGATAGATCATAAGTCATAGGAGCAGAAATAAGCCATTTTGCCCATCAAGTCTGCTCCACCATTCAATTATGACTGATTTATTATCTTTCTTAATCCCATTCTCCTGCCTTCTCCCCATTGTTTTTGGCACCCTTGTTAATCAAGAGCCTATCAACCTCCATTTTGGATATACCCATTTACAATATTCCACAATGAATTCCACAGATTTGCCATCCTTTGCTGAAGAAATTCCTCTTCATCTCTGTTCTAAATGGACTTCCCTCTACTCTGTGATTGTATCCACTTATCCTAGATTCACCCACTACAGGAAACATCCTCTCCATATCCACTCTGTCTAGAAGTCTATGAAGGCTCTCAGTCATTGTATATTTAGCATATCAGTATATCAATGCAACTGGACTTGCTGTATTGTCTCGAAGACATTTCACCACTCATCCAAGAGGCTTCTTCGGTACTGATCCATGGTGGGTAGTTTTCCGGTTTATAAACTCTTTTAGTTGTTTGAAAGTATAGCAATCGCATGAGGGTCATTCAGAGTCATAGAGGTAATGAAAGGGTCATTGGTCTTATCTCTGCATGAATGGAGGTGTGAATGGTTGCAGCGGACGCTAGGTAGAGATGTTAGGACAGCAGTTCACACCTCATTGCTGGACGGATTGAATTTAAGAGCAGGGAGGTTATGCTGCAACTGTACAGAATATCGGTGAGACTACCTGGAGTACCGTGTGCAGTTCTGGTCTCCTTACTTGAGGAAGGATATACTGGCTTTGGAAGTGGTGCAAAGGAGGTTCACCAGGTTGATTCCAGAGATGGTGGGGTGTTAGACAATGAGAATAGATTGATTTGCCTGAGACTGTACTCACTGGAATTCAGAAGAATGAGAGGAGATCTTATAGAAACATATAAGATTTTGAAAGGGATATATAAGATAGAGGCAGGAAAGTTATTTCCACTGATAGGTGAGACTCGAACTAGGGGACTTAGCCTCAGGATTCGGGGGAGTAGATATAGGATGGAGATGAAGAGAAACTGCTTTTCCCAGAGGACAGAGAAT
The DNA here is from genome assembly GCF_030028105.1 of Mobula birostris. Classification (NCBI taxonomy): domain Eukaryota; kingdom Metazoa; phylum Chordata; class Chondrichthyes; order Myliobatiformes; family Myliobatidae; genus Mobula; species Mobula birostris. The sequence goes on along the minus strand of NC_092373.1, from coordinate 24,666,999 downwards.
CTGTGGAATTCTCTGCCCAATGAAACAGTGGAGGCTACCTCAGTAAATATATTTAAGACAAGTTTGGATAGATTTTTCCCTAGTAGGGGAATTAAGGGTTATGGAGGAAAGGCAGGTAGGTGGAGATGAGTCCATGGCCAAATCAACTATGATCTTGTTGAATGGTGGAGCAGGCTTGACAGGTCAGATGGTCTACTCCTGCTCCTATTTCTTATGTTTTATCTTTGTATTGTCCAAAAACTTGACCACTTGGAATATGTGTAGTGTTCATTGACTCTGGTTTAGACAATATAGAAAATGGTTAAAAATTATTTAAGATCCGTGGCTTTTGAAATAAAGGCATAAAATATAAGAGTAACATCATGGTGAATCTTGTAAATACCTTCTTGGTCTCTATTTCTGGGCATGACACTTTAAGAAATGTGTCAAAGCCTTAGCGATGGTGTAGGTGAGATGTACTGCGATGATTGCAGAACTGTGGTACTGTAGTTACATGAACAGACTAGAGAAACCAGGTTGCTCTCCTTTGAACAAAGAAAGATAATGGGGTTATCTTGGAGATGTTTAAAATCATGAAGTTTTTTTACTCAGAGTAGATAGAGAGAAAAGGATCCCATTGTCAGAAATGCTAGAACCAGAGGAGACAGAATGAAGGGCTGAAAGAATCCATCAAACAATGCAATTAAAATTGTTCTCAGTGGGAATTAAGCATTCACTGGCTCAAACTGTACCTTGCAGTTCTCGGAGCTATTCATTCTTTCACCATGACCTAATGTTTTTCAGTAAAGAGCCCTAAGGCTAACCATCTTCAGATGTTTTATCAGTTGTCTTCTCCACCGTGACGGAGAAGATAGTGGAGATGTTTGCAGATGCCTGTATAGTGTTCAGTTGTATTTGCAATCCCTCAGACAAAGAAAACATCCTTGTCCACATCCCTCTGAGATGATGTAGCAAGTAAAATCTGTGTAATATAAAAACCTGGAAGTGTCATTCTCTTATAAGGGAGAGTCTAAACACCTCGACTTAACATTGAATGACTTTGCCATTGCTGAGCACCCCACCATCAACATGTGTGGATGGTTAGCATTGAGATGAAATTCACTGGTTTACAGGGACGAAAGGTTGACTAGCCCACTGTAAGTGACTCATTCCAAAACCGTTTCATGATTTACCAAATATAGGTTAGGGGTATGCCTGAGTTGATGTAGCTCCAACAACACTATAAAGGAGTCCTCTTGATTAGCACCTTGTCAACCTAAAAAATTTAATCCTTGCTATTCAGTAGATGCCAGAAATTTTACCAAATTATCCCAGTGCGGCTTCCTCTACATCAGTGAGACTGGACACAGACTGGGGCATGACTTCATCGAACACCATTTCTCTATCCACCACAAAAGCCAGGGTCCCCTGGTGGCCACACACTTCAGTTCAACCTCCCATTCCCACACCTACATGTCTGTCCATGGCCTCCTCTACTGCCACCAAGAGGCCAAACGCAGGTTGGAGGAGCAACAACTCATATTCCCCTCTGGGTAGTTTCCAACCTGATGTCATGAGCATTGATATCTCTAACTTCTGGTAATCACTCCTCTCTGCTTCCCTCCACCCCATCTCTTTTTTTTCAAGCATTCTGGTAGCCCTCTCACCCCTTCTCTTCACCTCCTCATCCTCATGACCTCTCTATCATTCCTTTTTGGTTCCACATCTCCTTCCCTTTATTGTTATGGTCCACTGTCTTCTCTCATCAGATTCATTGTTCTTCACCCTTTTATGTCTTCTACCTATCATCTCCCAGCTTCTCACATCATTTCCCCTCCCCCACCTACTCACCTTCTCTCTCACTTGGTCTCGCCTATCAACTGACAGCTGATACTCTCCCCATCTCCCCACCTTCCTATTCTGGCTTCTTCCCCCTTCCATTCCCATCTTGGCCTGAAACACCAACTGTTTATCCCCTTCCATATCTGCTGTCTGAACTGCTGAGTTCCTCTAGCATTTGCTGTGTGGTGTTAAAAAATTATTTTTCCTGTAACTGGTATATTATCTACAAAGAACTTTAGTTCTTTATCTAGGGTACTCCAACAGTATTGCCCAAACCTACAGTACAAAAGTGGTCACTAAGAAGAATGAAGACATGAGAATGCCCCGCATTAATGTTTCCTACTAGGCCACAACATCCTTTATTGTAAACCGTAGAATGCTTAAAGCATAGCAGAGGCTATTAAGGCCATATATCTATACTGGAACCCTTCAGGAGCAATCTGGCTAAACCCCCTCTCTCATCACAGCTCTATAAATGATCTTCATTCTATACTTATCCTGCTTCCTTTGGAACACCATGGTTAAATCTCTCTACACTCATGGTCCAGGCAGTGCATTTCAGAGCACAGTCACTCAATGGGTAAATACATTTTGCTACTCTTGATTATTCAGTCTGTCACCTTTACCCTCTGTCCTCTATCTCCTAACCCTTCTGACAATGGGATCATTCTCTCTTCCAGTCTCTTCCACAGACCCTTCATGATTTTAGATGTCCTAATTATATTCCTGGGTTAGCGGGGCAGAGATACGTCTCTACCAAGAGAGGAGTAAAGTGCTCCTTCCTTCCACCGGCCTGCAGGTCACCCTTGGGCAAGGTGTAGCACCTGCTTAGCCCACCCACTGATCAGGGTCACATGAAGCCATGGGAGCAGATAGTGTATGAGCAGCTGGTGCACATCACAAGACCTGGTTAAGAGACTATTGACGCCAAGCAGGCGATCTCTGAAGAATATTGATAATGGCTGGGGTCACCTGTCTTGTAAAGACACTGCCCAGAAGAAGGCAATGGCAAACCACTTCTATAAAAAAATTTGCCAAGAGCATTCGTGGTCAACAATGATAGGCCACATTATACGATATGACATATTATGATGATGATGAATTATATTCCTTATTAACTTCCTCTGTGTGTAGAAGGGTAATGCCAGTTTTCCAAAGTATTCATACAACAGAAGTTCCTGTCTCTTGGAATCAATTTAGTAAATCTCTTCTGCACCCTCCCTAACGCCTTGACATTTTTCCTGAAGTATTGTGCCCAGGATTGTTTGTTAATACTCTAGTTGTGTACAAGATAATGTTTTATAAACATCATAACTTCCTTGTTCTTTTATTCTTAGTTTCCATTGGTTTTGGTGTATTATCTTCACTTGTACTAGAACACTGTGAAAAGCTTGTCTTGCATTCTGTTCGTACAGATTTACACAGTGCATCGAGCTAGAATAAGGTTAAAAACTAACAATGTGTAATTCAACTACTGTATTTACAAAGGTCAGGAACCTATGTAATTGTTAATAATTTTCTTAATTGGTTTTGGCAGGTTAATGCTTGGGTGGCAGGGTGGAGGTCTCTTTCAAAGGAGGTGTAAGGCGCTCCTTCCCACCGCTGGCCTGCAGGCCACCCATGGGCAAGGTGTAGTACCTGCTTAGACCCCCGATCCGGGACACATAAGGCCATGGGAGCAGATGGTGGATGGTCATATGGACAGCTGGTTATGTGACCACTGATGCTAGGCAGACAATATCTGAAGAGTATTGATAATGGCTGGGGCACCTGTTTTGTAAAGACACTGCCCAGAAGAAGGTAATGACAAACCACTCCTGCAGAAAAAATTGCCAAAAGCAATCATGGTCATGGGACCCTGATCACCTACATCATATGACATGCACATAATAATGATGTTAATGAGGTTACTGCACATAACACTACCTCCTCACAGGTTTTAGTTTCCATTGAGAAATTTCCCACACTAATAGGTAGATGCAAGTCTTGAAAGTCTAGTAAAATTGCTGTGTTATTACATAAAAATCCTTCATGGTTTTGAAAACTTCTTAAATCTTCTAACCTTCAGTGCTCCAAGGGGAACAATCCAGTGTTTAGTCTAATCACGTACAGTAAATAAAACCTCTGCTTCCAATCTGCTCAATCTACTCTGCACCCTCTCCAAGGCCTTGATATGTATTCTACAGTGCGGTGCTCAGGATTAATGATGTTATTTTTATTTCTGAATAAAAAAACTGTATCTTACTTTGCTGAGCACAAAATTCATAAGCTGCAGGTGTCCATGAGACTCCCTTTCCAAAAGCACTGTACGGGTACCTTCAAGTTGAGGACCACATTAGAGCACATCTACATGGACACTGTCACAGGAAAGCAGCATTCATCATCAGGGACTCCCACCATCCAGGCCATACACCCTCCTCACTGCTGCCATCAAGAAGAAGGTACAGAAGACTCAGGTCTCTCACCACCAGGCTCAAGAACAGTTATTACCCCTCAGCCGTCAGGCTTTTTAACTAGATTTGATAGAGGTATATAAAATTATGATGGGTATAGATAGAGTGAATGCAATCAGGCTTTTTCCACTGAGGCACATGGAGAAAAAAACCAGAGGACATGGGTTAAGGGTAAGGGGGGGGGAAGTTTAAAGGGAACATTGGGGGGGGGCTTCTTCACACAGAGAGTGGTGGGAGTGTGGAATGAGCTGCCAGACGAGGTGGTAAATGTGGGTTCTTTTTAACATTTAAGAGTAAATTGGACAGATACATGGATGGGAGGTGTATGGAGGGATATGGTCCATGTGCAGGTCAGTGGGACTAGGCAGAAAATGGTTCGGCACAGCCAAGAAGGGCCAAAAGGCCTGTTTCTGTGCTGTAGTTTTTCTATGGTTTCTAGGGGGTTAACTTCACTTGCCCTATCACTGAACTGTTCCCACAACCTATAGATTCACTTTCAAGGACTCTTCATCTCATGTTCTTGTTGCTTCTTGCTTATTTATTCATTATTATATTTTTTGTTTCTTTTCTTTTTGTATTTGCACAGTTTGTTGCCATTTGCACATTGGTTGTTTGTCAATGCTGTTGGGTGTGGGGTTTTATTGATTCCATCGTGTTTCCTGTATTTACTGTGGATCCTTGCAAAAAAAAAGAATCTCTGGGTTGTATATAATGATACATATTTACTATAATAATAAATTTACTTTGAACTTTGAAATTTGTGGCTCAGGGAATGAGCTCACCGCCACCCACTCATGAGGAAATGTAGCCAAGTATCAAGCACAACCCTTGCAATCACTGTCCACACCTCATGAGATATTGTCTTGAATGGCAGTGTTCACTGAGAATATTGATTTTGATGAAATGGAAAAACCCGGAACTGTGTGAAGCTACACAAGCAATCCTTGTGATAAAGGAATTAGGTGAGGGTGAGGGGTGCGGGAGGGAGTAAAATTGCTAGAGAATTTGACAAGGTGAGAGAAAGGGTTTCGAAGAGCTATCATACACACAGTGGCCACTTTGTTAGAAACACCTGCTCATTATTACTAATATCTAATCAGCCAATCATGTGGTAGCAAATCAACGTGTAAAAGCAAGATCAAGTGGCTCAATTGTTGTTCAGGCGAAATATCAGAATGAAGAGGGGTGATCTAACTGACTTTGACTGCGGAATGATTGTTGGTGCCAGATAGAGTGGTTTGATTATCTCAGAAACTATTGATCTCCTTGGATTTTCATGCACAAGTCTCTAGAGTTAACAGAAAATAATGTGAAAAACAAATTCATCTAGTGAGCAGCAGTTTTGTGGGTGCAAATCAGTTGGTGATGAGGGAGGTCAGAGGAGAATGCCCAGACTGTTTCAAGCTGACAAGATGCTGACAATAACTCAAATTACAGCAGTGGTATGTAGAACGCATCTGAATGCACAACACGTCGAGCCTTGAAGTGGATGGGTTACAGCAGCAGAAGATCACGAACTTGCACTCATTAGCCAATTTATTAGGCACAGGAGGAAATCCTGAGCAGCACACAGAATGCTGCTGAAAAGTCTCTTTTCGCTGCTGCCATCAGGAAGGTGGTACAGGAGCCTCAGGACCCACACATCCAGGTTCATGAACAGTTATTACCACTCAGCCTTCAGGCTCTTGAACCAGAGGGGATAACTTCACTCACACCAGCACAGAGCTGTTCCCACAACCTATGGAAACACGAGGAAATCTGCAGATGCTGGAATTTCAAGCAACACACATAAAAAATGCTGGTGAACGCAGCAGGCCAGGCAGCATCTTTAGAAAGAGATACATTCGATGTTTTGGGTTGACACTCTTCATCAGGACTAACTGAAAGAAGAGATAGTAAGAGATTTGAAAGTGGGAGGGGGAGGGGGAGATCCGAAATGATAGGGGAAGACAGGAGGGGGAGGGATAGAGCTAAGAGCTGGAAAGTTGATTGGCAAAAGGGACATGAGAGGATCATGGGACTGTCATGGTCCGGTCCATGAATTCCCCATTCTGGTTCACGGTCCGGTCTGTGGACTCAGGACTCCGGGTCTTCCAGCTGACCCTTGTCTGACTAAATCAAAGGCACCTGATTCCCATCTTTGGGCTTGCAATATAAGTAGCCTTGGGATTGAGTGTGTGGGCTGGATAAGGCTGAAGTCATGGCCAAGTTATTTGTATTGATACACAGTTCAGAATATTTGTCTGAAGAAGGGAAAAGAAGAAGGGAAAGAATAATGAGCTGATATCCAGGTGTGTTAAGCAGGAGGGAAGGAACAGATGATATAATTGATGATCCATTTACATTAGCAGAAATGGTGAGAGCAATAAAGAGATTGAGACCAACCTCCCCAGGGAAAGATCTGATATGCTCTGTGATGCTAAAAAATCTAGGAGAAGGAGTGCTCTTGAAGTTGCTGCATTTTTATAACAGAGTGTGGGAGGAAGGAAGATTACCAAGTGCATGGAAAGAAGAGGTAGTAATTCCAATTAGGAAGCCTGGCAAGGATCTGTCAAAACCCACTAGCTACAGACCAATTGCATTAACATCAAGTATATGTAAGATAATGGAAAGGATGATAACAGAAAGGTTATCATATGAGCTTGAGAAAAGGGGAATGCTGGCAAGTTATCAGAGTGGTTTTGGAAAGGGAAGGAATTCCATGGACTCAGTGATTATGTTAGAGACTGAAATAAGGAAGGCCCAGGCAAATAGAGAGTCAGTAGTGGCAGTGTTCTTTGACATTGAAAAAGCCTATGATATGATGTGGAAGGAAGGATTATTAATTAAACTGCACAAGATGGGGGTTGGTGGGAGAGTTTTTAATTGGATTAAAGATTTTTTGTTTGGTAGAAAAATTCAAGCTTGGATTGGATCAGAATTATCAAAACAGTACATAGTGGAAAATGGCACACCTCAAGGTAGTGTGATTAGCCTGTTACTTTTCATCATTATGATCAATGATGTCTTCACAAAGGTACCAGTGGATATAGGTAGGTCACTGTTTGCGGATGATGGGGCCTTGTGGAAAAGAGGCAGGAACATGGACCATATAATCAGGAAACTACAAGCAATTGATGAAGTGGTGGAGTGGGGTTATGACTGGGGATGTAGATTTTCAGTAGGTAAAACTCAAACTGTATTTTTTTACCAGGAAAAGGGTTGAGGTAGGGAAGAAGTTAAGGATGTATGGGGTTGAATTAGAAAGGGTTGCATCATTTAAATTTCTGGGAGTTATATTTGATTCATGATTAACATGGGCAGACCATATCAGGAAAGTTGAGGAGAAATGTAAAAAAGTAATAAATGTGATGAGATGTTTGACTGGTAGGGAATGGGGAGCAAGTTGTTCAGCTTTGAAGAGAATGTATGTGGCTTTAGTAACATCTGTATTGGATTATGGAAATATAGTATATGGATCAGCAGCTAGGTCTCTTATAAGGAAACTGGATGTGATTCAGGCTCAGGCCTTGAGAGTGTGCAGTGGGGCTTTTAAAACGTCACCAGTGTCAGCACTACAGGTAGAAATGGGAATAATGCCTTTGGAACTAAGAAGGATGCAACTGATGGCAAACTACTGGGCTAACTTGCAGGGGCACAATGATTCTCACCCTACTAAAGGAGTGTTGCAGGAGTGCTGAGAAAATGGGAGGTTTCAGAGGGATACCTTTAGTTGGGTAGGGAATGATATCACGAAAGAATGTGGAGTGTTTGATCTGAGGATAAGTCCTTCATTAGTTTATCCGGTTGTAGCTCCATGGAAGCTTGTATGGCCTGACATAGACTGGCATTTGTTAGAGGTAAAAAGGAAAGAAAGATATAAAACAGATTTGGTAAATGCATTTAACTGTCATGTGATGGAAAAGTATAGTGATTATACTCACATTTATACAGATAGTGCGAAGGAACCTGAAACAGGAGTGACAGGGTTTGGGGTTGTAATACCAGCAAAAGAAATTGGAATCAGCAGAAGAACATCTAAGTTAGGGGTGTTTACAGTGGAGATGCTGGCAGTGTTGGTTGCGTTGCAATGGATGCAGAAAGCCAGACAAGCCAAAGCATTGATATATTCAGATTCATCCTCAGTTCTAGCAAGTTTAAGGTCTTTTCACACAAACAGTCGGCAAGATGTATTTTATGAAGTCCTTCAGTTAGTTACAAGAATTGCAAATCAGGGAGGTCAGATAAAATTTCTATGGGTTCCAGCACATGTAGAGGGGAATGAGAGGGTGGATGAGTTGGCAAAGAGGGCGTTAAAGAAAGAAAATGTGGAAATGCACATTAGTATCAGTAAAGCAGAGGTTAAGTGTGTAATCTGGAAAAAAGTCAACCGAATGTGGCAAGAAAGATGGGACAGGGAGGGGAAAGGGAGGACAAAAGAGTGTTGCAGTTACTAGGGTAGGTAATGGAAACAGAAGAGAGGAAATTGTATAAGTAGGTTAAGGTTGGGGCATTGTGCATTAAACAAAACATTAAAAATGATAGGGAAACACCAGACAGGATTGTGTGAGGAATGTCAGGAAGAGGAGTCAGTAGAACATGTAATTCTGAGTTGCAGGAAGTATGGGATACAGAGAGAGATGATGAGAAATAGATTAAAGGAGTTGGGGATGCAAGAATTCACATTAAAAGGGTTGCTGGGCATGGGTGAGAGAGAACAAGTCCAGGTATTTTTAGTGTTTTTAAGGGGTACAGGGGTTTTTTATAGAATATGACGAATAAACAGGAATAGGATACTAGGATGGTCAAAGATGGGAGGGTGAAGTGTAGGTTTGTATGTGTATGTATACATATATACACTCTCATACACACACTCTCTCACACACACACACACACACACACACACACACACACACACACACACACACACACACACACACGCGCGATTGGATGAAGGGATTTAGAATGTATGTCTAGTGCACATTCTGGAGCAGAGGGTGGCGGTAATGCACCATTAAGCTGGATGCCAACCGCCGTAAAACAAGATACAGACAGACAGAGTGTGGGCTGCTGGTTTGTCTTGTCAGTTCCCCTTGGAGCAATCTGCTGATGGAAGGCTAGTGAAACCATTTGTAGCCTCTAAGCCTGGTTGGAGGACCACTGCTTCATGGAACCTTGTTGCCACTTATTGGAGTAGTCTTTGTGGTATGGATTTGGCTGTTTCCTGGGGCAGCTGAATGGCTGCTAGCCACTCTGAGCTAGGTAGGGATCTGGCTGTTTCTGTAGCCATCTGAGGTTGCTGGCTGAACTGAGACTTGGAGCTACCCTGGAGCAGAGATGAAACTGTCTGTTGTTCTTTGGTGTTTGTCTCTTCTTGTCCTCGCCTCTGTGTGGTAAGTCAGGCTGTTTTGCTGTTGCCCTGTGGGGGGGGGGGGGGTCATGTCTTGTCCTTGCCTCTGTGGGGTAAGTCAGGCCATCTTGCTGTTGCCCTGCGGGGGGGGGGGGGCATGTCTTTGCCTCTGTTGGGTAAGTCTGGCTGTCCTGCCATTGGGGCTGTTGCATTTTTGCAAGAGAGAGGGTGGGAAGAGGAATAATCTAGGTAGCTGTTAGAGTCTGCAGGCTTATAGTAGACATCAGTAGATAAGCTGTCTCCAGAGATAGAAAGATCAAGGAAGGGGAGGAAGGTGTCAGAAATGGACCAGGTAAACTTGAGAGCAGGGTGAAAGTTGAAGGCAAAGTTATGAAGTCAATGAGCTCAGCATGTGTGCAGGAAGCAGTGCTAACGCAGTCATGCCCCAGCTATGCCTGCTTCGTTGGCTTTGTGGAACAATCTATGTTCCAAGCCTATACTAGTATCTGTCCCCCAATTTTCCTTTGCTACATCGATGACTGCATTGGTGCTGCTTCCTGCTCACATGCTGAGCTCGTTGACATTAACTTAACCTCCAACTTTCACCCTGCACTCAAGTTTACCTGGTCCATTTCTGACACCTCCCTCCCCTTTCTTGATCTTTCTGTGTCTTATCTCTGGAGACAGCTTATCTACTGATGTCCTTGAAAGGGAGTCTGTGGATTCAGTGTAGTAGTTATCCACGCTGGTTGCTGAGCCTGATGTTTGAAGGGTAAGTACTGTTCCTGAACTTGGTGGTTTAGGACCTAAAGCTTCTATACCTCCTGCCTGATGGTAGTAGCGAAAGAGGGCATGGTTTGGATGGTGGGGTGTTTGAGATTGGATGTGGCTTCTTATGGCAGAGCTCCATGTAAATGGTAGGGTGGACTTTGCCTACAATTGACTGGGCTATGTCCGCCACTTCCTGTAGCATTTTCCACTCCTGGCTATTGATGTTTCTATACTAGGCTGTGATACAACGTGTTAGGATACTCCCCACAGTGCATCACACTAAGAATCAGAATCACTTTATTACCAATATGTGAAACATACCAGACATTAAAACTTTTTTCTGCTTTTACACTATTTTTAATTTAACTATTTAATGTACATTTATGGTGTATACTTAATGTAAATCATTTATTTTTGTTTCTTGTCTATATTTATCATGTATTGCATTGTACTAATGCTGCAAATTTCATGACATATGCTCGTGATATTAAACTAGATTCTGATTCTCAATAGGTCTTCTAATGTCAGTAGCTAACTGCCAATGATATCCATTGAGTGGACCATTCACTGTAACCTGGACTTGGAGAGGGAAGATGCAGTGGGGAACCAAGTGGTGATAGAGGTGGTCACAACATGCTCAATGATGGCTGAGTAAAAATTCATCAGGGTACACTGGTGTAGCAAGAACAATTTCTGCTGGGCTTTTTCTAGTGAGAAGTTGTCCTTCAACATATTGGTGATGTTAGTCCCTAGGGATTTAAATGGCTTGACAACAGACACAGCGTGACCATTATTTGTCAGGAGGGTGCGGGGAGAGTTAAGGGGTTGTTGGCAGAAATCAGTCCTCACTTCCACTGTCTTCATAGCCTTCAGCTCCAAGTTTTTACAAGCACACCATACTGCAAGATGGTGTGTCTCTTTTTGATAGCAGGTCACATCATTATTCGAGATGAGGCCAACTATTGTCATGTCACCTGTGAATTTTAGGATTTTAAAGGATTTCTCTGTAGAGGTACAGTCATATGTACGAAATGAGAACAGGAGGGGTGAAAGAACACAGCCCAGGAGAGAGCCTGTGCTTACAAACATTGGATCGGACAAATAGGAACCCAGTTTTACATACTGCTCCCTTCCTGTCAGGAAGTTTGTAATCCACTGACAAGTACTATAGAGTGCAGCTAGCTGTTTTTGCTTGTTATGGAGCAATACAGGAACAATAGTGTTGAGGGCAGTGCTAAAATCCACAAACAAGATCCTCCCATAGGACTCTTCCCAACACCTAATATTGAAGAATGTAATGAAGGCATCCTCAGCTGAGCAATCTGCTCTAGAAGCAATCTGCAGCTGGACAAGAAAAGGATCAGTCATGGACAAAGTAGGCCAACATCAGTCATTCAAAGGTTTTTATAACTACTAAAGTCAGAGCAAATGAACTATAAAAATGAAGTCTGGTGATCTTATCTTTCCTGGTAACTGGAATGATTGTAGCAACTTTAAAGCATTCTGATGCCTGCATAACTGCAGGGAGGTGTTGGGTACCTCAGTGAGGACAGGTGTTGGTTGATTAGCACAGTGAATGCTTGCAGCTTTCCTAATGCTTTCCAAATAGTTTGCGAACATCTCCTTGCTTCACCCAAACTAATGAGGGAGAAGTTTTGGATGATGGTGCCTAACAGGAACTTCTTCGCTTGCATCTTTGGAAACAGCTCTATTTCTATCTTTAATATCTCATTTTTTCCTCTTCAGGGTTCTTTTGAAGAGCCTGACCTGGAGTTACATGCTGACTTCGGTTCTTTGTGGAAATGGGACACGCTCTCAGGGCCTCATGGTCGGCTGCTTTTGGATATGCCAAGGACGCGGCCTAGAACACCAGTGCACCTTCAGGGTGCTGGATTTTCGTGGCTCTGGATTCGAGGCCAATGCCACCCCCTGATGTGCCGTGGGAGTACACAGAAGATTGAAAGCAGCGAGCTGGCTGTGTGCCCAGAGACCCGAGTTCTTTGGGCACAGAGCTCAGAAAAAGCGAAGCAACAGACTTTAAACACCATAAATCAGCAACTTGTTTTGTTGTGTCTCTCCTCTTGCTGTGAAACAAGGACACCTTTTTCCCTTATTAGGGAGAGAGAGCCTGTGGTATGTCGAATTACTAGGTGAATGAGTAGTTTTTGGGGTACTGCAAGTCTATATCTTCACTGATGCTTTGCTGCATACTTGAGTGCTCAGTGGATGGTGCAGATGCTTTTTTGCTAGTGGGGGTGTCATTGCTTTGCTGCTGCTTATGTGTGGGAGGGGGATCTGGGGAGCTCTTTGGGGTTCTAACATTTAACACTCGTTCATCCTTTGGGGCACTCCTGTTTTTGTGGATGTTTGTGAAGAAAAAGAATTTCAGGATGTATGTTGTATACATTTCTCTGATATTAAATGTAGCTATTGAGTATAGGCTGGGAGAGAAGGAGGAGGCAAGGGTTGGGGTGGCTGAAAGTGGTGAATGGAGCTGGGGTGAAGGGGAATGGGGACATTGGAATGGTTGTGAAAGAGGGGTTTGGGCTCAGCATATCAAGATTAGAGGAAGTGAGAAGAGATAGATTTTCATTGTCCTTATCAAACAGACAATATAATTGATTAAACTGGTCAATGTAAGGGAGAGGGGGCATGGGAGAACAATTGCTTGAAGATTGTGAGACTTTGCAGGGAACTCCAGACTGCCTGGCTACTACTGTTGAAGTCTCTCTCTAGCCACCCTTGTAAGTGGCTTTTGCCACATTCAAATCTTTATTAAACTGCTATTTTGCAGAGCTTTATTCTTTTTGTGTTGTGTAATAAATTGAAAAATATTGGCTGAAAGCCTGAACGGCTCCAAGTGATACTTTAACTCTTTGTGAGCTCATAGCATGCAAGGTATCAAGGTGCCTCTATAAGTTAAACACTGGAGCTGTAAATATCTCAAGTTTGCTGATAGTGGCTGGTTTCTTTCCTGGCCCTAGGCACCAGTAGCATGAGGATGTCTGTCAATGAACAGATGAGTTGTTTGAATGAAAGAAACCATTCTGAGTTAGTGGCATGAGAACAAAAGATCAAAGAGCTTACCTGTTTGTGTGTTTTGTGGACCCCCTATTTATTGTGGTGACCGTTCCCTTGGCTTTTGGGACTTCACCCAGACTGAAGAATCATGATTGACTGGTGCCTAGGATCCAGACCCAGGGTGGTTTCACAAGTTGGAATTCAGAGTACCCCCACAACAGCAATCAATTCCCTTGACAGCGGTGAAAATCAAGTGGTAACTAAGCACCCTGAGCCCTGAAAGCTTTGTAACTTACTGTACACTCATGCCCCACCTAATGCTGCGGAAGCATACCTCGGAGGTGGAGTGCGATGTAAATCAGCGCTATGCAGGGCCATTATAGCATTACATAAATGGACATGTGCGCCTGATAAAAACAATCAAACCTGAGATATTTGATATTTTATGTATACACAGTAATTTGTGTAACACACACACAGATAGGCCTAACCTGTACATCAATGGAACAGCAACACATTTCAGCTGCAGCAGCAGCAGAGAGAAGCAGGTGGCAATTACATCTTGGGGGGGGGGGGGGGGCTAAGCTCTGGGTCCTGCTCAAACTTTGGCTTCTTCTTCAAGTGGGAATCAAGAGCTGACTGCTTTTTCTTAAATTCCCTTTTACGAAGCAGGAAATCATGTCGAGAACACTTCCTGTTGCCTGATTACTTCATTCCCAGTGAGTGTCATTATCAATGAACTGGTCCATGATTTGTGTTATCATGGTGATGCTGGTGCTGAAGAATTTTGCGGCAAAGTTTCTTGCTGGTGTTTCCTCTTCTCCATCCGAGTCCTCAGAAGTTCTACCCTCACTTGAAGTTGCAGGCCCTTTTCTAGATGATATAGGTGAGAAAAATGGAATAACTTGGCAAGGGAGCAAATAGTTTACACATGCAGTGGGGAGGCAGAATGTGAACTGATACGTGATTGGATCTGAGTGGCTCAGAGCGGATGTAAAGCTCTATGATTGGCTGACTGAATGTTTACTGTAATGACAGCTGCCCTTAAGTTTTAAGTGTTGTCTAGAATGAAATTTTGTCATTTAAAAAAATTTCAATAAAGATTTGAATAACTGCGTTGTATGAATCAACACTGTGGAGTAGTAAACACAAAATAATCTGCAGATGCTAGGGTCAAAGCAACACTCACAACACGCTGGAGGAACTCAGCAGGTCGGGCAGCATCCATGGAAAAGATCTGTTGATGTTTCGGGCCGGAACCAGCCCTGACGAAGGGTTCTGGCCCCAAACGTCGACTGATCTTTTCCACGGATGCTGCTCAACCTGCCGTGTTCCTCCAGTGTGTTGCTATGTGGAGTAGTGTTATGCGGGGTCTGAGTGTATAGTATTCTGTGTGGTTTATTAGTGCTTTCTATTTTATGATAATAAATTAGGCTGAGGTTACCTTGTCATGCTTGTATACTTATTTCTGCATCTTTATTAATGCTTGCTGCATGCTTCAGTGCTCGGTGGAGGGCGCTGATACTTTTTTCTGGTGGGGATGGGGGTGGGATTGTTGCCTTGCTGCTACTTGTGTGTGGATAGGGAGCTGGGGGGGGCTTTGGGTCTAACGTTTAACTGTCATTCATTCTTTGGGGCGCTCCTCTGTTTTTGTGGATGTTTGCAAAGAAAATGAATTTCAGGATGTATATTGTATACATTTTTCTTACATTAAATGTTCCTATTGATTGAAACCTATTACCACATTTCCTAGACACTCAAATTGTTTTTTTCGTGTGTCTGATCACCCTAGCCCATTGCAGTCTTTAGACCTATAGGCATGATCCTTTGCAGACTTATGAGTCCTCAACTCCTTAGTTAATGACGGCTTATCGTTGGTACACCTCACAATGATATTTTTAGGAAGGATATGTATGATGTTACAGTGTCAGAACTTTTAATCTATACTGCTATACCAACCTTCCGTGGCCTTCCAAGCTCTCTATAGAAGTTTGTCAAAGTGTTTGGTAACTTGCTGAATCTACGCAAACTTCTAAGAAAGTAGAGGCACTGTTGTGCATCCTTTGTGATGACATATTCCTTGTGTTGGTCCCCGGGCAGATCCTCTGATACGTTAACACCATGGAATTTAAAGGTACTGACCCCCTCCACCTTTGTTCCCCTAATGAGCTTATTTAAATCCTGCTGTAGGTTGCTTCCTATTGGGAACTGCCTTGCCGTTGGTCATATTCATATCATAAAGTGGCAGATAAAAGAGACTTTGATTCTATTACTTTGGGGCTGCATGCAAATACAGCTCCCACAGGAAAACAGAATGAGGTAATTAGGCTCATTGTGATCATTCCTTCATATTATTGTAACCTAATGTAACATATAATCCATGTAGGACGCATTTTAATCAGCTTGTGGCCCAGAGAAAGACAGCTGGCACTGCTAAGATCCACTCAGATGTCACCTGAGCTCTCCCAGTGAATCCCTTCTTGCCTTAGTTCGAGGGATTACATGAAGAAGCAGGGATGAGGGTCTTGTGAAGGAAATATTATCAACACGGACTGTGTTTGTGGTATAAACTCTTTGGCTTGGTGGTAGGGTAATACAAGTGCTAATTATATTTAATAAGATGTTCTTTGAAAATTCTGTCACAAGAAATGTTGAGATTTTTAAAATTATTTATTTTTATTTTTATTTATTACAAACAAAACACAAAAAAACAGCAGATCCACAAAAACCACAACCATAACAAAATCAAATTAAATATTGAGCAGCAAAAGGGAGAAGACTATAAAGGCAAAAGTAAACATGCACAGCAGAGGTACACCGCACCAATAAACCTCAGTCCTCACCCCATGAGAAAGTCCAATACAGGGCCCCATATCCTTTCAAAGATGTCCCCTCTGTCCTTATTATATAGTCTCAGTCTCTCCAAATGTAAAGTATTTGCCAGTTCTCCCAGCCACAGATCATACGTAGGCACAGAGTCCATTTTCCACATTTGCAGGATTAACTTCTTAGCAATCACCATTCCAAATAATACAGTCATTTTTTCATACATATTGGCTGAAGATAGGGAGCTTGTTGCTCCAAGAATGGCTATGAGCGGGTCTGGTTCCCACTGCTTCCCAAAAGCCTCAGAGAAACGGTGAAAAATACTTTTCCAGCATGCATAAAGCTTACAACATGACCAGAATGAATGTGACAAATTACCGTTCACAGATCTACATCTATTACAAACTGGTGAAATATCAGGGTGGAAACTGTGCAACTTTTCTTTGGAATAATGGAGTCTATGTATTGTTTTAAACTGTATGAGTCTGTGTTTGACATTGACTGAACAATCATGAAATTATTTTGACTGGACAGAAACCAAAAGAATTCCTTAGTAAAATCAGTGAGCATTACATACAATTTAGATTATGAGAACACTCAGTCCTCTTTTATTGTCATTTAGAAATGCATAAATGCATTAAGAAATGATACAATGTTTCTCTGGAGTGATATCACAGAAAATAGGACAAACCAAAGACTAACACTGACAGAACCACATAATTATAACATATAGTTACAGCAATGCAAAGCAATACCATAATTTGATGAAGAACAAACCATGGGCATGGTAAAAAAAAGTCTCAAAGTCCCTGAGTCGATCGACTCCCGAGTCCCCGATAGCAGGCGGCAAAAGGGAGAAACTCCCTGCCATAAACCTCCAGGCACCGTCAACTTGCTGATGCCTTGGAAGCAGCCAACCACAGCCGACACTGAGTCCATCTGTACGAAAACTTCGAGCTTCTGACCAGTCTCTCCAATACAGCCTCCCGAGTGCCATCCTCTGCCGAACGCCTTCGACCTCTCCCCGGCCACTGAAACACACAAAGCCGAGGATTTCGGGGCCTTCTGCTCCGGAGATCCCGGTTACCACACAGCAGCAGCAGCGAAACAGGCATTTCAGAAGTTTTCCAGATGTTCCTCTGTACTCTTACGTCTGTCTCCATCAAATCAGAATTCTGCACGGTCCCTTACTTGACAGATAACAGACATCACCACCGAAGTGGCTGCACGCGCTGCGTTGCGCCGGCATCTTCTCCCCCGTCCCGGGAGAACAAGAATGGTTTCTGATACATTCGCAAGCCGAATAAAAATTTGAATGAAGCATCTGAGTTACAAAGTTCTTTCTTGCCCTCATCTTTAGGAAGACTGCTTTTACTGCTGAGCACCTTAAAATATTTCAGAGTTGATAATAAGCATTTTCAGAAAGTTGCCATGAGATCTGTTTTGCGGCAGCAGTACATTGCAATACACAAAAATTATAAATTACGATAAGGAACATACTGTATATAAAAGTAAATAAATAGTGCAAAAGGTGAGCAAAGAAATACTGAGGTAGTGTTCATAGGTTGTTTTATTCTCCATTTAGAAATCTGGTGGAGGGGAAGAAGCTGTTCTTAAAACGTTGAGTGTGTGCCTTCAGGCTCCTGTACCTCCTCCTTGATGGTAGCAATGAGAAGGGTCCAGGGTGAGGGGGTCCTCAATGTTTGATGCTGCCTTTTTGAGGCATTGTCTTTTGAAGGTATCCTTGACGCTAAGGACTAGTACCCATGATGGAGCTGGCTGAATTTGCAACCTTTGGCAGCTTTTCCTGAGCCTGTAAAATGGATCGTCCATGCCAGACAGTGATGCAGCCGTTAGAATGTGTTCCACGATACATCTGGTAAAATTTGCTGGAATCTTTGGCGAGATACCAATGAAATAAAGCTGTTGCTGTGCCTTCTGCATATTTGCATCAGTACGTTGAGCCCCACAGTTTCCATAACTATGCACCATTTTCATAGTCCCATGGGTTAAATAATCTTCCTTTCCTGAAGAAAGCCAGGACAGATTGCACTTTTTTAAAATACACACAAAACATACATTGCATACGTGATAAACTTCCCTTGGTCCTGAATTTTGCAGCACAAGTATGATGCATACAATAGGAGGGAAACTTTTTGGTGTGAAGATTCTAAGGAGCAGTACAAATGTCTTTTGTGTAGAAAGCTGTTTGGAGTACTTGTAAATATTGAGAATTTGAGTAATAAGCACTCACTTAATCAGATGTATGTTTTCCAATTAGCCACAAAAATAGGCCCTTCTAATAAAATTTAATGGAAAACATTACTTGAAGCAGAAATGTTTTCTGAATAATTTTACAGAATTCACCAAAGATTTATTAAGTGAATTGATGAATTGAAAACAGTGAAGTGCTCTAAGAGAATTGTGCTAATAAATAGAAAGAATTAATTTTGAGCTTCAGTTTCCTTCACTTCAGTTTTATAGTAACACAAAAGATTGCAATGTACTTACAGTAGAAAAATAAACAATTTGGCCTAACACTACCTGACACATAAAAATCCTCCTACCTCCCAACCCAACACAGAGATAAGGTTTTCTATTCTTTGCTCACTGTGCATTTATCCTGTTTCCCCATAAATGCCTCTTCACCATTATTGAAACAGTTTCTTATAATAGTAACCTCACATTTTAACCTTTGTGTGAAATGATTTTTCCCGGAGCTGTCTTCTGGTGAATGGTTTATGCTTGTATTAGCGATGGGAACAACGAATTGGTGGTTGAAATGAAAAAGTATTTTGTGACATTCTTCACTGTGGAAGACACCAGCAGCATATAAGAAATTTGGAAGTGCTAGGAGCAGAAATGAATGCAGTCACTATTACTAAGGAGGGGGTTCTTTGGAAGCTAAAAGGTCTGAAGGTAAGCAAGTTACCTGGACCAGATGGACTACACCTCGGGGTTCTGAAAGAGGTAGCTTAACTTTGGTTGGCATGGACAAATAGGCCAAGGAGCCTGGTTCCATTCTGCTGAACTCTATTCTAAATAGTGTTAAAGGTATTAACTCCCTCAGTTGTCACGAAAAGCCATTCAAGATGATTAGTTTTTAAAAAAACATAGCTAATAGTTCTTTGTTCTAGAATAACTTTGGTGAACCTTTTTACCTATTAACTTCGAGCTCTTTCTAGAGCTATGTCCACAGTATTCTCAGTGTTTCCCTACTCCTGCTCCCCACTGCACTCTTGTTGCTGCCTACCTTCCTTCCCATACCCCTGCCCATTCCCTGGAACACCTCTTCTAACCTTCTCAACCATACTCCTCTCCATACTCCCATTCTCAATCCAAACCATGCTTCTGACTGCTCTCCTGGTCTTGTTTATGGCCAAAATCTTCCCGGAACTATTTTCTGTATTGCTCATGGGCTTGGTACCTACAAAGCCTGAAAGTGCTGTCTGCACAAAATCCTCTAAATTTCTGCTCTCTACTCACTGCCAAGCTCTCTACACCCATGATCGTGTGGCTAGGCACAGCTCAAATGCAATCTATAAATTTGTGAATGACACATTTGTTGTTGGCAGAACCTCAGAAGATGACGAGGAAGTTTGAGGTAGATCATCTGTTTGAGTGGTGTTGTAATAACAACCATGCACTCTCCGAGGAAGACTCAGGAATTGATTTTGGTCTTCAGGAAGAGTACGTTGGAAAAACACGTACCAGTGCTCATCAAGGGTCAGCGGTGGAAAAGGTGAGGAGCTTTAAGTTCTCAGTGTTAACATCTCCGAAGGGCGATCTTGGGCCCAACATATTGAGGCAACTATGAAGAAGGCATGCCAGCAGCTATATTTCAGTAGGATTTTGAGGAGAATTGGTATGTCACCAAAGACTAACACATTTCTACAGACGTACCATGGAGTACATTCTAACTGGTTGCATTAATGTCAGGTATGAAGAGGCCATTGCACAGGATCGGAAAAAAAGCTGCAGAGGGTTGTAAATGCAGCCAGCTCTATCCTGGGCAATAACTTCGCTACATTGAGGACATCTTCAATAGTGATGCCTTAAAAGGCAGCATCCATCATGAACTTCCCTCACCATCCAAGACATGTCCTCTTCTCATTGTTACCATCAAGGAGGAAGTACAGGGGCCTGAAGCATGCATTCAGCATTTCAGAGACAGCTTCTTTCCCTCCGATTTCTGAATGGGCCACAAACCCATGAATACTGCTTCACTCTCTGCACACTTTTTGAATTTTATACATTGTATTTTTATTGTAACTTACATTAATATTGTATGTATTGTACTATACTGCTGCCACTATACAATAAATTTCATGACATCTGTCTGTGATAATAAACCAGATTTTTATTCTGATACAGATCCACTGACAGAATAATTGAGCGAACAATGATGTTCAAGGCCAACATGCCCAGAACTGTTCGAATTAAATGCATTTCGGGGTGATTTATGATGGACATACTCGAGATGCAAGCAGCATAGTATTCTAAGTTCTATAATTTTAAGAGGCAGACAGAGATAAGCAAACAGGGTCCTTGCTAAAATTTTCTTGTAAAACTATAACATCCCGCTGATGGGAATCCCTGGCTCACGACCACTCAGGGTGGAGAACTATTTGAGATGGCATTGAGGACCTGCATCCTTTGGGAAAAAATGGAGGACCAGGCTAATACCCCACCTTCCAATTGGAATTGGTTTACTATTGTCATATGTACTGAGGTACAATGAAAAGCTTGTCCTGCATACTCTGCATACAGATCAGATCATTACACAATGTGTTGAGGCAAAACGAGGTAAAACAATGACAATGCAGAATACAGGGTAACCAATCTATCCACATGACAGTCCCTTCAAGCACCTCCTGCTGAAACTGCAGCAGAGCATACGGGTCCCACAGTGCCTCATCTGCTACATCAGAATTCAAGGCTTGGAATAAAAACAAGTTATTTTCAGCCCCCAGTGTCTGCCTGAGGAGAAGAGAAGGCTCCAGGTGTACTCTAATCAATCCATCATATCACATTGCTTCCCAGTGCTACCTGTCTAAAAATGAACCTTTATTTATTTTTATGCCATACTAACCTACTTCTCTATAAATATCAATTGATGTATTAAAACTTACAGAGTTTGTTTTTTCACTCAGACTGGTAAATGCATGGAACGATTGCCAGGGGTGACAGTAGAGGGAGATATATTAGGGACATTTAAGAGACTCTTAGATAGCCACATGAATGAAAGAAAAATGGTGGGCTATGTATGAAGGGAAGAATTAGATTGATCTTGGAGAAGGTTAAAAGCTTAGTATAACATTGTGGGTCAACTGTCCTGTACGAATAAACTCTCTTGGGCTTCCAGCTGGGTACAGGTATTGATCTTAACTGACATGTCAATAACAAACTCTGCCATCTTCATCAGGGATGATGCCTAGGCCCATCTAGTTTGGTGGTATATATACCCCTGTCACCCGTCCTTCCTGATTGATTAGTTGTCAACCAATCAGATTTCCGCTGTCCCACCTTGTTTACCACCATATTTCAGTTCTTTCTTAGAGCGAAATCTTTGTTAAAGTTCTTATTCTCTGGGGCAGTACTTTTCACTGCTTCTTCTATTATCAGTATGGGATAACGATTATAATGAGTATGGCATGTTTGCCTTCACTGGCATTGAAGATCAGAGTCAGGAAGCCATGTTGCCACTACTGTATGTAAAGCTTTGTTAGGCCGTATTTAGAAAATGATGTTCAATCTGGTTGCTCCATTTCAGAAAGGATGTCAAGGCTGTTGTGCGTGCTAGATTGTGTCTAGCTAATCTCACAGAGTTTTTTTAGGAAGCTACTAGGAAAGTTGATGAAGGCTAGGTTGTGGATGTTATCTACATGGACTTTAGCAAGGCTTTTGATAAGGTCCTGCATGGGAGGTTGGGTAAGAAAGTTCAGTTGCTTGACATTCAAGATAAGGTAGGAGATTGGATTGGACACTGGTTTCATGGGAGAAGACAGAGAGTGGTAATAGATGGTTGCTTATCTGACTGGAGGATTGCGACTAGTGATACGCCACAGGGATCAGTGCTGGGTCCATTGTTGTTTGTCATCCATATCAATGATCTGGATGATAATGTGGTAAACCTGATCATTAAGTTTGTGGATGACACCAAGATTGGGTGTGTAGTGGACAGCGAGGAAGACTATTAAAGCTTGCAGCAGAATCTGGATCAGCTGGAAAAATAGCAGATGAAATTTAATGCAGACAAGTGTTACACTTTGGGAGGACCAACCAAGGTAAGTATTACACAGAGAGTGGTAGGTGAGGCCTAATTTGGAGTGTTGTGTGCAGTTGTGGTCACCAACCTACAGAAAAGATGTAAACAAGATTGAAAGAGTGCAGAGAAAACTTACAAGGATGTTGCTGGGACTTGAGGTCCTGAGTTATAGGGAAAGATTGAATAGATTAGGGCTTTATTTCCTAGAACATAGAAGACTGAGGGGAGAATTGATAGAGGTATACAAATTTATGAGTGATATAGGTAGGGTAAATGCAAGCAGACTTTATCCGCTGAGGTTGGATGGGAGTACAATTAGGGGTCATGGAGAAAGGCTGAAAGGTGAAATGTTTTTGGGGAACACGAGAGAGAACTTCTTCACTCAGATGGTGGTGAGAGTGTGGAATGAGCTAACTATGCAGGTGGTGGATGCAGTTTCAATTTCAACATTTAAGAGAAATTTCGACAGGTACATGGATGGGAAGGGTATGGAGTGCTATGGTCCGAGTGTGGGACGATAGTACTCGGCATGGTCTAGATAGGCCAAAGAACCTGTTTTGGTGCTGTAGTGTTCTATGACTCTTTGATTCAATGACATCTGGAGAATGACTAAATTGCTCCTCCTTGTCGGCAGTACCTTCATGGTTGAGAAGTCATACTGGTTAACTGTTGTCTGTTACACCGATGGCATTTAGGGCAGCAATGAAGACCCTCTATCTATGTCCTTGGCCATCTTCTCTATTTTTATTGTGTGCCTGGTGTGGTTCGGAGTCCTCATTTCTGCCTCTACAGTAGGGCACCAAGTTATCTTTGGTCTCCAAACAAGAGAAGATCTGCAAATGCTGGAAATCAAAGCAATACAAATAAAATGCCGGAGGAACTGAGCAGACCAACCAGCATCTATGGAAAAGAGTAACCAGTTGACTTTTCAGGCCGAGACCCTTCATCAGGAGTCCTCTTGGTGTGCTAGTATGTACGTGATAATAATGCGAGTTCATCTGCAAAGTCGAGGTCTTCTAAAATAGAGAATAGAGTCCACCTAATGCCCCTCTGCTTATCTTTCATTGTTTGCCTCGTAACCCAGACAATCACCAGGCTAACTAATATTGCTGATATCTCACAGCCTTGCCTGTCTCCTAACTTGACTTCAAAGCTCAAATTGCAGTCTCCAACTGTGCAGGCGAGGTTAGCATAGAAACTTCGGATGAGTGGCCAGTTTTGGAAGGACTCCCGTATGATCTGAGGCTCTCCTATGGATGTGACCAAAAGCCTTTTCAAAGTCCACAAAGTTCACATTCAGTTGTCTCCACCATTCTGTGTACTGTTCTACGATGTTATGCAGCATGAAGATCTGTTTGACGCAGCCTCTGCTTCTCCTGAGGCCAACTTGCTCATTCCTCAAGCGCACATCGAGAGCATCTGTAATCCATTGGACAATAACTTTGGTGAAAATCTTGCTGGGCCCTTACAAAAGTGTGATGCTACACCAGTTGTTGCAATCATTTAGTGCTCTATTCTTGGAGATCCTCACAATAACTTCCTTTACCCAATGCTTGGGTACTTGTCCCCATTTCCCGATTGTAGTAAACAGTGGCTGCAGGATGGTTTTGGTTCAGCTTTGAACAGTTTGGTGTTCAAATTGTCATGTCCTAGAGCTGTGCTGTTCTTTAATGATTTAATTGCAGCAACGATCTCTCCTTCTTAGATGGATCTGTGTTGATCTCAAGGTCCTCTGCTGCCTCATGTATGTCAGGTTCTTCGTTTGGTGGTGATCTATTCAGTAGTTCTCTGAAATCCACGTCCTTCGTTCTTCTTGCTCTTTCTCAGTTGTCAAAAGCAGACCATTCTTACCTCTCACAGGACCACTGGATCTGGCCTGAACTTTCCGCATACCAATTTTGAAACCTTGTATATATTTCCCTGATTACTTCAATTGGCTGCTGCTTCAGCCACCTCTGCGAGGTCTTCCATGTAGACTCTCTTATCCTTTCTTACAAGTCTCTTCACTTTCTTGTTAGCTTCAGTATATACTAGTTGAAATCTCTCCTTAATTCCTGTTGGCCTTTCACCTAACACTTATTAATTTTTTGACTTTCTTCTAAGGCTGTTCGTGTTTCCTGCTGTATCCATCCTTTGTTCTTCTTTCCAGCTCCGTATCCTTGACAACCCTTGCTGCCGCTCTCCTTGAAGACTGAAGCAATCCGTTTCCACATTGCATTGACCCTGTCGACCAACACATCCTCGACACAGTCTTGCAAGGCCTAGAATCTGTTCTTAAGCTGAATAGTGAAGACAGATCTCATACTGGTATCCTTGAGCTTTTCAACATCAAAGCACCTTGGTACATGTGTTCTGGTCCCAGAACAGCTTGCGTTTCATCACTGCTATAACAAGGTGTTGAACACTTCCTGTATTTGTTCCTCTCTTCACCTTTACATCCTGCAAGGATTGTCTCCTTTGATCATTAAATGGTCATTCTGGATTTTGTCACGTCCATTGGGTGAACACCATTTCAGATGTGGATTTCATGGTGTGGAACGAGGGTCCTTCCTATGACCAAATTGTTGATGGTCTTTCACCATCGCTATTCATTGTTCCACGTCCATGAGTGCCCATGACCCCAGTGAAGCCTGAATTGTTATTTCCCACTTTGATGTTTAGATCTCCCATGTCGATGATTATATCATAGCGTGGTGTTATCTGATTGTAGCTGGTCATAGGAGACATCTTTTTCTTCAGCGTCACTGTTATTAGTTGGAGCATAGCACTGGATCACGGTCATGTTCATTTGCTTCCCTTTCAGCCTGACTCTCATCATCCTACTGTTGATTGGTTTTCACTTTAGCAAGCCCTTCTCTTTTTTTTTGGCATGTGCCCGCGTGCGTGCGCACCTGTATGTGTGCGTCTGCGTGTCCGTGCATGCGTCCATGCGTGGGTCTGTGATGATGTCTTTTTCATGGCCTTTACAAGGCGCTGAGGGAGAAAGAGACCGTGTGGCATGCCACTCCTCACACAGACATTTTCGCAGTATTTTCCCTTTTTTTTATTTCACGAGGTCGAGTTGCGATCTTGACACTCAACCCGGCACGGATGGAAAGCGTACTCGGGGGCGGACCCGACTAGTTTCGAACCCGGGAACCTCCGCTCCCGGGTCCGGGTCCGGCTCCGATGTCGTTGCGCCACCAGCCGGCCCTAGCAAGCTCTTCTCAATGCCTTCTTTCAAAATGACAGCTACACCATCACGATGCTGACCATCTTCCCTTCCGGAGTATAAAACTGTTTCACTGGTTGCTGCCTTTAGTCTGTCAGACCCTGTCCATCTGCTTTCATTGATGTCAGTATATGTACGTTGTAAGGAAACATTACTGCAGTTATTTTTGCTTGCATGCAGTGTTGTGCATGGTTCGTACATCCAAAAAACAATTTTGGGCTTGACCTTGGCAGTATTCCTTTATTGCGCCCCGTAGCGTCCTCTCAGTTTGTACTGCTGTCAGTCATGCAATTCCTGGGTGGAGCCTCAGGAATACCCTCACACACAGATATAGGATTCTTCATTGCTGTTTACATACCATTTTTTTGACCAGTCAGTGTTGTTAATTGTGAGCTGAACTCTGAAACCTGTAGACCATTCTGTGTCTGGCCTCTCCCCTTGACCTGTTTGGCATGAGTGAGCCTACCAGCAGTCAAAGCACAAGGCCCTGACTCCAACCAGCATAGCTCTCTGGGTCTTTGAGGCATGCCAGCCTCCAAAACCCATGACAAGGTTGTGGTCCCCTTGGAGGGAGAGGTCATACATTTAGGGTAAAATCAACTTGCCATAAACTGCAGAAACAGTAAATATCCCTTTGATCTCAGCTATAGCCATCAATATAGATTAGATTAGTTCATGAGAACACTCAGTCCTCTTCTATTGTCATTTAGAAATGCATACATGCATTAACAAATGATATAATGTTTCTCCAGAGTGATATCACAGAAAACAGGACAAACCAAAGACTAACACTGACAGAACCACATAATTATAACATATAGTTACAGCAGTGCAAAGCAATGCCCTAATTTGATGAAGAACAAACCATGGGCACGGTAAAAAAAAGTCTCAAAAGTCCTTGATAGCAGGCGGCAAAAGGGAGAAACTCCCTGCCATAAACCTCCAGGCACCGTCAATTTGCCGATGCCTTGGAAGCAGCCGACCACAGCCTACTCTGAGTCCATCCATCCGAAAACTTCGAGCCTACGACCAGCCCCTTCGATACAGCCTCCCGAGCGCCATCCTCTGCCGAACGCCTTTGACCTTGCCTCGATCGCTGAAACAAGCAAAGCTGAGGATTTCGGGGCCTTCTGCTCTGGAGATTCTGGTTACCACACAATAGCAGCCGCAGCGAAGTGGGCATTTCAGAAGTTTTCCAGATGTTCCTCTGTACTCTCGCA
The DNA here is from genome assembly GCF_030028105.1 of Mobula birostris. Classification (NCBI taxonomy): domain Eukaryota; kingdom Metazoa; phylum Chordata; class Chondrichthyes; order Myliobatiformes; family Myliobatidae; genus Mobula; species Mobula birostris. The sequence goes on along the minus strand of NC_092373.1, from coordinate 24,640,079 downwards.
TCCGTCCCCATCAAAACAGAATCATGCACGGTCCCCTACTTGACAGATAACAGATATTCATCACCGGAGAGGCCGTGCACGCTGCCCTCACGCCGCCATCTTCTCCTCCTCTTAATTAGCCACTCTTTCTGCAGGGATTGGTCAAGAGTATTTAAAAATGGGAAGAGGACTTGGTAGTGTAGATGCATCCAGCTATCAGTGGTCAAGAAGTAGGAACTTATAACATGAAATAACCACAAATAAATTCATTAAGAAATTTGTGAGGAACTTCTTTCTTCCAATGTGGAATTTGCAGCTACCTGGAGTTGGGGGCAAATGACCATGGTGCATTAAAGAGGTCAATTAAGAAAATGAGGATAAGAGAAAACGAAAGGATGTGCTGTTGTGCCTAGATGACATAAGGAGGGAAAAGGATTGCTTGAAGTATAAACACCACCACGGACTAATTGGGCTAAATGGCCTTTTTGTGCAGTACTTCTATGCAAATAGTTGCAGATAAGAAAGTGATACACAATACAACAACCCATAATGACAGATTGATCTATTGGGATCATAAATTCTGGTTCCCTGTTTTTATGGCAAACATGATAATTCTCTGGAACAATCTCTAGAATTTAGACTTGATATATATTTGAATCTGCATGAACTAAATTGTTTTTAAATATCATTAATCTTGAAGCGATGATGCTGGAGAATGGAGTATGGAGCTTGCGTCTTAATACAGTTCCAACAAACAATCCTCTGCAATCAATAACCCCATACCCTCTAGATAAAACTATCTCATCTTATTTGTTGTTATCACTAGCTTCCAGAAGTAAATTACATAAAGAAGTAAAATGGGCTCCTGGATTGTTAGCAGAATGAAGAAAACTACAGCAACTACAAAACGAGAACAAATCTCCCAAGACTTTTCACATTCTTGGATGTAAAACTCCTTCAACTGTAAAGATCACAGAAAGATTCATGTTTCCAGAGTTTAAAACTGCATTGCAGCAGATAGACCTGGAAATCCGCCCCACACTCACACCACCTTCTGAGAGAAGAAGCTTCTCCTTAAATTTTTTTGCCTTTCACCTAAACCTCTATTTCTACTCTCACCTAACCTGCTGAGTAAAAACCTTTATTCATTCACCCTATCTATAACACTCATAATTTAGTCTACCTTTATACAAACTCCCCGTCTTTCTTCTGTACTCCAGGGAATAAAGTCTTAACCTTTTCAACCTATCCCTGTAACTTGGGTATTCAAGTCCCATCAAATTTTCTCTGCATTATTTCAAGCATTTTATCATCTTGTCAAGTCATCTTACATATCCGTTGTAGCCTTGATAGAAGCTTAAAGAAATGCCTGAATGATTTCCTTGGAGGAGCAGACATCCATCTTGAACGACAGGGAGAACAAAGAGAAAGGTTTCAAAAGGCACCCCACCAGTTCTGCAGTCTGTTCTGGTGTGGTGAAAGTGCTGAACTCCAGTTCCAAAGCACAAAGGAAGCTATATGTATTTCCCTCTGACAATGTTCCTGCTAGAGTATTTGTCATTACCCTCTCATCCATTACCAAAAGAGCATGTTATTCTAGCATTGCTTGTGATAGATTTGCTGGTGATGTGATTCTGTCACTTACAACCTAGAAGTTAAAAAGCTTTTGAAATAATATGTTACTTTACAATTCGAGGCTGAGGCAATGGATTAGTCAGCTGCTGTCATGTATGTAGGCAAGCTGGGCAGGCTGATTGGAAATTGGACTTTAATGGTAGGATGGGCCAATCAGCTCATCATGCCTCCACCTGCTTTAAAAACATTAGATAGTAAGATAGTAGGGCCAGAGCCAGTTTATTTTAGTTACCTGTAGTTGTTTTATTTAATTTTCATTTACTGTAACATTCTGACTGATTAAATCTTCCAGTCAGGCATATGTGTCACATGTCCCTTCAGATGATGATGAAAAACCATAAGGACAAAATAAAAGATGTCTAACATAATATTGGGCAGGGTAATTTTTTTAAAAAAGCCTTGGAAGCTTGAAAATAGAGATAAAGGACCTCATGTCAGCTTAAGGCCAGATGAAGAATACTCCACGACATAGGGCAGGATCTGAGATGTCTTCAAATGAGATGTCAAGCTGATATTAATTGGATATCACTAGGTCATCCTCTAGGGCTACTGTCAAAAAGGTAAGTGGCTTAAAATTAACTTGTTCAAACATTATCCTTGACAGCAGCTGGCAGCTCTCCCAATTAATTCTAGCAAGGTCTCACGTATTGGATTTACCAGTTTGGACATGGAAAATGGACTGATGATTGCTATCATGTCCTAAGCTAGAAGCTGACTAAGTGCGGTTTCCATAGTTATTTGCTCTCTGACTCGCAGGCTGGTTGGATTAACAGCATCAAATCCAGAAAGAGAAAATTAGCAAATACATTTTGAAAAGAGTTTGATTTAATTTAAAAACTCACGCTTTACAAGATAAATTAGATTAAATTAACGCTTATTGGTTTTATACCAAATGAATGTTTTCCAGCTCTCTGAGCAGAACGTAAATCAGCTTAGAAGCGGAACAGGTCTTTGCATTGTTCATCTTGCAACACACTGGTGAAACCCTGATATTCAAACCAATGCAGTTGCTGGGGGCTCTGCTGAGTATCCTTTGTGTTTCAACGTTTCATCAAAGACTGGACTGGAGCAACTGCATCACTTCAGATGAAACCCAAACAGGGCCATTGCCAGTGAAGACACGTAATCCAGTCACAGAAGACAAATGAGATAGTTGGAGACCAGTGGAGCACAACTGGAAATGTTTCCAGCAATTTTCTTGCACTGAAGAAAGACCTTGGCTACATTTTCCAGACTCTTTAATAAAAATGGATGGTGGCAGTGTCTGCTTAAGCAGCCTGAGGCTTCTGACTGCACTGTGACAGAAAATGTTCTCAAAGTTTTATTAACTGATTTGTGTATTTATGTCACAGTACAGCAGATCAGAGGAGAAATATTTTACTATAAGACCATGTAATCTTCCAGCATCTTAAATAGAAATGTGGAGGAGGTGGTGGTTCTGAGGGAGGAGTTGGTGAGTGAGTGAACAATGGGCATTATTAACTATAATACGTGAGAGCCTCTGCTGCTATAGTGAAAAAGAATTCAGCTAAACATTATTCAGCTTTGTTCAATTGCCATTATTGTAAAGCACCAACTTTTGTAAAGTTCCAACTTTTTAAATAAAAATCACTCTAGATTAAAAGATGTATACACTCAATGTATTTCCGTATGTTTGTGGTCTTCTGCTGCTGTAGCCCACCCTCTGCGAGTTTTGATGTGTTTTGTGTTCAGAGATGCTCTTCTGCATTCCACTGTTGTAATGTGTGGTTATGTGAGTTACTGTTGCCTTCCTGTCAGCTTGAACCAGTCTGGCTGTTCTCCTCTCTCATCAACAAAGAGGTTTCACCCACAGAACTGCCTCTCATGGGATTTTTTTTTGTTTTTCACTCCATTCTCTGTAAACTCTAAAGACCGCTGTATGCGAAAATCCCAGGATATCAGCAGTTTCTGAGAGATTCAAATCACAACACCTGGCACCAAGAATCATCCCACAGTCAAAGTCACTTAGATCACATTTCTTCCCCATTCTGATATTTGGTTTGGACAACAACTGAACCTCTTGACCATGTCTACATGTTTTGATCTACTGAGTTGCTGCCACATGATTGGCAGATCAGATATTTGCATTAATGAACAGGTGTACAGGTGAACCTAATAAAGTGGTCAATGAGTGTGTTTTCTAGCCAGTAGCCCGTACACACGAGGGATAAATTCGTGGCCTAAGGTAAAAGAAGTCAATTTTAGAAAACCTAGCACATTTATTTTTCAACATAGTCTCCTCCTACATATACACACTTAGTCCAGTGATTATGGAGCATACGAATCCCTTCTTTGAAGAAGTGGTCCACAGCAGGGGTCATTGATAAGTTCGTGGCCTAAGGTAGAAGGAGGTGAGTTATTAACTTCAAACTTTCTGCATTGTTACTCAAAAAGTTGAACTGCATGTGCATGTAACGAGAGCATCTTGGACTTCCAGGTGGTCCCCAGCAGGGGTGATTGATAAGTTCGTGGCCTAAGATAGAAGGAGATGAGTTATACAGCTCTTGTTACATACACGTGCAGTTCAACTCTTTGAGTGAAAATGCAGAAAGTTTGAAGTTAGTAACTCATCGTCTACCTTAAGCCACGAACTTATCTATCAATCACCCCTGCTGTGGACCACTTTTGGAGGTCCAAGACGCCGACTTCTACAAAGAAGGGATCTATATGCTTCACGACCACTGGACTAAGTGTGTAAAAGTAGGAAAAATAAATGTGCTAGGTTTTCTAAAATCGATTCCTTCTCTCTTAGGACACGAACTTATCAATCACCCGTGGCATGTATATCAAATTCTTACCAACTTGTGTGCAGCTGGGAGATGCTCGCTAATTGTTTCAAGGTATACTCTGTTTAGTAAATAGAAAGGAGACATACAAAGAAAAGAAAACAAATTAAATATGGCTTCTGTTTGAAGGATTTCATTTAAAACCTTACTTTTCTGAGCACATCTTTGCAAGAACTTTGAGAGATGAGGGCTTTGCTAATCAAATCATATGATTGGATATTTGGAGAACCCATTTGTGAATTGACCTGTATTGCTGCACGTCTGGGAAATCAAAGGCAAGTTGAGTATCACTGACGTATTCACTCAGTGACATGAACTGGGCCATTGAAGCTCTTCAGATGAAATAATTGGAAGTAAACTGGAGAAATTAAAATTGTTCTGAAAGAGCTAAATTATGGGTAAATGTTAGGTGAATCATATAGTCAGCTCACACAGAAACTGTGAATTAAAAAGAGACTAACTTCTTCATTACAATTCTTTATGTAAAAGTCACAGGTGAGTGGGTGGGTGGGTAGGCGAATGAGGCTGAATAATATTTAAGTATAATGGACAAGAACCGAGATTGTGTTGGAGACAGTACGGGTCCCACCAGATATAATGGGACATGGTCTCTAAGGATATTGTGGGGTAGTACCCAGAGCAAACTGACCAAATGCCTAATTGCCATAATTCACCAACAAGCACCAAGACTTCATCTGGCTGGCAGAGAGAGAGAGGCCCTCCCAGTCAAGTCTTCATCTTGTTTCATCCCTAGTAGCTGCATTACAAAAGACTCTGAACTATGGGATGTTCCCAGGGGCACACATAGAGCCCGATGTTGGAAAATCATCAACTCAGTGAAAGATACTTCTTGGTCCTCCTGGGGCTCAGAAGGCAGGTGCGCAAAGATGCATATATTAGGATGTTCTTTACTGATTTCAGCTCAGCGTTTAACATGATCATCCTCTCAAAACTAATCAGCAAACTCTGAGATCTGGGCCTCAGTACCTCTTTGTACAATTGGATCCTGGATTTCCTCATCTGTAGACCCCAGCCAGTCTGGAATGGCAAAAACATCTCCTCCGCAATCTCCAACAGTGCAGGAGCACCACAGGGATGAGTACTTAGCCCTCTGCTCTATTCACTGTACACCTGTGACTGTGTAGCTAAGTACAGCTCCAACACCATATGCAAGTTTTCTGATGACATCATTGCTATGGGCTGTATCAAAGGTGCTGGTGAACCAGCATACAGGAAGGAGATTGAAAATTTGTCTGAGTGGTGTAATAACAACAACCTCTCACTCAATGACAATAAGACCAAGGAAATTGATTATAGACTTCAGGAGAAGGAAAGCAGAGGTTCATGATCATAAGAGGATTAGAGGTGGAGTGGGACAGTAATTTTAAATTCCTGGGTGTCAGAGGGCCTGTCCTAGACCAATTATATAAATATATTTGCCAAGAAAGCATGGCAGTGCCTCTACTTTCTCAGGAGTCTGCAGAGATTTGGCATGTCATCAAAAATCTTGGCAAACTTCTATAGATGTATGGTGGAAAGTGTGCTGACTGGCTGCATTACGGGCTGGTATGGGAACACCAACGCTTTTGAGTGGAAGATTGTAAAAGGTGGTGCATTTGACCCAGTACATCTCAGGTAAAGCCCATCCAACCATTGAGCATCATCTACATGAAGCGTTGACATAGAAAAGTAACATCCAGCATCAAAGATCCTCACCACCCAGGCTGTTCTCTTTTCTCGCTGCTGCCATCAGGTAGAAGGTACAGGTGCCTCAGGACTCACACCACCAGGTTCAGGAACAGTTACTACCCCTCAACCATCAGGCTCTTGAACAAAAGGGAATAACTACACTCATTTAAGGACTCTTTTATCTTGTTATTTCATGCTCATTATTTATTGCTATTTATTTTTATCTGCATTTGCAGTTTGTTATCCATTGATGCTGTTTACAATTACTGTTCTATAGATTTGCTAGGCATGTCCACAGAAAAAGAATCTCAGGGTTGTACACTGCATACATACTTTGAATCTTTGAATCTTCCAGCACAACAATATGTCTGTAAGAGAATGCTGCTGAATGCCACAGTCCAGACTGTAGGAGTATACGCTGAGGGGGGCACGGAAGCTTGGTGCAGCCACAATCGAGGCTCCTTCCAGTACCCAACATAAAACAGCTGCGATGAGTGTGGACATCTCTCAAGCAATGAATGGGTGCATCACCCCAGACAGCCAAACGTGTGACAATTGCACTGCGGTTTAAAGAAGCCGCACACTTCTCAGTGTATTGACCAAGTGACACTAAATATGTGAGAAACTTTGCACTGTTTTTCTTTTTGGGTATGTATATATATAAAATGAATAATCCTTACTTCTGAAATTAAAATAATAACTTTGTCTATGATTCTAATCCTGAAAAATGTCTAGATCCCAATAATGCTTAAGCTGAGTTCAAATTGCGTTTCAGATTGACAATTGCCACAATATACACATCTTTCACACACTGACTGTCTTTTGTAATCAAGGTGCATGAGAATGGACTTTTTAGCAGCCTTTTTAGCTTGTTTTTAAATCGGTGGTTTATTCCCTTGATTTCCTACCTCCAAGACTGGAAAAGCAGGGAATTAAACATGAAAGGAGAAAGCAGTTGTCTTGGGGCTGTGAATCAGCATGTTGCTCAGAATGTGCAGGGAGACAATTCAACACAATCCTTCTGCATTGAGCTGATATGCCACAGTGCCAAGTCACTGCCAAAGCTTCACTTGCTTCAGTTGCCTCTGCTAAATACTGAATGATTGTTACACATATATATTATCCATTCTAGTGAAAGATCATCTGTTACTTTCTCCACAGGTGCCACCTGACCTGTCTTTGAAAATTACTCATGGGAGAAAACATTCATTTTGTGTGCATGCAGTTCTCCAACCAACAAATGCCTTCTTAACCATCCTAACAACTTACGTGGTAACTTTGAAGGATCTATGCACACACACCTCAAGATCCCTCTGTTACTCCACACTGCTAACAAACCTGCCATTAACCTTGTACTGTTTTCCAAAGTGAATCACTTCACACTTCTCCAGACTGAGCTCTGTTTACTTGTTCCCAGCCCAGCTCTCCATGCTAACCATTGTTACCTTCAACAACCTTCCCCATCTATATCCAGTTGTAATCTACAATAATCTTTTACTCTATCCACAATACCTCCAACCTTTGTGCCATCTGCAAATATACTAACCCATCTCTCTACTTCATCATCCAAATTATTTAAAAAACTCAAAATGCAAGAGTCCCAGAGCAGATCCTTGTGGAACACCACTATTCACTAACCTCTGAGCAAAAAACTCTCCATCTACTACCACCCTCTGCCTTCTTCTCAAACATCTTACTGAACTCCATGTACACCACATCCTCCGCTCCCCCTTCATCAATTTGTGAGACATGACCTGTTCCCTCAAATCTTGCTGACTATCTCTAATAAAACGACGGTTCTCCGAATTCTCATAGATCTTCTCCCTCAGAATCCTCTCCAATTATTTGCCTATTACTGATGACTCACTGGTCAATAATTCCTAGGATTATCCCCCTTACCTTTCTTGAACAATGGAAAAATGTTTCTCATCCTCCATTCTTCTGATACAGGTACTACTCTTGTGGACAAAGATAATGCAAAGATCATCAAAGCTGCATTAATCTCTTTCCTCACATCCCATAATAACCTGGCGTTTGTCAAATCTGACCACTATTCTAATGGTTTTTCTCATAAACTCTAACACAATCTATTTCTTAATCTCAATATGCTGCAGAACATTAGACCGTTCTACCTCAGAATCAGAATCAGAATCAGGTTTATTATCACCGGCATGTGTCATGAAATTTGTTAACTTAGCAGCAGCAGTTCATTGCAATACATAATATAGAAGAAGAAGAAAAAAACTAATAAACAAATAAGTAAATCAATTACAGTATACGTATATTGAATAGATTAAAAATCGTTCAAAAAGCAGAAATAATATATATTAAAAGAGTGAGGTAGTGTCCATGGATTCAATGTCCATTTAGGAATCGGATGGCAGAGGGGAAGAAGCTGTTCCTGAACCGCTGTGTGTGTGCCTTCAGGCTTCTGTACCTCCTACCTGATGGTAACAGTGAGAAAAGTGCATGTCCTGGGTGCTGAAGGTCCTTAATAATGGACGTTGCCTTTCTGAGACACCGCACCCTAAAGATGTCCTGGGTACTTCGTAGGCTAGTACCCAAGATGGAGCCAACTAAATTTACAATCCTCTGCATGTCCTTTCGGTCCTGTGCAGTACCCCACCTCCCCATGCCAGACAGTGAAGCAGCCTGTCAGAATGCTCTTCACGGTACAACTATAGACGTATTTGAGTGTATTTGCTGTCATACCAAATCTCTTCAAACTCCTAATGAAGTATAGTCACTGTCTTGCCTTTTTTATAATTGCATCGATATGTTTTGACCTCATATTCATCAAAGATCCTTTCCTTGGTGAACACGGAAGCAAAGTATTCATTAAGGACCTCCCTTACTTCCTCCACATCTAGACACATATTTTCCCCTTTATCCTTGAATGATCCTACTTTCAGTCAAGTACACTCATTTTTATTGTATGTCTTCCAAATTCTGTTATTACAAAACAATATATAATTCAGTTCATGTTCTAGTAGAGCTTATTACAAAATCTTCTGTTCATGATAAAGTGGGGCATTTTATCTGATTTCAATCATTAATAGCTCCATTTTAACTGACCTCTCAGCAACAGGTAACACCAGCTGTAAAACTATTGAATGTCAATACTGGGCAGACCTCAAGATCTGCTTACTGAATAATGGAATTCAAATGGCAAAAGAAATCTTCAGTGAATTAACTTATATTAATTTACACGTGAAACATCAGAATGAAAGAAAACTAATTCTTATGCAGAAGACCAGTGGAAAGGGAGAAACTTGACAACATTCAGAACTGAAGCTGAGGCAGGATGGCATGTAAAGTCAGTTTTCAGAGAACAGAGAAAGCAGGTCAGTACGCAAACACGAGGAAATCTGCAGATGCTGGAATTTCAAGCAACACACATAAAAGTTGCGACTGTACCTCTTCCTGGAGATGCTGCGAAGCAGGTCAGTACAATGGGTGAGATTGTGACCCTGTCAGAGAGTGTATAAAGTGAGTAAATGTGATACGTGAACCCCAAGTTCGAGAGCAATATTGTTGGCTTGGATACGTTACCCATCACACAACTGTCACAATACACACTTACAATCAACAGCATGAAAATAAAACCTTTTAAGGATCACAAAAGTAAGCATAAAGCGATAGAAGATTAGCACCAATTATGTAATTGAATTAATTGAACATATGGGGCTTTAAACATCCTCAGGCAGTAATGAGTCCAGATGGTTTGCTTTGGCTTATCACCTTTCTTTCTGCCTATGAAATCTTTACATATACTGTCATTTCTCAGCAACATCTTCAGCAGAATTTTGGATGACTTTGATATGGCAAACAGGTCAGTAATGCTAAAGCCCCTATAGCACCTGGACTAATGGGAAAAGAAATCTAAATTAGAATTTAATGGGAAAAAGCAATTCTACTTCACTTCCTGCTGTTGAGGTAACTTTAGAATCAGAATCAGGTTTAATATCACTGACAAAACAACAAATTTCATGATATTTGCCAACGATACTAAACTTGATTCTGATTCTGATTCTAAAGTTACCTCACTAGCAGGAAGCAAAGTGCAATTGCACACAGGTGGATTTAGAATGGAAAGCTGTCTTCATTGTGATTTTGCAAAAATCTGTACTGGGTTCATTACATACAGTATATAAAAGTACGCTCTGATATTTTGGTATATATATTAAAATATGCAGAGCATACCTGTGAGTTGATAGAAAAATGTCTCTCTGAAAGTTGTGGACAGCAGTAATTTATCAATATAACTGTCATGTAAGAAGCATGGTAGAAAATGAACATAAATCTGGAGAAATGCATGCACTTGGGGTTGCAAGATAAAAGTTCAAGTGCTGGAAATGTACGGGACCAAATGGACCTTTAAGATCAAAATCAGAATCAGGTTCATTATCTATCATGAGGTGTGTTGTTTTGTGGCAGCAGTGCAGTGCATTACATGAAAAATTACCTTAGGTTACAACAAGAAATATATAAAAAGTGTGGTGCAAAACCTGAGGTAGTGATCATTGTTTCAGCCTTCAACCTTTGAGAGAAGATCGTTGAATGGGAGAAGTTGTTTAAAAGGTGAACAGGATATTTCTGTCATGAGCTGAGATATCCAAGGTCAACATGGTGATCATATGACAGCACTCATGGTGTTGCAAAAACCAATCAGAACACAACAAAATGACACACAAACTTCTAGTGACCAGATTACAGGAAGGAATTTGACTGAGTTACAGAGGTGACACTGATCTCCAGGACAGCTGCTAGGACTGTATGTGTTTAGCTGAGATTTTTATTATTTTGGCACAGGTGTGTTGGAGTTTTGATTTAACCAAGATGAGTGGTAGAGGTAGATGCATTAAAGACGTTTAAGACATTCTGAGGTAGGCACATGGATGACTGAAAATGGACGGCTGTGTAGGAGGGAAAGGATAGATTGACCTTAGAGTAGGTTAAAAGTTCGGCACAACATCATGGACTATAGGGCTGATATTGTGCTCTAGTGTTCTATGTGCTATGTATGCTCTAATAAAAATATAAGGGATCCTGAGTGGAAACTGGAGACCTAATTCATCCAGCAGAAACATCAATATCCAGGGAGAATACATTTGAAATAATTGGTCAAATGACTAAAGGTGAGTTAGACCATAAGACCATAAGATATAGGAGCAGAAGTAGGCCATTTGGCCCATTGAGTCTGCTCTGCCATTCAATCATGGGCTAATCCAATTCTTCCAGTCATCCCCACTCCCCTGCCTTCTCCCCATACCCTTTGATGCCCTGGCTAATCAAGAACCTATCTATCTCTGCCTTAAATACACCCAATGATTTGGCCTCCACAGCTGCTGTGGCAACAAATACCACAGAATTACCACCCTCTGACTAAAGTAATGTCTCTGCATCTTTGCCCTCTTGTCCTAGACTGCCCTATCATGGGAAATAACTTAGCCATATCTAATCTGTTCAGGCCTTTTAACATTCAGAATGTTTCTATGAGATCCCACCTCATTCTCCTGAACTCCAGGGAATACAGCCCGAGATCTGCCAGACGTTCCTCATACAGTAACCCTTTCATTCCTGAAATCATTCTCGTGAATCTTCTCTGAACCCTCTCCAATGTCAGTGTATCCTTTCTAAAATAAGGAGCCCAAAACTGCACACAATACTCCAAGTGTGATCTTACGAGTGCCTTACGGAGCCTCAACATCCCTTCCCTGCTCTTATATTCTATGCCTCTGGAAATGAATGCCGGCATTGCACTTGCCTTCTTCACAACTGACTCAGCCTGGAGGTTAACCTTTAGGGTAACCTGCACAAGGACTTCCAAGTCCCTTTGCATCTCTGCATTTTGAATTCTCTCCCCGTCTAAATAATAGTCTGCCCGTTTATTTCTTCCACCAAAGTGCATGACCATACACTTTCCAACATTGTATTTCATTTGCCACTTCTTTGTCCATTCCCCTAAACTATCTAAGTCTATCTGTAGGCTCTCTGTTTCCTCAACACTACCCGCTCCTCCATCTATCTTTGTATCATCGGCAAATTTAGCCACAAATCCATTAATCTCATAGTCCAAATCATTGACATACATCTTAAGAAACAGTGGTTCCAACACTGACCTCTGTGGAACTCCACTGGTAACCAGCAGCCAGCCAGAATAGGATCCTTTTATTCCCACTCTCTGTTTTCTGACGATCAGCCAATGCTCCACCCATGCTAGTAACTCCCTGGTAATTCCACTGGATCTCATCTTGCTAAGCAGCCTCATGTGTGGCACCTTGTCAAAGGCCTTCTGAAAATCTAAGTACAGCACATCCACTGCATTTCCTTTGTCTACCCTGCTTGTAATTCCTCAAAAAAATTGTTGTCAGGCAGGATTTTCCTATCAGGAAACCATGCTGGCTTTAGCCTATCTTGTCATGTGCCTCCAGGTACTCTGTAATCTCATCCCTAACAATCGATTCTACCAACTTCCCAACCACTGATGTCAGGCTAACAGGTCTATAGTTTCCTTTCTGCTGCCTCCCACCCTTCTTAAATAGTAGAGCAACATTTGCAATTTTCCAGTCATCCAGTACAATGCCAGAATCTATCGATTCTTGAAAGATCATTGTTAATGCCTCCACAATCTCTCCAGCTATTTCCTTCAGAACCCAAGGGTGCATTCCATCAGGTCCAGGAGATTTATCCACCCTCAGACCATTAAGCTTCCTGAGCACCTACACAGTCATAATTTTCACTACACATACTTCTCTTCCCTGACAATTGAATATCTAGTATACCGCAGACGTCTTCCACTGTGAAGACAGATGCAAAATAAGCATTCAGTACCTCTACCATCTCTGAGTCTCTCATTATAATATCTCCAGCATCATTTTCTATTAGTCCTATATCTACCCTCAACTCTCTTTTACCGTTTATATACTTAAAAAGGCTTTTAGTATCCTCTTTGGTATTAGTCGCCAGCTTCCTTTCATAATTCATCTTTTCCTGACTAATGACCCTATTAGTTTCCTTCTGCAAGTTTTTAGAAACTCCCCAATCCTCTATCTTCCTACCAGCTTTAGCTTCCTTGTATGCCCTCTCTTTTGCTCTTACTTTGGCTCTGACTTCACTTGTCAGCCACAGTCGTGTCCTTCTTTCATTCAAAAATGTCTTCTTATTTGGAATATATCTGTCTTTCACTTCCCTCATTTTTCGCAGAAACTCCAGCCATTGCTGCTTTACTGTCTTTACTGCTAGTGTCCCTTTCCAGTCAACTTCAGCCAGTTCCCCTATCATGCCACTGTAATTTCCTTCATTCCACTGAAATATTGACGCATTTGGAATCCTTCTCAAATTTCAAAGTGAATTCGATCATATTGTGATCATTGTTCCCTAAGGGCTCCTTAACCTTAAGCTCTCTTATCACCTCTTGCTCATTGTGCAACACCCAATCCAGCACAGCCGATCCCGAGTGGGCTCAACAACAAGCTGTCCTAAAAAGCCATCCCTTAGGCATTTTACAAATTCTCTCTCTTGAGGTCTAGTAGTGGCCTGGGTTTTCCAATCCACTTTCATGTTAAAGTCCCCAATGATTATCATGACATTGACTTTCTAACACGCCTTTACAATCTCCTGTTGTAATTTGTAATCCACATCCCGGCTGCTGTTTGGAGGCTGTGTACAACTGCCATTAGGGTCCTTTTACCCTTGCCATTTCTTAACTCAACCCATAGAGACTCTACACCTTCTGATCCTATCTCATTCCTTTCTAATGATTTAATATTTGTTTCATACACAGGGCCACATCACCCCCTCTGCCTACTAACTCATCTTTCTGATACACCGTATACCCTTGGACATTCAGCTCCCAATGGCAGCCATCCTTTAGCCAAGTTTCAGAGATGGCCACAAGTTCATACTTGCCAATCTGTAGCTGAATTTCAAGATCGTCCATTTTATTTCTTATGCTGCATCCATTCAAATATAATACTTTCAGTCCAGTATTTGTTGATTTCTGTTTTAACTGCACCATGCCTCTATTGTCCTGTAAATCATCCCACTGACTGTGATTATGCTTCATCTCCTACCTGTTCTTTCTATCATCTCTGTTGCACACTATCTTTGATTTATTTCTGCGGGTATCTCTATCAGGCTGACAGAGCCTCCTGTCTGTTCCCCTCACTATAGAATCCCCAATGACTACCGCATTCCTCATCTTCTTCTCTCCCTTCTGCACCATGGAACCAGGCTCAGTGCCAGAGACCCGATCGCCATGGTCGTCCTCTGTCAGTTCACCCCTCTCAATAGCATCCAAAATGAGATAAAGATTACTGAGGGGGATGGCCACAGGGGTGCTCTCTACTATCTGAGCTCTTCCCATCCCTTCCCTGAGTGTCACCCACTTATCTAACTCCTGCAGCCTCAGGATGACTAACTCCCTGACTATCTCCTGCTCACTTTCCCTAATAAGCTGTAGGTCATCAAGCCGCAGCTCCAGATCCCTAACACGTTCTCTCAGAAGGCGCATCTCGGTGCACCTGGTGCAGATGTGGCCATCTGGGAGACTGGAAGATTCCCAGGATTCCCACATCTGTCACCCAGAGCAAAGTACTAACCTTACAGACATGCTCTCTATTCCTCAAAAAATGCAAGGTAAAAAAAAACAAAGTCCACTTACCCACTGACCTCGCCAAAGGCCGAATGAGCCAAAGCCCTACCACTCTGACGCAAACCACTCCGTCGATAACCACGCTTTTGATGACTGCACCACTAGGCAGTGTCTCCCTTTTATGCCTGAACTTTCCCCGCACTCCAACACATGATTGGTGCTCTGGTTATAGCCGAGTTCCCACGAAGCTTTCCCTTTTTAAACTTTGCTTCTGGACCTGTGTGTCGCTTCCTCTCTCGTAGCTCTCCAGCTCACAATTGGTGCGCCGATTATTATGTTTCATGAATAATTCACTGAAATTTTATATACGTAAGCAATCCATGTTAGAAGATTTAAGAAAGGGCAGAATAATATACTTTTGAAGGAAGAGGCATATAATACAATTTAAAATAAATAGGATATATACCATTACCGCTGCCAGTTCACTTTTACTTTACCATATAACCTACTAATGTACTTGGTTCTCTGTAAAAACAAAAATATTGTACTCTTCAGTAGATCAATGCCTGTCATCTGAAAATAAATATAACATAAACCATTAACTTGAGTCTCAGAGTGTAACTCAGAAATTGATCTTTTGGAACAACAAGATTCACAGTGCCAATACTAGTGGTAAGCTATTTTACTCTAGGTGAAATTTGACGTCAAGGTGGTGGTTTCCAATTAGAGCTTGGATCATTCTTCCTCCCTGGTCTACCAAATCATCCGGAGCAGCAACTAAAGACTGACAGTGTGGTGACTGCCTGGCAATTGATGAAAGTGACTTCAATCATCTGACATTTCTGAAATCTGTCTTCAGCATACTGGGTGAAATTCTGAGAACTGCTTGTAAACTGAACAAAAAATTATTAGCCTTCAACCATGTGGCTCCTGAACCAGTGTGGGTAACTTTCACTCACCTCAACACTGAACTGATTCCACAAACTATGGACAGCAACACACACAAAATGCTGGGGGAATTCATCAGGCCAGGCAGCATCTATCGAAGAGAGTACAGTCGATGTTTCGGGCTGAAATCCTTCTGGATTCACTTTCAAGGACTCTACAACTCATGTTCACAGTATTATTCAGTTACATATTTATTTATTCACTTATATTTGCATTTGTCTTCTTTTGCACATTTGTTGTCTGTCAGTTTTTAATTGTGTGTAGTTTTTCACTGATTCTATTGTATTTCCTCAAATGCCCGCAAGAAAATGGATCTCACAGTAGTATATGGTGACATGTATGTACTTTGGTAATAAGTTCACTTTGGATTTTGAACTTTGTTTTTAAATTGGGAAAGAACAAGAACAGTGTGGATCCCAGAATCAGCAGTGAATGGAGAGTAAACCAGTTGAGGAGAAGCCCTCGGCAGACCACATTGATTCAGTGAATGGACAAGTGAGTATACACCATGCCCCCAAGTTCTGCTCAGCTCTACCCAACCCTGACTGTCGTAGGTTGGTGGAGGGGGGTGAGGGAGAGGAGGCATGTGGAAATGTCCCGTTCCTCCCACGCACGCTTGCAGCAGCTGACAAATCCATCCGGCTGGTTGTCCAAACACTCATTTACTTGTACAGCGTGTCTGCAAGTCGGGCATGCATGACCTGACGGGAACCCATATCAGTGTTAATTTTAATTTAATTTGAAAATGTAACCATGAAAGCCGGGAAGCCCGAGGGAGACAGATAAAGGAAAGCCTGAAGTTCAATTGTTAATAACTGCATTCCTTAAGCAGATTTGTATTTGGTTTTGATACTTTGGTGCAATGCAACTTTACGTATGGCAGTCTACATCTGACTCCCTCCTGGAATTAAATCAAGCAGTCACTGTGTCTATTCTTTGTAATCCCAAATATCAGTTCAGATTATCTTTAGTACTGGCATCTGCAATGTAAAATGTTGTAATTATCTTTTAAAAATCATGGGGATGTGCAGAGAAAAACTGGTAATGAAGTGTGAAACGAGCATGGCTAAATTAATTTGTTACAAGGTACATAACCCATATCAATGCCTTCTGTTTGTACTGTTCATACAGAATTCATTTTATTTCAAAGGGTGCCTGAGCAAATTTGTTTCAAATTTTCTGGCTGGAACATTTTCAGCTGTCCAGGTCTGTTGGCCACAACGTCAGCTTGGCATGAGACGTAGATCCCTCACTTCCGAGTCACATCAAAGCAGGAGAAGGAATAGTCACAAACAAGAGAAAATCTGCAGATGCTGGAAGTCCGAGCAACACACACAAAATGCTGGAGGAACTCAGAAGGCCAGGCAGCATCTACGGAATTGAATTGAATTGAATTGAATTGACTTTATTACTCACATCCTTCATATACATGAGGAGTAAAAATCTTTATGTTACATCTCCATCTAAATGTGCAATGTGCAACTCATAGTAATTTATAATAAATATTATGTACAACAGGACAGTCAATATAATATAGAAGTACACTTGCGTCAGCATGAATTAAGCAGCCTAATGGCCTGGTGGAAGAAGCTGTCCCGGCGCCTGTTGGTCCTGGCTTTTATGCTGCGGTACCATTTCCCAGATGGTAGCAGCTGGAACAGTTTGTGGTTGGGGTGACTTGGGTCCCCAATAATCCCGTCGACTAAATTTTTTTCCATAGATGCTGCCTGGTGTGCTGAGTTCCTCCAGCATTTTGTGTTTGAAGGAATAGTCAGGTTGTTCTACTATTCAATAGGACCATGGCTGATCTGATCTGGGCACCAACACCTTTGCAGTGTCAGTTCTACCTTGCCTCCAATTTCCTGCTATTTGGAAGTTTTATTACTTTCTCTTAAAATACCCCCAGTATTTGAGTCTTCAGAGCCCTCTGGCCTGAGAATTATAGATATTCCTCACCATTTACAAGAAGAAATTCCTTCACATTTCTCTTTTATATGCAAACAACAGGAATTCTGCAGACGCTGGAAATTCAAGCAACACACATCAAAGTTGCTGGTGAACACAGCAGGCCAGGCAGCATCTCTAGGAAGAGGTACAGTCGACGTTTCAGGCCGAGACCCTTCGTCAGGACTAACTGAAGGAAAAGTTAGTAAGGGATTTGGTTAGTAATCTCTTACTAACTTTTCCTTCAGTTAGTCCTGACGAAGGGTCTCGGCCTGAAACGTCGACTGTACCTCTTCCTACAGATGCTGCCTGGCCTGCTGTGTTCACCAGCAACTTTGATGTGTGTTGCTCTCTTTTATATGACAGCTTCTTTAGCATATAGCAATATCTCCTCATTGGTAGTTCTCCCATTAGTGGGAAAATCTCACACTCCACCCTATCATGTCTCCTCAGGATCTGAAGATTCGTTTCCCACTCCAGAGATCTGATTGCAACACTCACAGGCTGGCATTCCACTGAGAGAGTGTTACCTGTAAGAAGAGCTGCATTTAGGCCAAACAACTGAGCCTTACGTCTGTGGTGGGAAAGCTGTTGGAAAAGATTCTTAGAGATAGGATCTATGGGCATTTAGAGAATCATGGTCTGATCAGGGACAGTCAGCATAGCTTTGTGAAGGGGAGATCGTGTCTAACAAACCTGATAGAGTTCTTTGAGGAGGTGACCAGGCATATAGATGAGGGTAGTGCAGTGGATGTGATCTATATGGATTTTAGTAAGGCATTTGACAAGGTTCCACATGGCAGGCTTATTCAGAAAGTCAGAAGGCATGGGATCCAGGGAAGTTTGGCCAGGTGGATTCAGAATTGGCTTGCCTGCAGAAGGCAGAGGGTCGTAGTGGAGGGAGTACATTCGGATTAGAGGGTTGTGACTAGTGGTATCCCACAAGGATCGGTTCTGGGACCTCTACTTTTTGTGATTTTTATTAATGACCTGCATGTGGGGCTAGAGGGGTGGGTTGGCAAGTTTGCAGACGACACAAAGGTTGGTGGTGTTGTAAATAGTGTCAAGGGTTGTTGAAGATTGCACAGAGACATTGATAGGATGCAGAAGTGGGCTGAGAAGTGGCACATGGAGTTCAACCTGGAGAAATGTGAGGTGGTACACTTTGGAAGGACAAACTCCAAGGCAGAGTACGAAGTAAATGGCAGGATACTTGGTAGTGTGGAGGAGCAGAGGGATCTGGGGATGTTCACAGATCCCTGAAAGTTGCCTCACAGGTGGATAGGGTAGTTAAGAAAGCTTATGGGGTGTTAGCTTTCATAAGTCGAGGGATAGAGTTTAAGAGTTGCGATGTAATGATGCAGCTCTAGAAAACTCTGGTTAGGCCACACTTGGAGTATTGTGTCCAGTTCTGGCCGCCTCACTATAGGAAGGATGTGGAAGCATTGGAAAGGATACAGAGGAGATTTACCAGGATGCTGCCTGGTTTAGAGATTATGGATTATGATCAGAGATTAAGGGAGCTAGGGCTTTACTCTTTGGAGAGAAGGAGGATGAGAGGAGACATGATAGAGGTGTACAAGATAATAAGAGGAATAGATAGAGTGGATAGCCAGCGCCTCTTCCCCAGGGCACCACTGCTCAATACAAGAGGACATGGTTTGAAGGTAAGGGGTGGGAAGTTCAAGGGGGATATTAGAGGAAAGTTTTTTACTCAGAGAGTGGTTGGTGCATGGAATACTCTGCCGGAGTCAGTGGTGGAGGCAGATACACTAGTGAAGTTTAAGAGTCTATTAGACAGGTATATGGAAGAATTTAAGGTGGGGGTTTTATGGGAGGCAGGGTTTAAGGGTCGGCACAACATTGTGGGCCAAAGGGGCTTGTACTGTGCTGTACTATTCTATGTTCTATGTTCTAACTAGTTATAAATGTTTCTACAAATAGTTAAGCTGCTTTTGCAACTGATAGTATCCACTTATAGTTTCTTGGATCTTTCCATGTGAAAATCGCTAGTATGTCTTCCAAATTACATCCTGGCTGTAGTTGTCTTCAAAATATCCCTTGCTAATTTCCTTTGGGATCTCTTGAAGTGGAACAAAGCCCTGTCTTAAATGCATGCTAGCTCTTGCTTGCAGTTGGAACTCAGGGAAACAGAAAATAAAACTGAAAAGTTGCAGGATTATTAAGCTTCTGTGATCCCCAATGATTCAGGGTTCTCATGTGGGCTGACATGAAATCCAGCTGTTTAATGGGCTGCAGTGCAAACTGCTAATTTCACCAATAATTGACTGATTTCCAATGGCTTGAAAAATAGCCAGAGAAATATGACAGTCCTTGCTCTCTGATCCAGGAACCCAATAATAATTGCAAACTGTTTGCTCCAGCAAAGAGAAAACCGATCAGTGACCTCTGACAGGTTTTTAAATTAAGAAGAAATTGAACATTTTTTGAGGCCACCATAGGGCAGGGTTGATCATGGATGCGGCATCCTAGCTGTCTAGATATGCAAGCCAGGGCGGTACAATATGGAGAGCAAGCTCGCCCTCTCTACGCAGTTGATGAACCCGAAGGAACGGTTGAGAATGATACAGCTTGAGACCAGCAGCGTCGCAGGGGTTGCCAGTAAACATTGAACTCAACGTTTGACAGCCTTAGGGACTTCAGCTCCAGATTTTTCCCTCAAGGTTAACTCCCAATGAGTGGGTATAGTCCCACGGCAGCGAAGGCTTGAGATCAGAGTTTTCCTTCTCCAGAGACTGAACAAGGTAGAAAGTGTCTGCCTGGTGGGGTAGAATCTGGCTAGAGTTTCCAACAAAACTAGTAGGACTTCAAGAGGATCTTATCTCACCAAAGCTTGGTGAGAATGTTGGATGCACTTATTTGAAGGCTCAGTTAGCAAAAGAGAGGGAAAAGTGTGAAGGGGTTGGGAGAAGACTTTTATAGATTGCCCGAATTGAATGGGTTCTTCCTGACCTGTAGATCTTATCTGATTCTGGAAAATAAGTTATAATAAGATATATGCATGGTTGTGCTTAAGAAACATTCAAATCGTATATCAAATGATTGTGCACATTCTTTAAAGAACACAACATTTTGAAAATTGAAACAGAATGCGATCCCCTGAGAGCCTAAAAAATGTGACGTGAAAATCCTGAAGGAGACTAGGCCAGAAGCATATGGCATACTGACAAATCTCACGAAAGATGTCTTGTTTCAGGATGTTTTTGCTGGAGCTGGAAGATTACTTTAATCCAACAACATTAGAAATAACAGAAAGCCAGACATTTGGGACAAGGTGCCAGAAGCAACATGAGAAAATTAGCGAGCACTTTGTTTCATTAGAGATCTTATGCATGTAATGCAGTCTTTGTGCCTGTTTTACATCGTGCCTTATGTGAGGATTGTGTGCATTGGCATATGAGTGAATTCATAGCTGATGAACGTACAAGATTTGATATTGTAATGTGGAGTTGCTATGTTAATGAAAATTGTACTCAGGAAAGCCCTGGGACTTCTGTCTGTCTCAAGTGACTTGTATAATAGCTATAGTCCATAGACAGAGAGTGGAGTCAAACCAGACTAGGGTACAATATAACAGGCAGGGAGTACAGCTATCTATCATTGTGGCAACAGGTCATCTTTAGTGGGGAAAGACTGGGATGAGACAACTTGAGGAAGATTGGAAGGATCTTCAGTTTGAGGGATTACTTTGTTGCTCAAGTCTAGGTTAATAATAGTGACATAAGAGACGGCAGATTTTGTAACGTGGAGCAAAAAAAAAAACAGCTGGAGGAACTCAACAGCTCAGGCAGAATCTGAGGAGGCAAAGAGATGGTCAACATTTTGGGTTGAGACTCTGCATCAGAAGCTCATCTGCTTCTTGTACCACCTGGTTTCTTGGGAAGTTCTTGCACATAGTGATGGTCCAGTGTTTCCTGTTAAGGGTGTCTGGAAGGAGCAGTGATCAAATTTCTGTTTAACTAGTTCAATCATGTCTATGCTTGAAGAGGGTTGATATCTGGCAGAAAACACGATTTGATCACCATGTGCCATGTATTTGACCCAGCTTATATAGGGTCAAACTTTACCAATAAGCGGATTCCTTCCAATGCAAGTACTCAATTACCACTCCTTGTGCTGAATATTGCTACGTAAGTGGATAAAGATCTTTCACTAGGTAAGAGCTTGAAATCAGCTAGATGCTGGTGGTTGTGTATTTCATTCTACTTCCAATCTTTGACTTTGTCCAGTTCAATGTACTCAAACTTTTGAGTTGGAGGAGAAGGCACTGTTGTAACAATGTAGTGAATTCAGTGCCACTGACCAAAGTTGAATTTTCCAGCCAATTCAGTGACACATGAATAGCCTTGTAGTTCAAGCTACATTCTGTGACCTTGTTGGATTTGAAGCAAGTTTAGCCCCACTAGAAGCTTAACTGAATTGGATTTTCCAATTTCTCTGGATAAATTGTATCTCCTTGGCACATATGGCTGGCATTGATGAGTTCACTATGCTGAGCAAATAGACAGTTAATTAAAGAATGCACTTCCTCACAAAATCTTGTAACAGAGATGACTCTCTGGAGAGTTGGCTTTGTATTGAATCCTAATTTATAGGAGGGAAGTATCTCTCTGCCAAAGTAAGGTCACTTTTTATGAGGAGCTGAGTCAGCTTCAGATTAGTGCTTAATGGGCATATGTCCACATCATAAACTACATTTATTACAGCACCAAAAGACAATTAGTTGGCCAGCTTGGCTCAAACAAAAATAGGAATGCCATTTTTGCAACCTATTAAATATCAGCTTGAGGCAAATATTGGAAACAGACAGAAAAGAGTAAATTTCTTTTGTACGGTGGAATCTTGGAATCTACTATCATACTGATGCCCCAAAATAATTGTTACAAATCGATGTGAACTGTAGATGTGGCAGATCAGAAAGAAAGACAGGAAATGCTGGAAATTCTCGGCAAGTTCGGCATTTTTTTCCCCACAGATGCTGGCTGACTTTCTGAGTTTTTTCAGCATTTTATGCTTTTGTTACAAATTGAGCTACCTTTGTGAATTATTGCACTAATTGCCCAGTCCAGAAGTCAAAGCCTGAAGGTCAAAGTCTGAGGCTAGTGAACTTGGGGGTCAAGTCCTGAGGGTATACGGCCCTGGGTCAGCCTGATCTCTGAGAGTGTAGGAAACTGGGCCAGGGGCTGAAAGATCCAGGCCTGATGTCCATTAAGTCTGAGAGTCCTGGCCAAGGATTGGAGGTCAGAGGCCTGGAGGCAGCCTGTCATGCCATTGGAGGGGTGTATGTGTGTGTGTGTAAGGAGCCTGTTTTGCTGTTGTTGATTCGTTGTTGTTGTTGTTGTTGTTTGTGTTTTCCTGCTGAACCTTGCAGGCACCAGAATGTGTGCCATCACTTGTGGGCTGCCCCCAGCACGTCCGTCAGTTGTGTTGGCTGTTAATGCAAACAACATATTTCACTGTATGTTTTGATGTACACATGATAAATAAATAAGTCTGAATTGGAACTTCCCAACAGTTCCCCATTTCAATGCCTTCTTCCATGCGCAGTGCAGTTCCATTCTAAAGATCAAATGGACTCAGTTACCAGAAACCATAGGTGTGACTAACACTGCAGACAGATAAACCTTCTATATTGAAAAGCATATCTATGCCCCCTATATTGACGATATAAGTGGGATCTGCAAGGAACAAATGTGAGGTGAAGTTGTGATGGTATCCCAGAGAAGTATTGAATGGGTTACTGTGAGAATTTTTTTTTTGAGAATGATTTCAGTATTCATCCCTGGAGCTCACACCTGGAGAAGTATTCGAAGGATTGTAATCTCACAGCCTAACTGAATTTTCTTTGTTTCTTCTCCACAACGAGCCTCAAAAAAGATTTCAGCTATAATTCATCAAGGGTACAGGTGGTAAAAAATCATCATATACTTGAAATATACGCCATGTTCCACTTCAAGAAATACTGAGCTAAAAATAAAATGTCAATAGTTCAGCTGCTTCATCCAAAGTACTTTTCAGAACATAAGGGAATAATAACTAGCTATAGCTAATAAATAAAAATAACCTGAGGCTGCGTAAATTTTAATTTTTCTCTCACTTTTCAGTTCTCATTTGCTTTAGAAACATGAGAGATTGCTGATGCTGAAATCTGGAGCAATAAAAAAGAAGATGGAGGAACTTAAAGTGTTGGGCAGCATCTGTGGAAGGGAATGGACAGTTGACATTTTGGGCTGGACAATTTCCCTCCACAGATGTTGCCTGACCCCTGAGTTCCACTAGCTCCTTATTTGTTGCTTATTGCTTGGGACTTTTTATGGTCTCCTGCATTGTCCTATTTTGTTCTGAGCTACCAGCTACCCCCTCAACCTGCTCATCTGCCACTTCTTTCTGACTGTTGATTTCTGGTTTGTCATAATTTTTGTCTTCTCCATTGAGCCTCCATCTCCATCTCCCATTCTTTTCTTTCCAAACCTGCCTGGTTTTACCTCAGGACCTTACTCTGTTTTGCTGCTTCCTACTGGAATTTTCAGAGAACTTCCAGTCTCCAGTTTTCTCCATTATTCCAAATCCTGGTCAATCCGTTTATGATGGGATTACTGTCTGGCAATCAGGATTAGCAATTCTGCTCACTAATTCCTTCCTTTAATAACTACAATATGTTCTGACAGATAATAACCATAAAACCATAAGACTATAAGATATAGGAGCAGAATTCGGCCATTTGGCCCAATGAGTCTGCTCTGCCATTTCATCATGGCAGATCCAATTTTCTTCTCAGCCCCAATCTCCTGCCTTCTCCCCATGTATATGCCCTGACCAATCAAGAATCTATCAACCTCTGCCTTAAAGATACATAAAGACTTGGTCTCCACAGCTGTCTGTGGCAAAGAATTCCACAGATTCACCATGCTCTGGCTAAAGAAATTCCTCCTCATTTCTGTTCTAAAAGGACACCCCTATATTCTGAGGTGGTGTCCTATGGTCTTAGATTCTCCCACCGTAAGAAACATTCTCTCCACATGCACTCTATCGAGGCCTTTTAACATTCCATAGGTCTCAATGAAGTCACCTACATTCTTCTGAATTCTAGTACATACAGGCCCAGAGCCATCAAACATCCTTTTCATGACAAGCCATTTAATTCTGGAATCATTTTTGTGAACGTCCTTTGAACCCACTTCAGTTTCAGAACATCCTTTCGAAGATAAGGGGACCAAAACTGCTCACAATACTCCAAGTGAGGCCTCATCTCTGCTTTATAAAGTCTCAACATTACATCCTTCCTTTTATATTTTAATCCTCCTGAAATGAATGCTAACATTGCATTTGCCTTCCTCACCACAGACTCAGCCTACAAATTAACCTTAGGGAATCCTGCACAAGGACTCCCAATTCCCTTTGTGCCTCTGGTTTTTGCATTTTCTCTCTATTTAGAAAATAGTCAACACTTTCATTTCTTCTACCAAAGTGCATGACCATACACTTCCTGACACTGTATTCCATCTGCCATTTCTTTGCCCATTCTCCTAATCTAAGTCCTTCTGTAGTCTCCTTACTTCCTCAAAACTGCCCCTTCACCTATCTTCATATCATCTGAAAACTTTGCAACAAAGCCATCAAATCCATCCAAATCACTGACATATAATGTAAAAAGAATTGATCCCAACACAGACTCCTGTGGAACACCACTAGTCACTGGCAGCCAACCACAGAAGGCTCCCTTTATTCCCACACTTTGCCTCTTGCCAATCAGCCATTGCTTTTTCCATAGGATCTTTCATGTAATCCCATGGGCTCGCAGCTTGTTAAGCAGCCTCACGTGTGGCACCTTGTCAAAGGCCTTCCGAAAATCCAAGTACACAACATCAACCGATTTTCCTTTGCCCATCCTGCTTGTTACTTCTTCAAAGAATTCCAACAGATTTCTCAGGGAAGATTTTCCCTTGAGGAAACTATGCTGACAATAGTCTATTTTATCATGTACCTCCAAGTACCCTGAGACCTCATCCTTAATAATCAACTCCAGCATCTTCTCAACCACTGAGGTCAGACTAACTAGCCTATAGTTTCCTTTCTTCTCCCTCTCTCCTTTCTTGAAGAGTGGAGTGACATTTGCAATTTTCCAGAACCATTCCTGAATCTAGTGATTCTTGAAAGATCATTACTAGTGCCTCTGCAATCTCTTCAGCCACCTATTCAGAAGATTGGGGTGCACACCATCTGGTCCAGGTGACTCATCTACTTTCAAACCTTTCAGTTTCCCAAGAAAGTTCTCTGTAGTTATGGTAACTTCACACATCTCATGTCCCCTGACACCTGGAACTTCCATCAAACTGCTTGTGTCTCTCACAGTGAAGACTAAGGAAAAATACTTATTCAGTTTGTCTGACATTTCCTTGTCCCCCATTGCTACCTCTCCAGCATCGTCTTCCAATAGTTCCAAAATCCACTCTTGCCTCTCTTTTACACTTTATGTATCGGATGAAACTTTTGGTATCTTCTTTAATATTATTGGCTAACTTACACTTATGTTCCATTTTTACCTTTTAAATGACTTTTTAGTTGCTTTTTGTGGTTTTTAAAAACTTCCCATTTGAACTTTCCACAAGTTTTTACTCTATTATATGCCCTCTCTTTAGTTTTTATGTTGGCTTTGACTTCTCTTGTTCGGCACAATTGTGTCATCTTGCCTTTAGAATACTTCTTCCTCTTTGGGATGTATATATCCTGTGCCTTCTGAAATGCTTTCAGAAATTCTGGCCATTGCCATCATCCCTGCCAGTGTTCTTATCCAATCATTTCTGGCAAACTCCTCTATCATGCTTCTGTAATTCCCTTACTCATCTGTAATACTGATACATCTGACTTTAGCTTCTCCTTCTCAAATTTCAGGGTGAATTCAATCATATTATGATCACCTTTCCCCAAAGGTTCTTTCACCTTAGGCTCTCTGATCAATACTGATTCATTACACAACACCCAGACCAGAATAGCTGATCTCCTAGTGGGCTCAACCACGAGATGCTCTAAAAAGCTTTCTTGTAGCCATTCTAGAAACTCCCCCTCCTGGAATCTAGCACCAACATGATTTTCCCAATCTACCTGCATATTGAAGTCCCGCATGACTATTGTAACATTGCCTTTTTGGCATGCATTTTCCATCTCCCATTGTAATTTGTAGGCCACATCCCTACTACTGTTTGGGTTCTGTATACAACTCCCATCAGGTTCTTTTTACCCTTTCAGCTCCTTCGCTCTATCCATGATGATTCAGCACCTTCTGACCTTCTGCCACCTCTTTCTAATGATTTGATTTCATTTTTTACCAACAGAGCAGCACCAGCCCCTCTGTCTTCCTGCCTGTCCTTTCGATACAATGTGTATCCTTGGACGTTAAGTTGCCAGCTATAGTCTTCTTTCAGCCATAATTCTGTGATGCCTACAACATCGTACATGCCAATTTGTAACTGTGTTACAAGTTTATCTACCTTACTCCGTACACTGCGCGTGCTCAAATATAACACCTTCAGTCCTGTATTCACCCTTTTTGAATTTGCCCAACTTTTACTCTTCAAGTCATCCTGTTGACTGCAATTTTGCCCTATCAACAGCTTGTCCTCACTGCACATTACCTCTATTTGTAAACCAGCTACCTCATCTTTAGCACAATCTCACTGGTTTCCTTTCCCAAGCCAAATTAGTTTAAACCCTCCCAAACAACTCTAGCCACCCTGCCCACAAGGATGTTGGATCACCTCTGGTTCACGTGTAACCCGTTCCTTCTGCACCGGTCATACCTTCCCCAAAAGAGATCCCAATGATCCATAAATCTGAAACCCTGGCCCCTGCACCAGTTCATCAACCACACATTCACCTGCCATATCATTTCATTCTTACCCTCATCAGTGCGTAGCACAGGCAGTAATCTGGAGATTACTACCCTGGAGGTGCTTTTCTCAGCATTCTGCCTAGCTCCCTAAAATCTCTCCTCAAGATCTCCTCACCTTGTGCTATATGTAGCAAGACTTCCGGCTGCTCACCCTCCCTCTTTAGAATGTCATGGACCTGATTTGAGACTTCCTTGACCCTGGCACCTGTGAGGCAACAGACCATCTGGGTGGCTCTATCACGCCCACAGAACCTTGTCTCTGTTCCTCTGACTATGGAATCTCCTCTTTGCCTCTCTTCTGAGCCACAGCACCAGATTCAGTGCCAATGACTCAGTCACTATGGCTAATGCCTAATAAGTCATCCCCCTCAACAGTATCTAAAGTTGTATACTTATTATTGAGGGGAACTGGCTGTGCAATACCCTTCCTCCTCCTGAGAGTCACCCAGTTACCTGTGTCCTGCAGTCTAGGGGTGACCACCTCCCTGTAGCTCCTGTCTATCACCTCCTCATTCTCCCGTATGAATTGAAGGTCATCGAGCTCAGAATCAGAATCAGGTTTATTATCACAACATGTGACGTGAAATTTGTTAACTCAGCAGCAGCAGTTCAATGCAATACCTA
Organism: Mobula birostris; assembly: GCF_030028105.1. Lineage (NCBI taxonomy): Eukaryota > Metazoa > Chordata > Chondrichthyes > Myliobatiformes > Myliobatidae > Mobula > Mobula birostris. The sequence goes on along the minus strand of NC_092373.1, from coordinate 24,611,947 downwards.
AACTAGAAGAGAGAAAAAAATAAATAAAATTTTTAAAAAATAGTTATAAGTAATAATCAATTATGGTTTACGTATATTGAATAGATTTTTAAAAAGTGCAAAAACAGAAATACTGTGTATTAAAAAAAAGTGAGGTAGTGTCCAAAGATTCAATTCCATTTAGGAATCGGGTGGCAGAGGGGAAGAAGCTGTTCCTGAATTGCTGAGTGTGTTCCTTCAGGCTTCTGTACCTCCTACCTGATAGTAACAATGAGAAAAGGGCATGCCCTGGGTGCTGGAGGTCCTTAATAATGGACGCTATCATTCTGAGACACCACTTCCTGAAGATGTCCTGGGTACTTTGTAGGCTAGAACCCAAGGTGGAGCTGACTAGATTTACAACCTTCTGCAGCTTCTTTCGGTCCTGTGCAGTAGCCTCTCCATACCAGACAGTGATGCAGTCTGTCAGAATGCTCTCCGTGGTACAACTATAGAATTTTTTGAGTGTATTTGTTGACATGCCAAATCTCTTCAAACTCCTAATAAAATGTAGCTGCTGTCTTGCTTTCTTTATAACTACATCGATATGTTGGGACCAGGTTAGATCCTCAGAGGCCTTGGTATCCAGGAACTTGAAGCTTCTCACTCTCTCTATTTCTGATCCCTCTATGAGGATTGGTATGTGTTCCTTCGTCTTACCCTTCCTGAAGTCCACAATCAGCTCTCGTCTTACTGAGGTTGAGTGACAGGTTGTTGCTGTGACACCACTACACTAGTTGGCATATCTCACTCCTGTACGCCCTCTCGTCACCACCTGAGATTCTACCAACAATGGTTGTAATGTCAACAAATTTATAGATGGTATTTGAGCTATGCCTAGCCACACAGTCATATGTATACAGAGAGTAGACCAGTGGGCTAAGCACGCACCCCTGAGGTGCGCCAGTGTTGGTCGTCAGCGAGGAGGATATGTTATCACCAATCCGCACAGATTGTGGTCTTCTGGTTAGGAAGTCGAGGATCCAGTTGCAGAGGGGGGTACAGAGGCCCAGGTTCTGCAACTTCTCAATCAGGATTGTGGGAATGATGGTATTAAATGCTGAGCTATAGTCGATGAACAGCATCCTGACGTAGGTGTTTGTGTTGTCCAGGTGGTGTAAAGCCGTGTGGAGAGCCATTGAGAATGCATCTGCCATTGACCTATTGTGGCAATAGGCAAATTGCAATGGGTCTAGGTCCTTGTTGAGGCAGGAATTCAGTCTAGTCATGACCAAACTCTCAAAGCATTTCATCACTGTCAATGTGAGTGCTACCGGGCTATAGTCGTTAAGGCAGCCCACATTATTCTTCTTAGGCACTGATATAATTGTTGCCTTTTTGAAGCAAGTGGGAACTTCCACCCGTAGCAGTGAGAGGTTGAAAATGTCCTTGAATACTCCCGATAGTTGGTTGGCACAGGTTTTCAGAGCCTTACCAGGTACTCCATTGGGACCTTCCACCTTGCGAGGGTTCACTCTCTTTAAAGACAGCCTTAAATCAGCCTCTGAGGTGGAGATCGCAGGGTCATCAGGTGCAGCAGGGATCTTCACAGCTATAGTTGTGTAGTTGTGCAGCTGCAGCTCCAGTTCCTTAATACGTTCTCTCAGGAGCTGCAGCTTGATGCACGGGGTGCAGATGTGTTTAAATGTTACTCTGATGGTCTCCCAGACTTCCCACTTCCCATACACAACACAAAACATAGCTCCGAACCCATTCTCATGACTCTACTATGCCCTAACAATTAGGATGAACAAATAAGAACAGTCAGAGAGAAACCTACCCAATACTTAACCTCACCCAAGATGGATCGTGCCTAAGCCTAATGAGCCAAGGCCACTCTAAACACTGGCACCCTTAAAGGAATGGCTGCTCAGAGAATGGCCACTCTGCCTGCACTTGAGCTATTTTTATTGGCCCTTTCTAATAAATCTCTCTTGCTGATTGGTCGCTCCTCAACTCAGAGAAACTGCCACAAAGTTCTGCCTTTAAAATCTTGGCCACCTTCCTGATTGAAAGCCAGCTCTTTTTACACACTCTGATTGTTCAACTCAGAGAAGAAGCTCTTCTGATTAAATCTTGAACACAGAGCTGACTTAAAGGTAACCAATTCACAAGTCGGAGACCAAAAATATATCAATGTAAGTCTGTATATTTTGCTAACACCACTGTAGATTTCAAAGTCAAAGTCATAGTTGTGCTGGCTGTCACGTCCAGTATACACTCAGAGGCTACTTTAGGTACACCTACTTGTTAAAGCAAATATCTGTGCAATGACTGTTGGTGCTAGATGAGTATCTCAGAAACTGCTGGTCTCCTTGGATTTCCACACTAACAGTCTCTAGAGTACAAAAAAATGGTGCAAAAAACAAAAAGAAACATCCAGTAACTGGCAGGTCTGTGGGCAAAAAATGCCTGTTTCATGAGGGAGGTCGGAGAAGAATGGCCAGATTGTTTAAGTTTACAGGAAGCCGATAGTAACTCAAGTAGTCTTGCATTACAACAGTGGTGTGCAGAAGAGCATCTCTGAAGGCACAACATGTCGATCCTTAAAGTGGATGGGCTACAGCAGCAGAAAACCATGAATATATACTGAGTGGTCCCTTTATTAGGTGCAGAGATACTGAATAAAGAGGCCACTGAATGTATATTTAATGTTGTGAAAAATCATAAGGGTAATTTAAGGACATATCTTAACCTCACCTTTCTGGAAAATATTAAAAAAGGTTGTGTTTAAGAACCATCTTATTAGAGGAAAACATTGGAGAAATTTTAGCAGTGCTTGGTAGCTGGAAACATACCTACCATTGACAGGGTGCAGGAAATAAGAGACCTTTATCTCCATTCATCAACACTGCAAGAAGAATCACTTACCAAAGAGACCATATGAGTACTCAAGCTAAAAATAAACATTAATTTACGAAAATTATTGTCCCCATTTCAAGGAAGACCTTGGACATATTCAGCCTGATTCTGAGAGTACATTTATCAATTTAACCCTCTGAAGCTCATTTTTCTGCAATCATATGAGTGTCACTTATTCTATTGTATTGCAAATTTCTCTTTTTTGTATCCTGTTATTCCTCCTTTTCATGGATTATTGATGCTTTTCTCTGCTTGTCCATTCCATATCTTTTTTGATCTTAATGCGAGGAGGAGCATTCAAAAGTATAGGTGAAATTCTAAAATTACAGAGCTTTGATGTGCACTGTTATGTGTGGGATAAGTCCATCTGCACAGACAAATACCAGCCACTGGTTATTTTAATTGCTAAGCATAACATGCTGGGAATACTCAGCAGATCAGCCAGCATCTGTGGAGAGATACTATCCTTTCAATAAAACCATGATTCTGATAGAGTGTCATTGATCTGAAATATTAATGCTGTTTCTTTCTTCACAATACTGTCCACCTCCTACCTGTTTCCAGAATTTTCTATGTTTATTTGACATTACCAGCATCTGCAGCATCTTGCTTTGAAAAATGGATGTCAACTGATGTCCGAAGGTTACTTATATCACTCCGATTAAAGCAGAATTAAAATAAATGTATTGAAATGGAATTAAACTGATATAAAATACATTCTGTAAAATATTAACTAGCTCTTTAATTTCATTGAAAGATTGAAATAATTAAAACCATCTGGCTTTATGAATATTTTGTCATTTGGAATGGAAAATCCAACTGCAAAAGTAATTATACCATCCTAAGATCCTGCCAAAAAAGAGATTTTGTGGGCTGCCTGTTTCAATTTATTCTGAGAGTTCATCTCTCCTGTTTCCATTATTAAGTACATTGAAAGTGTCATGTCAAATTTAAAATCCTTCTTTCATGTTTCACACACAGAAAAATAAATTATTTTCACTTATGGAAATTCTTCCATAAATGTTTTTACCACTAACCGTACCCATGTCTAATTGTGGTAACAATGGAATCACTGTGAAGAATTAGATAAGGAAAGACCATTAAGGGATTTAAAATAAATTCATAGAAGATGATGGTATAAAAGACATCAATGAAGAGGGAGGGAAAGAGGAAATGATAACATAGAAGTCAAAAGAATTATTTACAAATGCATAAAATAGATATATAGTACCAGATCTACATGCCTGAATTGGCAAGAGGCATGGACCAGATAGAAACCAGGCAAGGAAGAAGTATGGACAGAAATATCAAACAGAGCTGTAGGGCTATACTGGTTTATCTTTATCTTCAGGTCTATTCCAGCTCCCAGTGGTTTAAACCTTCATAGCCTTGCATGGAAACTCCAATGCACAGGGATGCGAGAGGCTACAGTGAGTAGTATACTCAGCATTTTCTATAATGGGTACATCTCTGTCTACTCTCTACCAGAGTAAGAGTCTCAGGAAGATAGCATCCATCGTCAGGGACCTCCATCATATGGGCCATGCTCTTTTCTCAATGCTGCCAACAAGTCAGGAGTACAGGATCATGAAGACTTACACCTCAAGTTTCAACCACAAAATGTTGGAGGATTCCAGCAGGTCAAGCAGCATCAACAGAGAGGAATAAAGAGCTGACATTTCAGGCCGAGATCCTTCATTGAGACTGGAAAGCAAGGGGGGGAGGACATCATGGAGAGGAATGAACAGTCGATATTTTGGGCTAAGACCCTTCATCAAGGCTGGAAAGGAAGGTTGGAAGAAGCCATCATCAGCTTCTTGCCCCTTCCATTCCAGTCATATTGAAGAGTCTTGGACTAAAATGTTGACTCTTTATTCCTCTCCATAGATGCTGCCTGACCTGCTGAGTTCCTCCAGCATTTTATGTGCGTTACTCTGAATTTCCAGCATCTGCAGAATCTCTTGTGTTCAAGGTTCAACCACAGTTTCTTCCCAGTTCACAGTTCACGTTCTTGCATCACCCTGAAAAATCTGAACATAGGCTTGCATTAGATTTTTGTTTTGCTATCACAATCTTGCACTAGTATTGTAATGTTTATTTTGAAGACATATAACTTATACATAATTCACTGTATAGTAAATAAGTTTATGTTAACTTACGTTTGTCTTTGTCTTGCAATGTACTGTGCTGCTCCTGAAAACAACTAATTTTTGTGCTATTTATGTCCTGTGCATGAATGCCTATGACAAAAATAAATTTGAAATTGAATCCCATCAGGACTATTCCACTGTTCTTTCCCCACTGCCTTGCTTATTTCTTTCTCTCAAGTGTCAATCCAATTATGTTTCCATCCAACCCAACCAACAAGCAGTGATTTCCAAGTCAGTTTCATTCTGAAGCTTTTCCCTACTTGCCCTGATATCCTTTGTCCAAATGTTTAAACCTGTGTCTTTCAGGGCTTGAATCTTTTGCTAATGGCAACAGATTCCCTTTATATACTTCAGCTATATCAATCATGATCTTGCAGATTATCTAAACCGGTCTGGAAAATTCAGTAGGGGGAAGAACCCAAAACTTGAGTTGGTATGTGATTCCCATTGTTGAAAGTGGCAACAGGCTATTGAAACAAACTACAGACCATTTAGCTTAACATCAGTGTTTCAGAAGAAGTATAGGAATTTTTGCAAAAGGAATGAAATAACACATATGAGGACAGGCAACATAATATTTTTCAGCAGGGATTTCGAAAAAGAAGGTTGCATTTTTGAATTTTTTGAAGCAGTAGAAAGAGTGGGCAAGGACAACAAAGCAGGTGAGGTATAAATGGGTTTTCAGGAGACTTACGGAAAGTGTCTGAATAAGAGATGATTGAAAGATGATTGAATAAGGGATGTATGTGGAGCCCAGGCTTCGTGATGAGTCTGGATTTCAGATTTTACAAAAATTAACTATGTCTTTGACAAGGAGAGGAATGCTTTAGACCGAAAGAAATTCGAGCTGGTTTGAATGGAAAAATGGTAAAGAAAATTGAATTGAGAGAAATGAGAAGGAGTGCATTTGCAAGGGCAATGGTATGAGGGAGGAGAATATTTGAGATGTGCCTATTTTAATGCAAGAAGCATCACGAACAAACCGGATGAGCTTAGAGCATGGATCAGCACTTGGAGATGTGATGTTGTGGCCATTACAGAGACTTGGATGGCTCAGGGGCAGGAATGAATACCAGGTTTTACATGTTTCAGAAAGGACAGAGAGGGAGGCAAATGAGGTGGGGGCATGGCACTGCTGATCAGAGACAGTGTCACGGCTGCAGAAAAGCAGGAAGTCATGGAGGGATAGTCTACTGAGTCTCTGTGGGTGGAAGTTAGAAGCGGGAAGGGTCAATAACTCTACTGGGTGCTTTTTATAGATCACCCAATAGTAAGAACATAAGACCATAAGACAAAGGAGCAGAAGTCGGCCATTCGGCCCATCGAGTCTGCTCCGCCATTTTATCATGAGGTGATCCATTCTTCCATTTAGTCCCACTCCCCCGCCTTCTCACCATAACCTTTGATGCCCTGGCTACTCAGATACCTATCAATCTCTGCCTTAAATACACCCAATGACTTGGCATCCACTGCTGTCCGTGGCAACAAATTCCATAGATTCACCACCCTCTGACTAAATAAATTTCTTTGCATTTCTGTTCTGAATGGGCGCTTTCAATCCTTAAGTCATGCCCTCACGTACTAGACTCCCCCATCATGGGAAACAACTTTGCCACATCCACTCTGTCCATGCCTTTCAACATTCGAAATGTTTCTATGAGGTCTTCCCTCATTCTTCTAAACTCCAAGAGTGGACAAACATTCCTCATATGTTAACCCTCTCATTCCAGGAATCATTCTAGTGAATCATTTCTGTACCCTCTCCAACGTCAGCACATCCTTTCTTAAATAAGGAGACCAAAACTGCCCACTGTACTCCAAGTGAGGTCTCACCAGTGCCTTATAGAGCCACAACATCACATCCCCGCTCCTATACTCTAGTCCTCTAGAAATGAATGCCAACATTGCATTCGCCTTCTTCACCATGGACTCAACCTGGAGGTTAACCTTAAGGGTATCCTGTCCGAGGACTCCCAAGTCCCGTTGCATCTCAGAACTTTGAATTCTTTCCCCATTTAAATAACAGTCTGCCCGTTTATTTCTTCTGCCAAAGTGCATAACCATACACTTTCCAACATTGTATTTCATTTGCCACTTCTTTGCCCATTCTTCCAATCTATCCAAGTCTCTCTGCAGACTCTCCGTTTCCTCAGCACTACCGGCCCCTCCACCTATCTTCGTATCGTCAGCAAACTTAGCCACAAAGCCATCTATTACATCATCCAAATCGTTGATGTACAATGTAAAAAGAAGCAGCCCCAACACGGACCGTGTGGAGCACCACTGGTAACCGGCAGCCAACCAGAATAGGATCCCTTTATTCCCACTCCCTGTTTCCTGCCAATCAGCCAACGCTCTATCCATGTATGTAACTTTCCTGTAATTCCATTGGCTCTTATCTTGTTAGGTAGCCTCATGTGTGGCACCTTGTCAAAGGCCTTCTGAAAACCCAAATATACAACATCCACTGCATCTCCCTTGTCTAGCCTACCTGTAATTTCCTCAAAAAATTGTAATAGGTTGTCAGGCAGGATTTTCCTTTAAGGAATTCATGCTGAGTTCTGCCTATCTTGTCATATGCCTCCAGGTACTCTGTAACCTCATCCTTGACAATCGACTCCAACAACTTCTGAACCACCGATGTCAAACTAACAGGTCTATAATTTCTTTTCTGCTTCCTTTCCCCCTTCTTAAATAGCAGAGTGACATTTGCAATCTTCCAGTCCTCCGGAACCATGCCAGAATCTATCGACTTTTGAAAGATCATCGCTAATGCCTCCGCAATCTCCACAGCTACTTCCTTCAGAACACGAGGGTGCATTCCATCTGGTCCAAGAGATTTATCTACCTTTAGACTATTCAGCTTCCTGAATACTTTCTCTGTCGTAATTGTGACTGCGCACACTTCTCTTCCCTGCCACCCTTGAGTGTCTGGTATACTGCTGATGTCTTCCTTAGTGAAGATTGATGCAAAATACTCATTCAGTTCCTCTGCCATCTCCTTATCTCCCATTACAATTTCTCCAGCATCATTTTCTATTGGTCCTATATCTACTCTCACCTGTCTTTTACTCTTTATATACTTGAAAAAGCTTTTAGTATCCTCTTTGATATTATTTGCTAGCTTCCTTTCATAGTTAATCTTTTCCCTCTTAATGACCTTCTTAGTTTCCTTTTGTAAGCTTTTAAAAACTTCCCAATCCTCTGTCTTCCCACTAATTTTTGCTTCCTTGTATGCCCTCTCCTTTGCTTTAACTTTGGCTTTGACTTCTCTTGTCAACCATGGTTGCATCATTTTTCCATTTGAAAATCTCTTCTTTTTTGGAATATACCAGTCTTGCACCTTCCTGACTTCTCGCATAAACTCCAGCCACTGCTGCTCTGCCGTCTTTCCCACCAGTGTCCCTTTCCAGTCAACTTTGGTCAGTTCCTCTCTCATGCCACTGTAATTTCCTTTGCTCCACTGAAATACCGACACATCAGATTTCGGCTTCTCTTTTTCAAATTTCACAGTGAACTCAATCATGTTATGATCACTGTCTCCTAAGGGTTCCTTCACCTCAATCTCTCTAATCATCTCCAGTTCATTACACAATACCCAATCCAGTACAGCTGATTCCCTAGTGGGCTCAACAACAAGCTGTTCTAAAAAGCCATCTCGCAGTCATTCTACAAATTCTCTCTCTCTTGAGATCCAGTACCGACCTGATTTTCCCAATCCACTCGCTTGTTAAAATAGAAACGTAGAAACATAGAAAATAGGTGCAGGAGTAGGCCATTCAGCCCTTCGAGCCTGCACCGCCATTCAGTATGATCATGGCTGATCATCCAACTCAGAACCCTGTACCAGCCTTCCCTCCATACCCACTGATCCCTTTAGCCACAAGGTCCATATCTAACTCCCTCTTAAATATAGCCAATGAACTGGCCTCAACTGTTTCCTGTGGCAGAGAATTCCACAGATTCACCACTCTCTGTGTGAAGAAGTTTTTCCTAATCTCGGTCCTAAAAGGCTTCCCCTTTATCCTCAAACTGTGACCTCTCGTTCTGGACTTACCCACAATTATCATAACACTGCCCTTCTGACAAGCCTTTTCTATTTCCCGTTGTAATTTGTAGTCCACATCCCTGCAGCTGTTTGGAGGCCTATAAATAACTGCCATCAGGGTCCTTTTACCCCTGCGATTTCTTAGCTCAACCCATAAAGATTCTGCACCTTCCGATCCTATATCACCTCTTTCTAATGATGTAATATCATTTCTTACCAATAAAGCCACGCCTCCCCCTCTGCCTACCTTCCTATCCTTCCGAAACACGATGTATCCTTGGACGTTCAGCTCCCAGAGAAATGCATCCTTTAGCCACATCTAGTGATGGCCACAATATCATACCTGCCAATCTGTAGCTGTACAACAAGATCATCCACCTTATTCCTAATGCTGCGTGCACTTAAGTATAACACCTTAAGTCCAGTATTTGGTACTTTTTGCTTTGATTTCACTGCAACTTTATTGCACTGCAACTCATCCCAACGGCTACAAATTTGCCCCATCACCTGCCTGTCTTTCCTGACATCTTTACTGCTCACTATCTTAGATTTATTTCTGTTTTCCCCTTCCTCCGCTCTGTCATTCCGGTTCCCAACCCCCTGCCAAATTAGTTTAAACCTTCCCTAACAGCTCTATTAAACTTTCCCGCCAGCATATTGGTCCCCTTCGGGTTCAGGTGTAACCTGTCTTTTTGAACAGGTCATACTTCCCCCAGAAGAGATCCCAATTATCCAAGAGTCTGAAGTCCTGTCCCCTACACCAGTCTCTTTGCCACACATTCATCTGCGTGATCCTACTATTCCTGCCCCCGCTAGCACGTGGCACAGGTAGCAATCCCGAGATTACTACCCTGGAGGTCCTGCTTCTCAACTTCCTTCCTAACTCCTGGAAATCTCTCTTCAAGACCTCCTCCTTTGTCCTATCTATGTCATTGGTACCAACATGTACCAAGACAACTGGCTGCTCATCCTCCCCCTTCAGAATGTTCAGGACACGATCCGAGACATACCGTACCCTGGCACCTGGGAGGCAACACACCATGCGGGTATCTCTATCAGGCTCAGAATCCCCTATGACTACTGCATTCCTCTTCTCCCTCCTTCCCTCCTGCACAACAGCGCCAGGTTCAGTGCCAGAGACCCAGTCACCGTGGGCGTCCCCTGTCAGGTCATCCCCCTCAACAGTATCTAGAACAAGATATGTGTTGCTGAGGGGGACAGCCACAGGTGTGCTCTCCACTATCCAGGCATTTCCCTTCCCTCTCTTGACAGCGACCCAGTTTTCTGTCCCCTGTACCCTAGGGGACAGGGACATTGAGGAGCAGATAGGAAGATAGATTATGGAAAGGTGTAATAATAACAGGGTTGTCGTAGTGGGAGATTTTAATTTCCCACATATTGATTGGCATGTTCCTAGAGCAAGAGCTTTAAATGGGGTACAGTTTGTTAGGTGTGTTCAAGAAGGTTTCCTGACACAATATGTAGATAAGCCTACAAAAGGAGAGGCTGTACTTGATCTGGTATTGGGAGATGAACCTGGTCATGTGTCAGATCTCTCAGTGGGAGAGAATTTTGGAGATAGTGATCATAATTCTATCTCCTTTACCATAGCATTTGGAGAGGGATCGGAACAGACAAGTTAGGAAAGCGTTCAATTGGAGTAAGGGGAAATATGAAGCTATCAGGCAGGAACTTGGAAGCATAAATTAGTAACAGATGTTCTCAGGGAAATGTATGGCAGTAATGTGGCAAATTTTCAGGGGTTATTTGAGTGGCATTCTGCATAGGTACGTTCCAATGAGACAGGATGGTAGGGTACAGGAACTATGGTGTACAAAGGCTGTTGAAAATCTAGTCAAGAAGTAAAGAAAAGCTTAGAAAATGTTCAAAAAACTAGGTAATGATAGAGATCTAGATTATAAGGCTAGCAGGAAGGAGTTTAAGAATGAAATTAGGAGAGCTAGAAGGGGCCATGAGAAGGCCTTGGTGAGCAGGATTGAAGAAAACCCCAAGGCATTCTACAAGTATGTGAAGAGCAAGAGGACAAGACAGGAGAGAATAGGATCAATCAAGTGTGACAGTGGAAAAGTGTGTATGGAACTGCAGGAGAGAGCAGAGGTACTTATTGAATACTTTGCTTCAGTATTCACTACAGAAACTGATCTTGGTGATTGTAGGGACGACTTACAGCGGATTGAAAAGCTTGAGCATATAGACATTAAGAAAGAGGATGTGCTGGAGCATCAAGTTGGATAAGTCTCCTGGATCAAATGAGATGTACTCCAGGCTACTGTGGGAGGCAAGGGAGGAGATTGCTGAGCCTCTGGCAATGATATTTGCATTATCAGTGGGGATGGGAGAGGTTCTGGGGGATTGGAGGGTTGCAGATATTGTTCCCTTATTCAAGAAGGGGGGAAGAGATAGCCCAGGAAATTACAGACCAGTGAGACTTCAGTGGTTGGTAAGTTGATAGAAAAGATCCTGAGAGGCAGGATTTATGAACATTTGGAGAGGCATAATGTGATCACAAGATCACAAGACAAAGGAGCAGAAGTAGGTCATTCAGCCCATCAATTCTGCTCTGCCACTCCACCAGGAGCTGAACTATTCTCCCACCTAGTTCCAATTTCCAGCTTTTTCCCCATATCCCTTGATATCCTGACTAATTAGATACCTATCAATCTCCTCCTTAAACACCCTCAATGATCGTGCCTCCACAGCTGTATGTAGCAACGAATTCCATAAATCCATGACCCTCTGGCTAAAAAAATTTCTCCTCATCTCTGTTTTAAATAGGTACCCTCTAATTCTAAGTGTGGCCTCTTGTCCTGGACTCACCCACCAAGGGAAACAGCCTTTCCACATCTACTCTGTCCAACCCTTTCAATGTTCAAAATGGTTCTATGAGATCCCTTTTCATTCTTCTATACTCTAATGAATATAGTCCAAGAGCCGACAAATGCTCCTCATATGTTAGCCCTGCATTCCAGGACTAATCTTCGTAAATCTTCTCCGAACTCTCTCCAACATCAGAACATCCCTTCTAAGATAGGGGGCCCAAAACTGCACACAGCATTCCAAATGAGGTCTCACCAATGCCCCATAGAGCCTCATCGACACCTCCTTACTCTTATACACTATTCCTCTTGAAATGAATGCCAACATAGCATTGCTTTCCTTACTGCCGATGCAACCTGGTGGTTAACATTTAGGGTATCCTGCACGAGGACCCCCAAGTCCCTTTGCACTTCCGATTTTTGAATTATCTCCTCATCTAAATAATAATCTGCCCGATTATTTCTTCTTCCAAAATGTACAACCGTACATTTCTCAACATTGTATCTCATCTGCCATTTCTTTGCCCACTCTCCTAAATTGACCAAGTCTCTCTGCAACCTTTCCATTTCTTCAACACTCCCCGCTCTTCTACCTATCTCGGTGTCATCTGCAAACTTAGCCACAAAACCATTTAATCCATAATCTAAATCATCGATATACATCGTAAAATGAAGCGGCCCCAACACCAACCCCTGTGGAACACAACTAGATCAGAATAGGATCCCTTTATTCCCACCATTTGCTTTCTGCCTATCAGCCAATGCTCCACCCATTCCAATATCTTTCCTGTAATTCCATGAGTTCTCATCTTATTAAGCAGCCTCTTATGCAGCACCTTATCGAAGGCCTTTTGAAAATCCAAATACACAACATCCACATCCTCTCCCTTGTCAATCTTATTTGAGATTACTTCAAAAAATTCCAATAGGTTGGTGAGGCAGGATCTTCCCTTCATGAAACCGTGCTGGCTTTGGCCTATCTTGTCATGCACCTCGAGGTATTTCATAACCTCGTCCTTGAGGATCGACTCCAATAACTTTCCAACTACTGATGTCAAACTAATAGGTCTGTAATTTTCTTTTCCCTGCCTCCTTCCTTTCTTAAACAGCGGAACTACATTTGTGACCTTCCAGTCCTCCAGAACCATGCCAGAGTCTATTGATTCCTGGAAGACCATTTCCAATGCCTCCACAATCTCCAAAGCCACCTCCTTCAGAACCCATGGGTGCACCTCATCCAGACCGGGAGACTTACCTATTCTTAGTCCACTTAGCTTCGCAAGCACTTTCTCTCTAGTAATCTTGACTGTACCTAATTCTATTCCCTGGTATGTTGCTAATGTCTTCCACTGTGAAGACTGATGCAAAATACTCTTTTAGTTCCTCTGCCATCTCTTTGTTACTCATTATAATTTCTCCAGCTAATTTTCAATTGGTCCTATATCTACCCGTGTCACTCTTTTACTCCTCATATATTTAAAAAAACTCTTAATATCCTTTTTTTTTAATGTTAAATACCAACATCCTTTCATAATTCATCTTTTCTTTCCTAATGACTTTCTTAGTTTCCTTCTGTAATTTTTTAAAAGTCACCCAGTCCTCAGTTTTCCCACTAATTTTTGCTTCCTTGTACACCATCTCTTTTGCTTTTATTTTAACCTTAACCTCTCTCGTTAGCCACATTTGTGCCATTTTTCCATTCATAATTTTCTTTTTTCTTGGAATATATTTTTCCTGCACTGTCCTTATTTCTTGTAGGAATTTCATCCAATTCTGCTCCACCATCCCTTCATCTAGCTTACTTTTCCAATCTACTTGGGCCAGTTCCTCTCTCATACCATTGTAATTTCCTTTGCTCCACTGAAATATCGATACTCCTGATACCAGCTTCTCCTTTTCAAATTTGAACCTCAACTCAATCATATTATGATCACCACTTCCAAGGGGTTCCATTACCTCCAGCTCCCTAATAGCCTCAGGTTCATCACACAGCACCCAATCCAAAATTAGGAAGAGTCAGCATGGCTTTGTCAAAGGCAGGTCGTGCCTTATGAGCCTGATTGAAATTTTTGAGGATATGACTAAACACGTTGATGAAGGTAGAGCAGTAGATATACAGTACATGGATTTCAACAAGGCATTTTATAAGGTATCCCATGCAAGGGTTATTGAGAAAGTAAGGAAGCAAGGGATCCAAGGGGACCTAGCTTTGTAGATCCAGAATTGGTTTGCAGACAGAAGGCAAAGAGTGGTTGTAGACGGGCCATATTCTGCATGGAGGTCAGTGACCAGTGGTGTGCCTCAGGGATCTGTTCTGGGACCCCTTCTCTTCATGATTTTTATAAATAACCTGGATGAGGAAGTGGAGGGATGGGTTCGTAAATTTGCTGATGACACAAAGGTTGGAGGTGATGTGGATAGTGTGGAGGGCTGACAGAGGTTACAGCAGGACATCAATAGGATGCAAAACTGGGCTGAGAAGTGGCAGATGGCATTCAAACCAGGTAAGTGTGAGGTAGTTCATTTTGGTAGGTCAAATATGATGGCAGAATATAGTATTAATGGTAAGACTCTTGGCAGTCTGGAGGATCAGAGAGATCTTGAGGTCCGAGTCCATAGGACACTCAAAGATGCTGCGCAGGTTGACTCTGTGGTTAAGAAGGCATACGGTGTATTGGCCTTCATCAACTGTGGGATTGAGCTTAAGAGCCAAGAGGTAATGTTGCAGCTATATAGGACCCTGGTCAGATGCCACTTGGAATACTGTGCTCAGTTCTGGTCGCCTCACTACAGGAAGGATGTGGAAACTATAGAAAAGGTGCAGAGGAGAATTACAAGGATGTTGCCTAGATTGGGGAGCATGCCTTATGAGAATAGGTTGAGTGAACTCAGGCTTTTCTCCTTGGAGCAGCGGATGATGAGAGGTGACCTGATAGAGGTGTATAAGATGAATGGAGGCATTAATCGTATGGATAGTCAGAGGCCTTTTCCCAGGGCTGAAATGCTAACACAACAGGGAACAGTTTTAAGGTGCTTGGGAGTAGGTACAGAGGAGATGTCAGGGGTAAGATTTTCAGAGAGTGGTGAGTGTGTGGAATGGGCTGCCAGCGACGGTGGTGGAGGCAGATACGGTAGGGCCTTTTTAGAGTCTCCTGCATAGGTACATGGAGCTTAGAAAAATAGAGAGCTATGGGTAACTCTAGGTAATTTCTAAAGCAAGTACATGTTTGACACAGCATTGTGGGCCGAAGGGCCTGTATTCTGCTGTAGGTTTTCTATGTTTCTAATAGTGAGTAGTGGTGGTGGATATAGTTGCTCTCACATGTGAGAAGTATCTAGATGAACGCTTGTATCTCCAAGTAGAGAAAGCTATGGATAAAGTGCTGGTAAATGAACTTTACCTTGATAAATACTAATGATGGTTGGCATGGACAAAGTGGATCTTTGGGTCTCTTTCTGTGTAGCATGATTATGACTCTCTTATTTGGAGATATTAAGGTATTTGTAGTGTAAGTCAACAGATTCATTAAGGCAGTGAATGTAGTTTTGGGCCCTTTATCTAAGAAAAGATGTGCTGGTATTGGAGGGGTTCCAGAGAAGGTTCATGAGAATGATCCTGGGAATAAAAGGGCTAATGTATGTACAGCAAAATCTCACAGCAGGCTGTGAATACAGAATTACAGAATCAGAGCAAGATGACAGTGCAGGGTAATGTTCAGACCTTCATGTCCATTTTGACTTTCTATCAAATGTTAGATTTTGAGACCAGAAGACGTGAGCAGAAACAAAACATTTGGCCCATTGAGTTTGCTCTGCCAACTTGATGGGTCTGGGCCTGTACTCTATGAAGTTTATAATAATCACAAGACAAAGGAACAGAAGTAGGCCATTTGGCCTATTGAGTCTGCTCCGCAGCTCCCCCATGAGCTAAACTATTCACCCATCTAGTTCCAATTTCCGGCTTTTTCCCATATCCCTTGATACCCTGACTAATTAGATACCTGTCAATCTCCTCCATAAACACCCTCAATGATCGGGCCTCCACAGCTGTATGTGGCAACGAATTCCACAAATCCACGACCCTCTGGCTAAATAATAATAATAAATAATAAGGGAGATCTAATTGAAACATTTCAAATAGTGGAAGGTCTAGATAGAGTGGATGTGGAGAGGATGTTGCCAATAGGGGAAGAGTATAGGAGCAGAAGGAACAGCCTCAGAATAGAAGGATGTCCCTTTAGAACAGAGATGAGGAGAAATGTCTTTAACCAGAGGGTGGTGAATCAGTGGAATTTGTTGCCACAGACGCTGTGGAAGCCAAGTTACTTGGTATATTTAACGTGGAGGTTGATAGGTTCTTGATTAGTAAGAGCATCAAAGGTGATGGGAGAAGGCAGGAGAATGGGACTGAGGGGGATAATAAATGAGCCACAACAAACTCGATGGGTCAAATGGCTCAATTCTGCTCCCATGTCTTATGATCATAAGGTCTAACATTTGGTAGAAAGTCAAATTAGACGTGAAGGTCTGAACATTCCTCTGTGCTGTATACTTGCTCTGATTTTGTAATTCTGTATTCACAGCGTGCTGTGAGATTTTGTACAGATATACCGTTATGGGTTTATCATACCTGTTAACTGAGCGTCCTTCAATGTAACACATTCTACTCACAGCTCCATCAGCAACGGAACAACTACCATTAGAAAAAATTTAAAACAGCTGTAAATGCTGTAAACTCAATACACTGGAGAAATGCTGGAAATAATCAAATCAGCCAGCATTTGGAAAGAGAAAAGTCTTACATTCATCAAAATCTAAGACTCATTCAAAATAAATTAATCCCGTCTTGAATCATTTTTACAAGCTTGTCATTAAGATGAACCTTTTGCACTCGTAACTATTATTGTTTGGACAACAACAGGTTACTGCTTCCAAGGTGTTTCTGAACCTTTCATTAACTCTGCAAAGTGAACAGAAGGTTACAGAGGTGACATACCACAGAGGAGTAGTTGGCTTCATCAGGCTGGCAGATTCCACTACAATACAGAGACTCACCCCATTATAAAGCTTCTTTTACTTGTGAAACAGAATCAATGAAGAGACAAAGTCAAAGTAAATTTATTATCAAAGTACGTATCAAAGAATGTATACTGCAAGTCAATATATACTACTTTAAGTTTCATTTTCTTGGAGGCATTTAGAGGAAAATAAAGATATACAGTGTATTCTAGTTAATTGGGCAGCTATCTATTTGGGATAACTCTTAAAGAACAAAAATTAATCAAGAATATAACTGTGATTCCCTTCATTTATTTGGGACCCTAGGCTGCTTAACAAGGATGGGAGATTGTTGCTGAAAAGTTTCTAACCAGCATCAGACACATGCACTTCTGTGGCTGTTATGTACACCATGTTTAGAGCAAATAGTTTCTAAATACCGTCAGCTACATGTGTTTGTGTTCAAAAAGCTGTGATTTTTGTGACTGATATTAGACAGGAAATAAACAGTAAATTCAGATCTGTTTTGCTCACTGCAGGGTCAAGCATTCAGGCTCGGAGATGCCAGAAAGGGCTGGGAGTGAAAATGAAATGATTTCACTATTTCAACATGTTAGGAGTTATGAAGAATTTGGAGGCATTGATAATCATTTTGAATTTTACAATGAAAATGAAGATTTGGAGGATGCAATCATCAGAAGCATTGTATGGCGGCAGTCCATTATCTGCACTAGATGTCTGTGCTGACTTTGTTCAGGTTCAGTCAAAAGAACACTTCAGTGTACAGGTTCACAAGATGAATTCTTCCACTGTTAACTATTAGGGACTAATACACGGTTTTTTTTAGTAATGTAGAGGTATTGGTAATGTTCTGATTTTTTCTGTAACACATTTAAATACATACATTTAGTAATTTAAATGGTAGTTTTTTTAAACGCAAACAACAGGAATTCTGCAGATGCTGGAAATTCAAGCAACACACATCAAAGTTGCTGGTGAACGCAGCAGGCCAGGCAGCATCTCTAGGAAGAGGTGCAGTCGACGTTTCAGGCCGAGACCCTTCATCAGCCTGGCCTAAATGGTAGTTTGTCTATTTTTATATACCCTTTTTTACTATTTCCATGAAAATTTGGCTAATTGGGGCAGCCACTTATTTGGGTCAAAATGCACTAATCCCAGTTAACTGGAATTGACTGTACCATAGAATTTATGAAAACTGTACATGAACAAAGATTAACAAACAACCAATGTGCAGAAAATGACAAATTGCACTAATAAAATCAACGGAAAAAAAATAATGGGAACATGGGTTGTAGCGTCCTTGAAAGTGAACCTGTAGGTTGTGGAATCAGTTCAGAACTGAGCCGAGTGAAGCTCAGGAACCTGATGGTTGTCGGGTATTAATTGTTCCTGAACCTGGTGGTGTGGGACCTAAGGCTCTTGAACCTACTGCCCGATGGCTGTAGTGAGAAGAGAGCATAACCAGCATAATGAACATTCCTTCAATATTTATACGACCATAAGGTATAGGAGCAGAATTAGGCCATTTGGCCCATCGAGTTTGCTCCGCCATTCAATCATGGCTGATACATTTATCCCCTCCTCAGTCCCAATCCCCGGTCTTCTACCCATAACCGTTGATGCCATGTCCAATCAAGAACCTATCAAGTTCAGCCTTAAATACACCCAATGACCTAGCCTCCACAGCTACCTGTAGTAATAGACTCCACAAATTCACCACCTTCTGGCTAAAGACATTTTTCTGCATCTCTGTTTTAAATGGACACCCCTCTATCCTGAGACAGTGCCCTCTTGTCCTAGACTCACCCACCATGGGAAACATCCTGTCCATATTCATTTCATCTAGGCCCTTCAACATTCAAAAAGTTTCAAACAGATCCCTCCCGCATCCTAAATTCCATCAGGTACAGACCCAGAACTATCAAACATTCCTCATATGATGACACTTTCATTCTCGGAATCATCCTTGTGGAGAAGAAGAAGGAGAAAGCCCTTAACTCCGAGTGGAGTCATCGGGACACCGTCATGATGGCATTTTTTAGCAGATATTTTTACGAGGCCGAGTTGATAGCTTGACGCTCAACTCAGCACGGATGGAAAGTGTGCAAGGGAGCTGGCTGGATTCGGACTCAGGAGCTTCTGCTCTGAAGTCCAGCGCTGATGCCACTACGCCACCAGCCAGCAATCGTCCTTGTGAACCTCCTCTGATTCATCTCCAATGCCAGCATATCTTTTCTTAGATTTTGACAATACTCAAGGTGAGGCCTCACCAATGCCTTATAAAGCTTCAGCTTCATATCCCTGCTCTTGTATTCTAGATCTCTTAAAATGAATGCTAACAATGCATTTTCCTTTCTCAACTCTGACTCTATCTGCAAGTTAACCTTTATGGTGTCTTGCACAAGAATTCCCAAGTCCCTTTGCATCTCAGATTTTTGAATTTTCTCCCCATTTAGAAAATAGTCTGTTCATTTACTTCTGCTACCAAAGTGCATGACCATGCATTTTGCAACATTGTATTTTATTTGCCACTCTCTTGCCTATTCTTCTAATCTGTCCAAGTCCTTCTGCAGCCTACCTGTTTCCTCAACACCAACCTACCCCTACACCAATCTTCGTATCATCTGCAAACTTGGCAACAAAGCTACCTATTTCATCATCTAAATCATTGATGTAGAGCATAAAAAGAAGTGGCCCCAACATTTACCCCTGCAGAACTCCACTAGTCACTGGCAGCCAACCAGAAAAGGATCCTTTTATTCCCACTCACTGCCTCCCACCTATCAGCCAATGCTCTAACTGTGCCAGTAACTTTACTGTAATACCATGGAATCTTAACTTGATAAGATTCTGTGGAACCTTGTCAAAGACCTTCTGAAAGTTCAAATATACAACATCCACTGATCCTCTTTATCTATCCTACTTGTAATCTCCTCAAAGAATTCCAACAGGTTCATCAGGCAAGATTTTCCCTTAAGGAAAGCAGACTGACTTTGTCCTATCTTGTCCTGTGTCACCAACTACTGCATAACCTCATCCTTAACAATTGACTCCAACATCCTCCCAACCACTGAGGTCAGGCTAACTGGTCTATAATTTCTTTTCTGCTGCCTTCCTCCTTTCTTGAAGAGTGAAGTGACGTTTGCAATTTTGAAGTCCTCTGGCACCATGCCAGAGTTCAATGATTTTTGAAAGATCATTTCTAATGCCTCCACAATCTCTACCGTTACCTCTTTCAGAACCCTAGGGTGCAGTTCATCTGGTTCGGATGACTAATGTCCCTTTAGGCCTTTCAGCTTTTTGAGCACCTTCTCCCTTGTAATAGTAACTTCGCCCACTTCTCTTCCCTTGTACCCAGTCCCTTGTTCACAGTTGGGAAAGGAATTCCAAGATTTAGACCCCAGAATTATGAAGGGATGTTAACGTATTTCCAAGTCCATTGGTGTTTGACTTGGAGAAGAATATGCAGTTGCGATATTCCAAATGAATGTAATAATTGAAGAGGTCAGCTTTTAACATTCCGATGTAAAACTTTCAGTGCTAAACTGTCTTTAACAAACAACCTAACTCAATAACCCGAATTTTGTATAATCTTGAAAATTCAGTGCTGAAAATAAATTTATTATGAAAATACATATATGTCACCCAGTACTAACCTGAGATTCACTGTCTTGTGGGCCTTCACAGCAAGTACAAAGAGCTGCAATAGTATCAGTGAAAAACCACATATGAGAGAGATTGACAAACAACCAATGTACAAAAGGTATCAGACTGTGTAAATACAAAATAATGATGATAATAATAATAATAACAACAATAACAATAAATAGCAAGGACATGGGTTTCAGAGTCCATAACAGAAGCCTTGGAAAGAAGATGGCGGCGCGGCGGCAGCGCGCGCAGCCTCTCCGGTGATGAGTCTCTGTTATCTGTCAAGTAGGGGACCGTGCACAATTCTGATTTGATGGAGACAGACATGAGTGCATAGCAGAACATCTGGAAAACTTCTGAAATGACTGCTTTGCTACCGCAGCTACTGTGTGGTAACTGGAATCTTTGGAGCTATAAGCCTCAAAATTCTCGGCTTTATGTGGTTCAGCAGCCGGGGAGAGGTCGAAGGCGCTCGGCAGAGGATGGCGCTCGGGAGGCTGTATCGGAGAGGCTGCTCAGAAGCTCGGAGTTTTCAGACGGATGGACTCAGGGTCGGCTGGGGTCGGCTGCTTCCAAGGTATCGGCAAGTTGACAGTGCCTGGAGGTTTATGGCAGGGAGCTTTTCCCTTTTGCCGCCTACTATCGGGGACTCGGGAGTCGATCGACTCGGGGACTATGAGACTTTTTTTTTACTGTGCCTATGGACTGTTCTTCATCAAATTATGGTATTGCTTGCACTGCTTTAACTATATGTTATAATTATGTGGTTTTGTCAGTGTTAGTCTCTGGTCTGTCTTGTTTTCTGTGATATCACGCTGGAGAAACATTGTATCATTTCTTAATGCATGTATGCATTTCTAAATGACAATAAAAGAGGACAGTGTTCTCATAATCTAAAAGTGAATCCATAGGCTGTGGATTCTGTTCAGTGTTAAGCTGTGTGAAGCTATCCTCTCTGGCTCAAGAGCCTGATGGTTGAGGGGTAATAACTATTCCTGAACCTGGTGACGTGGGACTTGAGGCTCCTGTACCTGCTGCTGATGGCAGCTGTGAAAAGAAAATATGGCTGGATGGCGGTGGCGGGGTGGTGTGATCTTTGGTGATGGATGCTGCTTTCCTATGATAGCATGCCTTGCAAATGTGCTCAATGGTCGGGAGGGCTTTACCTGTGACGGACTGGACTGTATCCACTACTGTTTGTACATTTTTCTGTTCAAGTACATTGGTGTTTCATACCAAGCCGTGATGCAACTAGTCAATATACTCTTCAACATGCACCTATAGAAGTTTGTCACAGTTTTAGATGACATGCTGAATCTGCTCAAGCTTCTAAGAAAGTGGAGGTGCTGCTACGCATTCTTTCTATTGGCACTTACGTGCTGGGCCTGGGACAGATCCTCTCAAATGATTATGCCAAGGAATTTAATGTTGCTAGCTCTCTCCACCTCTGATATCCTGACGAGGACTGGCTTATGGGCCTCCAGTTTCCTCCTCCAGTAAATCAACTCTTTGGTTTTGCCGATGTTGTGTGAGAGGTTGTTGCTGTCTCCCTCCCATATGCTGATTGGTCACCACCTTTGATTCGTCCCACAATAGTGTGTTGTCAGCAAACTCAAACATAGCATTGGGGATGTACTTAGCCTCTCAGTCATAAATATAAAGTGATTAGAGCAGGGGGTTAAGCACACAGCCTTGTGGCACACCTGTGCTGAAGATGATTGCGTAGGAGATATTGTTGCCTATCTGAACTAACTAGGGTCTGCAAGTGAGGAAATCGAGAATCTAGTTGCACAAGGAGGTGTTATGGACTAGGTCTTGGAGCTTATTGATAAGTACTGAGTGGATAATAGTGTTGAATGCAGAGCTCTAGTCAATGAAGAGCATCCTGATTTATACAGCGGTTTGAACGGGGCATGATTGCGCAGGCACGCGGAGGTCGGCCAGTGAGAACAGTGGGAAGAGTTTAAAAGCGAGCAGAGTTTAAAAGGTGACGGTAAAGCCTAGGTAGTTCTAAGGTAGGGACATGTTCGGCACAGCTTTGTGGGCCGCAGGGCCTGTATTGTGCTGTAGGTTTTTTATGTTTCTATGTTTCTATACACCTTCACTGCCCAGATGTTCCAACTTTGAGTGAAGTGCTAATAAAATGGCATCTGATGTTGACCTGTTGTGATGGTAGGCAAACTGGAGCAGATCCAAGGTGCTTCTTAGGCAGGAGTTGATATGTTTTATCACCAACCTCTCAAAGCACTTCATCACAGTGGATGTAAGTGCTACTGGGTATTAGTCATCGAGCCAAAGTCACATCAGCACAATTCAATATAAGCACTTAAAGGAAGCCATTGATTTTAACTGTTGAAGAAATTTACAAATAAAAATTAAAGACTGTCATGATAATAAATGAGGGAGAGAGAAATAGAAGGGTCTATTAAGGTAGTTGGGTAAAGATGGATAGAAGGAGGCTAATGTGGAAATTAAATGCCAGCACAAATCTCTGAACTTCTACACTTGGCCCTCAGCAGTTCTCCAAAAGCCATCATTTCCTGGATCCAGTCCTCTTCATCTTCTATCAGCGGCTGAAGTACCTGGACAAGGAAACCATATTGGCCATAGTTAAAGTCAGGCAAGAATATCATTAAGCTACTTAAGTGAATATTATGTCTCCTGGTAGGCTGGGTTCCTGTTTCAGGTGTTAGCTGTATAGCCTCCCACCAGATGCAACCAGATCCAACCATATCAATGCAACATGATTGTCAATTTACTTCTGTGAGAACATCATGTGACAATAGCCACTCCCATTATTCACACCTACATATCTGCATGACAGAGATCTCAGTCTATTACCCATTCAAAGGCATACAAAGAGGCAGCCCATTTAATTGCATCGTTGGGCTGGGTTGTTGTGGATTGAAACCACAGACCCTATCCAGCCCCTTTACAATTTCCTGTCGCAGTATCTGCAGGATCCATTGTACTGGAGTCCTTGTGAGACAGAATGGCCATGATTGGTGATTCAGCAGAATGTGAGGCCTCACCCCACTCATCACCCTGATGACCTTTGACAGTTTGCTTCTGCTAAATCCATCATCAATGTTTATTGTAATTATGAAACTGCTTTCAATTAACTTAAAATCTAAGTTTTTGGTGGAATAAAGGAAAATAAGCAAAAACTGCAGAAACACTTTCATATAAGGTGGGTGGGTTGTGGATTCCCTGTGGCCATAACCCTCAGCAACAAGTATACCCCTTTGGATACTGCTGGTTGGGGGGGGGGGGGGAATGACCTATCAGGGCACAGCAACAGTAGCCAGGCCAGTGGCACTGTGGCTGGCTTGGAGACTCAACAGGGAAGGGTCAATTTAGACCGAGCGCCGAGCGATAGTGAGACTCGATAGTTAAGGAGACGGACAGCGGATCCTGTGGCTGCAAAGGAGAAGCCAGGATGGTGTGTTGCTTTCCAGATGATAGGTTCCAGGATGTCTCAGAGCGGCTGCAGAAGGAGAGTGAGTAGCCAGAGGTCGTGGTGCATGTTGGCACCAATGACATTGGTAGAAAGGGGGAAGAGGTCCTGTGCAGTGAGGATAGGGAGTTGTGGAAGAACCTGAAGGGCAGAACCTCCAAGGTGGCAATCTGTGGATTACTCCCAGTGCCACGGGTCAGTCAGGGCAGGATAGGATGATAGTACAGATGAATGTGTGGCTGAGGAACTGGTGCAGGGAACAGGGTTTCAGATTTCTGGATCATTGGAATGTCTTCTGACCTGTAAAAAAAAGACAAGTTACACCTGAACCTGAGGAGGACGAATATGTTTGCTCGAGTTGTTTGGAAGGTTTAAACTAATTTGGTAGGGGGATGGGAACCAGAGTGATAGGGCTGAGAATGGGGGCAATTGGTATACAAGTCAATACAGTGAGACTGTGAGGAAAGAGAGGCAGATGATAGGGCAGAGTTGCAGTTAGTGTGATAAGTTAAAGTGTTACCTGGGGGCAAAATCAGAAAAGGTGATGAATACAGGACTGAAAGTGTTAAATTTGAATGCACACAGTATACAGGATAATGTAGATGATCTTGTAGCACAGATAGAGATTGGTAACTATGATGATGTGGACATCACTGAGTCACTGCTGAAAGAAGATCATAGTTGGGAACTTGGCAATCAAGGATACACCCTGTATTGAAAGGACAGGCTGGTAGGCAGAGGGGGATGGGTGACTTTTCTTAATAAAAAAATGGAATTCATTCCTTAGAAAGAGGTCACATAGGATCAGAAGATGTAGAATTCTTCTGGGTGCAGTTAAGGAATTGCAAGGGTAAAAAGACATTGATGGGAGTTACATAAAGGCCTCTGAAAATTAACCAGAATGTGGGATATAAGTTACAATGGGAGATAGAAAAAGCATGTACTAAGGGCTGTGCTACAATAGTAATGGGGGAATTCAATATGCAGGTAGATTGGGAACATCAGCTTGGTGCTGAATCCTAAGAGAGGAAATTTTTAGAATGCCTATGAGATAGCTTTTAGAACAACTTGTACTTGAGCCTGCTCGGGGAAATGCCATGAGCCCTGCGGGCCTGTGCGCCTGTATTTGTTAATTGTTGTATTAACTAGAGTCATTAAGGCCTTGTGCTTTCTGTTTAATCTTGTCATGTTTATTTTGCTGTGATTATTTAAAGAGGACTCCCGATTAGTGCATATTGCGGGATCCTTGTGTTTCGAGAATGATTCGTCTCACAATGTTGCTTGGTCGAGTCACTGATGGAGGCTCCACAGTGGAGAGAGTGGAAAACATCAAGTTCTTTGGGGTGCAGATCTCTGACAATCTCACTTGGTCCAGGAACACCACTGGGATTGTGAAACGGGCCCAGCAGAGATTGAACTTTCTGAGGAAGCTTAAACAAGCATCACTCCCCACTAACATCTTAACTACATTCTACAGAGGCGTGGTTGAGAGTGTGCTGACCTTTTGCACCACAACCTGGTACTCCAGCTGCAGTGCTGTTGACAAAAAAGCCTTGCAGAGGGTGGTTAGGGGAGCAGAGAAGGTTATTGGGGTCTCCCTACCTTCTGTCCAAAACCTCTTTCAGAGACGATGCCTCCAGAAGACACGGTACATCATTAAAGACGCCTCACACCCTCTCCACGAACTGTTTGTTCTGCCATCAGGCAAACGTTACAGGAGCATCAAAACTAAAACCACAAGGCTATTAAACAGCTTCCTCCCACAGGCAGTCAGACTGCTAAATAGCTGCTCTACCTGACTCTGCTTTGGACACTTTTAACTTGCACTGGACACTTATAACTGATTTTAACTGACATGTGGCTGCTGTGTTTTACTATTTATTGTTATGTTTATTATTTAGTGTTGCATTTGTTATGTTATGATTGCACTGCTCCTGGGAAACGCTGTCTCATTCTACCCTGCAGAGCTGATGTACGGTTAGAATGACAATAAAGTTTTTCGAATCTTTGAATCTTGAATCTTGATGTTCTGTTAGTATTCCCATGTGTAAACTTTTGTTTTTGTCTCTACATGGGAGTCTCATTCTTCCACGCCTGGGCTCAGTCATCTGTCAGTGCACACCTTGACAGGAAAAGGCAATTCTGGATTGGGTGTTGTGTACTGAACCAGATTTGATTTGGGAGCTTACGCAAAAGGAACCCTTAGGAGGCAGTGACCATAATATGATAGATTTCACCCTGTTGTTTCAAAGAGAGAACATTAAGTCACATATATCTGTAATGCCCTGGTTCACATCTTTACTGTTATGCTGTACGTATTTCATTTAGCAGGTCTGTGAGAGTGGTTTGTTCTGCTTTCAGCCTGTTTGGGTTATTGTTGAAGATAAGGGATGATGTGGAATGTGAGCCATCCAATTAGCGGGAGGTTTTCTTGGTGAGGGACAATAAGGTTGGTCTTGGGCTTGTGTTTGGTGGGAGATGGGGAGAGAAGATGCGGCACAGAACTGGTCACAGCATACGATCCGGTGGGAGACCCATCTGTTCGAGATGGATTGCGAGCGACATTCGGATGGTGGTGTGTGCCCAGTGTGTGAATGACAGAGATGTTCCAGATGAGCTCCAATTTGTGCACATATGATTGTTTAATTAGAATGGGCCCTTTTCTTTTGTTACTCTTTACTAACCCTTTAGTTAAGATTCATAAATATAATTCCTTTAATTGTATACAGTGCATTGTCTGTTATTTCACGGCACTAATTTGTAACAGGGTAGCAAATTACCCAGCATCCACACAAACTGGGGTTTGGAGTGGGATGAGCTTTCTCAATCTCATGAGTTTCGCAGGACTTGAGAGTGCCTTCCTTAGATTTACACAGCTAAGGAAACCAGGGAGGCTTTTCATTCCAGGACGGGGGAGACGTCCTCCTTTTTTAAAGAAAGGGGCTTCCCTTCCTCCACCGTCAACTCTGCTCTCAAACGCATCTCCCCCATTTCACGCACATCTGCTCTCACTCCATCCTCCCACCATCCCACTAAGAATAAGGTTCCCCTTGTCCTCACCTACCACCCCACCAGCCTCCGGGTCCAACATATTATTCTCCGTAACTTCTGCCACCTCCAACGGGATCCCACCACTAAGCACATCTTTCCCTCCGCCTCTGCTTTCTGCAGGGATCGCTCCCTACACGACTCCCTTGTCCATTTGTTCCCACCCCCCCCAACCCTCCCCACCGATCTCCCTACTGGCACTTATACTGGTAAGCAGAACAAGTGCTACACATGCCCTTACACTTCCTCCCTTACCACTATTCAGGGCTCCAGACAGTCCTTCCAGGTGAGGCGACACTTCACCTGTGAGTCGGCTGGGGTGATATACTGCATCCGGTGCTCCCGATGTGGCCTTCTATATATTGACGAGACCCGACGCAAGCTGGTAGATCGTTTCGCTGAACACCTACGCTCTGTCCGCCAGAGAAAGCAGGATCTCCCAATGGCCACACATTTTAATTCCATGTCCCATTCCCATTCTGATATGTCTATCCACTGCCTCCTCTACTGTAAAGATGAAGCCACACTCAGGTTGGAGGAACAACACCTTATATTCTGTCTGGGTAGCCTCCAACCTGATGGCATGAACACTGACTTCTCAAACTTCCGCTAATGCCCCACCTCCCCCTCGTACCTCATCCGTTATTTATTTACATACACACGTTCTTTTTCTCTCTCTCCGTTTTCTCCCTCTGTCCCTCTGACTATACCCCTTGCCCATCCTCTGGGTTCCCCCCCCCCTTTCCTTCTCCTTGGGCCTCCTGTCCCATGACCCTCTCATATCCCCTTTGCCAATCACCTGTCCAGCTCTTGGCTCCATCCCTCCCCCTCCGGTTTTCTCCTATCACTTTGGATCTCCCCCTCCTCATCCCATTTTCAAATCTCTTACTAGCTCTTCTTTCAGTTAGTCTTGATGAAGGGTCTCAGCCTGAAACGTCGACTGTACCTCTTCCTAGAGATGCTGCCTGGCCTGCTGCGTTCACCAGCAACTTTGATGCGTGTTGCTTGAATTTCCAGCATCTGCAGAATTCCTCGTGTCAGGGTGCTTCATATCAATATTACAAAGGCATGAGAGAGGAGCTGGCCACTAGCAGGGATGGGGGCAGAATAGCAATGGCTGGAGTTTCTGAGAGCAGTTGTGGAGATGCGGAGAAATTACTTTATTCAGAGGGTGGTAAATCTGTGGAATTTGTTGCCACGAGCTGCTGTGGAGGCCAAGTCATTGGGTGTATTTAAGGCAGAGATAGATAGGTTCTTGATTAGCATCAAAGGGTATGGGGAGAAGGCAGGGGAGTTGGGGTGACTGGAGGAATTGGATCAGCCCATGCTTGAATGGTGGAGCAGACTCGATGGGCCGAATGGCCTACTTCTGCACCTATTTCTTATGATCTTATGGTCTTATAGTTCAGAAGTCGTAGGATAGATATATCCCACAGGTAAAAAAGTATCCAAAGGAAGGAAGAGGCAAACGTGGCTGACGAAGGAAGTCAATGGGAGCATAAAAGGAAAAGAGAGGGCATACAATATAGCAAACATTAGTGGGAAATTAGAGGACTGGAAAGCTTTTAAAAACCAACAAAAAGAAACTAAAAAAACATTAGGAGAGAGAAGATTAAATATGAAGATAAGATAGTCAATAATATAAAAGTTGATACCAGAAGTTTTTTTCAGATATATAAAGAGTGAAAGAGAGGCAAGTGTAGAGTTCAGACTGCTGGAAAATTAAGCTGGAGAAGTAGTAACAGGGACTAAGAAATTGTGGAGGAATTTAATAAGCATTTTGCGTCGTCTTCACTGTGGAAGACACTAGGACTTTGAGAGTGTCAGGAGGCAGAAATGAATGTAGCTGCTATTACTAAGCAGAAGGTGCTTTCAAAACAGAATGGTTTGAGGAGAGATAAGTCACCTAGGCATGATGGACTACACTCCAGCGTTCTGAAAGAGGCATCTATAGAGATTGTGGAGGCAATAGTGATGATCTTTCAAGAATCGCTAGATGCTGAAATGGTTCTGGAGGAATGGAAAATTGCCCATGTCAGTCCACTCTTTAAGAAGAGAGGGAGGCAGAAGAAAGGAAATTATGAGCCTTTTAGCAAGACTTTAGTTGGTTGGAAGATGTTGGAGAACATTATTAAGGATGAAGTTTTGCAGTACTTGGAGGCACATGATACAGAAGTTTCCTTAAGGAGAAATCTTGACTGACAAAACTGTTGGAATTTATTGAAGAAGTAACAGGAAAGACAGACAAAAGAGGGTCAGTGGATGTTGTTTACTTGGACTTTCAGAAGGTTTTTGACAAAGTGCTACACATGCGGTTGCTTAACAAGGTAAAACCCCATGGTATTCCAGGAAAGATACTAGATGGAATATTTGCTGTTTTTTCTTATTGGCTGCTGGTGGATAGTTGTGTTCCACAGGAGTTGGTGTTGGGACCACTTCTTTTTATGGTGTATGCCAATGACTTGGATAAAGAGGTGACAGATGCAATACCGTGTTGGTAAGTGTATGGTCATAGACTTTGGGAGAAGGAATAAAAGCATAATCTATATTTTAAACATGAAAAAAATCCTTTCTTAAACTGTGAGCAGTTTAAGAAAGGATGTGCTGATGTTGCAGAGGGTTTTGAAGAGGTTCAATGGAATTATTCTGGCAATGAACAGTGATTAAAGACTGAGCCTGTGCTCACGGGAGTTTCAAAGAATGCGTGTGTGTGTGTGGGTGTGTGTGTGTGTGTGTGTGTGTGTGTGTGTGTGTGTGTGTGTGTGTGTGTGGTGAGGGAGGATCTCATTGCGATCTATCGAATATTGAAAGACATAATGAAAGTGGAGAGGAAGTCTCCTATAGTGGGTGAGTCTCATGACCAGAGGGCACAACCTCAGAATAGAGGGATGTCCATTTAGAAGAGAGATAAGGAGGAATTTATTTAGCCAGAGGCTAATGAATCTGTGGAATTTATTGCCATGGGTGGTTGTGTAGGCCAAATCTTTGTGTGTATTTGAAGCAGAGGTTGCTTCATTTTTGGTTAGTCAGGGTGTTTAAAGTTACAGGGAGAAGGCAGGAGAATGGGGTTGATAATCAGTCACGATGGTTTGGTGGAGCAAACTTGATGGGCCAAGTGGCCTAATTCTGCTCCAATGTGTTATGGTTTTATGGTCTTATGGCTTGTACATCAGCCATGCATAGTGTAAGTCTGAGGTCCTTTTAGCTCAGGACGATCCAGAATCTTTCCCTGAACTCAACAGTGAGTCTTGCAGCGAAGTAGGTCAGACTAAGGACATTAGACATACTAGAACGTACAGCTCAAACGAATTGTTTTGTCTTACATTAAAACAAGCTACCTTGGCAGGTAAAGCACGCCATTTGGAAATAGTTTGATTTCCCCAATGAAATTGTCCACTTAACTTTGTGCAACAGCTACATATGTAGAACAGACGCGTTGCAACAGCACAAACTGTCTCAGACGCTGAGAAAGGACACTTATCTGTTTTCAAGAAACAGACATTAATAATTTTACAACTGCATTAGCTGACAACCAGATGAACTTCATAAAGCTGTGAGTTGATGATGGTGAGCAAACTTGATACTTGTATTGGCAAAATGGGCTGAGAAATGGTAGATGAGTTTTGATCCTGATAAAAGAAAGGTGATGCATTTTGTTTTTATGAACAAGTCTATCACATACACCAGGTAAGGCCCAAGGAAGTACTGAGGAACAGGGAGTCTTTGGTGTACAAGTCCAAAGATCATAGAAGTAGGCAATTCAGGGACATAATGTGGTTAAGAAGGCATAGGATATGCTAGACTATTGAATAGAAGAGTAGAACAGTTATGCAGCATGTTCACGTGAAGCGACAAGCTAGCATAGTGGTTAATGTTAGAGATTATTCAGGAGTTGTGTCAATATAGCAGATATTAATCCAAGCCAAAACCAGTCTTCAGTTTTTATTGTTAATTACAAGCAGTTAATTGAAGCTAAAAGCACAACTTTGCAAAATGGTGCCCAGAAGATGTTTGCAAATGCATCAGCCAAACGTTAAGACAATGGGGTAGTGTTAATTAGCCTGCATCGATCACTCTCAATCCCCATTCTATCCAACTACCATCCACCGAAACATCTGGGTTCCCTTATTTGGGAGGAAAGGTTCATGCTCAGATTTATCTTTCAGAATCAACAACTTAATAGAGCCAAAGACGATTCATATCAACTCATTTTTAACATGGCTGCTCATATTTTGCAGGGACTAACTCCACTAATGCTGTTGGCTACAAAAAGCACCATCATAAACATCTGGGCTTTAAGTAATTTGCACCTTTGTGACATGAGTTAAAGAAAGCTTGCAGATCAGACTGATATTATCATGCCAATTAGTTTGTCTCCGCCAAGGTAGTTGAACTTTCAGATGTAGCTCCTACTGTAGATATGAAATTCTGAATCAGAATCAGAATCAGGTTTAACGTCATCGACATAGGTTGTTAAGATTTGTTGACTTTGTAGCAGCAGTAAAATGCAACACATAATAATAGAGAAAAAACTGTGAGTTACTGTAAGTATATATATCATATAATATATATATATATTTGTTAAATTAAATAAGTTGTGCAAAAATAGAAATTAAAAAAGTAGTGAGGTAGTGTTCATGGGTTCAATGTCCATTCAGAAATCGGTCGGCAGAATGGAAAAAGCTGCTCCTGAATTGTTGAGTGTGTGCCTTCTCACTTTTTACTTCCATCCCGATGGTAGCAATGAGAACAAGGTATGACCTGGGTGATGGGGTCCTTAATGATGATGGCACCTTTTTGAGGCATTGCTCCTTGAAGATGTCCTGGATACCTCAGAGGCTAGTGCTCATGATGGAGTTGACTAAGTTTATAACTCTCTGCAGCTTAGTTCGATCCTGTGCAGTAGCCCCCGCCCCAACCCCCATATCAGACGGTGATGCAGCCAGTTAGAATGCTCTCTAGGTACATCTGTAGAAATTTGTGAGTAGACTTGGTGACATACCAAATCTTCTCAAACTCCTAATGAAGGCAGTTGTGCCTTCTTTGTAGCTGCATCGATGTGTTTGGTCCAGGTTAGATCCTCAGTGGTATTGACACCCAGGAACATTTTCCTGGGTCACTCTTTCCACTTCTGATCCCTTTACGAGGACTAGTCTGTGTTCCCTTGTCTTACCCTTCCTGAAATCCACAATCAGTTCTTTGGTCTTACTGACATTGAGTGCAAAGTTGTTGCTGTGGCACCATTCAACTAGCCGGAATATTTCGCTCCTGGAAACCCTGTCATCACCATCTGAAATTCTGCCAACAATGGTTGTATTGTCAGCAAATTTATAGATGGCACCTGAGCTGTGCTTAGCCACACAATCATGAGTATATAGAGAGTAGAGCAGTGGGCTAAACACACACCCCTGAAGTGCACGTGTTGATTGCCAGCGAGGTGGAGATGCTATTTATGATCCGCACAGATTGTGGTCTACTGGCTAGGAAGCTGAGGATCCAGTTGCAGAGGGAGGTACAGAGGCCCAAGTTCTGGAGCTTTCTGATCAGTACTATAGGAAGATTGTGTTAAATGCTGGACTGTAGTCCAGCGGTCCCCAACCACTGGGCCGCAAAGCATGCGCTACCGGGCCGCGAGGCAATGATATGAGTCAGCTGCACCTTTCCTCATTCTCTGTCACGCGCACTGTTGCATTTGTACGCAAGCGCGGTCATTACCCGCGCGTCATCCATGTCAGTGCGGGAAGAAGATCAACTCCTCGAGCTTGCAAATGACGACGGGCTGAAAAGTGTGTTTGACATAACATTCCGGATCAAAGTCAAGGCTAAATATCCTGAGATAGCCACGAAAGCACTGAAAACGTTGCTTCCATTTCCAACATATCTCTGCAATGAATGCAACGAAAACCAAATTGCGGAATAGATTGGACATAAGGAACCCCCTTCGAGTATCTCTGTCTCCAATCACCCCTTGATGGGACCGTGTTGTTGCAGGGAAACAAGCCCAGGGCTCCCACTGATTCGGCGATATTGGTGTGTTGCAATGATTTTATATGTTCATACGGGGAAAATATGTGCTGTGTGTTTAATATCCAAACGATACTTAAAATGTTATGATGCTATTGACTTATATAACCATATAACAATTACAGCATGGAAACAGGCCATCTCTGCCCTTCTAGTCCGTGCCGAATGCTACTCTCACCTAGTTCCCACTGACCTGCACTCAGCCCATAACCCTCCATTCCTTTCCTGTCCATATACCTATCCAATTTTTCTTTAAAGGATAATATCAAACCTGCCTCTACCACTTCTACTTGAAGTTCATTCAACACTTACTTCAAGTTCCCCTGTCCTCCCCTGATAATTGACTTATCACTACATTCGTGCGAGGAAAATATGCGCTGTGTGTTTAATATTAAATTCGTTAGATAAACCCTTTTAGAAATGAAATTGAGTGTATTAGCCACTTATCACCTATATTCTGGTCGTGATTAACACCGCCCACCCCCCAAACAGAATCGCTAAAAAAGATTTGTGGGGGGAGGGTGGAATTGGCAAGTAATGCATACGCACTGGTGCCCGTGCAAGGAATCATGGTCATTGTAGTCTTTCTCGGGGTAAACCCAACATATTTGACTGCTACTCTCGTCCGTTGGCAACCTTACCACCCCCCCCACCCCCGGGTCGGCCGATCTGCAAGAATATTGTCAATATTAAACCGGTTTGCAATGCAAAAAAGGTTGGGGACTCCTGCTGTAGTCTATAACCAGTAACCTGATGTAGGTATTTGTATTGTCCCGGTGATCCAAGACTGTGTGAAGAGCCAATGAGATCACATCCACTGTAGACCTATTGTGGTGATAGGCAAAATGCAGTGGGTCCAGGTCCTTGAACCATAACCAACTTCTCAAAGCACTTCATCACTGTAGATGTAAATACAACTGGACAATATTCATTAAGGCAGCTCACCCTGCTCTTCTTGGGTACTGGTATAGCTGTTGCCCTTTTGAAGCAGGTGGCAGCTTCCAAATGCAGACTGAGAATGTTTTTGAACACCCCTGCTAGTTGGTTGGCACAGGTTTTCAGAGCACTACCATGTGCTCCCTCAGGTCCTGTTGCCTTGCGAGGGTTTACCCTCTTGAAAGACAGCCTGACGTTGGCCTCTGACATAGAGATAATTACAATGGTCCTTCACGTCTCCTTATAATCTTACTAATTTTGATCTAGTATTTCTTCCTCCACACTTGCAGTTTCAGACACCTCATATTCTATTGCTCCCTTTGGCCTGTGATCTGCCCACTCTTTTCTTTTTTCCTCTTTACTCTCCCCTTTCCGGTGTTAATTGCTGCCCTACATTTTGTTTGTGTTTGGCTCCTATCCTTGGAACTTCCTGATATGATTCATGAACATCAACCCATCTCCTGTGCCATCTTGGGGCTACCCTTTCTCTGTGAGCCATGTTGTCTGCTCTCCCTGCCTTGTCCATGTTATTTTCCCTTTCTTGAACCTATGATTGCACCTGCCTTACTCAGTGTGTTTATCCCCAGTACCGCACCCTTTTTGTTTGGGCACACCCAAAAGTCTACACGAAATTGCACTCCCTCAATCTCAAGTACCTGAGGCTCACTTCTCTTTATCCTCATTGTTTCACCCCATGTACTGGTAAGGTAAATTACCTCTGCATTTGTGGGCAAGGGGAGATCAGTTATCGATACTGATCACTCCGTGCTCAATAACATATCACATTTCTGGTCCCCTAACAAATGTCTTGCAGACATCCATGGGTGACCACTTTTATTTATTTACTTATTGAGTTACAGCACAGATTAGGCCCTTCTGGCCCTTTGAACCATGCCATCCAGGAATCGCCCAATTTAATCCCAGCCTAATCACTGGACAATTTTCAGTCACCAATTAACCTACCAATTGGTATATTTTTGGATTGTGGGTGGAAACTGGAGCACCCAGAGGAAACCCACACGGTCACAGGGAGAATGTACATAAATGTACTTCTTACAGGCAGCGGCCAGAATTGAATCCGGGTAGTCTGTACTGTAAAGCGTTGTGCCAACCACTACGCTACCAGGCCGCAGTACTTCTGGCAGCGTGAGCTGCTGCCATCTTTTTGTCTGACCTGGATGCTGTCTTCACCAGCTCTGTGATCTGTTCAGCAGTCAAATTGGACAGAGGGGGTGTATCTGTGGTTTCTGACTGTTTGGTTGGTGATCCCTACACCATCCACTCTTCTTAAGACACTGCCTACAACTATGGCCCAATAGGCCAAAACTGTAACACATCATTACCTTTACCTTTCTTTGTCCATGCTGGTACTCCCTTGCTACATGCCCTGGTTACTGCCACTCAAAGCAAGTCCTCTGTGTCTTCATAACAGCTACATCCACTACAGTCACTTAACGTCTTCACTTCCTCCTCCTCTTGTCTATCCCCCTTGCCCATGATACTATCAACGATAGTTGATCCCTCTACTATCTGCGAATCTAAAACTTGCTGTTGGACTGAGCTCAGGCTTCCTTCAGCAATTTTGGGAAGACGGGATCATCCCTCCCTGGATTGTGGAACCCTGAGAATTCCTCATATGCTCGATATTTACGCTCTGCATAATCCATGGCTGGCTTATCGGCTCTCTGAACCACTGATATTATCATTTCCCAGTTACTCCCACCTCCCCCAGTCTCTGCCTCACTTCCCGCTTAAGGAAGTGATATCTTTCCTCGTAACTGACATTCCCGCTAGTTGCCCATGTACCATCCTGTAGTCCCTGGGTCATACTGTCCCACGTACAGTATTCTTTGGGCATTTTGCTATTACCAACAGGTGTTAATCCTTTCGGTGCACCTGGTGAATTTCAATCAGTTCTCTGAGCTTGGTCCAGAATTCTGAATTCCTTCAAGCATCTTTAACAAAGGGCAGCTCAGACAAAATGCTCTGCTTCTCCGTGGGGTGGGGAGTAAAGAGCTTATGGATGGTGGTAATGAGTGCCAAGGGCTGGCAGGGGTCATTGGGATTTTCGACCTCCTGTTGTCCGACCTCAAAAAGTGCCATTCCAACAGATATACCTGGGTATATTGTCTCCCTCAAATTTTTCCGTACTAATTCCCATGCTAATAAGAGAAGGATAAAAATTAAACAGTATATACTTAAAAGCACTGAGTATGAATACTGAAATCTTCCACTTCTGTGTTGCTGTTCTGGGTGTCAGATGTGGGATGTCTGGGATACTTCCAGCCTTTCTGAGGGCCATATCTGCGCCAGGTGCATCGAGCTGCAGCTCCTTAGGGACCAGGTTAGGGAACTGAAACTGCAGCTCGATGACCTTCAGCTTGTTAGGGAGAGTGAGGAGGTGATAGACAGGAGCTACAGGCAAGTAGTCACCCTGAGGCCACAGGAGACAGATAAGTGGGTGACCGTCAGGAGAAGGAAGGGAGGGTGTCAGGTAGTGGAGAGAACCCCCTGTGGCGGTCCCCTTAACAATAAATACTCCATTTTGAGTGCTGTTGGGAAGGATGACCTACCTGGGGGAAGCAAGGTAGCTGTGCCTCTGGCACAGAGTCTGGCCCTGTGGCTCAGAAGGATAGGGAATTTAAGAGGAAGGCAGCAGTAATAGGGGACTCTATAGTTAGGGGGCAGATAGGCAAGTTCTGTGGACGTGAAAAAGAAACAAGATGGTAGTTTGCCTCCCAGGTGCTTTGGTTTGTGATGTTTCTGAGCATGTCCATAATATCCTGAAATGGGAAGGTGACCAGCCAGAGGTTGAAGTACATATTGGTTCCAACGCCCTAGGTAGATCAAGGATGGAGGTCCTGAAAGCAGAACACAGGGAGTTAGGAAGGAATCTGAGAAGCAGGACCTCAAAGATAGTAATCTCAGGATTGTTGCCTGTGCCACGTAACAGTGAGTATAGGAATAGAATGAAGTGAAGGATAAATGCGTGGCTGAAGGATTGGAGCAGGGGGCAGGGATTCATATTTTTGGATCATTGGGATCTCTTCTGAGGCGGGTGTGACTTGTACAAAAAGGACTGGTTGCACTTGAATCTGAGGGGGACCTATATCCTGGCGGGGAGGCTTGCTATTGCTGTTGGGGAGAGTTGAGACTCGATTTGCAGGGGGGTGGGAACCGAAGTGAAGAGGCAGAGGATGGGGAGGTTGGAGCACAAGTACAGACAGCCTGTAGGGAGTTTGTGAGGAAGGATCGACAGATGTTAGAGCAAAGATGCACTCAGCCTGATGGTTTGAGATGTGTCTATTTTAATGCAAGGAGTATCATAAACAAGGTGGATGAACTCAGAGCATGGATCAATATGTGAAACTGTGTCGTTGTGGCCACTGTAGAGACTTGGATGTCTCAGGAGCAGGAATGGCTGCTCAGTGTGCCAGGCTTTAGCTGTTTCAAAAAGAATGGGGAGGGAGGCAAAAGGGGTGGGGGCGAGGGATTGCTAATTAGGGATAGTGTCACTGCTGCAGAAAAGGAGGAAGTCATGGAGGGATTGTCTACTGAGTCAGTGTGGTTGGATGTCAGGAACAGAAAAGGGGCAATAACTCTACTGGCTGTTCTTTATAGACCACCCAATAGTAGCAGGGGTATCGAGGAGCAGCCAGGGAGGCAGATTCTGGAATGGTGCAATAATAATAGGGTTGTCGTGATGAGAGATTTTAACTTTCCTACTATTGATTGGCATCTCCTTAGTGCAAGGGGTGGAGTTTGTTAGGTGTGTTCAGGAAAGTTTCCTGATGCAAAATGTAGATAAGCCAACTAGAGGAGAGGATGTACTTGATCTGGTATTGGGAAATGAACCTGGTCAGGTGTCAGATCCTTTGGTGGGAGAGCATTTTGGAGGTAGTGATCGCAACTTTGTCTCCTTCACCATAGCGCTGGAGAGGGATAGCAGCAGACAATTTGGGAAAGCAATTAATTGGCATAGGGGGAAATATGATCCAATTAGGCAGGAACTTAGGAGCATAAATTGGGAGCAGATGTTCTCAGGGAAATGCACAGCAGAAACATGGCAAATGTTCAGGGAACGTTTGCATGAAGTTCTGCATAGGTCTGTTCCATTGAGGGAGGGAAAGGATGGTAGGGTAAAAGAACCATGGTGTACAAAAGATGTGGAAAATCTAGTTAAGAAGAAAAGTTTATGAAAGGTTCAAGAAACTAGGTACTGTTAGAGCTCTAGAAAATTGCAAGTTTGCTAGGAAGAAGCTTAAGAATGGAATTAGGAGAGCCAGACGGAGCCATGTGAAGGCCTTGGTGAGCAGGATTAAGGAAAACCCCAAGGCATTCTACAAATATGTGAAGAGCAAGAGAATGAGCCGTGTGAGAATAGGACCTATCAGTTGCGATAGTGGAAATGTGTGCATGGAGATGGAGGAGGTAGCGGAGGTACTTAATGAATACTTTGCTTCAGTATTCACCAGGGAAAAAGACCTTGGCAATTATGGGGATGATTTACAGCGGACTGAAATGCTTGAGCATATAGACATATAGAGCATATAGAAAGAGGATGTGCTGGAGGTTTTGAAAAGCAGTGTTAGATAAGTCACTGGAACCGGATGAGATATACCCCAGGTTACTGTGGGAAGTGAGGGAGGAGATTGCTGAGCCTCTTGCAATGATCTTTGCATCATCAATAGGGACAGGAGAAGTACTGGAGGATTGGAAGTTTGCAAATGTTGTTCCCTTGTTCAAGAAAAGGATTTGTGATAACCCAGGAAATTATAGAGCAGTGAGTCTGACTTTAATGGTGGGCAAGTTGTTGGAGAAGATCCTGAGAGTCAGGATTTATGAGCATTTGGAGGGACATAATCTGATTAGGGATAGTCAGCATGGCTTTGTGAAGGGCAGGTCAGGCCTTACGAGCTTGATTGAATTCTCTGAGGATGTAACAAAACACATTGATGAAGGTGGAGCAGTGGATGTAGTGTACATGGATTTCAGTAAGGTATTTGATAAGGTTTCCCATGCAAGTCTCCTTCAAAAAGTAAGGAAACATAGGATCCAAGGATACCTTGCTTGGTGGATCCAGAATTGGCTTGCCAACAGAAGGCAAAGGGTGGGTGTAGATGGTTCATATTCTGCATGGAGGTCGGTGACCAGTTGTATTCCATAAAGATCTGTTCTGGGACCCCTCCTGTTTGTGATTTTTACATATAACCTGGATGAAGAAGTAGAAGAATGGGTTAGTAAGTTTGCTGATGACACAAAGGTTAGGGGTGTTGTGGATAGACTGCAGAATTTTCAGACATTACAGCGGTACATCGAGTGGATGAAGAACTGGGCTCAGAAGTGGCAGATGGAGTTTACCCCAGATAAGTGTGAAGTGGTTCATTTTGTGTTGGCATTCCTCAACTGTGGGATAAGTTCAAGAGCCATGAGGTAATGTTACAGCTACATAAGACCTTGGTCAGACTCCACTTGGAGTACTGTGTTCAGTTCTGGACACCTCACTACAGGAAGGAAATGGACACTATAGAGAGAGTGCATAGGAGATTTACAAGAATGTTGCCTGGATTGGAGGGTGTACCTTATGAGAATAGGTTGAGTGCACTTGACTTTTTGTCCTTGGGGCAACAGAGGATGAGAGGTGACCTGATAGAGGTTTAGAAGATAATGAGGGGTATTAATCATGTGGATAGCCAAAGGGTTTTTCCCAGGGCCGAAATGGCTAAAATGAGGGGGCATAGTTTTAAGGTGTTTGGAAATAGGTACCGAGGGGATGTCAGGGGTAAGTTTCTCACACAGAGAGCGGTGGGTGTGCGGCTGGTGGTAGTATTGGACGCAGATACAATAGGGTGTTTTAAGAGCATCTTGAAAGGTACATAGACTTAGTAAAATAGAAGGCTATGTGCTATGACTTGGTACAAGGCAGCATGGATTTACAAAGGGGAAATCATGCTTGATTAATCTTCTGGAATTTTTTGAGGATGTAACTATGAAAATAGACAAGAGAGAGCCAGTGGATGGAGTGTACCTGGACTTTCAGAAAGCCTTTGATAAGGTCTCACATAGGAGATTAGTGGGCAAAATCAGAGCACATGCTATTGGGGGCAGAGTACTGACATGGATAGAAAATTGGTTGGCAGACAGGAAACAAAGCATAGGGATTAACGGGTCCCTTTCAGAATGGCAGGCAGTGCCTAGTGGGGTACCGCAAGGCTCGGTGCTGGGACCACAGCTATTTACAATATACATTAATGATTTAGATGAAGGGGTTAAAAGTAACATTAGCAAATTTGCAGATGACACAAAGCTGGGTGGCAGTGTGAAAGGTGAGGAGGATGTTATGAGAATGCAGGGTGACTTGGACAGGTTGGGTGAGCGGGCAGATGCATGGCAGTTGCAGTTTAATGTGGATAAATGTGAGGTTATCCACTTTGATGGCAAGAACAGGAAGGCAGATTACTATCTGAATGGTGTCAAGTTAGGAAAAGGGGAAGTACAACAAGATCTAGGTGTCTTTGCTCATCAGTCACTGAAAGTAAGCATGCAGGTACAGCAGGCAGTGAAGAAAGCTAATGGCATGTTGGCCTTCATAACAAGGAGAGTTGAATATAGGAGCAAAGAGGTCCTTCTGCAGTTGTACAGGGCCCTGGTGAGACCACACCTAGAGTATTGTGTGCAGTTTTGGTCTCCAAATTTGAGGAAGGACATTCTTACTATTGAGGGATTATAGCATAGTTTCACGAGGTTAATTCCCGGGATGGCAGGACTGCCATATATTGAAAGGTTGGAGTGACTGGGCTTATAAACACTGGAATTTAGAAGGATGAGAGGGGATCTGATTGAAACATATAAAATTATTAAGGGATTGGACACACTAGAGGCAGGAAACACGTTCCAATGTTGGGGGAGTCCAGAACCAGAGGCCACAGTTTAAGAATAAGGGGTAGGCCATTTAGAACAGAGTTGAGGAAAAGCTTTTTCACCCAGACAGCCATGATCACAGTGAATGGCGGTGTTATCTCGAAGGGCCGAATGGCCTAGTCTCACACCTATTGTCTATTGTCTATTGTTTAGGAAAATTCTAGGCAGTTTCTAGAGTAGGTTATGTGGTAGGGAGAACATTGTGGATCAAAGGGCCTGTAATCTGTAAATTTCTATGTTCTATATTGTATGTTCATGATTAGATTAGATTAGATTAGATTATGAGAACACTCAGTCCTCTTTTATTGTCATTTAGAAATGCATACATGGCTGTTCTATTCCTTTCCAAATTTGTTTCCCCCAAAATTCTTCACATTCTTAAAACACACACATTCACAAATAAATATACTACTATACAGTTTCTCTCTAATGAGTTTATATGCACC
This sequence comes from Mobula birostris, assembly GCF_030028105.1. Taxonomy (NCBI): domain Eukaryota; kingdom Metazoa; phylum Chordata; class Chondrichthyes; order Myliobatiformes; family Myliobatidae; genus Mobula; species Mobula birostris. Next base: position 24,570,530 of record NC_092373.1, on the reverse strand, counting down.
TCTCTGGCACCCCTAACTGCCTTTTGCAACGGTGAGCCATGTCTCACTAAAGTACAGAAAAGTGTCTGGTCCCTTGCACAAATACTGATGCACACACACACACTACACTTCATTATCCACCAGATCAGCTCTCCACCATGATCTTTGATATTTTGTAATCACATGGTCATTGACCTGAACAGATCTAAGTGTGAGGAATACTCTTAAAAATACTCACCCCCTAGACTGCATAGGTTGTTGACCAGACAGTAGGCCATGCACATATCCCGCATGACCCCCAAATGTTGTGACCGTGATTGAAGTAACTGGAGAGACATTGATGCATGTGTTGGCACATGGCCAAGTGGTTAAGGCATTCGTCTAGTGATTTGAAGGTCGCTAGTTCGAGCCTTGGCTGATACAGTGTGTGTGTCCTTGAGCAAGTCACTTAACCACACATTGCTCTGTGACGACACTGGTGCCAAGCTGTATGAGTCCTACTGCCCTTCCCTTGGACAACATCGGTGGCGTGGAGAGGGGAGACATGCAGCATGGGCAACTGCTGGTCTTCCATACAACCTTGCCCAGGCCTGCACCCTGGAAACCTTCCAAGGCACAAATCCATGGTCTCATGAGACTAACGGATGCCTATATTCATCACAATAAGCAGTCTTCTTGTGGAGACACTCGAGGGAGAGTTTCATGACCTAAAAGTACATATTTCAATATCCTTAAAATCAATTGATGATTCAATACATTTTCAATAGTTACAATGATATCATTTAAATCAATACTCTGGGTTGACAATATTTCATTTGAATTGCATATCTACAGTAAGAGACAGCTCTGAATGTTCAAATACCTTGGCTGGAGCAAACTAAATTCACATGATAATATCAGCTGTATGTGGCAATGAATTCCACAAATCCACGACCCTCTGGCTAAAAAAATTTCTCCTTATCTCTGTTTTAACTGGGTACCCTCTAATTCTAAGACTATGGCCTCTTGTCCTGGACTCACCCACCAAGGGAAACAACCTTTCCACATCTACTCTGTCCAACCCTTTCAACATTCGAAATGTTTCTATGAGATCCCCTCTCATTCTTCTATACTCTAATGAATACAATCCAAGAGCCGACAAACGCTCCTCATATGTTAGCCCTTGCATTCCAGGAATCATCCTCGTAAATCTTCTCTGAGCTCTCTCCAACATCAGAACATCCTTTCCAAGATAGGGGGCCAAAAACTGCACACAGTATTCCAAATGAGGTCTCACCAGTGCCCCATAGAGCCTCATCAACACCTCCTTACTCTTATATACTATTCCTCTTGAAATGAATGCCAACATAGCATTCGCTTTCCTTACTGCCGATCCAACCTGGTGGTTAACCTTTAGGGTATCCTGCACGAGGACCCCCAAGTCCCTTTGCACTTCCGATTTTTGAATTTTCTCCCCATCTAAATAATAATCTGCCCGATTATTTCTTCTTCTGAAATGTACAACCGTACATTTGTCAATGTTGAATCTCATCTGCCATTTCTTTGCCCACTCTCCTAAACTGACCAAGTCTCTCTGCAACCTTTCAGTTTCTTCAACATTTCCTGCTCCTCCACCTGTCTTGGGGTCATCCGCAAATATAGCCACAAAACCATTTAATCCATAATCCAAATCATCGATATACATCGTAAAAAGAAGCAGCCCCAACACTGACCCCTGCGGAACACCACTAGTAACCGGCAACCAATCAGAATAGGATCCCTTTATTCCCACCCTTTGCTTTCTGCCTATCAGCCAATGCTCCACCCATTCCAATATCTTTCCTATAATTCTATGGGCTCTCATCTTATTAAGCAGCCTCATATGCGGCACCTTATCGAAGGCCTTTTGAAAATCCAAATACACAACATCCACAGCCTCTCCCTTGACAATCTTATTCGAGATTACCTCAAAAAATTCCAATAGGTTGGTGAGACAGGATCTTCCCTTCATGAAACTGTGCTGGCTTTGGCCTATCTTGTCATGCACCTCGAGGTATTTCATAACCTCGTCCTTGAGGATTGACTCCAATATCTTTCCTACTACCGATGTCAGGCTAATAGGTCTGTAATTTTCTTTTTGCTGCCTCCTTCCTTTCTTAAATAGCGGAACTACATTTGCGACCTTCCAGTCCTCCGGAACCATGCCAGAGTCTATTGATTCCTGGAAGATCATTTCCAATGCTTCCACAATCCCCAAAGCCACCTCCTTCAGAACCCTTGGGTGCACCTCATCCGGACCGGGAGACTTATCTATTCTTAGTCCACTTAGCTTCCCAAGCACTTCCTCTCTAGTAATCTTGACTGTACCTGATTCTATTCCCTGATACCTCTGGCTATCAGGTATATTGCTCATGTCTTCCACTGCGAAGACTGATGCAAAATACTCATTCAGTTCCTCCGCCATCTCTTTGTTATCCATTATAATTTCTCCAGCATCATTTTCAATTGGTCCCGTATCTACCCTTGTCACTGTTTTACTCTTCATATATTTAAAAAAACTCTTAGTATCCTTTTTTATGTTAGTCGCCAACTTCCTTTCATAATTCATCTTTTCTTTCCTAATGACTTTCTTAGTTTTCTTCTGTAAGTTTTTAAAACTGCTCCAGTCCTAATTTTTCCCACTGATTTTTGCTTCCTCGTACGCCGTTTCTTTTGCTTTTATTTTTGCCTTAACCTCTCTCGTTAGCCACATTTGTGCCATTTTTCCATTCATGATTTTCTTTTTTCTTGGAATATATTTTTCCTGCATTTTCCTTATTTCTTGTAGGAATTTCATCCAATTCTGCTCTGCCGTCCCTCCATTTAGTTTACTTTTCCAATCGACTTGCGCCAGTTCCTCTCTCATACCACTGTAATTTCCCCTGTTCCACTGAAGTATCGATACACCTGATACCAGCTTCTCCTTTTCAAATTTGAAACTGAACTCAATCACATTATGATCACTACTTCCAAGGGGTTCCTTTACCCCCAGCTCCCTAATCGCCTCAGGTTTGTTACACAGCACCCAATCCAAAACAGCCGGTCCCCTGGTGGGCTTCTGGACAAGCTGCTCCAAAAAGCCATCCTGTAGGCATTCTACAAACTCCCTCTCCTGAGATCCATTACCTTCCTGACTTTCCCAATCCACTTTCATATTAAAATCCCCCATAATTATCTTATGACATCCACTGCTTCTCATTTCTCCACCCTGCTTATTGCTTCATCAAAGAACTCTAACAGACAAGATTTCCCTTTACAGGAACCATGATGACTTTAACTTGTTTTATCATTAGTGTCCAAGTACCCCAAAACCTCATCCTGAATTATTGACTCCAACACTTCCCCAACCACTGAGGTTAGGCTAACTGGACTATAATTTCCTTTCTTTTGCTTTCCTTCCTAAGGAAACTACTAGTATCTTCCACAGTGAAGGATAACGCAAAATACCCAATAATTTCATCCGCCATTTCTTTGTCCCCCATTACTACCTCACTAGCAACATTTTCTGTGGTCCTATATCAACTCTCTCTTCCCTTTTACTCTTTATATAACTGAAAAAACATTCAGTATCCTGCTTTATATTATTGACTAGTTTGCCCTCTTATTTCATCTTTTCCCTTCTTATAGCTTTTTTGGTTGTTTTTTGTTGGGTTTTAAAAGTTTCCCAATCATCCAACTTCCCATTCACTTTTGTAACCTTATATGCCCTTTGCTAGTCTTTTATGCAGTCCTTAAATTCCTTTGTCAGCCATGGTTGCCTACCTCTGCCATGTGAGAACTTCTTCCTCTGTGAGATATACCTATCCTGCACCTTGTGAACCATTCCCAGAAACTTCAGCCACCTCTGCTCTGCCATCATCCCTGCCAGCATCCTCCTCCAATCCACCTGGGTAAGGTCCTCTCTCATGCCTCTGTAATTCCCTTTATTCCTTTGATACCGATAGATGTGATTTATGCTTCCCCCTCTCATACTGCAGTAAGTATTCAATCCTTAGGGTTCCTTTACGATAACTTCCCTGATGAGATCTGGGTTATTATCTAAGATAGCCTTTCCCTGAGTAGGCTCAAGCACAAGCTGCTCTAAAAAGCTATCTTGTAGATTTTGTAGGCATTCAACAAATTTCCTCTCTTGTGATCTGACACCAGCCTAATTTTTCCAATCTTTTTGCATGTTGAAGTCCCCCATTACAATTGTGTCATTACCCTTGTTACATGCCTTTTCCAGCTCCCTTTGCAATCTAAACCCCACATCTTGGTTACTATTTCTTGGGAGGTGATAGGCAGCTGGAGGAGGGGGCAGAGTGAAACTAGGATGGTGGAAGGGAGGGGGAGGGAATTACTGGAAGTTGGAGAAATCAATGTTCATGCCAAGGGGCTGGAGACTACCCAAACGGTACATGAGGGCCCTTCTTTATAGGTCCCCTGCCCCCTCCCTCTTCAGTCCTGACGAAGGGTCTCGGCCCGAAACGTTGACTGTTCACTTCCACGGATGCTGCCTGACCTTCTGAGTTCCTCCAGCGTGTTGTGTGTGATATCCTTTGATGTTAAGCTCCCAACTATGGCCTTCTTTCAGCCACGACTCAGTGATGCCCACAACACCATACCGATAAATCTGTAATTGTGCCGCGAGTTCGTCCACCTTATTCTGAACGCTACACACATTTAAATACAGCACCTTCAGTCCTGCATTCTTCACCCTTTTGAATTCTGCCCCTGTGGTCAATTTACCTCCTTGCTCTGTTGCAACATTGGTGTGCGGAAGAGCATCTCTGAATGCTCAGCACGTCGATACCTTGAACTGGATGGGCTACAGCAGCAGGAGACTACAAACATGCACTCTGGCTACTTTATTAGGTACAGGAGGTGCCTAATAAAGTGGCCACTATTTACATATTTCCTCATATTCCTGCAGAATTTTATCAAATTGAAATGTCTTACACGTTTTCCCAAAACCTGATGTATTAATCTATTAACATTTAGTAGAGCAGATGTACAAGTGACTACTCTGTGGTATTCTTTTCTATTAATAGAGAATTTCTAATGTGCCTGGACAGAATTAAAGATGAGCTTTGAAAATAATCCATAATTTGTTTCAGCTCATTTTGACCTGATCGACAAATGTAAGGAGACTCCCAACGTGGTTAGCCTGCAAGTAACGCAGTGGTCCCTGTGGAAAATAACTATTATATTTTAATTGTCTTTTCAGAATCTGATTGTGCCCTAGCAACAGTTAGGCATGGCTTACTTTTCAGGCAAATTTTCCTGCCCACTAATATGATTTATTGGCTCCTTAAAGAGTAATGTTGTGAAATGTGTCATTAGGAAGTGAGCACTATTAAGGATTAAAATGCTGGTGGTGCTCCTGTTATTCCTACCGAGGTTGTTGAAATTGCTGCTGACTTCCTATAAATAAGTGAATTTTGTATTGAATTAGCCTGCCACTTTCACTGTAGGTATGTGAGAAGTGTGATACAAGAAATCTCAATAGCCTCTGTTTATATGATGATTATATCCTGTTACTGCACAATGAATTAGCCTGTTTCACTTTACTCTTCAAAATATAAAACAGACAATTTTAACCATGTGCTCCCTATGAAAACTAGATGAATAACCAATGTGAAATGAGTTTTGGGCAGGATCCTCCACTGGCATCTTTCCCATTGTTCCTCTGACATTAAATGTTGAAAATGGAAATATATTAAGAATGTTATGTTATACCAAAACACTTGTGGGTTCAGCTCAGTAAGTCAGAAAGACACATATTCCAATAATCTACTTCAAACTACAAGATTTCATTTATTTGGACAGAATAGCAAGCCTTAAAACACTGCCCTGAAGAAGGGTCTTAGCCTGAAACATCGGCTGTTTATTCATTTCCATAGATGCTGCCCAGCCTGCTGAGTTCCTCCAGCATTTTGTGTGTGTTGCATTAAGACACTTACCTTTTGTTCACAGGCCCCTCTCACTGTAGTACATCTCCCACTTCACCCTATCTATGGCACTGTTCGCATTCCAGCATACATCGAAGCCCCGCGAAACTACCCCCAATCTCCCTGCCCCAAGAAACTACACCCAATCTCCCTACCCCTCTACTTTATACCTACTCCACTAGCATGAAAAGCGGCAGTAAGTAGACCAATACGTCAGAACCAGCTCAAACCATTGAACCAGAACCACTCATCACTTGTCACCACACTTTACTAGTCCCACCACTGTGTTTTCCTGACCTTCATGTTCTCACGGTTGTATTCCCACATTCTGATGATCACAATCACATAAGCTCAAGGCCATAGTGGTGAAGACATTTACAAGCATAAACATTAGCCCTTTACAATATATTTCACCCCTCGAATGTCACAGCCTGCAGGCAACCTGCGGATTGCCCCACTGTAATACAAGCAAATTGCAAAACTACTAAGCACAAAAGCAAAATGGCTGTAGTAACACTTCAATGCACGACAGTAGTCCATCAGCCTCCTGGTGCTCTAAAGGGCCATCAACTCCCTCCTGGGGTATAATAGTTATGGAACTGATATCCTACAGTACATATCTTTTCCACTGACCATTGGATATGGTCAATCAAATCTGTTACATTCTCTGACTCATCGGGATGTACATACAACACTCCTGGCCTATTATCACACAGACACCTCCTTCCTTTACCAGGATATAATCCAATGCCATTCTATTCACTCTTGACTCCTAAATTTAATTCCACGATTAATGAAGGCCAATACGCCATACGTCTTCTTAACCACAGAGTCAACCTGCGCAGCTGCTTTGAGCGTCCTATGGACTCGGACCCCAAGATCCCTCTGATCCTCCACACTGCCAAGAGTCTTACCCTCAATATTATATCGAAGTATTGGGTGTGCTCCTGGATTCCAACAGACTCAGGCATGGGAACAGTCCCTCTGAATGACACCGAGTACTGGGCATGAAATGATTCTGGCATGAACTTGTCAGCGATACCTATTAATGAAACTGTCAAAGGGGTTCCGTTTAAAGGATGGCATGTACCAGCATATGATCAGAGTCAGACCAAAGTGCCATTGTTGAATGTAATATAACGTTGAATGCAATCTGAGAATAATTGTCATTGTCATTAGGTTGGGCAGGTTCCGATGAGGAATAGCTCATGTACCTCTTTGCACCTATACTGGTATGGAGCAGTGTGGAGCCACTGTCGTGGGAATGCATTGTTTTGAGACAGGCTTGTTTCCCACATTGAAAGACACGTACTGGGTGTGCAGCTCACGTGCCTAGTCTTGACTCCCCACAGGTTGGTCGGGCTGATGTTACCATAAGACCATAAAACAGTCAATGTTTTGGGTCAAGATTCTTCATAAGATTTAGGACCAGAATTAGGACATTTGGCCCATAGAGTCTGCTCCGCCATTTCATCATGGCTGATCCAATTTTCCTCTCAGCCCCAATCTCCTACCTTTTCCGCATATCCCCTCATGCCCTGACCAATCAAGAATCTATCAATCTCTGCCATAAAGATTTGGCCTCCACAGCTGTCTCTGGCAATGAATTCCACAGATTCACCACTCTCCGGCTAAAGAAATTCCTCCTCATCTCCATACTAAAAGGACATCCCTCTATTGTGAGGCTGTGTCCTCTGGTCTTAGACTCACCCACTGTACGAAATATCCTCTCCACATCCACTCTATCTAGGCCTTTTACCATTCGATAGGTTTCAATGAGATCACCCCTCATTCTTCTGAGTTCTGATTGAATTTCTTGAGGATGTAACTAAACACATTGATGAAGGTCAAGTAGTAGATGTAGTGTATATGGATTTCAGCAAGGCATTTGATAAGGTACCCCATGCAAGACTGATTGAGAAAGTAAGGAAGCATGGGATCCAAGGGGACTTTGCTTTGTGGATCCAGAATTGGCTTGCCCACAGAAGGAAAAGAGTGGTTGTAGATTGGTCATATTCTGCATGGAGGTCAGTGACCAGTACTGTGCCTCAGGGATCTGTTCTGGGACCCCTTATCTTTGTGATTTTTATAAATGACCTGGATGAGGAAGTGGAGGGATGGGTTAGGAAATTTGTTGATGACACAAAGGTTGAGACTGCTGTGGATAGTGTAGAGAGCTGTCAGAGTTTACAGCGGGACATTGATAGGATGCAAAACTGGGCTGAGAAGTGGCAGATGGCATTCAACCCAGGTAAGTGAGAGGTGGTTCATTTTGGTAGGTCAAATATGATGGCAGAATATAGTATTAATGGTCAGACTCTTGGCAGTCTGGAGGTTCAGAGGGATCTTGGGGTCTGAGTTCATAGGACACTCAATGCTGCTGCTCAGGTTGACTCTGTGAGGGCATATGGTGCATTGGCCTTCATCAACTGTGGGATTGAGCTTAAGAGCCGAGAGGTAATTTTAAAGTTTTATAGGACCCTGGTCAGACCCCACCTGGAGCATACTCAATTCTGGTCACCTCACTACAGGAAGGATGTGCAAACTATAGAAAGGGTGCAGAGGAGATTTACAAGGCTGTTGCCTGGATTGGGGAGCATGCCCTATGAGAACAGGTTGAGTGAACTTGGACTTTTCTCCTTGGAGCGACGGAGGATGAGAGGTGACCTGATAGAAGTGTATAAGATGATGAGAGGCATTGATCGTGTGGATAGTCAGAGGTTTTTTCCCAGGGCTGAAATGGTTGCCACAAGAGGACACAGGTTTAAGGTGCTGGGGAGTAGGTACAGAGGAGATGTCTGGGGCAAGTTTTTTACACAGGGAATGGTGAGTGCGTGGAATGGGCTGCCGGCAACGGTGGTGGAGGCGGATACAATAGGGTCTCTTAAGAGACTTTTGGATAGGTACATGGAGCTTAGAGAAATAGAGGGCTATGGGTAAGCCTAGTAATTTCTAAGGTAGGGACCTGTTCGGTACAACTTTGTGAGCCGAAGGGCCTGTATTATGCTGTAGGTTTTCTTTGTTCTATGTTCAGATGATAAGCATATTTGTGACATTCGGAGAAAGGTATTGGCCGAGATCACCATCACTGTTGTGACAAGGAGCAGCAGAAATGTCATGGCCATTTCTGCAGTGAAGGGAAACACACTAACGTTCCCTTTCAGTTAATCATTGAGTGCTCAGACACCAGATTAACCCCTTACAATAGAAAAAGCAACTTTAATTTATGTATTTTATATCTGGATATGCCAAGCAAAGGTTAGCAGCAATAATAAGAGGATTGTAGTCTTCAATTTTTGTTGTCTTTGATTTCTCTGACAGGTTTCTGAGCAGACAGAGAGGACTGTCCTGAAACTAATGGGTTTATCTGAGAAGGCTTAGTCAGAATTCAATTTGAAATTCCAGCATCTTCAGATTTTCTTGTGTTTGTCAGAATTCAATTGCTGGCTTAACCTTGCATGGCCACCATGGGCTTCCCACTGGGTGAACCAGAGGAGTCTGAAGAGATGGAAAGCGATGGAAATCAATTATTCATTCAAAATTTGCCGTGCTGTGTTTCTGAACAGGAAGAGAGAAAGCCTCCCCACACAGTGGGCTCCTGACCCTGACATGCCATATTTACCACACACTCACACAGACTACCATCACTGAAAGGTGGCGGGAAAAGTCATACTAGGTAAGCAATGTGTTCTCCCTTTGAGGGAACCGGAAGGCTGTGACTAACTCCTCCGACCTCTTACTTATGAAACAACCTGAGCCCCACCAAGCAACCCCTCCTCCCACACCATGACTTTCTAATGTGCCATTGACCTCCTTTTGGGCTCTTAGATCTGATGTCAGCCACTACTTTTCCTTTTCTCAGGAGCAGATTACCTGTAAATTGTCGATCAGGATTTATTGAGTCTCGAAGTAGTAATATCAGCCATTTCCTACACTCAACTTTACTCTTTGTGGTAATTATCACCACCTTCCAGTTAAAATCCCACCTAACATCCCATTGTTTAAGCAAAAACTGTTCAGTCTTAATTAAAACTCTAGCTTTAATCATAAGTGTGGTGTGCTAAGAACCAGGCAGCAATGTTAACTTACCATGGGGAAACCCATTAGGGATGGTACAAACCCAGCTGCCACTTCTCCAATTAGTAATCATTGCTATTAAATGCCATCTAAACTCCTTTGAAGTGTGGGTCCCCAGGCTCCTTAACTCCTGCCTGACGGCAGTATCCACAATCCCTGTGGCACTGGACTGTCCTGCACACTATCAGCAACTCCACCGGGTTTCTGTTTATTCTTCAACATCCACAACCAAAGCATTCATGGATATTACAGTCAGTAAGAGTCCCAGCACTGATTCTTATGGAGTACTACTAGTCATAGGCACTCAACAGCAAAAACAGCCCACTACCATCACCTTATGTTTCCTACTGCCAAACCAATTTTGGATTCAATTTGGCCATTTGTCCTGGGCCATGTAGGCACTAAACATTTTCTCATGTGAATGTGAAAGGTTCCGCTGAAATCTCTTATGCTCAATAACCTGATTAGATCTCAACCAATTTTTGTGCATAGGTTATCTAGTCATTATTACATGGTAATGAGATCTTGATGGAAATTAGTGCAGATGCAATAGAGCTTGGATGATTTTTCCAGAGGCTGGAGCACAGCAGACCAAAGAGTGGCTGGAGAAGGCCACATATCAGTGCCAGTGAGTAATGGAAGAGCTGGGGTTGGTTAGCGTAGATGTCATGCGGAAGATCAGACCCTCGAACAGGGATTAGAGGCCAGAGACTGAAGTAATTGGTTATTGGAGTGTACATATGTACAAAATTGGATGGGTCATTTGCAGGAATGAGGTGAAGATCAGAATGGTGGATGGACAACTAGTTAATGAGAGGTGATTGTGAGGTGGATGTTGTGAATCTACCAGAATGTGGAAGGGCACTTGTTTCCCACATCCTCTTCGTTAAGCAAGTGGATTTCTCAAGATTTCAATACTGGCTTGTCAACGCTGATAAAAAGTGATGTTGAAGTGCACACGCTCAATATTTAAACCACAACCTGGGAGGGGATTGGAAAGACAAAGATGAAGATTAGTGAAACATACGGTGGAATTCGCCATTTGCGACAGTGATGAACCTAGTCTGAGGATATGCTGGTGGTAGCCTGCTTCTGGCACCAACATAGCATGCCCTCAACTTACTGACCTTAACCCATACATCTCTGGAATGTGGGAGGAAACTGGAGCACCCAAAGGATACACACACAGGGGGAGAACGTACAAACAGCGGTGGGAATTGAACCCCAATTTTCTGATTGCTGGATAACTACTGTGTTACTGTGCCATCCTGCCTTCCCTCCACTTCTCACCCCAATAATATCAAGGATAAGAGGATTGTAGGTTTGGTTAGTGATCCAGATTTTTAATATCTCACCCAATCGAACCATAGACTTGAGAGCTATACATCTCCCAGCAATGCTGCATGACTCCCATGAACGTGATGCCCTTTCTTTAATAGGATGCTCCGAACTGCCAGAGTATTCTAACAGCAGTCCAACCACCGCCCAGGACAGCTGCATTTTCTTCACTCCCCATCTCTGTAGTTAAAACTCCTCCCCTTTTCACAGAATGGAGTCTGCTTTATATTCCATCTCACAGCATTTAAAACTGTTCAGTACTAAATTGTCCTGCGCATTCTTCAAAGCATTTAATTTGGGAACTAGCAATTCATAATCACACTGACAGCTGCAATTACTCTCTGTAAATGGAGTCATTGTGTGGCAGAGTTCCTTCCTATTTGACTGGTTCCTTCGAAGAAAGAATTACATTTTGTCCCTTGTATAAATTAATTTATAGAAGACCAGCTCAGAGAGACATTCCTTGCAAGACAGACCAAGAACAAAAATTTCCAGCAAGGACAGGTCATGGAAAGATGCTTTAATTAAAAAAAAGCTGCATATTAGAAAGGGATCCAGGAGGAATTTGTTGTATGACACAAATTCAAATGTCTCTTACATGTTATTCAAGCTGTATTGAAAGTGTGGTGCTGTAAACCATGACAATACTGGAGTTTCACCTATACTCTTCACTGCAGAATAAACTGAAAGTATTATTTGTGAGGAATACATGTTGAACCTTTGCAAAGGCTAATGCTTATCAACTATAGTCAGATGCTCTGCACACTGTTATGTACTTCCTGTGCCAAAATAAAGCAGAAGAAAATAACATTCTTTTCCATGGCTGGTGGTAACGAACATGAGATTTGAATTTCAGATGAGTCCTTGTTGCAAAGTATTCACTTGAATGGTGGTCTATGCAGAGAACACAATGCACAAAGAACATTTTCCCGCACATTCATCCACATGGCATGTTTGTATTATATATTAAAAATATTGAAGCAAGAACCTGCATGATTAAGTCATCAAAATATTTGAATCATGTTTTAGATTGAACTTAAAAATAGTCATTGAAACAAAAATCTTCCACTACTATAAAAATTCCATCTGAAGTCATTGCAGGATTTTGGGCAGGTAGCAGAAACAACATTACAAAGGCCACACATTTTTACTCCTTTTCTTCATTTGGCAAACAGATCTGAAATACTTAAAGTGATATTTTCTTGACGACAGAAGTAAGTAAAAGGCAAATGCTGGGAATCTGAAATAAAAGCAGATTCTGCTGGAAGCCCTCGGCAGGGTAGGCCAAAGCTCTGAATAAGGAAACAGAATTAATACACCAGATGTGAATTCTGACAAATAGTCTCAGAACTGAAATGTAAAGTCAGGGCCCTCATCTCATAGACACTGCCCAACTTGCTAAGTATTCCTCATATTTTCCTGCTGTTGCCCAGCACTTCCTGTCCATAGTATTCTGTTTCTGTCAAGATTCAGATTCAACCCCCTCTAGATGCATGAATGCTCAGGTGCCTTCGGGTAAGAAAGATGAGAGGAAAGTGTTGCCCTGCAAGAGCTAAAATCTGCAAAAGAGTGAACAGGAATGAGGTAAGGGCTGTGGAAGCAGACAAAGCTAACATCATTGTTCTTGCCATGTAGTCAAAGGATTGGAGGCTGCCATTTTATGAAACTGGCACAGCAGTGTAGTGGTAAGCACAATGCTTCACTGTGACCTGGGTTCGATTCTCGCCGCTGTCCGTAAGGAGTTTGTACGTTCTACCCGTGGACGCATGGGTTTCCCCTGGGTGCTCCGGTTTCCTCCCACAGTCTAAAGATGTATCAGTCAGTAGGTTAATTGGGCATTGTAAATTGTCCTGGGATTAGGCTAGGGTAAAATCGGGGATTGTTGTGTGCCGCGGCTCAAAGGGCCTGAACGGCCTATTCCACACTGTATCTCAATAAATAAATAAAACATTTGTGAACTGCTTAGTGGACTGGTTCAACTCAGGCATGGCTCAATTACAATAATTGAACGTGGACACCATGATTTTCCTGCTTACGATCTGCTGATCCTCAAACAATGTCAAGATAAGAAGCTGTTTATTCGGTTATGAAAAATTCGCAATTTGAAGAAACAACAGCTTGTGATCTGAAGCAGCCTAAGCCCAGAGTCTGACTGACTTGGCTGAACTGGTCTGAGATGGAAAGAACAAAGGAAGTTACCTGAGGCACAAGTCTGGGGAAAGAGCCATAAAGTAATATTGCTTGTAACATTGGGCCAGATCCAACGACAAGCTGAGACAGGTCAATCAGATGAACTTAAACCAACAAAATGGAAACATAACAGATTGATGTGATAAGGAACATGAAAAGAATGGAAGATTTGGGGAGTACTGGCAGCGAAAACTCTGTGTAGACCAACCACTGGAGAAATGATGGCACCACATCTGAAACATGGAGATTACCTCACAATCAAGAGGAATGCCTGGCCAGCATAGATTCATTTACTCAGATATTACCTTTTCTCTTCTTTCGCTATTCTCAGAGGGTCAGGGAAACCTAATGGCTATGCACACAGGCACTTAGTTTTGTAAACTCATATGCTTGTTGTTAACTGAGGCAATAAAGATATTTGTACAATTTCTTCCATCATTATTGTTAAGGGTTAATACCTGAAACACAAGCAGTGTTAAGGTGAAAGCAGGACAACCTTTCACTCAGGGCAACATGTTTTATAGATAAGATCCAAAGAAAAGATCCTAACCAAGGCCAGAAATAGGAGAAACACAATATTATCCCATTCCATTTTCTCCTCAGCACTTCCCTTTTGTCCTCCTATCAACTTTTCCTGCTACGAGGTTTTGCCTTGTCACAGACTTTAGTTAGGATAGTGGTGAATATTCGTAGCTCGGTTTGAGGCGTTTGATGTTGCAGTGTTTGCTGAACTTGGCAATTAGCTTGCAGACGTTTCATCACCTCAGTGTGTAGCTGTTGATGTTTCTCTCTGGAAGTGACACATTTATATAGGCCCCCATTTGCTTGCCTTGCTCCTGATTGGCTACAGTGGACCTTTCAATGCTATTGGCTCATTTTTCCTTTGCTCCTAGGGGTTCGTAGATAGCGTCTATTTCGAGTCAAGCAAGCGGGGGCGCTGAGGATGTCACCTCGACTGGTGATGAAACGTCTGAAAGCCAGTTGCCAAGCACAGTGAACACTACAACATAAAACATACTTTAATATTAACCAACTCCTCTGTGCCTGCAAGCCTGAGCACATTGCATTAATATTCCTGGAGGGAATAAATCAAATTGTCAGCAAGAAAGAAGCAGCCTATATTCATATGCTCTTTTCATGAACTGCGAATGGTGAAAACTACCTTACAAATTCTCCCTCACTCCCATTCAGGGCCCCAAACAGTCCTTCCAGGTGAGATGACACTTCACCTGCGAGTCTGTTGGGATCATCTGCTGTATCCAGTGCTCCCGAAGTGGCCACCTGTATATTGGTGAGACCTGACATAGACAGGGAGACCACTTTGTCAAGTAGCTACACTCCGTCCGCCAGAAAAAGTGGGGATCGCCCAGTGGCCACCAAATTTTACTTCCCATTCCCATTCCAACATGCCAGTCTGTGGCCTCCTCTACTGTTGTGATGAGGCCACACTCAGATTGGAGAAGCAACACCTTATATTCCATCTGGGTAGCCTCCAACCTGGCATGAATTTCAATTTTTCGAACTTCTGCTAATTGCTGCCCCGCCCCCCCTGCACCCCACCATTCCCCCCATTCTCGTTTCCCTTTCTCACCTTATCTCCTTATCTGGCCATCACCTCTGGTGCTCCTCCCTCTTCCTTTTCTTCCGTGGTCTTCTACCCTCTCCTATCGGAGTTCCTCTTCTCCAGCCCTTTACTTCTTTCACCAATCAACTTCCCAGCTCTTTTCTTCGCCCTCCCCTTCTCCCAGTTTCACCTATCACCTACCACCATGCACTTCTTCCTCTCCTCCCCCACCTTCATACTCTAACTTCTCTTTTTTTCCCAGTCCGGATGAAGAGTCTTAGTCTGAAACGTCGACTGTTTACTCTTTTCCATAGATGCTGCCTGACCTGCTGATTTCCTCCAGTATTTTGTGTGTGTTACAAATGCTTCTGTGTATTTCAATGATGCTCCAGTAACAGAAATTATGCAATTGCTGTTTTGGACACAGCAGCCGTAGAGTCACAGAACTATACAGCATAGAAATAGGCTGTTGGCCCAACTTGTACTTGCCAACAAAGTTGTTTACCTGAGCCAAGTTCCATTTGCCTGCGTTTACCCCATATCCCTCTGAAACTTTCCTATTCATGCAATTATCCAAATGTCTCTTGAATTTTGTATTTGTACCTGTCGCTGCCACTTCTTTTGGCAGCACGTTCCATACAATCACCACTCTCTGTGTGAAAAAGTTGCCCTCAGGTTCCTTTTAAATCTTCCTCTTTCACTTTAAACCAATGTCCTCTAGTTTTAGATTCCCCATTGCTGAGGAAAAGACTTTGGCCATTCATGTTATCTGTGTCTCCCACACCCCCCCATGATTTTATAAACTTTTATAATGTCACCCATCAGCCTACTATGCTCCAGGGCAAAATTCCCAGCCTATCCAGCCCCTCCTTACAATCCAGTCACAGTAACAACCTCGCAAACAGCTTTTGCGCCCTCTCTAGTTGATTGACATCCTTCCAATAGCAGTACGACTAGATCTGTACACAATACTCCAAATGTGGTCTGATCTATGTCTTGTACAGGTGCAACATGAAGTTCCAGCTGCTGTACTCGATATTCTGACCAATGCAGGCAAATGGTCCAACTGCCTTTTTCGTCAACCTGTCTACCTGTGTCACCACTTTGAAGGAATGGCATACCTGTACCGCTCGGTCTCCCTGTTCTGCGACAAGCATATGAGCAACCTCCTACCAACAGTAATCAGATAAATTGCTGTTACCACACAGTATTTAACCCTGCTGAATTCCTGAACACAATGGGAAATGCAAATAGAGTTCAAGATGAATACAAGAAAGAGCAAAGCCTCAAAACTGACATTATTCCCTTCAAAGACAACAGCAGCCACAGTTTGGTGGTGGGGATGTGGCATTGAGGGGTTTGAGAACAAGAGAACAATGGATTATGCAGGGAACATGGCTGGGAATTCTGGCACTTCCTGTGGAGAGAATAGGGAATGGAAGGAGAGGTGGAAAAATTGGGAAAAGCCACACATGGGGATAACGATTGTGAAAAATTTCCAGGGGAGACATCAGATTGGAGGTATGGGATGGTATGTTCCAATAAAGATAATGAACTGTTCGGTGTTAGTGAGGAGTGGAGGCAACTACTGCCCAAATAGATAGACAATTAATCAGACAAAAATGTAGATGCCAGAAAGCTGAAGTAAAAACAAAAATTGCTGAACATAATCAGCAGGTCAGGCAGCGTCAGTGGAGAGGGAAACTTCACCTTCAAGCAAAAGGAACCCTCTCCTTCCACTGAGAAAAGTTATAGGTATGAAAGGTTAGAATAGAGAAACTGGAGCATTTGAGACCTGAGGGAGGATTTGCTACATGTGTTGTAAGATCATGGCAGATGAGACAGGCTGCATAAAGGGAAGGTGTTCCTACAGGGGATGATTCAAAGACTGGGGAGCACAGATTGAACATGCTGGGGAAAAAGCTTAGAAGGATGTTGGAAATAATTCGGAAGATGTGTCTTGGGTGGTTGATGGTTGGGTTGGGTTGAGTTGAGTTGTTCTCCAGTTTTGGCAATTTTCTTACAAGAGTTTCATCACCATGGTGCGATGAAATTCTATGCTTGTATAAAGCTCACAGAATAAACAGTATACTGCAAATGATAATAATAAATAACAATAAGTACAGTGATAAGTGCAAAACAACAGAATGGGGATCACATCCTTCTATGCCTGGGTTGAGTTGTTCTCTGATCTTGGCAATTTACTAGCAAATGTTTCATCACCACGCGAGTTCAGTCCACTGTTGATTGTAGCGTGTCCTCCGAATGCTTGGCCTTTATATACCTATCAATCAGCTGATTGGTCATCATTTTGGAAACTCCATTGTGTTGTGGGGTGGAAATCCCATTGCTGTTTGATTGTGTGGTGAACTTCATGCATTGTACTCTGAAATTTTGCCCGCATCAGCTCATAAATAGGATCGAGGTCTACATGTTTGTCTGCAGAATTGTTCGCGGAAAGCCACGCTTCCAGGAATTCTCTTCCATGCTATGTGTTTGCTTGTGCAATGACTTTCACTGATGACCAGTCGAATTTGTGCCCCTCCCGATCTTCATGGATCAGATACGCGTTGGCTAGTAAATTGCCAAGATCAGAGAACAACTCAACCCAGGCACAGAAGGGTGTGATCCCCATTCTGTTGTTTTGTACTAATCACTGTAATTATCGTTACATTTATTATTATCATTAGCAGTATACTGTTTATTCTGTGAGCTTTATATGAGCACAGAACTTGGGCAATAATCTACTCAGAATCTGAAGAAGAGGCATGAATACAGAAAGGGCTATGATCTGGCATTCATTGCCTATGAGGGTATTGGAATCAAAGAGCTTCAAAATGGAAATGGATATTGAGGGAAAATGAGGAAAAATGACTTGCAGGATTAATGGGAAGGAACTGGGGAATAAGACTAACTGTGTTCGTCCATCGTCGATGTCGATGAGGACCTTGACACTATTATGATGGTGTCGAGACTAGTTCGTGATTTGGATGTAAGTGAGGGAGAGTTGCGTAGCGTCAGCCTCACTCTCTCTTCCCGATTCCCATCTGGATCCAGTGGCAAGACAGAGTTGAGATGGCTGGAGATGGGACTAGGCGCAGTGGATGACCAAGATGTCTTCTGTG
Organism: Mobula birostris; assembly: GCF_030028105.1. Classification (NCBI taxonomy): domain Eukaryota; kingdom Metazoa; phylum Chordata; class Chondrichthyes; order Myliobatiformes; family Myliobatidae; genus Mobula; species Mobula birostris. The sequence goes on along the minus strand of NC_092373.1, from coordinate 24,552,309 downwards.
TCTTGTCCTGCTCTACACGTTCCATGACGCTTGCAGAGACCGCCTTATGACCGTTGGACCTTCCATTGGTCTCTTCCGCTCAATCCGCCAGAATCTGTGTTCACTTGCTGGAATAGAAAACTCTGTATCTCACTGAAGGTTTGAGATCCATCGGCTACCCTCACCTGGCTTAGCCGGCTTGTCGAAGCCGTTGCCTGGGGTGTGGCCGCTGTCGCATCCAAACAGCTATGAGGTGAGAGCTGAGTGCCAGGTGAGGACCAAAGGTGGACTAACCGCCTTGAAAAGGACGCAACATGGGGTGCATGGGGTGTATGGGGTGTCAGGGAGGGGTAGCGCCTCTGGTGTGGGAAGACTAACTAGCCTGATCTGCAAAAAACTAATGTGGTCTGGGTGGGTGTATGACTGTTGTTTGTGTCTATTTTAAATTCTTGTAAAGCTTCTTAGTCAGTCCGCCAACACTTTATCCAAATCGTCACTTAAACTTAAATACTCAGCAGGTCAGGCAGCACTTGTACAAATAGAAATAAACACTTTGGGGGAAATGTTAATCTGTTTCTCTTTTCACAGAAGCTGCTTGATCTGTTGAGTGTTTTGTGTGTTTTCTGTTTTTATTTCAGATTTCCAGCATTGCATTTTTTCAAAAAAAAACATCATTTTGGCCTTCTTAAATCAGGATATATTAGTATAGAAGTTGGGATATTTTGTCAAAGTTGTATGAGATATTGGTGAAGCCAAATTTGGAGTGTTGTGTGCAATTCTGCTCACATACCTTTTGGAAAGATGTCAATAAGGTTGAAAGAGTACAGAGAAAATTCACAAGAATGTTGCCAGGACTGGAGGGCCTGAGTTATAGGGAAAGGTTGAATAAGTTAGGATTTTAATCCTTGGAGTGTAGGAGGATAAGAGCAGATTTGACAGAGGTGTACAAAATTAATATGGGTATAGATAGGTCAAATGCAATCAGGCTTTCCCCACTGATATTGGATGAAACTAGAGTCAGAGGAGATAGGTTAAGAGTGAAAGGGGAAACAGTTGATAATGAGGAGGAACTTCTTCACTCAGAGGGTGATGCAAGTGTGGCAAAAGCTGCCAGTGGAAGTGATGGATACAAGTTCAATTGCGAAATTTATGTGGAGTTTAGGTAAGTACATGGATGGGAGGGAAATGGAGGGCTACAGTCCAGGAGCAAGTCGATGGAACTAGGCAGAATAATAGTTCAGCATGGATTAGACACTAGACAACTACAGCACAGTACAGGCCCTTCGGCCCTCGATGTTGTGCCGACCCATATATCTCTTAAAGAAAAACGTACTAAACCCACATTACCCCGTAACCCTCTATTTTTCTTTCATTCATGTGCCTGTCCAAGAGGCTCTTAAATACCCCTAATGATTTAGCCTCCACCACCATCCCTGGCAAGTCATTCCAGGCACCCACAACCCTCTGTGTAAAAAACTTACCTCTGATGTCTCCCCTAAACTTCCCTCCCTTAACTTTGTATATATGCCCTCTGGTGCTTGCTATTCATGCCCTGGGAGGCAGGTACTGGCTATACACCCTACCTATGCCTCTCATAATCTTGTAGACCTCGATATATCAAGTCCCCTCTCATCCTTCTATGCTCCAAAGAGAAAAGTCCCAGCTCTGCTAACCTTGCCTCATAAGACTTGTTTTCCAATTCAGGCAACACCCCCTCTGCACCCCCTCCATAGCTTCCATATCCTTCCTATAATGAGGTGACCAGAACCGAACACAATACCCTAAATGTGGTCTCACCAGAGATTTGTAGAGTTGCAACATGACCTCTCTACTCCTGAATTCAATCCCCCTATTAATGAAGCCTAGCATCCCATTGGCCTTCTTAACTATCTTATCAACCTGTGCAGCGACCTTGAGGGATATATAGATTTGAACCCCAAGGTCCCTCTGTTCATCCATACTCTTAAGTAACCAACCATTAACCCTGTACTCAGCCGTCTGGTTTGTTCTTCCAAAATGCATCACCTCACACTTATCTGGATTGAACTCCATCTGCCACTTTTCTGCCCAACTCTGCATCCTGCCTATATCCTCTTGTAACCTTCGACAACCTACAGCTCCATCCACAACTCCTCCAATCTTCGTGTCATCTGCAAACTTACTCACCCATCCTTCCGCCTCTTCATCCAGGTTATTTATAAAAATCACAAAGAGCAGGGGACCCAGGACAGATCCTTGTGGCACTCCACTAGTCACCGACCTCCAGGCAGAATACTTTCCTTCCACTACTACCCTCTGCTTTCTTCCTGCAAGCCAATTTTTTATCCAAACAGCCAAGGTTCCACTGATCCCATGCCCCATGACTTTCTGGTTGAGACTCTGGTGGGGGACCTTGTCAAATGCCTTGCGAAAATCCATGTAGACCACATCTACCGCTCTACCTTCATCAATTTCTTTTGTTAACTCTTCAAAAAACTCAGTCAGGTTCGTGAGACATGACCTTCCCTTCACAAAGCCATGTTGACTATCCTTGAGTAGACTGTAGTTCTCCAAGTGCTCGTAGATCCTATTCTTTAGAATCCTTTCCAATAGTTTGCAGACCACTGATGTAAGATTCACCAGTTTATAGTTCCCAGGATTCTCCCTATTACCTTTTTTAAACAAGGGAACTACATTTGCCATTCTCCAATCCTCCGGCAGCTCCCCTGCAGCCAAAGAGGATTCAAAGATCATAGCTACTGCTCCAGCGATCTCTTCTCTCACTTCCCACAGCAACCTGGGGTATATCACGTCTGGCCCTGGGGACTTATCAATCTTGATGATTTTAGGAAGATCCAACACTTCTTTTTCCTTAATCTCAACATTGTCCAGCACACAAGCCTGCTCTATTTCGACCTCACCCTGATCAAGGTCCTTTTCACTTGTGAATACTGAAGCAAGGTATTCATTTAGGACCTCCTCAACCTCCTCCACCTCCAGGCGCATGTTGTCTTCTTTATCCTTTAGCCGCCCCACCCTCATTCTTGTCATTCTTCTGTTCTTCACATACACCTAGAATGCCTTGGGGTTCTCCTTAATCCTACATGCCAAGGCCTTCTCATGCCCCCTTCGAGCTCTCCTAAGTCCTTTCTTAAGCTCCTTCTTGGCTACCCTATAATTCTCATGAGCCTCTCCTGCTTCCTGCTTCTTATATCTAACATATGCTTCCTTCTTCCTCTTGACAAGTTGCCTCAGGTGTTTCGTCAGCCACGGTTCCTTTTTCTTACCATTTTTTCCTTGTCCTGAACCCAGCACAAGTGGTCCCTAAACTTCCTCCATATTACTTCTGTGCTTTCCCCCTTGAACATCTGTTTCCAATTTACTCTCACTAGTTATTGCCTCATCCCTTCATAGTTAGCCCTTCCCCAGTTAAGCACTTTCCTATTTTGTCTGTTTTTATCCTTTTCCATAGCTATGCTGAAGCTAAGGGAGTTGTGGTCACTCTCACCAAAATGCTCCCCCACAAGAGGTCTGCCACCTGACCAGGTTCATTACCCAGAACTAGATCCAGTATGGCCTCTCCTCTCATCGGCCGGTCCACATACTGTGTCAGGAATCCTTCTTGAATACACCTGACAAATTCAGCCCCATCTATCAACGTTGCAGTCAGGAGGTGCCGGTCAATATGAGGGAAGTTGAAATCACCCATAACTACAACCCTGTATTTCCTGCACCATTTTAAAATCTGCCTGCGTATCTGCTCCTTGGTGTTCCGAGGGCTATTTGGGGGTCTATAGACTACTCCCAGCACAGTGATTGATCCCTTTCTATTTCTGACTTCCACCCACACCGACTCGATGGACACTCCCTCTGCAGTGTCCTCCCTTTCTATAGCCGTGATACTATCCCTGACCGGTAATGCTACTACACTACTCCCCCTCCTTCTACCTCCCATCCTATTCCTTTTAAAACACCTAAACCCCAGTACCTGCATCAGCCAATCCTGCCCTTCCTTCAGCAAAGTTTGAGTAATGGCCACAACATCGTAGTTCCACGTACTGATCCATGCTCTAAGTTCATCCCCTTTATTCCCAATACCCCTAGCGTTGAAATAGACACATTTTAACCGCTCTAACTGGCTACATTTATGTTTTGTCCCCTGCCTGTCCTTCCTCACCAACTCAGAACACATAGCATCATGCCCTTCTCCTTCTACCCTAATCTCTGCACTCACATTCTGATTCCTACCCCCCTGCCAAACTAGTTTAAACCCTCCTCAACAGCTCTAGCAAACCTACCCACCAGGATATTGGTCCCTTTCCAGCTCAGGTGCAACCCGTCCTTTTAGTAAAGGTCGGACCTTCCCCAGAAGAGATCCCAATGATCCAGAAATCTGAACCCCTGCCCCCTGCACCAACTCTTCAGCCACGCATTCATCTGCCATCACTTCCTGTTCCTACCCCCTCTGTCTCGTAGCACAGGCAGCAATCCCGAGATTAGCACCCTTGAGGTCCTGCTTTTTAACTTCTTTCCTAACTCCCGATATTCCTTCTGCAGGACCTCATTCCTACTCCTATCTATGTCATTGGTCCCCACGTGGACCATGACATCTGGCTGCTCACCATCTCTCCTGAGAATACCAAGAACTCGACCCGAGATATTGCGGACCCTGGTACCAGGGAGGCAACAGACCATCTGGGATTCTCAATCTCTCCCACTGAACCTCTTATCTGTCCCCCTAACTATCGAATCCCCTGTCACTACTGCTCTCCTCTTTTCCCTTCGTCCTTTCTGAGCTGATGGACTGAAGTGCCTGCTTCTGTGCTGTAGTGCTCCGTAGTGTTATGGTGATTCGAGAAGATTTGCTGCAGACAACTAAACTTTGGACAACAGCATAGCTGAGCCCTGAGTTCAGGTAAATGAATAGCTTCACTTATCACAACTCTGAATTGATTCCCCAACCAACGGACTAACTTTCAAGGATTCTGCAACTTATATTCTTAGTATTATTTATTGATTTATTATTACATTTTTTATTTGCACAGTTTGTCTTATTTTACACATTGGTTGTTTGTCACTTTTTGTAGAATTTTCATTCATACTATTGAATTTTTTGTTCTACTGTGAATGCCTGCAAAGAAAAAGAAACAAAGTTAATAATAAATTTACTTTGAACTTTATTCATTCATTTCTGCTTTCCGAACTATGCTGCAGTATAGAAATTCCATAAAACCATAAGATGATAAGGCATAGAAGCAGTATTAGCCATTTCATCATTTATTACCCCTTGCAACCCCATTCTCGTACCTTCTCTCTGTAACTTTTGATATCCTTACTAATCAAGAACCTATCAACCTCTTCTTTAAACACGGTATACCCAATGCCTTGGCCTTCTCAGACATCTGTGGCTATGAATTCCACAGATTCATCAGCCTCTGACTAAAGAAATTCCTCCTCATTTCTGTTCTGAAGGGATGTCTTTCTATTCTGAGGCTGTGCCTTCAGGCCCTAGACTCCTCCACCAGCGGAGACATCCTCTCCATGCCCACTCTATCTAGATCTTTTCTCCATGCTGGAGAAAAGGCCGGTTTAATTTCCTCCTTGGAAAAGTGGCAGTCTTGCTTTCCACAGCCTCTCCAGACCGCAGCCAAGGCCAATTCAACAGATCAGTTCAGCAGCAGGGGTCCCACCATTCATCTCGTTTCATCATCGTGCAGCATGAGCACTGAAGTCTTTCAGCTGCCATTAAGATTCCGTTAAACAGGCAGGCTAATGTCTTATCTGAAGGCTGACTCATCTGACAGTGCAGGAGACTGTCAGCGTGAGGCTGTCATCCTGGATAAGGCACACAGAGATCAGGCTTTGAAATCACAACCTGGTCTCCAACAGGAAGCACACTGCTGGCTGACGCAGTGCAGGAATAATCTCCCAAACAAGCGACTGTGTGTTTGATAATAATCTTAAACATAGAGGAGGAAAGGAAATGTCACAGGCAGCCGCGCAATATGATTTATATTCCACTTGTGCAGTTTGCAGCTGGTAGTTGATACAGTCAATCTCACTTTATAAATTATTTTTCGCAGCTTGCCATAACCTTGCATTCGCTCATCTCCATACTGAATATGTGCAAGGCATGGGCAATTGGTGGTGTCAGAGACCAAAGGGCTGCCAATCTGGACAACGTCGTGGGACGTGGGGTTGGGGGAGGAAAGAAGGAGGCACACACACTGACAGAGAGTCACCTCCTGAGGGTGAACTGTGCATCACCCAACAGCAAGCAGTCCTGAAAATTGGTTTCACACAGCCATTTACAGTACACATGAGGGAGAAAGCACTTATATTCCAGGATATGGAGCGACTGAAGCAGTAACCACACAGGAAAACTAAAGAAGCTTTAGGAATAGTTTCATTAATGGGACACTGATTATGTTATTTCATTTATTTATGGGATCCTTGTGACTGAATGCAATTTTATGCTGAATAAATTCTGCAGTTGTAACTAACTGAGTATGGTAGAATTAAGAGAAGGGAGATGCATTGGAGCCTAAACCACACATTTAATGAATAAGGGAGTATGTCGCTGTTATCAGGCACTCAATCTTGCATTTTAATTTATCAATAAGACATAGGAGTAGAATTAGGCCATTCGGCTCTTCACGTCTACTCTGCCATTTGGCCATGGCTCCAAGATTGGGCAGTGGCCTTTTCCATTAGCAAACTCCGAGGAAAACTGGAATCAGAGGACCATTCTGCTGCCTAAATAAATACATACAGTAAATAAGTATTCAATAACTAACATAAGAAATTCTGCAGATGCTGGAAATCCAGAGCAATGCACACAAAATGCTGGAGGAACTGAGCAGGTCAGGAAGCATCTGTGGAGAAAACAGTCGACGTTTTGGGCCAAGACTCTTCATCAGGACATTTTCTGTCTGAAATTATTTTACTCCAACAATGTTTACTCATCGCATTTGCGTCTCTGGCTTTAGTTCACACAAAAATAAGAATAAGTCCACCCAGAATCAGACCACAACATTGGATGACATGGTGTCCGTTGGTCAAATCAAGGATAGATTTGTTACATTTACATTCTTCTCCTTCCTGGGAACTTTGGATCCTATTTTGTGATCACTAAATTGAAAAGGATTAGAGCATGAATAAATAGACTTTACAACACAAAATAAATAAGGCTCAGGTTCTGGCTGAAGCAGAATTTAACAGCTGTATTTTGAACTGCTAATTCATTTTATATATCTACTTTGCCCTCATCATTTATGACCTCCAGTTATAACCCAGAATGGAGATTCCCAGTGAACTGTCATGGCAGAATTTACCTCATCAAATGCTCAACCCATAACCTCATTTCCCTAGTAATGAAGCAGATACATTCCTTTGAGAAAAGTACTTTTGAAAGGTCTAAATGAATTAGCAATTTTACAGTCTTCTGAAGGATTGACTCTTGGGAATGCAGGTACTCTTTGAAGACGAGGGTCAGCCATCACTGGGGAGGGCTTCAAGCCAGATTAAACTTTTGAGGCCCAAGAGTGGAAATTGATCCAGTGTTCAGCTCCACTACTCTGCGCCGACTGAAGTGTCAAGCCAGATTAAAGCTTCGAGGCCTGAGCTTCGAACTGGTGTTCAGACCCACTAATCCACACCTGCCAAGTCCTGAGTCTACCTGTCAGCCTATATTTGACCCGTCTCCCTCTCTTCTCACTACTACAATCAGACATGTGGTGCAGGACCTTTTGGTCCCACATTGCCAGGTTTGAGAACAGTTGTCACCCTACCACCAATTGGCTTCTGGACCAGCTTCACTTGCCTTAGTGCTAACTGACTCTGCAGCCTGTAGACTCACTTCTGGGACTCTTTAGCTCAGGTTCTAAGTATAATTTGTTTAGTTTCAAGAGATAATTACACCAATTGTCCTCTTTTGCACATTGGATGTTTTCTGGTCTTTGCCGTGTGTGTTTCTTGGTGGATTCTGTTGTGTTTGGTTTTTGAGTGCCTGCGAGAAGTTGAATCTCAGAGTTGTGTACGGTATACATACTTTGAACTCTGACCATGACCAATAGATGATGATGGCTCTCTCCTTCATCTCCTAGCTTGTTTTATGCCTTCAAAGAATGAAAATGTCTAAATGCGCACATTGCATAAGGAAGTATTTGGAGATCAAACAAATCCTGCGTGCTTTTGGAAGCACGTTAAAGAAGGGAGAGGAAGAAGGGAGATGATTAATTAGTAAATGAGCAGGAATAGACTATACTCAAGTCTGCTGTGCCATTTGAAAAGGTCACGGCAGATCTTGGCCTCAGATCTGTAGTATTTTCATGTCTTATCCCAACAGCTTGCAGAGCTTAAGAAATGGAAGCAGGAATGGACAGTTCAATACCTTGAGCATGTTTCATCTTTCTTCACAATGGCAACCTACCTTTTATCCATGGCCACTCTGCTGCACTAAACCCATACATCCAGATTCCACTAATATTCAAAATATTTGATTTCCTTATGGCCCACAATCAATGTTGAATTTACTTCCTATCTCAGCTTCCACAACTCTCTTCATAGAGATTTTTGAAGACTGATGTTCTTCTGAGAGAAAAGATTTCCTCGTATTCCAGATGGTGAACCCTTTATTCTGGGATAAGTGCCAGGAGCGAGATCAGTGGGCAGGGACAAATGGACAAGGGAGTTACAGAGAGAGTGATCCCAGCAGAAAACAGACAGTGTAGGGAGGTAAAGATGTGCTCAGTGGTAGGATCCTATTCACGATGGTGGAAGTTGTGCTAGATGTGCTCATGGGGTAGTAGGTAAAGATAAGAGGAACTGTTATGGCAGCAGGAAGATGGGATGAGGGCAGATGTCCAGGAAATAGAAGAGACACGGGTGAGGTGGCATCAAAAGGAAACCCATTCTTTGAAGAAGGAGGATATCTCAGATGTTCTGGAAAGGAAATTTTCATCCAGATGCAGTGGCAACTGAGGAACTGAGGAAAGTGAATGAAATTTTTAGATGAGACAGGGTAGGAAGAGGTTATAGTTAAGACATCCATGAGAATCAGCAGAATCAGTTTACAAAACATATCAGTAGACAGTCTGTCTCTGGAGATGGAGCCAGAGAGATCGAGGAAGGGGAGAGAAGTGTCAGAGTTGGTCCATGTGAATTTTACAGGCATGGTGGAAATTGGTGGCAAGGTGATGAAATTGATGAGCTCAGCATGGGTGCATGAAGGCGCACCAAAGCAGTCATCAATTTGACTCAAAGTTTTGGGGAACATTGTCACCGAAGGCATGGTACATGAACTGTTCCATGTAGCCATTGAAAAAGCAGGCACAGCTGGAGCCCATGTCTGCAACTTAGGTTTGGAGAAAGTGTGAGGAGCAGATAGAAAAATTATTGAGTGTGAGGACCAGTTCTGTCAGTCAGAGAAGGATGAAGGTGAAGAGAAAATGGTTGGATCTGTTGTAAATGATTAACATTGTTACTTGAGCTGAAAGCTGCATTAAATCTACCAGGCAATTTACAATGACCGACTTTTTGAACCAATTGAAATATGTGTCTTCAGATGTGTTGGCATTTTGGGAGTTGAATGTTCCTGTGCCAACAGTGACATTGCCAGTGTGTTGACTGCAATGGAGAAATCCCATCTTGTTCTTCCAGTTACTCCAAGGAAGTCAGGTGTCAATATGTCCAGAGATATCTAGCCAGCCTTGGGTAGACTGGTGGCTCGACACATGCTGATTGCACAAGGACAAAGAATGTTTTTACAGATTCTCTAATAGGATTGGAAGGGTACAGAGGAAAGAAATGTTGAGATAGATACTGATGCCTTTAGAAGTGGTTGAAAGGCTCTAGGGTGTTTTATAATCAATACCATCTTCAGAATCAGAAATAGAACTAGAATGTCAAGAAATCTGATTTGTGGTTGCAGTGCATTGCAATACATAATAATAAACAAACTATACATTACTACATATACAAACACACATACATATGCAATTAAATACGTAGTGCAATATGCTAGCAAAAAAACCAAAAAAAATACAGTGATGAAATGGACATGGGTTCATTGTCCATTCAGAAAGATGATGGTGGAGGGGAAGAAGCTATTCCTAAAATGTTGTGTGCATCTTCAGGCTCCTGTACCTCCTTTTTGATGGTAGCGGTGAGAAGAGGGCATGTAATGGGGTCCTTAATGATAGATGTCACCTTTTTGAGGCATTGCTTTTTGACGGTGTCCTCAATCTGAAGAGGCTAGTTCCTATGGTGGATGAATCTCATTGGCATGGACAAGTTGGGCCGCAGGGCCTGTTTCTGTTTTGTGTTACGCTCGGACTCTAAGGGTAGCAGAATTCTGGATCGTAAGTTAATGGAAGGAAAAATGAGAGATGTCAGACAGAAGTAAATTGGAATAGCAGAGTCCAGAAATGAATCACGGTTAAAATCATGTATTGCAATGGAGAAGGAAAGAGATAATTGCACCGATGATGTGGAAACACAACATATGGTCAAAGAGACCCACTGGGGTTGTAACCAAACTGGTTCAGTGTCACATAGTTGCCAGCAAGAGGAACCAGGAAATAGAATGGAACTTGTGACAGGGACCAACAACAGTGGCTTTATTTTAGTTATATTTATTTGGAAGAAATTGCTGCTTTTCCAGTACAATATCCAGTTGGATATTAGCATAATGCTATTTTGGCACCAATGACACGAGTTCAATTCCATCATCAACAGTAAGAATGTGTTCTCTCCATGACCTTCTGGGTTTTCTCCGCTTGTTCCAGTTTCCTCCCTCATTCCAAAGACATATGGGTTGGTAGGCTAATTGGTGTTGATTTGAAGAGGGCAAAAGGTGGTGGTGTGTGTTTCATCATATGACGCTGAGACATAGTGGGTTTGTCACACTCATGTTCCCCCAACCTGGAGCATCTAATGATCAAGTGCCAACTGTTCTATTTACCAAAGGAGTTCTTCTCCGTGATCCTGACTGCAGTTTGCATACTGTCAAAAGGCAATGTTAAGCATGAACTTGAGGTACTAAATGCAGTGATAAGCAAACAAGAAACAGCCTATCCCAATACTTTTCAAAGCCAGAGACTGTAGTCAGGCTTGTTTGAAGAAATATCTGCCAGTTATATCACCCACAATGCCAGGGTTCAGCTACTGCTATACTACCATAAGGAAAGTCTACTTTTCGATCCCTAGATCAGGAAATCTGACCATCTGGCTGTCCTACCTGCATATAGGCAGAGGCTAAAGAGCAAGGCTCCAGAGGAAGGACAATGAAGAGTGGTTGTGGGAGGCAGAGGAACAGCTACGGGACTATTTTGAGACTACTTTGGGCCATGTTCAAGGAAATATCAGAGGATCTGGGTGAATATGCCTCATGTTGTTATGTGGCCTGGTTACACAACAATGCTATTAATAAAAATGCTAGAGACGGGAACTCAGTTTCATGGTTTTTTACTGGCAGAATTAGAACTCAGCACACATGTACAGATCAATAAACACCTAATAGTGCATGCTCAATATAGAAACCATAGAAACTACAGCACAGAAACAGGCCTTTTGGCCCTTCTTGGCTGTGCTGAACCATTTTCTGCCTAGTCCCACTGACCTGCACACGGACCATATCCCTCCATAATAGAAACCATAGAAACTACAGCACAGACTGCACAATATGTGCCTAATAGTGCATTCAACGATGTGTTACTAACACATAAAGTAGTCCCTTATTATACTGTAGGCTATACGGTACACTCTTCCCCTTTTATTTTAATAGTGTATCAGCTGTTTTTTTTACTGGGGCACTATGCTAAACAAATATGTTTACCCTTAACATACAAACACCTACCATTTGTTTACTTCATAACTTAATAATATCAAATTATAACAAAGTAACATAATAATATCAAATTATAACAAGCCTTTTTTTTAACTCTTGGTCTAAGACCCATTTATAACTTAAGTCTCTGGGGGGTGGGGGGTGCGGGGTGTGAGTCTTCTCTAGATTGTCCGGCACTGAAGCAAATAGGTCTTCACTCTATTGTCTGGAATAAATTGAACAATCCACAGATTGGCAGGTTCAGCCATAAAGAGTAGTCACCTCCATCTTGCAAAGGTGACAAAAGTGAAGTGAAATCTGTGAGAAGGTGAATGTTATTCTTAAAAATATGTACAATCATCAAAACTGAGATGGCATTGGAAAGTGTCTTCAAATAGTGTGTTCTTCAGTCTGTCAATAAACTTGTTTGTTTTAATACAGATTTCCATATAAAAGTCATGAACATTTGACCTCTGAGCATAGGGAGTTAAGAAGATGTGCACCTCCAACTTGCTAAGAGTTCTAGGCAGCAGATCGCTTCCGTATAATGAAGACTCCTCTGTGCAGCTGTCCTATATATATATACGCATCTTTGTGCTATCACTTGTCTTCCTTACCCATATCTCATTTGTTCCTACTGAGCTAATTACACAGCCAATCTTTGTATTCTCCTTAGATTCCAAATAGATAGCCTGACCTTTATGATACTGTCTCTGATCATAATATAACTTTCCATCTTCTATTCGTGCTTCATATCTTTGTGCTGGTGATTCAGCAAGAGTGCTGGGAAGATGCTCAGGAGAAGACGGAGATGCTGATCTTTTCAGAGATTGAAGCTTATTGAGAATTCACAGATCTTCCATTATCTGTTTGTCTGTTAACAAGTAATTTAACTGCACAGATTCAGGTTTTCATCTTTTGTCTGTAATTGGAGCAGGGTCATTAGGTCTCCTCCTTAGTTTCCTAGTCATTATTGGCTTTACCTCCATAGAATCTCCTGTGAGTTCCATTGTTAGCCTGTCATTCTCAATCATCTTTTTCCTTTCTTCTAACTCAATCTTTTTATCTTCAAATTCTTTCACTGCTGCTTTCTTCTCTTTAATATTCCACTTGTTCTGTCTCCAGTTGCAGAAAAAGCTCTGCATTTCGTATTCTTTCCTTGTATTGTTAATCTAGTTTCTTCATCTTTTTCTGATACTCCTGCAAAGTGCCTTCCTGTAACTGCTGTAACTGACTTTTGAGAGATGTCAATTTCTCCTAGTACATCTGCTCTTTTACTTTCAGGTAGTCTTCATCATTTTGCTTATTGGCAATATCTGTCTCACTTGCATCCTCTGTATCTTCACCTGAGTCGCAGCCATGGATACTGTGTTTGTCCTCATCGTCGACGTTGTCTAGCTCCTCCTTGTCATTGTAATAGTCGACAATGGGTGAGAGGAGTGTTGCGGATATTTTCCCCGCCGAGCTGCCCTCCTTTGTTTACACATCTGGTGCCTTGATGGTGTGCCAATCCATCTGGATTTTCCTGAGCCATTCCAGTCCCAGCAATGGTGGTCCTCCATTTTTCAGTACATAGAGGTTCAGCTGCCGTGCTTTATCTCCGTTGATCACTGTTACTTTAATTATGCCTTCAAGATGCAATTTCTGTCCTCTGTGTGTGTATATATACTTTGATAATAAATTTACTTTGAACTTTGAAATTTATTGTAATAGCGCAGCATGGGCTCATTGGGCTGGAAAGGGCTGTTTCTGTGCTATAACTAAAATAAACCAAATTAATAAATAGTTTGATGAAAATTGGATATATTGTACTCATTGAGTATGTTTACAGAGGAGATTCATATAGGCAATTAGTAAACGAGTCAAAGGTTATGGGGAGAAGGCAAGAGAAAGTGGTTGAGTGGGTTAAATGGCTAAATTCTGCTCATTTGTCTTCTGAGCTTATTCAACATGGAAAGGTGTTGTCAGGGTGCTTAACTACGCCAAAGTCTGTAAGAAAATTGAGAAAGACAAGAAAGAGTGGATTACTTTCATTGTGCTCATATACTTAGGACATCAACTGTGACTCTGTTAGAGCTCTATGGCACTGTGATAGTGATAGAAACACAGACCGTACAACTGGCTGTAGTTGTGGGAAAGATGGGAATGGATTAATAGAATTACTAGCATCCAAAGATTTGGAGCAGGAAAGGGAGGTTGGAGATGGCGTGGTATTTATGCAGATAGAGAGATCACAGCTAGGCTTTTCTGAACGACAGTGATGACTGGAAAGTTGAGAAGGATCTGGGAAGACAAACCCATAATTCCTTTACATCGTAGGCAGATAGAGTTGTAAAGAGTGCTTTTGACACATTCAATAATCAGAATATTGAGCACAGGAGATGGGATGTTATGTTGAAATTGTATAAGACTTTGGTGAGGCAAATTTGGACTATTGTGCGTAGTTTTGGTCACCTACTGACAGGAAAGGTATCAATAATATTGAAGGAGTACAGAGAAAATTTGCAAGGCTGCATTGGGACTTCAAACCTGAGTTATACAGATAAGTTGAATAGGTGAGGACTTCTTTTCCGCTGGAGCATATGAGAATAAAGGGAAATTTGATACAGGCATACAAAATTGTGAATGGTATAGATAGTGTAAATACAAGTAGGCTAGGTGAAAATGGAACTAAAGGTCATACGTTAAAGGTGAAAGATGAAATATTTAAAGGGAACCTGAGGGGAAACTCCTTCACTTAGAACATGATGCAAGTATGGAACAAGCTGTCAATGAAAATAGTGGATGTGGGTTCATTTAAAACATTTAATAGAGGCTTGGATAAGTACCTGGATGGGAGGGGTATGGTCTGGGTGCAGGACAATGGGACTAGGCAGAATAATAGATCAACATTGACTACATGAGGCAAGGGGCCCATTTCTGTGCTGTAGTTCCCGATGACTGTAGGTGGATAGAACAAGAGAATTGTAAACAATATCAGCCTCACTAGGAAGGGAAACTGGGTGGATAGATTAGTTGGAGTAGGGTCAAGTAGGAGATGGGCCTCAGAGACAGAAAGAGCTCAGATTCAGCATGAGGGATGATGGAAGATGGAGTGCAGGTGGAGGTGAAGAAAATAGATGAGATACAGTCAAGGACTCTGCCAACTATAATAAAGGGGGAATCATCGTTCAGGGATAAGGGCCAAGTCCAGGCAGATGGGATTAGTTATATTTTCATAATGGTTGATGCCAAAGGATCTATTCATGTGCTCTATGTTTTAGGTTCTTAGGATTCTATGTTAAAAGTGTTAAGTACAGCGGAGGTGGAGGATACGTTTTGACGAATAGCTAAATGAGGAACACCCTGCCAGTGGTGGTAATAGAGGCAGACACATTAGGGGCATTTATGAAATTCTTCAAATTGGCACATGGATGATAGGAAAATGGAGGGCTATGTAAGAGGGAAGGGTTAGTTTGATCTTGCAGTAGGTTAAAAAGCCAACAACATTGTGGGCTGAAGGGCCTGTACTGGTCTAATACTCTATGTTCTATTTTCTATGAGTCACCTGCTTTATCCTTTTAACATTTCTGTCCCTAGGTTATAATAGAGTGGAGACAAAGGGCACGGCAAGCTAGGAGGAAAGGCAGTTGTGGTTTTCATAGAAATCAGATTAGATGGAGGTGAGGGTGTGGTCAAATAGAGTGGCCACCTCAGAAATAATATGGTCAATGCATTTAAGAATATCTGATCAAAAACTGTAAGAGGGTTGGGAAGCAATTATTCTGGAAGGAAATGTGGTTGAGGAAGAAAATGGGGTTGGGAAAAGAGAAGGGGCATGTGATTTGAGAGTGATAAAGAAATGGCTCCATTTGTGATTGGCATTATGTGAGTAAAAAGAATTGATTTGGGATGGGAATAACAAAGATTGGCCAAGAATGTTGGCTGGGAAGTTTACACGGAGGCAAAGAAAGCAGGGCAGTGAGCTAGAGGAGAGAGGACTTGACGAACTGAGGTCAAACTGGACTGCAAGAGAGGATGAATGAAGAGAGCAGTGAAAATAATGGCACATGCATGGGTGGAGGACAGCGAGGATTTTACGTGATGGGATAAGCTGAGTTGTTCTGCAGGGCGAGGGAAAAACGAGGACAGAAAATCATACAGTGCACAGATTTACAAGCTAAACATGTTACAGCAACAACATATGATGAATTGCTCAGGGAATATGTCCTTTGTAGGATATCTTGTTCAAATATTCTAATTAGCAAAGAACTCTATATGCAGAGACTCATAAAGGAAATGTGTACTAATATAACAGCCTTTCCCATTATAGTAATCAGATTCATTATTGTACCAGTTTCCCTTCATGCAGTCTATTTAATAAAGATGTTGACATTGAATTTAGGTTACAGATAGCTTTTAGAGTTTTATATTGTTGAGTGTACTTAGGCCATTCTTGTAATGTAACAGTAAGAACCCTCATCACCCAGGACATGATCCCTCCTCAGTGCAGCCTTGAGGGAGGAGGTACAGGAAAGTGAAGAAGCATACTCAGTGTTTTAGGAACAGCTTCTTTCTCTCCTTCTTGAGATTAGATTATGAGGACATGCTGTCCTCTTTTATTGTCATTTAGTAATGCATGTATTAAGAAATACCTCCGGTGTGATATCACAGAAACACAGGACAGACCAAGACTGAAAAACTAACAAAAACCACATAATTATAACGTATGGTTACAACAGTGCAATAGTACCATAACTTGATGAAGAACAGGCCATGGCACAGTAAAAAAGTTCAAAGTCTCTCGAAAGTCCCACATCTCACGCAGGCGGGAGAAGGAAGAAAACTCTCCCTGCCATGCCCGACCACAGTCCGACTCTGAGTCATCCGAAAACTTCGAGCTCTGATCAGCCCTCCGACACCCCACCAAGCACCATCTCTGCCGAACGCTTCGACCTCAGCCTCGGTCACCAGCAGCAGGCAAAGCTGGGGATTTTGGGGCCTTCCCTCCGGAGATTCTCAATTGTACAGTAGCAGCGGCAGCAAACCAGGCATTTCAGAAATTTCTCCAAATGGTCCTCTGCTTCTCATGTCTGTCTCCATCAAATCAAAATTGTGCACGGCATCCTACTTACAAATACAATATCATTTCACCGGAGAGCTGCGTGCGCTGCGTCGCGCTGCCATCTTCTCCTCCTGCCTACCTGATTTCTAATCAGTTCATGAACCCATAAAAACCGCCTCACTATTTTGCTCTTTTATTTATTTATTTACATTTTTTATTGTAAGTTTCTAAGTATTGCACAACACACTACCACAAAACAACAAATTTCATGACATACAGTAATAAACCTGATTTTAAAAAAACTATAAATAAAACCAACCAGTGCAGGGGATTTCCAAATTTTATGACTTCACAAGTATAATAGCAATGCATTTGCATTTTTATTTGTGAACCAATTCTTAATTTTAATTTCTATTTCTATCTCATTAAAAAATTTCTAAACTTAGAGGGAGGTCACAGGGCTGAGAGGCATGGTAATAAAATTAGATAAACTAAAAGAATCAAGTTCAAAATTAATGGCCTATGATGAAAAATGGCTGAGTTGCCAATCAGAATTACAATGCTAAAATTGGTCTTAGCGCTTTTGGTCTTTTGAGTGTACATTTTAGGAAGGGTATCCATTAACTGCTTGCATGTGGGTAAGTTAGGATGGGTTATATTTTTGGGGCTCAGCATGTTCTGTCTGTGGAACTAGTAGGTGAGAATTTGTTTGTAATCATTGAATTGAAAATAATGTGGTGTGTTGGTGGGGGTAAACTATGTGAGGATTTGTTTGGGACCTTATCAAATAAATGATGGAAAGGCAGAAACAAAAACTCAAAATGCTGGAAATACTCAGTAGGTCAGGCAGTATCTGTGGAGAGAGAAACACAGTTAATGGACATTCTTTTACTGGACTTAACACTAGGGGCAAGGAGCACATTGCCCTTAAACTCAAGAGACAGGGTCTTAATCCTTGAGACGGGAACTTCACCGGTTTCTACCTCAAAGGCAAGGAATACAGTCATCAGTAACTTAGCTTGTGCCCTGAGATGAAGAGTCTGGCCAGAGAGAACACCAAGGTAGGCCCAGTAACTTGGATTTCATCAAAAACCCAGAGATAAGGTACATTCTGATCTTGGTCCAAGACAAGAAGAGGCAAGGGAATAACCCCTAAGACAAGTGGCTCAGTGGTTCGGGATTAGCGAAGATAATTATTAAGGTCAGCATGGACTTAGTAATAGTGTCCATTTTTGGTGTAAAATGCCTTGGATTTTCCTTAATCAGCAAGACGAAGGAATTGGTTGTTGTCTTCAGAAGGAGTAGCAGCCCACACGACCCCATTTACATCGGTGGTGCGCAAGTGGAACAGGTCAAAAGCTTTAAGTTCCTCGGGGTCAATATCACAAATGACCTGACTTGGTCCAACCAAGCAGAGTCCACTGCCAAGAAGGCCCACCAGCGCCTTTACTTCCTGAAAAAGCTAAAGAAATTTGGCCTGTCCCCTAAAACCCTCACTAATTTTTATAGATGCACTGTAGAAAGCATTCTTCTAGGGTGCATCACAACCTGGTATGGAAGTTGTCCTTTCCAAGACTGGAAGAAGCTGCAGAAGATCGTGAACAGAGCCCAGCACATCACAAAAACCAATCTTCCGTCCTTCGACTCACTTTACACCGCACGCTGTCGGAGCAGTGCTGCCAGGATAATCAAGGACACAACCCACCCAGCCAACACACTTTTCGTCCCTCTTCCCTCCAGGAGAAGGCTCAGGAGCTTGAAGACTCGTACGGCCAGATTTGGGAACAGCTTCTTTCCAACTGTGATAAGACTGCTCAACGGATCCTGACCTGGATCTGGGCCGTACCCTCCAAATATCCAGACCTGCCTCTCGGTGTTTTTGCAATACCTTACTTTCCCTTTTCTATTTCCTATTTATGATTTATAATTTAAATTTTTAATATTTACTATCGATTTGTATTCCAGGGAGCGCAAAGTGCAGAATCAAATATCACTGTGATGATTGTACGCTCTAGTATCAATTGTTTGGTGACAATAAAGTAAAGTATAAAGTATAATCTTACTCACCAAGGCTTTCTCATTTCTCCTTCTAGCTCTCCTAAATTGCTCGTTAAAAACCTTCTGGATTAACTTATAACTCTCAAGAGCCCTGTCTGATTCTTGCTTCCTTCACATTAAGTGGGTTTCTTTCATCCTCTTGTCTGGATATTCTGCATCTTCTGTCAACCGTAGTTTTTTTCACCCTACTACCTATTCCTTGCCTCAATGGCATAAAACCAATCCAGAACCTAATCAGGTCAGGGACCCTTCCTCAGAACCGGGAGAAAACTGGAGGGTTTATAGTTTTTGAAACAGGACTTTGGGGAGAAGTGAAGTGTAAGACAAAAGACCGAATGGAGTATATATATATATATATATATATATATGGACTAAAAGACTACCAGGATGAGGCTTTCCAATCCAGAACAGATAAGGTGTCCTCTTTCTTCCATGAAGAGGTTTTCCCACTCTTCACCATTGATGTTGCCCTCATCCTCATCTCCTCCTTTCCCTGGACATCTGTCCTCACCTCATCTTTCCACCACCATAAAAGGGATAGAGTTCCTCTTGTCCTTACCTAGCACCCCATGAGCCTCCACATCTAGCACATCATTCTCTGGAACTTACACTACCCTCAATGGGACCCTATCATTAAACATATCTTTACTTCCTCCCCCCTCCACTTCCTACAGGGTTCACTCTCTCTGTAACTCCATTGTCCATTTGACCCTCCCCAATAATCTCCCTCCTGGCACTTATCCATGCAAATGACACAAGTCCCACACCTGCCTGTTCACATCCTCCCTCACCACCATTCAGGGTCCCAAACAGTCCCTCCAGGCGAGGCAACACTTCATCTGTTGGGGTCATCTACTGTGTCTGGTGCTGTCCTTGACATCAGTAAGACCTGACATAGAATGAGGGACACTTATGTCGAGCACCTTTGTCCCATCTGCAACAAGCCAGATTTCCTGGTGCTCAGCCATTTAGAATCAACTCCCCTTTCCCATTCCAACATGTCGGTCCATGGCCTCCGCTACTGCCATGATGAGGCCACTCTCAGGTTCGACTACAACACTCCATATTCTGTGTGGGCAGCCTCAATCCTGATGGCATGAACAGCAATTTCTCTATCTTCCAGTAATTTCTTCCCCCTTCCCCTTCTCTCTTTTCCATTCCCCATTCTGGCTCCCTTCTTACTCCTTCTCTCTTCCTCAGCTGCCTATCACCTCTCATTAATGTCCGCCCTATTTCACTTTGTTCCTGGCCCACTCTCCTCTCTTCTCAGATCCCCCCTTCTTTGGCACTTTAGCTTATCTACCTATCACCTCTGAGCTTCTAACTTCATCCTCCTTACGTTCCCTTTCACCTGGCATTGCCTATCATCTGCCAGCTTGTACTCTTTCCCTTCCCCCACTTCCTTATTCCGGCTTCTTCCCCCTTCTTTCCCAGTCCTGATGAATAGTCTCAGCTCAAACATGAACTACTTATTCCTCTCCATTGATGCTGCATGACTGCTGAGTTCCTTCAGCATTTTGTGTGTGGAGAATGATTTAAACTGATTAGGAGATAAGGACTATAAGTACTAACCGTTAATAAGGCATTTTATAGAAATGAGCCAAGAAGATGACGATACGCAGGATAATGAGAAATGAACAGAGATTAGTTTACCTGAAACTGAGGAATTCACAGTTCATTCCAGAAGGTTGCCGAGTACCCACAAAGAAGAAAACCTGTGGCTGCAAACACGAAGAAATCTGCAGATGCTGGAATTTCAAGCAACACACATAAAAGTTGCTGGTGAACACAGCAGGCCAGGCAGCATCTATAGAAGAGGTACAGTCAACGTTTTGGGCTGAGACCCTTCGTCAGGACTAACTGCAAGAAGAGCTAGTAAGCGATTTGAAAGTTCCACGGCCTCCTCTACTGTAAAGATGAAGCCGCACTAAGGTTGGAGGAACAACACTTTATATTCCGTCTGGGTAGCCCCCAACCTGATGGCATGAACATTGACTTCTCAAACTTCCGCTAATGCCCCACCTCCCCCTCGTACCCCATCCGTTATTTATTTATATACACACATTCTTTCTCTCTCTCCTTTTTCTCCCTCTGTCCCTTTCACTATACCCCTTGCCCATCCTCTGGCTTCCCCCTCCCCCTTTTCTTTCTCCCTTGGCCTCCCGTCCCATGATCCTCTCATATCTCTTTTGCCAATCAACGGTCCAGCTCTTGGCTCCATCCCTCCCCCTCCTGTCTTCTCCTATCATTTCGGATCTCCCCCTCCCCCTCCCACTTTCAAATCTCTTACTAGCTCTTCTTTCAGTTAGTCCTGACGAAGGGTCTCGGCCTGAAACATCGACTGTACCTCTTCCTATAGATGCTGCCTGGCCTGTTGCGTTCACCAGCAACTTTTAAATCTGTGGCTGCTCTAGTTTATACTGGGCCTCACTATGGTAGTGATGGTCAAAGACACATGGGCCAGAATAGGAGTAGGATTATTAATGTGTGTGACAACAGAATTCTCATCTCAGCACCTGTGGACTGAGTGCAAGTGTTCCAAAAAGTGTTCGTTCAACCTGTGATTGTTTTTTTTCCGGTGGGGAGGCAGCCACATTGTGAACCCTGAATGTAATAGTCTAGTTTGGAAGTATCATAAGTGATCTGCTGCTTCACTTAGAATGATTGTTTGAATCCTGGATAGTGGAAAGGGAGGAGGTGAATGGAAAGGTGCTGCACATTTTCTACTTGCTTGGGAAGGTGTCTTGGGATGGGGAAGCAGAATTAGAAACAGGTTTATTATCACTGATACAGGTCATGAAATCTGTTGTTTTGTGGCAGTAGTACAGTAGAAGATATAAATAATTTCTCCAAGTTACAAGAAGAAATCAAGCAAATTAATAGTGCAAATCAGGAATGGTGAGGGCCATTCAGAAATCTTATGATGGAGAGGAAGAAGTTGTTCCGAAAATACTGAGCATCTTTAGTCTTGACGAAGGGTCTCGGCCTGAAACGTCTACTGCACCTCTTCCTAGAGATGCTGCCTGGCCTGCTGCGTTCACCAGCAACTTTTATGTGTGTTGCTTGAATTTCCAGCATCTGCAGAATTCCTGTTGTTCAAGCTTCTGTAACTCCTTCCTGATGGTGGTAATGAGAAGGTGGCATTTCCTGGATGATGATGGTCCTCCATGAAGGATGTCATCTTCCTGAGGCACCACCTTTTGAAGATGTCCTCAAGGCGGAGTGCCTTGTACCTGTGATGGAGATGGCTAAGTTTACAACTCTCTATAGCCTCTTTTGACCCCATGCATTGGAGCATCCATGCCAGGTGGTGATGCAACCAACCAGAATGCCTCCCACGGTACATCCATAGAAATTTTCTAGTCTTTGGTGACACACCAAATCTCCTCAAACTTGGGATGAAGTAGAGCCACTGGCATACCTTCGTTGCCATTGCACTGCATCAATATGTTAGGCCCAAGACAGATCCTCTCAGTGGTGGATGTCAGCAGAAGAGTGGATGAGGGAGTCACAAAGAGGGTGCTTCCTGCAAAATGCCAAAAGATAGGCCAAAAGAAAATGTGACTGGTGATGGGTTCATGTTGAAGTTGGCTGAAATTCTCTTGCAATTTGCTCTTCCAATAGATATATAAGAGTTTGTATATGTTTAAGTTAAATTTCATGCCATAACTCCACCCAACCTATCAGCCTGTCCCTGTACTCTTGATATCTACAATAACATAGTTCACAACTGTTCCAAGTTCTGTGCTTCTACAAATTTAGAACTTGTACCATGAGTCCAAACCACTAATATGTAACAGGAGAAGCAGTGGTCCCAATACTGACCTGGGGACATGGATTACCTTCTCTGTCTATCTGAAAAACAATCATTTCATACTTACCTGTTTCCTGTGACATAACTCATTTTCTATCCATGATATCAAGTCTTTCAACACATTTCACAGGGAGTGTTTGTCAGGAATTATGTCGACTGGACTGATAAACATTGAATGGCCTTTTCATTGTCCACATCTCGCAGAATCATTAAGCCAAATTGAACGAATATATGGAACCACTGATCAATGACTGATGAAATACTATCAATCGGGAAGGTGTATCATGGCATACGGCTCTTCTTATGCACTGTTTAATCGTTATTTTCTTTGCAGTTTAGCAATTAATTATCTACTTGTATTTTATATGACTACTTACATACATGTAACTGCTTAGTATGTTTCCTAGTGTTCTCAGAATGTCTATGCAATTGTTCAGTGTGTTCCCTATTGCTTACAGTACTTTGCAAGTTCTGGAAAGTTCTCTGGTATTGCATTATTTGAATAGGGGCTATCTGATTGGTTAACTCTTATCTATGAATTTGAATGGAATGTTTATTATCTGTGGGGTATAAGAAGATGTTGCCCAGCTGTCTGTTCTTTATTCTTAGCTACTAGACTTTTGCAACTCCACATTTCCAATTCTCTTTGTTTTCTTTGTGCTTTATAAAACAATGGAGAAGCAATAACTTTTCTGACTTCCAAAAGAACCTTGGATCAAAAACATCAGAATCCAACACATCTTTCCCTCTAGCCTGAAAAACAATGACTTAATATTTTCCTGTTTCCAGTGACATGATGCACTTTCTATCCATACTGTCAAAGTCTTTCATTCCATTGACCTCTAACTTGAAGACAAGTATATTATATAACACGTACCAGATGCTTTTTGAAAGTCCGCAGACACCAAACCAACTGCATTTGACTCAGTTATCAATATTACTTCTTAAAAATTCAGCAGGTTAATTAAAAATGATTTACATTCCATGCTGGCTCACACAGATCATATCATATTGAATAATTGACTGGCACTTTTATTCCTAATTATTAAAAGTTTCTCCATGCTCAAGGTTAAATGTGTACTGCATGTATCCTTGCATTCTTTTCTGAACAGGGATGTTGGAATTTGCAAATGGCCCTAATGGCAATGTTGATAGATGCCTGACACACAAAGTTATTCTGAAGACAAGAGGTTCTGCGGATGCTGGAAATCTTGAGCAATACACACAAAATTATGGAAGAACTCAGCAACTCAAGCAGCATCCAGGGAGGGAAATAAATAGTCTACAGTTCGGGCTGGCCCAAAACGTTGATTGTTTCTTCCCCTCTAAAGATGCTGCTCGACCTGCTGAGTTTCTCCAGCATTTTTTTGTGTGTTGCTTGAAATTATTCCAGGCCCTCTCATTGTAAGAAGTGTCACACGGGCTGAAAATTCAAGAATTCATAGGCTTTTCAGAAAGTGTACGTCCCCACTGTCTCATGGCAATACCTCACCCATGACCATCCAGGCTGGAGAAGGAACGTTTAGAATGGCGTTGATAGACTTTATTAGGAGCCCACAGGATTATAGCTCAAGAGATGGAAGGTGCACACTGCCTCACAAACTGCTCACTGCATATGCTCCAATTAGCAAGCTCTGCCCTACTTGTGGCAGTCTATATGTCCTGCTTTGGTCTTATTCAGTTACCTTAGAATCCACAGAACTGGAATTGGTCCTCAACTCTGGAGGACAGCCAAAGGAGAAGGTGTATGTCTATTCCTCCAAAGCCACCCATTCACTGTGACAGGCTTGCAGTATAGTTAACTTGGTTTCATTAACCTTATCACTTCTGCTCATGACTTAACTGTCCATCTGTTTAGACAGGACCATTGATACTTTAAGACTAACATTCCAGGTGGCTGCCCACTTACAATTATATGACAGCAGCTGAGCTTAATTAATTCATAAATACTCTCAGACGTGGAGACCGCTGGACTGAGCACCATCGTTGGAACAGTCGCATCTACAATGAGGGCAAATCTTACATCTGCCTTCATTCACTCCACCATCTGACCATTTTCTGCTCTTTCAGCACAGTCATTTCATGGCATACAGTTGCACAAATGCACCTCTCTTCAAAACTATCATAAGCTTTGAAGTGGAGACATTGGTTTGGAATGTTTTCCTGTTGGTAAAGTCACTACAGCTACGGTTTAGGTCTTTTTCCCTTTATTAATTTTCTCCCCTGCTTTTTTCTTCTATTTCAATCATTTTGCTCTTTATTACATTACTGTATTCAAAAATTTAAAATTTCAGGATGTCATAAATGGCATCTTGCACCTATAGAAAAGCAATGTCATAAAACTGTAATTATTATTTCTGACACAGTTTGCTAAGAAACTGTTTACATCTTATGTTTCTTTTTAGGAGAGTCCGAGAGGAACAAGGGGAATGAAAGCGGCAGAGAAATTGGGAGATAAAGAGAGAAGGCAAGGAAGCTGGTGATGGATTAAGGGAGAGGAGGAGAGATGGAGTGAAGGGAAGAGATGTGGAGAGAGGGAGAAGAATGAAATAACATGAACAAGGCAGATATACGGAGAGAGAAATGATACAGAAAGAGTGAAACAGATAAGGGGATAAAAAGCTGAAAGAGAGGCAGAGAGAATGAGTTACATAGAGATAAAGAAGGGGGAAAAGATTAAAAGAATACAAATGAAATATAGAGGGTGAAAGACAGAGAAAGACAAATGGGGAATAAAAGGAAGGCAAAGAGGGAGAGTGAGACAAATGGGGAGAAAGGAAATTTGAAAGAGTGAGGATATAAGGTAAAAATGTAGGGTCAGATGGGAAATGACAGAGAAAATACATGGAGACATAAAGAGAGACAGAAAGAGGGAGAGGAATGAGGAGGAAAAACAGGTTAATAGAGAAAGGAGGCAGTCATTGAAAAAGTAAAAGCGATAGAGGTCAGTGGGAGAAAGAAGAATATCTAGAAAGAAAAGACAAAGTAATGAAGAGAAGTGAGGAGAACAGAAATTCTGCAGTTTAATGTTCAGTGAACTGAGCAGTTACACAACAATATATTCACAGAGTTGATCTTTCACTATTATCTGATAGATTGTAGCCAGCCAATTGTTGATTTTGGGAATTGTGGGTATGACATAGGCATTACTGATTCACTGGAAATTTTCAACAGAAAACTGCATCAATGCAGGAAATGAAAAGAGATAACGAGGAGAGAAGAAGGTGACAGGAGTAAAAGAATTGCACTTCAAAGAACCTGCACAGGAATTACAAATTGCATGACCTCGATTGGTGTTCTGTAATTCTTGAATGCCAGGAGTCACAGATGTCCTTGAAAAATAATGGCCTAGGAATTAGAGTCATAGAATAATAGAACACAACAGCACAGAAACAGAAACAGAAACAAGTTCAAAGATCAATGTAAATTTATTATCGAAGTACATATATGTCACCATATCCAACCCAGAGATTCATTTTCTTGTAGGCATTCACAGTAAATGCAAGAAACACAACAGAATCAATGACAGACCATGCCCAACAGGATGGACAACAGCCAATGTACAAAATAAAACAACAAACTGAGCAAATATAAAAACGAAGAGAAAATAATTATAGTAAATAATTAAATAAATAGTCACAATCAAGAACATGAGATGAAGAATACTTGAAAGTGAATCCATAGGTTATGTTAACAGTTCAATGAAGGGGCGAGAGAAGCTATCCCTTCTGGTTCAAGAGCCTGATGTTGAGGGGTAATAACTGTTCCTGTACCTGGTGGTGTAGGTTCAGAGGCTCCTGTACCATCTTCCTGATGGCTGGACACAGATAAGATCCTCTCAGATAATACCACTGGGGTCTTTAAAGTTGCGGACCCCCTCTAGCTCTGATCTCCTGATGAGAACTGGCTCATGGACCTGCAGTTTCCTCCTCTGAATTCAATATATCATCTCCTTGGTCTTGCTGACATTTTGAGTAAGAGGCTGTTGTTGGGGCACCACTGAGCCAGATTTTCAATCTCCGTCTTATGTGCTGATTTGGCTAACGACAGTGATATCGTCAGCAAACTTGAATATGACATTGGAGCTGTGCTTAGCCTTATAGTCATGAATGTAGAGCAAGTAGAGCAGAGAATAAGCACACGGCCTTTTGGTGTACCTGTGGTGAGGAAGATTGTGGAGGAGCTGTTGTTGCCATCCCAATTGAGGAGGGTCAGAAAGTGAGGAAATAGAGAATCCAGGTGCACAGGAGGTATTGAGGCCTAGAACTTGAAGATTATTGATTAGTTTTAAGGCAATGATAATATTGAATGCCAAGTACTTCCAGGTGCAAGAACAGTTACTATCCCTCAACCATCAGGCTCTTGCCCATCTATTGAGTTGTTCCCACAACAATGATCTCACTTTAAGGACTCTTTATCTTGTTATTTTAAGTGTTTTGTTATTTATTGCAACGTATATTTGCATTTGCAGAGTTTGTTATTTTCTGCACTCTAGTTGATCTTTCATTCATCCTGTTATAGTTACTATTTCATACATTTACTGAGTATGCCCGCAGGAAAAAGAATCTCAGGGTTGTATGTAGTGACATATATGTACTCTGATAATAAAATTTATTTTAAACTTTGAACTTTGAAGAGCGTTCTGATGTAAGCAACTTTGCTGTATAAATGTTCCAGGATTTAGTGCAGAGCAAATGAAGTGGCATTTGTTGTTGACCTGTTGCGCTGGTAGGCAAATTGGAGCAGGTCCGAAGTCGCTTCCTGGACAGGAGTTATTCTGTTTCATCAGCAACCTCTCAAAACACTTCATCGCAGTGGGTGTTGGTGGTACCGGATGATGGTCATTGAGACAGGTCACCACATTCTTCTAGGCACCGGTATGGTTGAAGCTTGCTGCCAAAGTGAGAGGTTAAAGATATTGGTGAGCTCTCAGAATCAGAATCAGGTTTATTATCACTGGCATGTGTCATGAAATTTGTTAACTTATCAGCAGCAGTTCAATGCAATACATGATAATATAGAAAATAATAAAATAATATTAATAATAATAAAGTAAATCAATTACAGTATACATAAACAACAGGAATTCTGCAGATGCTGGAAATTCAAGCAACACACATCAAAGTTGCTGGTGAACGCAGCAGGCCAGGCAGCATCTCTAGGAGGAGGTATGCCTACGCTCTGTCCGCCAGAGAAAGCAGGATCTCCCAGTGGCCACACATTTTAATTCCACATCCCATTCCCATTCTGACATGTCTATCCACGGCCTCCTCTACTGTAAAGATGAAGCCACACTCAGGTTGGAGGAACAACACCTTATATTCCGTCTGGGTAGCCTCCAACCTGATGGCATGAACATCGACTTCTCTAACTTCCGCTAATGCCCCACCTCCCCCTTGTACCCCATCTGTTACTTATTTTTATACACACATTCTTTCTCTCACTCTCCTTTTTCTCCCTCTGTCCCTCTGACTATACCCCTTGCCCATCCTCTGGGTTTCCTCCCCACCCCTTGTCTTTCTCCCTGGGCCTCCTGTCCCATGATCCTCTCATATCCCCTTTGCCAATCACCTGTCCAGCTCTTGGCTCCATCCCTCCCCCTTCTGTCTTCTCCTATCATTTTGGATCTCCCCCTCCCCCTCCCACTTTCAAATCTCTTACTAACTCTTTCTTCAGTTAGTCCTGACGAAGGGTCTCGGCCTGAAACGTCGACTGTACCTCTTCCTAGAGATGCTGCCTGACCTGCTGCGTTCACCAGCAACTTTGATGTGTGTTACAGTATGCATATATAGAATAGATACCTGGGGATACGAATTGACAATAAACTGGACTGGTCAAAGAACACTGAGGCTGTCTACAAGAAGGGTCAGAGCCGCCTCTATTTCCTGAGGAGACTGAGGTCCTTTAACATCTGCCAGACGATGCTGAGGATGTTCTACGAGTCTGTGGTGGCCAGTGCGATCATTTTGCTGTTGTGTGCTGGGGCAGCAGGCTGAGGGTAGCAGACACCAACAAAATCAACAAACTCATTCGTAAGGCCAGTGATGTTGTGGGGATGGAACTGGACTCTCTGACGGTGATGTCTGAAAAGAGGATGCTGTCCAAGTTGCATGCCACCTTGGACAATGTCTCCCATCCACTACATAATGTACTGGTTGGGCACAGGAGTACATTCAGCCAGAGACTCATTCCACCAAGATGCAACACAGAGCGTCATAGGAAGTCATTCCTGCCTGTGGCCATCAAACTTTACAACTCCTCCCTTGGAGGGTCAGACACCCTGAGCCAATAGGCTGGTCCTGGACTTATTTCCTGGCATAATTTACATATTACTATTTAATTATTTATGGTTTTATTACTATTTAATTATTTTGTGGTGCAACTGTAACAAAAACCATTTTCCTTCGGGATCAATAAAATATGAATATGACTATGACTATGACTATTATTGATCAACACAGGTCTCTAGTCTTTGGTCGGGTACCCCACTTGATCCACGTCCATGAGGTCGATGTCAGTTTCTTCCCCTCTGCCACCAGACTCTCTGTATACCCATGAATGTGTCGCCACCCATGGCTCTAATCTGCTACTTAAATTTGCCGACGACACTACATTGATTGGCCTAATCTCAAACAATAACGAGGTGGCCTACAGGGAAGAAGTCATCTCTCTGACACAGTGGTGTTAAGAAAACAACCTCTCCCTCAATGTCGCAAAGGAGCTGGTTGTGGACTATAGGAGGAATGGAGATGGGCTAACCCCTATTGATGTCAATGGATCTGGTGTTCAGAGGGTAAACAGCTTCAAGTTCCTCGGCAGCCACATCACCAAGGACGTCACGTGGTCCATACACACCAGCTGTGTGGTGAAAAAGGTGCAACAGCACCCCTTTCACCTCAGATGGTTGAGGAAGTTTGGTATTGGCCCCCATATCCTAAGAATCTTCTACAAGGGCACAATTGAGAGTATCCTGACTGGCTGTATCACTGCCTGGTATGGGAACTGTACCTCCCTTAATCGCAGGACTCTGCAGAGAGTGGTGCCCACAGCACCTGTAGTTGTGAACTTCCCATGATTCAGGACATTTACAAGGACTGGTGTGTAAAAAGGGCCCGTAGGATCATTGAGCCAAGCCATCCCAACCACAATCTATTCTAGCTGCTGCCATCTGGGAAGCGGTACCACAGCATGAAAGCCAAGACTAACAGGCTCCAGGACAGCTTCTTCCACCAGGCCATCAGACTGATGAACTCACACTCATTTGACTGTATTCTATATTATACTGACTGTTCTATTTATTATAAATTACTATGATTGCATATTGCGCATTTAGATGGAGACGTAATATAAAGATTTTTACTCCTCATGTATGTGAAGGATGTAAGAAATAAAGTCAATTCAATTCAATTATTGTAACTTATAGTAATTTTTTATGCCATGCCCTGGACTACAGCCACAAAGCAACAAATTTCATGGCATACCTATGTCAGTGATAATAAACCTGATTCTGATGTGCATTTTCACTACTATTTTTCCCATTTAATTCAATGTATTTCTCCCTTCTGTGATTCCTTACATCAGAGAATAGCCAAGAACACAAAAGAGCAATAGCACTCCTATGTTGATTTTACAGTTTTCTCTTGGACCCTGCTAACAGTATGACACCAGCAGCTGATAAGAGCTTCAGCAGGTTATCCATTGCTGTTGACCTAAAGCACTGAAGACAAACACTGTTTTGCTGACTTATCTTTTAAGTGTCAGTGTTTTGATAAAACAATACTTCCAGAAACCAGGTAGTCACACCGCATGGAATTTGCTTTTGCCATTATAATAAAAGTAAGTCCCTTCACTCCCTATTTCATTAAACCCATCCAGAAAGCTCACCATGCTGCATATTGAAATTGGAATTGGATTATTATTATCACCTGAGCCAAGCACAGCAAAAAGCTTGTCTTGCACACTGCTCATACAGATCAAATCATCCCACAGTGCCTTCAGGTTTCTATGCATTTAAGTTTCTGATTTCTCCAGTGGTGTTTTACTTTGCAGGTAGAGCCCTCAAAATATTGAGGATCCTGAAAGATCTGAGATAAAAGCAGAAATTGTAGGTAAAAAGGAAACACAGCAGGTCAGACAGCATCTGTGGTGAGAGAAAGAGATAAATGTCTCGGCCCGAAACATCGACTGTTCCTCTTCCTAGAGATGCTGCCTGGCCTGCTGCGTTCACCAGCAACTTTTATGTGTGTTGCTAAACATTTCGTGTTACTGACCTTTCATTAAGAACATAAGAAAAAGAAGCAGGGTCCTTTATGTTTGCTTCACCATCCAAAGAGATCATGTCTGAATATTTTACCTCAGTGATCCTCTTCTTCACAAAATCCCTAACTGTTGATTGGAAAGGTGTCAGCATAGTAGTGTAGTAGTTAACACATTGCTTAACAATGCCAGCTGAAAGAAATGATTTCAATTCAATTTTAGTTTAATACAGATAGACAAGCATGAATTTCCATGTTAAAATTAGTGCTGACTACCTTTATGGGGCGGAACAATAGCGTAGTGGCTAACACACCATTTTACAGTACCAGCAATCTGAGTTCAACTCCCGTCACTGCCGTTAAGGAGATTGTACTTCCTCCCCGTCACCATGTGGGTTTCCTCTGGGTGCTCTGGTTTCCTCCCACAGTCCAAAGATGCACCCATTGGTAGGTTAATTGGTCATTGTAAATTGTCCCATGATTAGGCTTAGGTTAAATCAGGTAGCACAGTTAAAAGGGTTGAACGGGCCTGTTCTGAGCTGTATCTCAGTAAATAAATAAATTTAATTTTCTGTTGACCATTTGTATTAAACTCATTTTCAACATTACAAGCTTATAATGTACAAGTGCTTTGCTGGTTGTAAAGCATTTGGCTAATCCCCAGGTTGTGAAAGGTGCTATTTAAATGCAAGGAATTATTTTTTTTAGTTATTTGAAGAGACAGTAAGAAGAGTAAATAATGTGTCAGTACAATTAATGTACATTTGATTTCTTCTTATTAGTGTTTGATAAACTGCTGCATAGTTCATACATAAAACTCGTGTCAGAATGTAGAATTAAACAGCAAATAAAAGTGTTGAGTGTAAAAGAAAATTGCATATCAGGAAGCAGGGAATAGGGGAGTAAAGACAGTTACTCTAAATGGTGATAGGTAGGGTCCATTGACCAAGCCCTGTTGTTATTTACATAAATAATCTGGATTAATTAAACTCTGTTTTTTGAACCCAGGACTGATTACTGGGAAATCTCTACCAAGTAAAAACTATTATATGTCTGGCTGGACTAGATGTCTTATATTCTCTAAATGTGATTAATTTATCTATTGCCTTTCTTCATTTAACTTTAAATAATTTTATTTTTTAAAATCTCTTTACTGGCATGTTCTCGAAGCAGTCATTATTGAATAGTTTTGTCATTTTGCTATCATTGACTCAAGCAACCTGAGCTGTTACCTGATTTTCATTTTTATTTATTTATACTTGTATTTACGCTACTATTCCTTTTGATATTCTTTGACAATTTGATTTTGCTGTGTTTCACTGCCTTCCTGAATTATATTCCTGATCATTTTGTATTCATTTTAGACATTCTTTTATCATTCAGGCACTTGTTGCCTGCCTTGTGCTCACTTCTTCATTCATCTGTGGAACGCAGTTAGCAACTTGTTCCTTCAGGCTTTTAAAGGTGATATTGTTTCCTTGGAGACATTGTCTAATCTTTGTTATAGAAGTGCTAATCTCATTCCAGCAGCTAGGGAAATTGGACACACAGTTCTTTGTTTTAAATTTCTGGTTTGGTTCTCAGTTAAGTTTCACAGGTTCTATTCTACTTCTTTAAATTTGTACTTTTTTTCCTCTTCATCATTCCCAAGTTTTTTGTCAAATCTTATATGATATGATCACTCTTACTTCATTCATTCATTATGTGCTGTGTTGTACAATGTGGGCAACCATTGTCTTTAATCTGGTTCTTTTCCCTATCACGACAATGATTATTTTCGGGCAAAGTTTTTCTACGGAAGTGGTTTGCCATTGCCTTCTTCTGGCCAGTGTCTTTAGAAGATGGCTGACCCCAGTCATTATCAATACTCCTCAGAGATTGACTGCTTGGTGTCAGTGGGCCCATAACCAGGACTTGTGATGTGCACCGGCTGCTCATCTGACCATCCACCACCTGCTCCCGTGGCTTCATGTGACTCTGATCTGGGGGGCTAAGCAGGTGCTACACCTTGCCCAAGGGTGACCTGCTGGCTAGCAGACGGAAGGAGAGCCTTACACCTCCTTTGGTAGAGACGTTATCTCCATCCTGCCACCCACACTACTGTTTAGATACATTGAATCTGTCTAGCTGTGTTGCTTTCTTTCCCTTTAGGAGATTCAACAGCTGGAATTTTTGCACATTGAATAATAAGATGCTCCTGTACACATTGTAAATGCCCTGTTCCTTATACCCATTTGTTCTTCTGCCAGTTTATTTGGGAGTAATAATACTTACCCCTTCTTTTTGTCATTCAGTGTCCTTTGCTATTTCACATGTTTAGTCTCATCTCCTTTCTAAGATTAGTCATTCAAAATAATTTATTTCATGATGCGCCTTTGGAATTGTGAAAGTTACTATATAAGTGCTTCAGAGCATAAGACTATATTTTTTACATTCTAATTGGTCCAAATTCAGTTTAATTGTTATTGAACCATACATGAATACTCATGAATACAGCCAACTATTCTGGGGCCGAGGTGCAGAACACAAAACCAACAGTCACACACGGCACAAGACGCATGTAATGTAGCAAGCACATATGAGATATCAGTAAAGTACAATCACAGACAAAGTATATAATCCAGGACCCTAAGCCCATGAATATTGCAGAAATCTGCAATCGAAGACAGTACAGCTTGCCTTCAGCAGAGTGAACACTGGGGACTGGACTGACTCCAGCTTGTACTCCACTCCACACCACACCACAAAACACCACACCACACCACACCACACTGTCTTCGGTGGAGCACACCAACCCCAAAGCCTCTCTCCTGGGCAGCCGTAAACAGGAGACACTGTGGCTTGAGGCCTAATCCACACTACAACCGACTACAAGCTCCCCTGCCAACTGCCAATAAATCGCTGAATCAGATTTGCAGCTTTCTACTTTAACAATGTCCAACAGGGTCTTGTGATCATAAAAAAGTGACTAGGACAATCACCTACTGTTAGACTCCCTCCTGGCCTTCACGCTCCAGCACCTCTGTTGCAGGCAGCAGCACGATCCTCATCAAATCCAGATGTTTCAGTTTCTCTGCTGACAAGCAATTTGCTGATGGGACAGACAGGTAAAACTTTGAGTTCTTAATCTCTAGCAAGATCTTCCAATCATAAAAAAATATGTTTAAAAAGGACAATAACAACCTTGGCTGAACCCATAGAAACTACTGTGATCAAACATGTCACCGTCTTACCGATTGTGTATTATCTGTTGAATTATGTATCCCTTATTAGTTTTGTTAGTGTGTTTCTACTGCGATCCAAAACTAATTCTACTGTGTCAGTACTCCCAAACCAGGCCCTCTCTGCTGGCGACATGTATACTTATATAGATATGCAAAGCAGTTCTGATCCTGGTTAAAAAAAATGAACTAATATTAAAATGCTAAGAACACTCAACAAGTCAAACAGCAGATATGGAAATAGAAACAATTGATTTCTAGTACCAAGAAGGACAAGAACCATAAGGACATGGGAGCATCATCTTCTGAGTGTTCTCCTCAGGAGATACCATTGCTCCTCGAGTGTTGTTGGTTCTAAGTCCTGGAACTCCCTATCCAGCAACACAGTGAAAGCACCTTTACTTAAAGTATTACTTTGGTTCAAGAAAGAGCTTTATGAAGTGTCTTTGGCTAAGGCCCGAATGAGTATGGAAATCAGAGAGAGAATGATGCTTTCCTGGTATTAATATCATCAAAATCACCTTAATGTATCTCTCAGGTTGTGATTGGTTGGTAAGCAGGACTGCTGAGAGAAAAGGAGAGCAAAAAATCAAAAGAAGACTCCCTATCATCACCAAAACAACTCTGTCTGTAAGCCTTGTGATAGAGCAGAGAAAACATGGAGACAATAAGTTGCTACATTCACTTCCTCATGATCTCAAACATTGACAAATTATTCTGTATATCAGACACCATAGGTTGTTGAACTGCTCTTTCTTACACAGATCATCCAATCAGAATTGTCGTTTAACTGGTTTCCTGGCCAGAGAATAAAGCACGCATTTAAGAGTTTGCAATTCTGCTGCTGCAGAGAAGTGTGCCAATGGCAAGGGGTGGCTGGGGGAGGGTGCCAACAAGAGTAGCACTCTCCTGCCACCTTGTGGAGTCAATTCAGCATGCTGGGTGTTCATTGTTTTCATCCGCTGACACCCCCACACCCTGCAGCCACTAACTATTAGGGTACACGGGGCATCTGTCGTAGACACCTGCTATTTTTCAAATTCTCTTGCTGATGCTTTTGCCTTCACAATAACAGGCAACCTTTTGATGCTGAAAAAAAAATCAGTGAAAAGACAGGAGCTGTAAGAAAAGCAAAATACTTGAAGTTGGAGCCTTTCAATTATTTATTGTACTTCTGACCTAGAAATACTTACGGAGCATGCTAAGGAATAGTTGGATTGAGATGTAGAATTAATTTTCCTTGCATTTTTATTGTAGCTTAATTTACCTACACTTGTTCATGTGTTTATATAATTGTTCAGTGATTTTTTTCAATAATTACGATACATTTCCTTCTGCATTTTTCTGAGAATTTCTTAGATTTTAGTAGCAGGTTTGACACTACTTGAACCTGGCTATTTTATAAGCTAATTGTTATCGCTGGAATTTCATTATCTCTAGTCTGAGTGTGAGACAACCACAACTACATTTTGCTCATCTCTTCTTTGTTCTCTCAGCTCTCTCTTTGTCTGTTTTTTGTTCTTGTAAAATTTAATAAAATGGTTATAAACAATAAGTTTTATGCATCATTTTTGACTTCAGAAGAACCTTTGGATCATAAAAGCATCAGGTTCCAATAGGATGGGTGCACTGAGCTCTTGTGCTTGAATTTTAAATATACACAGCTTCTTATGTAGGGACTTCAGAAAACAGGACTTGGATTGCCAAGAGTAAGAGAGAGAAGTCAACAAAGAATAGCCCACCAGTGTGTAGGAACACAAGTCACAGAAGCAGGAAAAGACCTCTGTATCTCTTATTGTGTATCATTGTCCAGCAGTAACCCTGCATAACATAAACACAAGAGATTCTGCAGTTGTTGGAAATCCAGAGAAATGCTGGAGGAACTCAGCAGGTCAGGCAGCATCTATGGAGAGGAACAGGCAGTTCTCGTTTCAAGCCGAGACTGATGAAGGGTTTCCTCTCCATAGATGCTGCTTGTCTTACTGATTTCCTCCAGCATTTTGTGTGAATAGCCCCACATTCTTTGATTAGTTTAGAAATCTACAGATTCCCATCTTATTTCACTGATGCATTCTCTGCAATGCTCTTTGCTAAAGAATCCTTGTGTGGAATTCCATACTTCCCTAGTACTGGACAGGAGTGTCATCGCAATGGTCTGGTGCTCATGTCTCTAGAGAGGAACTTGTAACCCAAAGGCAAAGAGTTCCAGACTGAGTTAGATACCAGGGTATGTCAGTGCGACCTTATGCATCAGGCAACAAAGTCTTTGTTGAGCTAAATTTCCAGAGGCTAATGGAGGCCAAA
Source organism: Mobula birostris (assembly GCF_030028105.1). Classification (NCBI taxonomy): domain Eukaryota; kingdom Metazoa; phylum Chordata; class Chondrichthyes; order Myliobatiformes; family Myliobatidae; genus Mobula; species Mobula birostris. The sequence continues at coordinate 24,515,828 of NC_092373.1, read as the reverse complement.
TTGGACAAGAGGTGATGAAAATATTTGACACCTATTATAATGGAATAAACTTCCCACAAAATTATTGTCACCAAGTACTCACATAAATGCCAAACTAGGCCATTCAGAACATTTAGAATGATTAGTAGTTATGGTCTTCATAGTAACTTCAGATTCAGATTATCATATGCCCATCAAAATATACAGTGAATTAACAAGCAACGAGGTGCTTTGTGATGGGAAGCCCACAAATTTTGCCGTACATTCCAGCACCAACATAGTGTGCTCATCCTGCTCGTCAGAACAACACAGAACTTAACAAAACAAAACACACCAGGCAACAATGCAACCACAGCGAAACAAGTCACTTTCCTCCCTATCACTCACCGAACCACACACATACACGGTCCTCTAACCCCAGGTCAGGCCACCTTCCCAACCAACTCCTGTTCGCCTGCTGTGAATTTCTGCTTTGGAATTAGATTCTGGCAATCTGGTTCCACCATCGCTAGGGCTGGGAGGTTTTGGCAAGCTTTGTTTCAGTACTGCTTTATTGACTGAGTACTGGAGGTTTGTCAGTTCTTCAAATTAGGTTTACATTTAAAAAATTGCAGTTGTTCTAATAATTTGTTTTTATGTAACATTTTCAACCTAAGGAAATATCAAGCTACACACAAAAAATGCAGGAGGAACTCAGCAGGCCAGGCAGCATCAATGAAAAAAAGTACAGTCGACATTTCAGGCTGAGGCCCTTTGGCAGGACTGATAAAGGGTCTTGACCCAAAATGTCGATACTACTTTTTCCATTGATGCTGCCTGACCTGCTGAATTCCTCAAGTGCCTTTGTGTGTTGCTCCAGATTTCCAGCATCTGCAATCTTTTGTCTCCAGTTCACCATTTCTGCTGTTCAATGCAGACTCTGTGTGCTTATTCGCTAATTTCTTGTCACAGATCTTGTGAAAATCCAAATAACTTCCATCCCCTATATTGTTTTTACCTATTCCTTCTAATGCCTCTTAAAAATAACTCAGATGTATCCAAGCAAAACTTTCCCTTTGATAATGTGATTATTCATTGCTTTACTTTTCCATCTCCAGATCAAATTAGGAATTCTATTATTCTTTTTCTGCAACCAATGATTGGTGTGCTTCCTTTCTTAAATCTAGGCATTGTCAGCTCCTTGCCAGTCTTCTGGCAGTGCATTAATTTGATTGATTTGATTAGTTCTCCGACGATGACAGTTAGATTTATGCAGTTCTTCTGTTGTGCATTGGAAGGTAAGCTGCAAGAAGAAACCTGTGCAGGACGGATTTTAAAATGGGAAAGCTATTGTACTGGGACAGTTCCACTCTCGGCCTTGGAAGTCTGATTCCAGTGGCGCCAGTAGTCATCACAACTGAAGTCTTCCTTGGTTGCACTGGATGACCGTGACTTCGTCTGCGCCTTGTCATGTCCTTTGCTCTCCACAGAGTGTTGCGGAACCGCCTTCCTGGTTGCTGGATCTCACTATTGATCTCAACCACCCAGTCCCTTCGAGCTGACTTCATATGCTAGGGCAGGCATGGCCCTATGAGGCCCACCAGCTACCCTCACCTGGTTTTACCGGTCGAAGCGGTGCACCAGGGTGTGGGCAACCAGCTACTTGGAGCCCCAGGCAAGAGTGGTGTGTCTGGTGGGGACAAAATGTGAGTGAGCTACCCCAGAATGGACAGGTGAAGCCCCTTCACCTGAGGTACTATCCCTCCCTCGACATCCCACAAACCCTGCATCATATTAGAAAATTGTAAATAGGTTTATTAATTTCACACGTACTGAAATTCAGTAACAAAACTTGGTTTTGGATGGCATCCACACAGATCATTTCATCACATCAGTACCTTAAGGTAACCGAAGGGGATGAAAAGAAATATCAGAATGTGAAGTAAACTGTAGCAGTTACAGAGAAAATGCAGTGCAGGCTGACAAGACGGTGCAAGGTGGACTGTATGTTGTGCCACGTTTCTGATTTTTTTCAAAGAATTGTGATGGGAGAGATGGACTTGAGAGGCAACAGCACAGTCAGATACTTGTATGGGATGGAGGTTGGAGATGAGCAATGGTTTGTACAGATTGAAGGTTAATGTGCAACTCCAGCTGTGACTGGTCATGTAATGCATAGTTGTAGCTTCTTTTAAGTAGGCATATACATCCTTAGAAAATATAAAAGTGTGGCAGTGTTGGGGGGGGGGGTGTTGCTGTTGCCACAGAAGAACAATTTGAACATAGAGCAGTAAGCCCATAATAGAACAGTAATCCCATGATGCTGTGCAAACCTATATAAGCCATTTCCACGACAAACCAACCCTTCCCTCCTACACAGCCCATAACACTCCTTTCTTCTTACATCCATGCTTCTAAATAAGGGTTTCTTAAACGTTGTTAAAGCAGCCCCCCTACTAATAAAAGCTGGTACACCATAGGCCTTCTTAACTACCATAATAATTTGCATGGCAACTCTGTGGAATTGGACCTCTGTTGCTCCACACTACTAACAATCCTGCCATTGACCTGTTATTCGGCCTTCATGTTTGATCTGTCCAGGTGTACCACTTCACAATTTTCAAGATTGAATTTATCTGCCACTTTTCTGCCAACTCTGTGTCCTTTCTACATCTTGTTGTAACCCTCAGGAATCTTCTACACTATCCTCCACACCTCCAACTTTTGCAAACTTACTGACCCATCCTTCCACTTTCTCATCCAAGTCACTTCTAAAAATTACAAAATGCAGGGACCTCATAACAGATCCCTACAAAACACCGGTAGTCACCAACCTCCAGGCAGAATACTTTCCATCGACTACCACTCATTGCTGGGTAAGCCAATTCTGAATCTACACAGCCAAGTCTTCATGGGTCACATGCTGCATAGCTTTCTGTGCATGGGCTATCAATGGGAACCTTGCCAAACACCTTACTGTAATCCATATACCGTACACCACACCTACCACTCTACTTTCGTCAATTTGTTTTATCATTTCCTCAAAATACACAATTAGACTCAAGAGGCATGACCTGCCCTTCTCAAAGACATGTTGACTTCCCTAACATAACTACTTCTCTAAATGCTTGTCATTCCTGACCCCAGCATCCTCTTCGATAGTGTGCCCACCACTCATGTAAGACTTACAGATCTGTAGCTTCTTGAATGACAAAACAATATTTGCCATTCCCCAATCTTCCGATACCATTCACTTGATTTTTGGAGGACCCAAATATCATCTTCAATTCCCCAGCAATCTTCTCCCTCATTTCCCATAGTAACCTGGGGTATATCTCATCCAGGAGACTTAACTTTCTTAATGATTTCAGGAGCTCCAACACTACCTCTTTCTTAACCGCGACATGTTCCAGTATATTAGCCTGCTTTTTCACTGACCAATCAATTTGATCAATCAAAGTGAAATGAATTAGAAAGGTAATCTATTCCTTTTTGTTAATGGTGCTGATCCTGAGTCGTATCAGTTTTACACTCCCACATCTATTACCTTTAACAAATAACATTATCTAATAAACCAGGTGAATTAGAAAGCAAATTTATCATTCTTTACGATTTCAGCACTCATCACAGGCACTCATTACCTGTGCCAGGAACCTCTTGGGCATGGGCCTTTTCTACTACATTACATCCAAGTACAGAATTGATGCTGTGTTGATGCTGTAACTCACTTTATCTGAGATACACACACTTCAGTGGGCCAGTTACTCTTGTGCTGCATTATCCCCATGAGCTCTGCTGTGCAGCTTGTTGTATTATTTTCTGACAGTGAGATTCTGTTGATGCCTGCACACCCCTACCGCTTGTCACATCAAATCTTGATCCACAATCCCGGCTTCAGTCTGGTATTCTTAATTTTCAATGCTCTGGCATGGATAGGACCTTCATCATTTTTTCTAGTCGTGCTGCCATGTTCTTGGACTCATGGTTCTCTCTCACAGTCATTTCTGTATTGCCACTTTAGCATTTCTTTTGAACTACTTCAGAGTGCACTGTCATCTCAAAGTCCAAAGTAGATTTATCATCAGGTACGTATGTCACCATATGCAGCCCGCAACCCAAAGATTCAATTTCTTATGGGCATTCACAGTAAACACAAGGAACGCAATAGAATCAATGAAAGACTGCACCCAACAGGACAAACAACCAAACAATGTGAAAGAAGAAACAAACGGTACAAATACAAAAAGAAAGATATAATAATAAATAAATAAATGAGCAATAAATATCAAGAAAATAAGATGAAGAGAACTTGAAATTGACTCCATAGGTTGTGGGAACAGTTCAGTGATTGGGCGAGTGAAGCTGAGTGAAGTTATCCACTCTGGTTCAGGAGCCTGATAGTAGAGTGGTAATAAGTGTTCCTGAACCTGGTAATGTGGGTCTTGAGGCTCCTACACCTCCTAAACACAAAATAATCTGCAGATGCTGGGGTTAAAGCAACACTCACAACATGCTGGAGGAAATCAACAGGTCGGGCCGCATCTGTGGAAAGAATCAGTCAACGTTTCTGGCCGGAACCCTTCGTCAGGACAAAGGGTCCTGACGAAGGGTTCTGGCCCGAGACGTGGACTGATCATTTCCACAGGTGCCACCTGACCTGCTGAGTTCCTCCCGCTTGTTGTGAGTGTTCCTGTACCTCCCTCCTGATGGCAGTAGCAAGAAGCGTGTATGGCCTGAACGGAGGGGGTACAGGATGATGGAAGCTACCTTCCTGTAATGGCACTCCTTGTAAACGTGCTCAGCAGTGGGGAGGTCTTCATCTCTAATGAACTGGGCTATATCTGAAGTGTGTTTAATATTTCAATAATATTTGAGTAATATCGTAAATATATTATTTGGTTAAGTATTCTTTGCTTGTTTGCATAATTCATTATGGGTTAGATGTAAGAAGTACATGAATGGCATATGTCATTACACCAACACATCATATGTGAGCACCTCACTAAAGTAAAAGAAAAGAAAAAGGAAAATTAAGTAGACAAGTATCCTGTATTTTTCCTTCAATTAGTTCCTGGTGTCATGTGTGATGCCAAGCAGAGCTATCGGATGGATGATGCTAATGAGAGAGATAACGGAAGGCAATGGAGAAACATTCAAAATGCTAATAAGAGAGAAGAGAGAGATTAACGAGAAAGAAACACAATTCAGATATTGACAGACCGTTTGCTTTGAACCTGAACTGTTTGAAGTTTGATAGACAGGTGATACCCCAGCAGGGGGATAAAAAGAGCAGGTTTGCTAAGGCATGACACGCCATGAGACCCTGGAAAGAGCAGTGTGCCCCCACAAGTTGGTGAGAGTTTAGAGGACCGGTTCGCGGAAATGGGTCAAAGACTCACAGGGTGTAAAGGTACGATCGGTGGGAACCTGGGGTGTGTGTCCGCCCTTGCCTGGGTGCCGGGTTCACCGCGGAAGAACGATCGTATCCAGAATGGAGGGTTCACAGGCGGTGACCACAGCGGGATCAGAAGACATCAAAAAGTCTGCCCAAAACCAACTGCGAAGACATCAAAAGGTCTGCCCGAAACCAACTGCATCTCTCACTCTCTCTCTCTCTCTCTCTCTCTCTCTCTCTCCAACGGTACAACAACAGCGATTACTTCGAACTGCATTAAACTGAACTGAAATCTGCTTCACTTAAGACTGATCATTTTACCCCTAGACTGCGAGAGAGCTTGGTTGATTCCTATTACCCTTTTTCTGTGTTTTATGTGTGTATTATCATTGCTAACCTGTTACATCTATATCCTTGTGATTAGTGCACTGTATTACCTATTTCTTTAATAAAACTTTATTAGTTCTTAATAATCACAGACTCCAACGAGTGTTCCATTTCTGCTGGTTTGGCAACCCAGTTATGGGGTACGTAACACTGGAATTACAAAACATAACAGTGACGATGAAGAAATGAACTCAAGAGGACAACCTTCCTGTTGAAGCGTAGCACATTTTTCTTCAGAAGGGTAAAGAGATGTTTGACTATAAAAAAGGCAGAAAATGGATGAAATTAAGAAGCAACAAGTATAGCCAAAGATTCATAAACAGTGAATACTGGGTGATAATAATAATAATAATAATAATAATAATTTTTTTTAACAAAGCAGAAATGGCTGGCTATATTGGAAAGATCATTGTGTTCGACTACACAACAGATAACTGGATATTGAACATTGAATGAATTGAGCAGTATTATTAAGTAAAAGAAATCACCAATGACAAGTGAGTGCCATTTTTGCTGAGTGTAATAGGTGGAAAAGCACACACTTTGGTTAGAAGTTCGGTTAGAAGCTCCAACCAAACCAGTCAAAATGCACTTTGCTGATATCGTGAAAGTAACGCAGGAATACTTTGAACCAAGGCCATTGTTGATTGCAGAACACTTTAGGTTTCATAAGTGGAATCAAAAGGAAGGGGAGTCCATTTCAGTGCATGGCTGATGTGAAGAAATAGTGTATTGTAATTTCAGTGATGGGCTTAATGATGCACTGAAGATCGTTCACTTTGTGGAATATCGCAAGAAAGCATTCAAACACTGCTCTGAACTGAAGCACAACTCACATTTAAAAGAGCAGTTGAAATCACTGTATCAACAGAAGCCACAGCCAGAGACATAATTGAGTTACAGTCAGGAATAAAAGTGAGTGTGAACAAAATTGCACTGTCTAAACAGACACCTGCCTGGCTGTACAAATTGCATTACTATTGTGGTAGGGGCTCACATGCACCAGGCCAATGCGGAAAAGAGAAACTTGCAGAAAATGAAACAAAGTAGGACACATATGGAGAGTATGTCGGCAGACAAAAATAAATGGACTGCAAAGGGAAGAGATAAAGATCAAATGTCAAGTTGGATTTCAAAAAGAGTGCTAAGTTGCATGCTGTTGATGAAATATCTGTTAACGTTGATGATGAAAAGGACACAGGACTGGGTTCGTTTGTTCATTATGTGCTGTGTCGTATGATGTGGGCAATCTTGATTGTTCTTGGCAATTTTTTCTACAGATGTGGTTTCCCATTGTCTTCTTTTGGGAGTTTCTTCAAAGGACAGACGACTGCAGCCATTGTGAATACTCTTCAGAGATTGTCTGCCTGGTGCCAGCGCCAAAACCAGGACTTGTGATATGGATCAGCTGCTCATACAACCATCCACCTTCTGCTCCCATGGCTTCATATGACCCTGATCAGGGGGGTGGTTGTAAGCAGGTGCTACACCTTGCCCAAGGGTGTCCTGCAGGCTAGCGGAGGAAGGAGCACCTTACACCCCCTTTGGTAGAGACATTTCTCCACCCTGGCACCCAACAGGACTGGGTAGCCTTGAGATTTACAATGTGAAGACTAACAAGAGACAAGCAATATGAGTTACAGCAGAAGTGAATGGCAAATTAATTAAAATGGAATAGGATACTAGCTCAGCTGTTTCAGTCATTCCACAAAATGTGTTTGAATGGCATTTCAGAGATACTGAACTGAAACATGGAGGCATCCAACTAAGTAAGTACTGGAGAAAAAATAACGCCTGTAGGAATGGCATTCATAACAATAAAATATAACACACAATCTCATTGGACTTCTATGTAGTATAAACAGCATTGTAGGGCTGTGATCAGCTGAGACAACTACGACTTGATTGGAGATCCATCCGTTATTTGCATGCCATATCCCCGGCAGTAGAGTCAGTTGAAAGCAAGTTAAGAAAGGTACTGGTTGATGCCACAGCAATGTTCAAGGATGGCATTGGAAAACTCAAACATATCAGGGCTAAGATAGTGTTAAATGAAAATGTCATACTCAAGTTTCACAAAGCCCACCCAGTTCCTTGTACCATCTATGATAAAGTAGCCAGTGAGCAAGATCACACGGAGGCTGAAGGAATTCTTTCCAAGGTGGAGTGGGGTCCAAGGGCAATGCCAGTGGTCCCAGTAGCCAAGAAGGATGGGTCTGTCATGATCTATGGTGATCTTAAGGTCACCATCAACCCAGTACTGAAAGTATATCTATACCCTCTGCCCAGGATAGAGGATATCTTTGCAAACCTTTCTGGAGGGAAACACTTACCAGCAAAGTAGACTTAGCTGAGGCCTACCAATAGATTGAGAATGAAGAAGAGTCCAAAGTGTTTCTGACCATAAACACTCACAATGGGCTTTACTGCTATACTAGACTTATTTTTGGAATAGCACCTGCACCCTGGTAGAAAGTCATGGACCAAGTGTTGCAATGCTACCCAGACACTCAGTGACATCTGGATGACATCTTTGTTACCAGTGAGGATGACAAGGAACATCCTCAAAATTTGAAGACAGTGTTAAAAAGATATGAAGATTACAGGCTCAGAGCACCAAGCAACAAATGTAAATTCTTTAAACCAAGCATCACTTACTGTAGTCATACTATTGTCATACAAGGTTACAGAAGTATGCTGAGAAAATTCAAGCAGTGTTGGGTCCCCAAGGACAACAGACATGTCACAGTTGTGGTTCTTTTCAGGATTTGTCACTTACTATAACAGATTCCTGCCAAACCTGGCTACTGTGTTCCACTCCTTGAACTCATTACTATAGATCGGGCAGAAATGGCAACGGACAAAGTAACGTGAGGTGGCTATTCAAAGGGTAAAGGAAATGGTGAGGGCAGATACTGTACTCACACATTATGATCCACCTTGTCCAGTGTAGCTTGCCTATGACGCCTTGTCTTATGGTATAGGTGCAGTCACGGCACGTGGCCAAGTGGTTAAGGGGTTCGTCTAGTGATCTGAAGATCGCTAGTTCGAGCCTCAGCTGTGGTAGTGTGCTTGTGTCCTTGAGCAAGGCACTTAATCACACATTGCTCTAGTTTGTGTGAAGAGTGGCGCCCCACACAGACTTCCAATCTGTGCCTGGTAAGGCATGAAAATGCCCGACGCAGGCCTCTCATGGGCTGAGTTGACATTCCCTCCCCCCATGGCACATTCCATGAGTGACGGAACTGAACACCCCATAGTCTTTGCATCACCTTCAGTACTGCTGCTGAGGAAATTTACACACAGATTGACAGGGAGACCTTGAGACTGGTTTGGGGTGTAAAACATTTGAACCAGTACCAGTACGGGGGGAGAGTTTACCCTTATTACTGATCATCAACCACTAATGTCGAGCTTCAACCACAGAAGCGTGTTCCATTAATAACAGCAGCGCAGATGCGGAGGTGGGCTCTGTTTCTTGGAGGACATAATTACAAGATTGAATTCAAGAGGACAACTAATCATGAAAATCCTAATGGATTGTCCCGTTTATCCTTCAAAAATTGGCAAAAGAGAACACTCCTCTTGATGCAGTCTCCCTAATGCAAATCAAAAGTTTCCCTATTACGGGAGAGAGAATCTAAAGCGAAACAAGAAAAACCCTCACACTGCTTCAGATACACATTTTCACCCAAAATGGCTGGAATGGCAGCAGACATTCCATTGCCCCATTTTTACCAGTGCTGGGATGAACTTGCTGTTGATGGGGGTTGCCCTACGTGGGGATTGAGAGTTGTTTTACTATCCAAGCTGAGAGCTAAAATGTTGGAGGAGCTATATGCGGGTCACCTAGGTGTGGTCAAAATCAAAGAGTTTGCTTGAAGCTTTGCATGGTGTTTGAGATAGATGCGTAGATTAAGAAGCTTGCCGCGAACTGTTTGGGATGCTAATGTGTCCAGAAGATGCCAAGAGCAGTGCCTCTCCATCCCTGGGAATGACTTGCATTGCCTTGGCAGAGGACTGATGTGGATTTTGCCAGTCCATTCATGGGCACAGATTCTTTGGTAGTAGCGGATGCAGCTACAAAATGGCCAGAAGTTTTCCCTATTAGCCTCACATACTGCAGATGTGTTGAGAAGCCTCTTCTCAAGGACTGGAGTTCAAGAACAGTCAGTGACAATGGACCGCAATTTGTTGCGGAGCGGCCTCAGTCATACCTGAAGGTGAATGGAATAATTCATCTGCAGTGTACACAAATGGCTTGGTGGAAAGGTTTGTACAGAGTCTAAAGAACACACTGTGAGCAATGTCAGCATAGCATACTACACTGAATCAGGACCTCATCAATTTCCCCTTTGCATAGCACATTGCTGCATGCTCTACAAAGAACAACTCCGAAGTTGTACTGTTCCTGGGTCCTCCTTTGCGCTCACATGTGGATCTCCTCAAACCCAGTCTCAGCAGGAGAAACAGCTGAGACAAACTGAGGGCTCCCTAAGCAAGAAGGTTCAATGTTTCACTCCCAGACAAGCAGTCCTGGCGAGGGACTTCAGAGGTGATCAAAAGTGGGTACTTGGAAAGACTAAGGACAGAATTGGACCACTTCTCTACACAGTGGAGATTGCCTCTGCTGTCATCTGGAGATGACACGTCGATCAGTTGAGGAGAGCAGAGTCAAATGCTTGAGAAGAAAGGTGTCTAGAGCTGTCAGAACCACTTCCTACAGTCCCAGAGTCAACTCCTACAACCACCACTGTGGAGGCCCCAGAATCTGAGATTGTTGCAGAGCTACAAGTTTCACCTGCCAAGCAGAGTGACCCCACCCCCTGTCAGGAAAGACATTATCCCACAAGAGTACGAAGCTCTCCACAGTAATTAAGTCTTTAGGCCTGAATCGGACAAGTATGCTTTGGATGTCTATACAATAGTTGCATTATATAGTATACTCTGTATATATACTGTAATGACTTGAGAGCAATATGTCACATATTTCAGTTGAGATACATTCTGTATTGTTGCAGTTTATAGCTAAGCAGGAAGGAGTGTAGCGTATTTAATACTTCAGTAATATTTGAGTAATATTGTAAATATATTGTTTGATTAAGCATTCTTTGTTTACATAATTCAGGAGGGAGGAGAAGATGGCAGCGTGACGCAGCGCGCGCAGCGGTTCTGAATAAATATCATATGTGTAACTAGGGGGCCGTGCACAATCTGGATTTGATGGAGACAGCCGTGAAAAGCACGGAGGAACACCTGGAGTAACTTCTGAAATGCCTGCTTTGCTGCTGCTGCTACTGTGCGATCGAGAATCTCCGGAGACGAAGGCCCCAAATCCTTGGCTTTGCCTATTGCCTGTTGCCGGGGCCGGGGTCGAAGCGCTCGGCAGAGATGGTGCTCGGTGCTCAGTGTCGGAGAGCTGGTCGGAGGCTCGGAGCTTTTGGACGCACTCGGAGTCGGACTGTAGTCGGATGCTTCCAGTATGCTGCATCGGCAAGTTGGCGGTGCTGGAGGTTTACCGTCTGCGTGAGATGATGGAACTTTTGAGAGACTTTGAGACTTTTACCATGCCATGGTCTGTTCTTATCAAATTACGGTATTGCTTTGCACTATTGTAACTATATGTTATAATTATATGATTCTGTTAGCTATTAAGTCGGTTTGTCATGTGCTTTCGTGATATCATTCTGGAAAATCATTGTATCATTTCTTAATGCATGCATTACTAAACAACAATAAAAGAGGACTGCATGTCCTCATAATCTAAATCGAATTCATTATGTGTTATATGTAAGAAGTATGTGAATGGCATATGTCATTACATCACCACGTCATATGTGAGTGCCTCATTAAAGAATAAAAAGAGAGAAAAAAACTAAGTAGACAAGCAACACACATCAAAGTTGTTGGTGAACGCAGCAGGCCAGGCAGCATCTCTAGGAAGAGGCGCAGTCGACGTTTCAGGCCGAGACCCTTCGTCAGGACTAACTGAAGGAAGAGTGAGTAAGGGATTTGAAAGTTGGAGGGGGAGGGGGAGATCCAAAATGATAGGAGAAGACAGGAGGGGAGGGATGCAGCCAAGAGCTGGACAGGTGATTGGCAAAATGGATATGAGAGGATCATGGGACAGGAGGTCCGGGAAGAAAGACGGGGGGGGGGAACCCAGAGGATGGGCAAGGGGTTTATACAGAGGGACAGAGGGAGAAAAAGGAGAGTGAGAGAAAGAATGTGTGTATAAAAATAAGTAACAGATGGGGTACGAGGGGGAGGTGGGGCATTAGCGAAAGTTAGAGAAGTCAATGTTCATGCCATCAGGTTGGAGGCTACCCAGACGGAATATAAGGTGTTGTTCCTCCAACCTGAGTGTGGCTTCATCTTTACAGTAGAGGAGGCCGTGGATAGACATATCAGAATGGGAATGGGATGTGGAATTAAAATGTGTGGCCACTGGGAGATCCTGCTTTCTCTGGCGGACAGAGCGTAGGTGTTCAGCAAAGCGGTCTCCCAGTCTGCGTCGGGTCTCGCCAATATAAAAAAGGCCACCTTGGGAGCACCGGACGCAGTATATCACCCCAGTCGACTCACAGGTGAAGTGTTGCCTCACCTGGAAGGACTGTTTGGGGCCCTGAATGGTGGTAAGGGAGGAAGTGTAAGGGCATGTGTAGCACTTGTTCCGCTTACATGGATAAGTGCCAGGAGGGAGATCAGTGGGGAGGGATGGGGGCGGGGGGGGGGGCGAATGGACAAGGGAGTTGCGTAGGGAGCGATCCCTGCGGAATGCGGGGGGTGGGGGGAGGGAAAGATGTGCTTAGTGGTGGGATCCCAAGTAGACGAGTATCCTGTGTTTCTCTTTCAATTAGTTCCTGGAGTTACAAAACATAGCAGTATCCATTACTTTTTGTAGGCTTTTTTGTTCTAGCCACACCAGGCCATGATACAACCAGTCTATATACTTCCCACCACACACTTATAGAAGTTTGTCAAAGTTCTAGACGACATGCCGAATCTTTGTAAACTTCCCTGTGCAGCTTTTTGTATTATTTTCTAACAGTAAGATTGCATTAATATTCTGCTATGCCTACAAAACTCCACCGATCTGATTTGGCTCGTCACATTAAATCTTGATCCACAATCCCAGCTTCAGTCTGGCATTCCTAATTTTCAATGTCCCTGGATAAATTGAATCTTCATCATTCTTTCTAGTGGCGCTGCCATGTTCTTTGACTCGTAAATCTATCTCCCACTGTTATTTCTGTATTGTCACTTCAGTATTTCTCCTTGCACTACTTCAGATTTCAGTACTACCGTTGCATCTTTCTGTCATTTTGCATTCATCACTGTATTTATTGTTGGATTTATTATGACTATATATGCTGTTTCCTCTGTGATCTTCTTACAAGCAAGGAGTTTTATTGCACCTTATTGCACATGACCATCTGTACAGGCTTTTAACGCAGAGTGTGTCTAACTGGAAGAAGATGGCACCAACAAAGCCCCCAAGGGCAACCTCCTCCAGATGGTCATGAAACTACTTCTTTCACTTCTTTTACATCTTCTTTTTCTTTCAAAAGAGGCTCTGCTACTGTTGGAACCTGTGGTCTACATTTCAGTGGGGTGTTTTCAAGCTGATTGGGCGATATGGCACTTTGCTGTCTCTGAGGCTGGCATGCGTCCTCAAGGCCAAGAAGCCTGGAGCTCATGGTTGACTCCATTTTGCATTGATCTTACTGATTAAAGGGTGGAGGAGGACTGAAGTCATTGCGGTGTGAGTGGAAGGTGAGCGGGTGTTCAGTGCCGTATACCAGCCTCTCGCTTGCTGCTGTTGCAGGAGGAAGGTGTCTCCGTGTGATGCTGTCTCCCTCCCTCTCGTCTGCTGCTCCTGGACGTATGATCTCCTTCTCACGCAATGCTACTGGAGGGTGGTGCCACACTCCTGAGTCTTGGGCAAGGTTTAATCAATGCATTTGTGGATTAGACTCTATACTTCATGTATGATGTGTTTCTGGTTTCTGATCGCTCCATTTTTTTTTGCTATTTTGTGTGATTTTGATTGGGGCGGCCACAGGTAAAGAACGACACATTGCTAGTTTGAATTAGAATTGAGCTGAAACTGAATATGCCTGAACACTTTCGATGACATTCGTGATTTTTCTTGTGTTTTTTTGCCATTGACGTGATTTGTGTTTTTTTTCACGTGGTTGTGGTGGGGGGGGGGGTGGTGTCTGACGTTTTCTTTGCACAGGTTCCATTGTGTTTCTTTGTTTCATGGCTGTCTATGGGAAGGCAAATATCAGGATTGAATACGGCATACATAATTTGATAACAAATGTACTTTGAACTTTGAACTTGCTAATTATTGGCATTCTAGAAAATGATAGACACTGGAATAGGTTTTGGAAGCGAGCTTCAAGTGAAAGATAAGCCCCTATCTTGCTGAATAGTGGAATGCGTTTGAGTGTGCATAAGGGACAGACATGTAGCATAAGGTTAGTGCAACACTTTACAGCGCCAGCGATCGAGATTTAATTCTTGTATAGTGTTTTCATGTTCTTCCCATTGGTTTTCTCTGGGTGCTCCAGTTTTCCTCCATATTCTAATGAAATACGGGTTAGGGTTAATGAATTGTGGACGTGCTACGTTGTCATTGGAGGCATGGTGACATATGCGAGCTGCCTCCAGCACAATTCACAGACTGTGTTGGCCATTGACACAAACTGCACATTTCATTCAATGTTTTGATGTACATGTGACAAACAAAGCTAATCTCTTTCATCTCCAGCCTAACCCCATTTCCATTGCTCGTGCTCTTAAAATCCAATCTAAAGTGGGCCAAAATCTACAGAATATACAGTACATTATATCTATGGTAATATTCTGTGGAGCAATATGAGCACTGGACTGTGTGCTTGCCCCCAGCACATGCTGGTTGTTAATGCAAATGACACAATTCACTGTATGTTTCAATGTACATATGATAAATAAATACAAATAAATAATCTACTACCATAGGCCTTCAGACTTTGCTTATTTAGGTTTTTCAATTCTGTGTGTGTCAGTTTGTTGAAAATGTGAGAGAGAAACAGGCAGCTGACACCAAGAGCACACAACAAGCAAATGGGTACCGCCATAACCAATTACATTAAAGAATTATAATGTTAACTGAATAATAAATCAGCTGTATGTCTGTGGTTTGGCTTATTGGGTGAAACTCCTTTCAGAGATAATGTGATTCGATTATAATCACACCCCTTTTGTGATCAGAAGATGGTACAAAATAAAATAGCTTCACCCATTGGTTGTGGTTCCAAAGGTTGTCATTGCCATGGTGGTAGCGGGGATAAGCTCTCACCAACTATAAAGTGCTCCAAATGGCATGTGTCTCAAACAGCCTCTGACAACCAAGTCCAACTCTTAGCCTTCACATGTGGCTTAGCTACTAGGCCCAGTAGAACTGTTTCTCCTGACAAGAGAAGGGGCAAAGGTGGACCACTGGCGCCTCAAAACCAGTTGCCTCGGGCAGGTGGGGCTCATCAGCTTTGGATGGCAGCCTGCCTGGGAGATAGTCTGTGAGCCAGGACCCCAAATTTAGGCCACCGGTACCATCGGGGGGGAATAATTCTTATAGTGATATTTGGCAAGGTATACTCCCCTAGTGCTAGAAAATAAATGATAGAATTGCAGCAGTGGTAGCTTCCTGATGGGAAAGATAGTGCTCAAACCTCCATACCGGATCAACTAGAGTGGCTTCTTGTTGGACTACTCACTGGAAATCCTGACACCAAGACTCTTTGAACACAGAGAGTTACTGCTCTGGTTCAGTCAATTAGTCAGGACATAATAAATGCTCTGACATGTGGTCAACATAAACCACCAAAGCACCCTCCACTTCCTTTTGCAGTAAAAACACTGACGGGTAACACTGAGCTCATCCAAACACTGAACAGGCTTGGGCATGAGGTGTCTTACTCCTGTAACGCTCAGTTATATTGGCTCGTATATGTCTAGGGGAAATCCCACCCAGCACCTGCCTCAACGCTTCCCACTGAGTCGGTTGCTGCACCACTGCCGTCCGAATCAATCCCAAACATCAATCATCAGCCAGCACACCCAGTACGTTTTACCAAGTACACTTCATAGATATTACTAAGTCTATGACATTAATATAAATTCGATACAGAAAAGGAAGTAAGGAAAAAAAAAAGAGGCACCAGACTTATCAAAGTCCAAGTCCTTCGTGCACAGCCGTTGGAGCTCAATCAATTCCTGACGACCACCTGGATCCTGTCGACTCGCGGCTCGGGACCACCCAAAGTAATCGACTTCAGCCCTTCTACATGTCCGCCATCCTCCCTGTCTCTTCTCCGACTCCCCGCCAAAAACCCCGTCCCCAGTCATATGAGACAGCATTATCATCCGAGAAAAACAATACATGAACACTCATTGGCTAATAGCACCCTGCTAACTGTATTAACCCAAGCAACTGTCTAGCTAGAGACTTTCTCAGCATTTAACATAACAAAGAAGCATTCCCAAGTATAACATAACAAAGAAGCCATTTTAAATTTAACATACAAAAAAGAAAGACCCCATACACTCCCAACTTGAAGAGAATGACACTGCTCTGTGTCTCCAAAAGCTAGCAACAGCCTCCAACCAGAGAGTTGTACTTCCAGTCTCCATCAAGCCTCATGTCTTCACTAATCTTGCATGGGACAATATTGATAGACTTGAAACTCTCACTGGAAAGGGTACATCACATAGAGTCAGTGGCATAGTGGTACAGGCCAATGTCTATGGACCACATCTGCCAAGAGCTGAGGTTCCACACATTGAAAAACTGAAGCAGAGATCAGTCACCATTGAGGACCAAGAACTGGAAGTAATGTAGCAGGTGCATGTGTGGGCCCACAGCCTCTCCCAACCAGGGAACACTGTGTCCAGGAAACCAAGGAAGCGTGCAAGAAGAACCTGGTGTGGTCACTTGCAAGGCAAACAGATCCAGAGAATCAGACAACCCCAAGCTGGACTGGTTTTAATATCAGCACCAGGGACCAAGAACCAATCTCACAAGATGTTGTTGGGTATCTGCCAACCATCAATTCACCAGCCACAGAGTTGACCACAGTATTTGAAATCCTGAATCAACCAGAGGTACTCAGGAAGGAACTTCATCTAGAAACAATTGTGGTCGTCATAGATCAAGCACTCTATGCAAAAGCCACTGAAATTGCCTGGAAGCACAAAGAGCACTTCTCCAACATTTTTCTCAGGATGGGGACATTCCATACCATAAGTAATGCCTTAGCCATCCTAGGAAAGCGATTTTGGTATGCTGGTCTAAAGGATTATGCGTAGAGGCTGGAATTGTCGCGGAGGGATCCATCAATGGAGTCCTTGATGCTAAACACTTCGATTGTGCTGTCAGGGTCCACAAGTACATCTATGAAGCACTGATGAGACTCACATGGGCAGAGTTCACACCGTGGGTTGAGGACAATGTTCCAGAGAGGAGTGAGATGATCAAATCATTCTTAGACCATGTGAACGACATGGCCAGTGACTTGAACCAACAGAAGTTGAACAATCTGCTGCAAGTCCACTCTTAGCTGAGCTGATAACCCTATGAACAGACTTTCTGGAACACCTCCAACACAACAATGGAGAGCTATCTGCATTCTGCACATGGTAGAGAACGTAGTACTTGGGCTTCTGTGCGCCTCTCGTGAGGGGGACTGGGAATTGCACCATGCAAGGACTGCTTAACAAAACATACACGGCAAGCCAGCTACCAGGCTGGTATATGGAGAAGATGTTTGGAGAAGGAGCCACAAGCGCCAAGCCCTGTTGGCAGAGGATGGAAGATGGAGAGAGAAGAGGAAGCTGAACAGTTGGTGGTGCACTGTATGGAAGGCTAGCCAGCACCCGATGCCGTCCTGGATCTACTGGCCTGTAACGGTCCAAAAAAAATGTTCACTCCCAAGATGTATGTGTGTTGCAAATGGCCTCAGGTGTACTGACATGTGTAGACTGGCAGACTGTGAGAACCAGGCATCCACCTCAGAGAGTGTGGAAAGTTCAGATGAAGATGTGGAAGACGTGGAAGACTTGGAAAATCATTATGATTTTAATAGGTTATGAAAGTATGGAAAGCAGTCTTTGATTAAATATATTCATTTTACACCCAAATGGGCCTAGTTTATGGTTGTGTGGAACCCCACTTTTGAATTGTACTGTAATTCTATATGCTAAGCTTAAGATTGTTTTGATTTGATACAACAATATGGATAATATCATGACATTGATAAAACTCCAGAAATCTCTCCAAATGAGGATTTTTACCTTTTGGGCAGTGGAGTAACATTTTCTGCTGTACTGATGTTAATATGGAATATATACAAAAAGTGATTACTTATTTGAATTCCTGAATAAATTCTCTACAAATCCATGTGATTATATGTGTCCCAGGGTTTTTATTGACTCTTCCAACATAAACAACATACAAACATTTTTCTAAAAATGAAATGATTCACTCGACTGAAATTGGGCACTGTACTGCGAGTGCCACCAATAACATAGTTCTCAATATAGAATTTTATAACATTTGATGAAAAGTGCTTGAGCTCAGCTATCATTGTGACAAATTTCAATGTTGAGGGATCACTGATGACAAAATACCACTAGGTTGGATATATATGTTGTACTTTATATTGGCCACTTTTCAGAAATGCTTATTTTAGGGTAGTGTTATAAAATGCATGATGGCACACATAAAGCTACCACTGATGCAATGCTATCATATATTTTCTAACTCTAGAGATGTATACCTTGCCAAAAATCACCATGAGCATTATTCCCCTCAGATGGTACTGACCAACCCTACTGGCTCACGGACTAAGAAGGAAAACTCTGATTATAAACCTCCGCTGCCTTGCAGCCACACCCACCCACAGGAAAGGCTTCAGGAGTAAACTCCAAGGAAGAAATCCGGAACTGGGTTCCCTAAGGCAGTTTGGTGTCATTTACAACTTCACTCTGGTAACCTCTGCGATGACACTGGTGCCAAGCTGAATCGGCGCCTGCCCTTCCCTTGGACTACATCAGTGATGTGGAGAGGGGGTACCCACTGCATGGGAAACAGCCAGTTCTTCAAATTTTCCCTCCCAGTTTTGCACCCTGGAGAGGACACAGTCCACCAGAGGTGCAAACCCATGATCCCCTGGGATCGATGGCTGCCTACTACTACCTATTAGGAAATCAAGAAGGGTCTCGACCCGAAACATCAACTCTTTATTCCTTTCCATTGATGCTGCCTGACCATTGGATCATGATACCATGAAACACAGGAGCAAAATTAGGCCGTTCAGCCCACCGCATCTTCTCCACCATTCCATCATGGCTGATTTATTATCCCTCTCAACCTTATTCTTCTGCCCGCTCCCTGTAACCTTTGCCAACTTTACTAATCAAAAACCTATCACCTCCGCTTTAAATATACCAAAAACTTGGCCTCCACAGTCGCTTGTGGCAATAAATTCCACAGATACACCACCCTCTGGCTAAAGAATTTCCTCCTCATCTCTGTTCTAAAGGAACATCCCTCTATTCTGAGGCTGTGCCCTCTGGTCCTAGACTCCCCACTATAGGAAACATCCTCTCCACATCCACTCAGGCTGTTCAATGTTTAATAAATTTCGTTGAGATTCCCCACATCCCCATTCTTCTAAACTCCAGTGACTACAGGTTCAGAGCCATAAAACACTTTTCATACAGTACGGTAGCACTTTCATTTCTGTAATCATTTTTGTAAACCTCCTCTGGACCATCTCTGATGACAGTAATTTTTTTTAGATAAGGGGCACAAAACGGCTCACACTACTCCAAGTGCAGTCTGACCAATGCCTTCCCAAGCCCCAGCAAAATATCCTTGCTTTTATATTCTAGTCCTTTTGAAATGAATGCTAACATTCCACTTGCCTTCAAACTGATTTAACCTGCATGTTAATCTTCAGGGAATCTTGCACAAAGACTTCCAAGTCCCTTTACACTTTTGATTTCTGAATTTTCTCCCCATTTAGAAAATAGTCTCATGCCTTGAATCCTTCTACCAAAGTGCATGACCATATACTTCTCTATATTATATTCTGTCTGTCGTTTCTTTTCCCATTCTCCTAATCTGTCTAAATCCTTCTGCAGATCCCTGCTTCCTCAACATTATCTACCCCTCCACCTACCTTTGTATCATCTGCAGACATGGCCATAAAACCATCAAATCTGTCATCTGAATCACTGACATATAATGTGAAAAGAAGCAGTCCAACCACCAACCCCCATAGAACACTACTAGGCACTGGCAGCCAACCAGAAAAGGCCCCCTTTATCCCACTCTCTGCTCCTGCCAGTCAGCTATGCTAGTATCTTTCCTTTAATACTATTATCTTGCTTAGCAGCCTCATGTGCGAAAGTTTGTTGAAGTGTCAAAGGCCTTTTGAAATTCCAAGTAAGCAACATCCACAGACTCTCATTTGTCTATCCAGCATTTTGTGTGTGTTCACCCATTATGATGCATGCTATGAGTTTTATTTGACTTTTGAAGACTTAGAATAGCACCATAACTTGTACTGTGCTGAGAACTGGTTATATTCTTATCCAGTGTCTTGTTTCAGGTTTCTTGCTGTCATGTGAGTAACTGGTAGAGGTGTCCCCTTCCCCACCACCCACCCTCTCTATATCATAATCATTATCCTCTATTCATTGCATCTGACACCCCCAGCTCCTGGTAATAAACCAATGGAAAGAAAGAGAAGAAATGAAGTGTCTGTGGTGTACAACATTTACTTCACAGCCTCACGGACATTTTGAATGCTGCATTTGAACAGTGTTTTGCTTTGCATGCATTCACCTGACAACGTCATTGAAATCTTCTAAGGTCAATCACCCAAGTATCCTGCTCTCAGTGCAATTGCTCGGACACCATTCAGAAAGAGGGCTTGCTTTTTATGCAGATCCCAGAAGGAGGTCCAAAAGCTTTTTGGGACCGAGATAAAAGAAACATTTTTTACTCAGAGGAGATAAAAATCCTAGGAATCCTTGTTGATGCTAAGTTGATGACTATACCAAAGCTGAGAATGATGGTTCATGGACCTGAAGGAGTCAGAAGAGGAAAATGAAGTTAATGTTTAGCCTTGTTCCAATTGAATTATCTGTCCTTGTTCCTAATTTTCACATTTTTTTACTGCCGGGCAGATATTTTTGTAGAGTAGAGACCACTGAAATGAAAGTTTTTCTATTGCCTGATTTCAGCCCAGATGAAGGGTTTCAACCTGCAACAACAACTGTCCATTTCCCTCCACAGTTGCTGCCTGACCCATTGAGTTCCTCTTAGCATCTTGTATATCGCTCCAGATTTCAGCATCTGCAGGTTCTCGTATCTCTGCCTGATTTCATTTCATTTGTTGTCACCGCAAACTAACATTTGCACTGAGTGCAGGTAAAGAAAATCTGCTCTGGGCCTAAACCCTTGATTTTAATATGGTAAGGTTGCAGGGATGGTATTGGGAAGAAAGATGAGGACAGCACCCCTATAGGTTTGGAGTGAAAATTCACCAAATTAGTACAAAATAAGTACAGCAACTGAACTAGGTGAGCAATAACCAGCACCCACCCTAGTAATAAAAGTTTAATGCTCAAGTAGATCTTTTGCTTGTTGATGGATCTCGTTTGCTTTTATTTTGATTCTGGAATTCAAAGTTTAAAGTAAATTTTATTATCAAAGTACATATATGTCACTATATACAACCCTGAGATTCATTTTCCTGCAGGCATAGTCAGCAAATCTATCGATAGCAACTATAACAGAATCAACAAAACTTCAACTAGCATGCAGAAGACAACAAAGTGTGCAAATGCTAATATAAATAAATAGCAGTAAATAATGAGAAGATGAAATAAGGAGATAAAGTGTCCTAAAAATGACATCATTGGTATTGGAACACCTAAATAGTTGGGCAAGTGAGTGTAGTTATCCCCTTTGTGCAAGAGCCTGATGAATGTGGTTAATAACTATTCTTGAACCTGGTGGTATGAGTCCTGAGGCACTTGTACCTTCTACCTGCCAATATTTATCATTATTCCTTTTTGAGGGGAGAGTACAGCCGTAATGTGAATCTAGGCAGCATGTGGAATTGAACTTGCCTCTCAAAATGTCTTGAGTAGAAGATTGCGAGGAATAAATAAAAAAAAGAAAACTTTCAGAAAACATACTGATAATTACTAAAATGTAACTAAACCAATGAACAGCTGCAACAGAGCCACTAATAATACTATCTGACGTCCGATACTTTGTTAATGGAAACATCACCATATTTGTAAATATTCCTTCCAACAAATGTCACTTATGCCTTCATGTCGGGACAGTGTGGGAGTGTTGAACAGACTGCTTTTCTCACTCACTTGTACTTTCATTTCACACTCGCTATTTATTGTTCAGCCACTTATACTTGGCCCTTGTTTCAAAGGCTATCTCTGGATCAGTAACAGACTCACTATTGCCTCTATCTGTTCAAGGACACAGAGAGAGGAGTTAGTTGGGAAAACTCATGTCACATTTAAGGTACTCTATGACCTTGTTTAAAAAGAGGATCCAAATTAAAGACACGATCACCAATCTGGAGAATCATAAACACTCGGTACTTGAACAGAGTGATGGAGATGAGGGCTGAGAGAGAAATGTGAAAGATGCTTAATTATAGATTGTCCCCTGCAACTCAGAATGTTTGATTTCTAACTTTTTTGTTCCAATTATCAACCTAAAGTGTTAATTCTATTTCTTTTTCTACAGATGCTGCCTGGCCTGCTGAGTATATCCACCATTTTCTGTTTGTGTTTCAGACTTCCAGCAGCTACAGTTTTTCTTACCTCAATAACTGCTAAAAAATCAGTGACATTTTGAAGAAGAAGCTGTTCTTTTGAATTTAACCAGCAACCAGAATCCTCTTCTGCTTGAGAGAAGCTTCCAATAACAAGCGGCATGGTAGTGTGGTGGTTGGCGCAATTGCTTTACAGCACCAGCGATCAGCAGTCGGGGCTTGATTCGTATGGTTGCCTGAAGAGAGTTTGTACGTACTACTCATGACCACGTGGGCTTCCTCTGTGTCCTCCGGTTTCCTCACACATACCAAAGATGAACAGTTAGGGTCAGTTAGTTGTGGATATACTACATTGACACCGATCATATAGCAACACTTGCAGACTGTCCCTGATACACCCTTACTGATTTGATTTGATGAAAGCAGCGCATTTTACGGTATGTTTCGATATATGTGTGACAAATAAAGCTACTCTTTAGTGATCAGTGATTTGGCAATCACCACTTTATTCAGCCATATCTTAGCAGAAGAAGGAGATGATTTTATCCTTCTCCCCCATCCCGTAGCTTCATGGTACATTTGCAATCTTCACTTCTCTTGCTCCTAATGTCCAAAGATCTATTGCCCTCTGCAATGAACATACTGGGTTATGGCACATCCAAAGTTCTCCTTGGCCGATGATTCCCTTCATTCATCCTCCTCCTCATTAAGGGTCTGGCAGCATTAGCCCTGACACTCTCAATTCCAAGGATCCTGATGCTACCCTGACCTCAGATACTATCTGTGTGGAATTTGCCTAGTCTCTCTGTCTGACCCTTTAGGCTTCCCCTAGGTGCTCCAGTCCTCTTCCATATTCCAAAGCTATTGACAATTACCCCTGAGTGTAGAAAACTGGCAAAATAATGAAAAGGGGGTTGATGGGTATGTGAAAGAATAAATCGCAGGATTACAGGGGAAAACTTCGGGGGTGGAACGAAGTGATGATGGTACTAAACGGTGACCCCTTTGCTTGCATCTTCAGAACCAGCTCTATTTCTACCTTTCTTATCTTTTTTTCCCTTTTCAAGGTTGTTTTGAAGAACCTGACCTGGAGTTACTTCTCTGACTTTGGTTCTTTGCAGGAATGGGAGCTGCTCTCAGGGCCTCTCGACCGGCCGCTTTTTGATATCTCATGGACGCATCCTGGAAGACTAGTGCGCCTTCTGGGTGCTGAATTTTCGTGGCTCTGGAGACAGGCTGATTCAAGGCCAGTGCCCCCGACTGAAGCGTCGCGGGAGAACACAGAACATCAGGACTAGTGGATTAACTGCCACGGGCTGCGTGTCTAGAGACCTGGGTCTTGGGGCCAACTCTCTGGGTGCAGAGCTCTGAAAAGGCGAGGCAACAGACTTTTAACATCATAAATCAGAGAGATCTTTGCTATGTCTCCCCTCTCGCTGTGAAACTGGGACACTTCTTTTTCCCTTATTAGGCAGACAGAACCTGTGGCATGTCGAGTTATCGGATGAGCAAGTAGTCTGGAGTACTGCAGTTCTGTGGCTTTATTGATGCTTTCCTGCATGCTTGAGTGCTCGCGGGGTGGGCACCGATGCTTTTTTGCTGGTGGGGGGGTTGTTGCCTTGCCGCTGCTTGTGTGTGGGAGGGGAGAACTGGGGGATGGAGAATGGGGGTTCAAACGTTTAACTGTCATTCATTCTTTGGGGGCACTTCTCTGTTTTCGTGGATGTTTGCAAATTAAAAAAGAGTTTCAGGATGTATATTGTAAACATTTCTCTGACATTAGGTACTATTGAAACCTATTGGAATGATGGGATTGTTCTTCTGGGAGCCGGCATACATATGATAGGTTGAATGGCCTCCTTATGTGTTGTTAACTCCCCACCCTTGTTCTAAACTCACCAGCTAGGGAAATTTATGTCAAGTTCTCTCAGAATCTTATCGGCACTAATGTACTCACCTTTCATTCTTCTAAATTTCACTGAATTTACTCCAATCTGACATAATCTCATAGAATTTTCCCCACAACCTGCCTCTCATCCCATGACTGAATCCATTTAATATGTTCCCCTTCATCTTAGACAAACATACTCTTCCATGGGCACAGAGATTAAATCTGTGCAGAGTACTCTGGGTTATATCGGACCGAACCTCTGTATAACCAAGTAAGGTTTCCTCTCTCCAATGCTCCGGTCTCTGATGCAGTTTAGATTCACACACAATTTGTCTTCAATATTGTCCGCTGTGTGCATAATAGATTTTGCTTTTGAGAAGCAGCAGTCTGAGATCCCTGCAAACAGTCTCAGACATGTGAAAATGGGCACAGAAATTTCTTAGCATTTTAAAAATATTAAAACATGGAGCATAGAACAGCACCGTGCAGGAAAAGGCCTTTTAGCCTCTGACACCCAAACTGATCATGAAGCTAATCTAAACTAATCCTAGCCGTCTGCGTTAGATCCCTTTATTCCCTGCCTGCTCAGATGTCTTTCTGAATGTTCATTAAACCTTGCTATCACATCTTCAAAAGGCAATGCCTCAAAGATTCAAAGTACATTTATTGTCAAAATATGTATGCAGAATACAGTCTTGAGATTTGTATTCCCCAAAGACAGCCAGGAATCAAAGGAAACTATGGAACCCATTCAAAGAAAAACATCAAACCTCCCACCCCACACGCAAAAAAATAAACTGCATAAATGGCAACAAAAATCGAGCAAAAAACACAGAATGTGAAACGCAAAATCAAAAGAGTCCAAGCATATTTCGTTCAGCTCAGTGTTTGTTATCTGTAGGCAGCCCCAATTCAAAGTCGCCCGAAATAGCAACAAAAAAAAAGGAGTGACCAGAAAGCAGAAAACACATCATAATGTGAACTACAGAGTCCAATCCACAAACTGGGGTGATTAAACCTCGCCCAAGGCCCCGAACTCCGGCACTGTCCTCCGACGGGAGAGGCAGATGAGAGGGAGAGACCGTCACATGTAGTCACCTTCCTCCGGCTGGTAGATGGCGCTGACCACTCACTTGTCTTAATGATATCAATTTTCCTCAGCGCTTTAATCTGTGAGATCGGTGAGAAATGGAGTCGATCATGGGCTCACGCCCTACCTCTAGGCTTCGTGGCCGCAAGGCCACACACTTTGCTCGAAGCCTCACAGAACACCATCGGAGACAGCAAAGCACCAAATTGCTCAATTGGCCTGAAATTACATCACCAACATGTAGATCACAGGCTCCAACAGTAGCAGAACCACATTTGAAAGCAAAAGAAAAGGTAAAAGAAGTGAAAGAACTAGTTTCGTAACTGACTAAAATGTGTCGCCTTTGGTCATGTTGTCTGCTGGCGCCATCTTCTTTCACCTTCAAAAAGACAGCATCCATCATTAAGGACCCCCATCGGCCAGGACATGTCCTCTTCTCATTACCGTTGTCAGAGAGGAGGTACAGGAGCCTGAAGACCCACACTCAATGTTTTAGAAATAGCTTCTTCCCTTCCACCATTCAATTTCTGAACGTACCATACGCCTGTGAACACTACCTCACTATTTTTGCTGTCTTTTTCACTACTTAATTTAATTTTACATACATATATTTCTTATCGTAACTTATATTATTTTCTGTGTATTGCACTCTACCGCTGACACAAAACAACAAATTTCTCGACTTATGTCGGTGATAATAAACCTGATTGCGATTCTGATTCTTATTCTACTTTTATGCTTCTTTTTGCAGCACATTCCAGGCACCCACCTTAAAAATCTTGCCCTGCAGATCTCCTTGAAACTTTCCTCCCTTCACCCCTCATTTTGCTTTCCTTCCTCCTAAACTGAACCAGCTCTTAATCTACTATTTTCTCAGTGCCCGCTGTTAAACATTCACTGGTCTCGACGAGATGCCTGTGGAGTGCACGGGCTTTCGATGCGCTCAAGTCAGCCGATTGATTGTCTGCACCAATGTTGCCATCTCCATCACCCCACTGATGTGCCTTCTGTTCTGATCATGCTTACCTTGGCAACTACATTCCTCATTGGTATTGTGCCAGCCAGCTGCTGTGCCATCTGCTGGAAAGGCAGCTATATGCAGTCTATTAATAACTCAGTTGTGCCATCTGGATGCACTTGAATGCCTGCCCTGTGGCAATGTATTGTTTTGTATCAGGAAGCTGTCTATTGCAAAGAGGATCTAAAATGCTTGGAAGATGGGTAGGGTGTGATTGGTTGGTTGATTTACACACTACTGATGTAGCTAACAAAATAACTTTGACGGGGAGCGTCGAGCAGGCAGAAACATCAGTTGCTGTCAGGATTTCATCAGAAGGATCTGGCGAAAAAATGAATACAAGTGTAGAAAACTTGAACTTCATTTGTTACATGGATTACTGCTGGTAATTAAAGATAGTATGTTAAAAGAGAGAAAAAAAGTGTGGTAACTTAACTCTGATAGGTGACCCCAGATCAAAGAACCTGCTTATTCATATGTGGGTATGTCTGGCAAGTTCAGCGGCTAATCCCCTTCAGAAGGTGATAGATAGTGAGCTATTTTTAAGCTTTTATTGTCACCTAAATGAAGAAAGTAACATCAGGTACGTAGTTCCAGAACTGAGATTTGAATAAGAATGAAAGAACAGCGATATACGCTCAGTGGCCATTTTATTAGCTACTTCCTGTACTCAATAAAGTAGCCACTGAGCGCATTTCTGAACGTTTGTAGTTTTCTGCTGCTGTGGCCCATCCACTTCAAGGTTCGACGTGATGTTCACTCAGAGATGCTGTTCTGCACACCACTGTTGTAGCACATGGTTATTTGAGTCATTGTCACCTTCCTGTCAAGTTAAACCAATCTGGTCATTTTCCTCTGACCTCTCTCATTAACAAGGCATTTTCATCCACAGAACTGCCACGTACTAGATGCTTTGTTCTGTTTTTGGCACCACTGTCTGTAAACTCTAGAAACTGTTGTGCATGAAAATACTTTATACTTTATTGTCACCAAACAATTGGTACTAGAATGTACAGTCATCACAGCGATGTTTGATTCTGCGCTTCCCACTCCCTCAATTACAAATATTAAATATTAAAGATATTAAAAATAGTTAAAATTAGTAAATATTAAAATTTTCAATTATAAATCATAAATAGAAAATAGAAAAATGGAAAGTAAGGTAGTGCAAAAAAACCGAGAGGCAGGTCTGGATATTTGGAGGGTACGGCCCAGATCCAGGTCAGGATCCGTTCAGCAGTCTTATCACAGTTGGAAAGAAGCTTTCCCAAATCTGGCCGTACGAGTCTTCAAGCTCCTGAACCTTCTCCCGGAGGGAAGAGGGACGAAAAGTGTGTTGGCTGGGTGGGTCATGTCCTTGATTATCCTGGCAGTACGCAGTTTCTGAGATTCTCAATCCATCCCATCTGGCAACTTCATACACAGTACTGTGCATAAGTCTTAGGAATATGTAAAAAAAAATTCTGTAAAGTGAAGATACTTTCGAAATAATGAAATGAAAAATTTCTATACATCAAAAGATTACTATGAAGAGCAGTAAACAGTAAAAAACTAAATAAATCAATATTTGGCTTGATCACACTTTGCCTTTGAAACTGCAACAATTCTCTCACATACACTGCCATGCAGTTTTATAAGAAAATGGACTGGTAGGCTGTTCCAAGCATCTTGGAGAACTTGCCACAGATCTTCTGTAGACTTTGGCTGTCTCGTTTGCTTCTGTCTTTCCAGGTAATCCCAGACAGCCTCGATGATTTTGAGATCAGGGCTCTGTAGAGCCCATATCATAGAACATACATAGAACATAGAACATAGAAATTTACAACACGTTACAGGCCCTTCGGCCCACAAGGTTGTGCCAACCATGTAACCTACTCTAGAAGCTGCCTAGAATTTCCCTAGTGCATAGCTCTCTGTTCTTCTAAGTTCCATGTACCTATCTAAGAAGTTCTTAAAAGACCCTATTGTATCCGCTTCCACCACCGATACCTGCAGTGCATTCCATGCACCCACCACTTTCTGTGTGAAAAACTTACCCCTGACATCTCCTTGGTACTTATATCCAAGCACCCTTGTGTTAGCCATTTCAACCCTGGAAAAATCCTCTGGCCATCCACATAATCAATGCCTCTCATCATCTTATACCCCTCTATCAGGTCACCTCTCATCTGCCATCGCTCCAAGAAGAAAAGGCCAAGTACACTCAACCTATTCTCATAAGGTACGCCCTCCAATCCAGGCAACATCCTTGTAAGTCTCCTCTGCGCTCTCTCTATAGCAGCGGTCCCCAACCACCGGGCCGCGGACTGGTACGGGGCCATGAGGAAACGATATGAGTCAGCTGCCCCTTTCCTCATTCCCTGTCATGCACTGTTGAACTTGAACATAGGGTTGCTAACTGTCCCGTATTAGCTGGGACATCCCATATATTGGGCTAAATTGGTTTGTCCCGTATTTCCCCCGCTAAGGTAGAGCATTCCTATGAAACCTTTCGTGCCAAAATGGCATGAAGCAAAGAAGCAATGAGCATTAATTTATATGGGAAAAATTTTTGAGCGTTCCCAGACCCAAAAAAAACCTACCAAATCATACCAAATAACACATAAAACCTAAAATAACACTAACATATAGTAAAAGCAGGAATGATATGATAAAAACATAGCCTATATAAAGTAGAAATAATATATGTACAGCGTGGTCGGGAAGATTAAGCCAAAACCAATTTGTGGGGGAAAAAAAAAAAAAAAATCGGCATGTATGTGCATGTGCACGTTACATGTGCGTACGTCACGCATGCGCACACAGGTGCCCGTGCAAGGCTTCATGGTCATGGTAGTCTTTCAGGGGGTAAACACAAGTGTCCCGTCAACACACACAAAAAATGCTGGTGAACGCAGCAGGCCAGGCAGCATCTATAGAAAGAAGTACAGTCAACGTTTCAGGCTGGGACCCTTCGTCAGGATTTGACTGCTACTCTTGTCCCTTATTTGGGAGTGAGAAAGTTGGCAACCCTAACTGTAAAAGACATGTTGAGGTGAGTTTAACCCTACTTGAACACCACTCCCCCCACCCCCCAGTCGGCCGGTCTGCAAGAATATTGTCAATATTGAACCGGTCAGCAGTGCAAAAAAGGTTGGAGACCCCTGCTCAATAGAATCCACATCCTTCCTGTAGTGAAGTGAGCAGAACTGAACACATTACATCAAGTTGCATCATCAGCAAACTTAAAACACACACTTCTGCTTCTTCATCCAGATCATTTATAAAAATCACAAAAAGGAGGGGTCCTAGAACAGATCCCTGTGGAACATCACTGGTCACTGACCACCATGTAGAATACAAACCACCAACAACCACCCTTTGCCTTCTGTAGGCAAGTCAATTCGGGATCCACAAAGCAAGGTCTCCTTGGATCCCATGCCTCCTTACTTTCTGAAGGAGCTTTGCATGGGGAACCTTATCAAATGCCCTGCTGAAATCCATATATACTACATCCACTGCTCTACCTTCATCAATGTGTTTTGTTACATCCTCAAAGAATTCTATCAGGCTCATAAGGCATGACCTGCCCTTGACAAAACTATGCTGACTATCCCTAATGAGATTATGTCACTCCAAATGCTTATAAATCCTGCCTCTCAGGATCTTCTCCAACAACTTGCCCACCACTGAAGTCAGACTCACTGATCTATAATTTCTTGGGTTATCACTAATCACTTTCTTGAACAAGGGAACAACATTTGCAACCCTGCAATCCTCCAGAACTTTTCCTGTCCCTATTGATGATGCAAAGATCATTGCAAGTGGCTCAGCAATCTCCTCCCTTGCTTCCCACGTTTACCCTGTTGAATACTGAAGCGAAGTATTTATTAAGTACGTCCGCTACCTCCTCCGACTCCATGCACAAGTTTCCACTATCGCAACTGATTGGTCCTATTCTCACATGGCTCATCTTCTTGCTCTTCACATATTTGTAGAGTGCCCTGGGGTTTTCCTTAATCCTGCTCACCAAGGCCTTCACATGGTCCCTTCTGGATCTCCTAATTCCATTGTTAAGGCCTTCCTAGCAACCTTGTAATTTTCTGGAGCTCTAACAGTACCTAGTTTCTTGAACTTTTCGTAAGCTTTTCTTTTCTTCTTAACTAGATTTTCTACATACTTTGTACCCCATAGTTCTTTAACCCTACCATCCTTTTCCTGCCTCAGTGGAACATACTTCATGCAAATGTTCCTTGTACATTTGCCACATTTCTGCCATGCATTTCCCTGAGAACATCTGCTCCCAATTTATGCTCCCAAGTTCCTGCCTAAAGGCGTCATATTTCCCCCTATGCCAATTAAATGTTTTCTCAAATTGTCTGCTCGTATCCCTCTCTAGTGCTATGGTGAAGGAGATAGAGTTGTGGTCATTATCTCTAAAATGCTCTCCCACCGAGAGATCTGATACCTGACTAGGTTCATTTCCCAATACCAGATCAAGTGCAGCCTCTCCTCTAGTTGGCTTATCTACTAATTACATCAGGAGTCCTTCCTGAACACACCTAGCAAACTCCACTCCATCTAAACCACTTTCACTAAGGAGATGCCAATCAATATTAGGAAAGTTAAAATCTCCCATTACAATAACCCTATTATTATTGCACCGTTCCAGAATCTGCCTTCCTATCTGCTCTTCGATACCCCTGTTACTACTGGGGGGGGGGGCTCTATAAAAACATCCAGCAGAGTTATTACCCTTTTTCTGTTTCTAATTTGCCCCTTTCCTGTTTCTGACATCATCTGAAACAATATAAAAATCTAGAGTGTGTAAGACCTGTTTTACAATACTGTAGATCACATTTCTTCTTCATTCTGAGGTTTGGTCTGAACAACAACTGAATCTCTTGACCATGTCTGCATGATTTTATGCATTGATTTGCTGTCACGTGATTGGCTGATTAGATATTTGCATGGTGGTGTTGTCTGCATGGATGTTGGCAAGACATTTGACAAGGGCCCTCATGGGAAGTTGCTCAAGAAGGTTCAGTTGTTTGACATTCAAGATGAGGTAGTAAATTAGATAAGACATTGTCTTTGCGACAGAAGCCAGAGAGTGGGAGTAGATGTTTACCTCTCTGACTGGAGGCTTGTGACTAGTGGTGCGCTGCAGGGATCGGTGCTGGGTCCATTGCCGTTTGTCATCTATATGAACAATCTGGATGATAATGGATCAGTTAATTGGATCAGCAAATTTGCAGATGACACCAAGACTGGTG
Organism: Mobula birostris; assembly: GCF_030028105.1. Classification (NCBI taxonomy): domain Eukaryota; kingdom Metazoa; phylum Chordata; class Chondrichthyes; order Myliobatiformes; family Myliobatidae; genus Mobula; species Mobula birostris. Next base: position 24,483,969 of record NC_092373.1, on the reverse strand, counting down.
GTGTATTAGACAGTGAGGAAGCCTATCATGACTCGCAGTGGGATCTGGATCAGCTGAGAAAATGAGCTGCAAAATGGCAGATGGAATTTAATGCAGACAAATGCAACATGTTGCACTTTGGTATGACCAACCAGGGTAGATTTTATACAGTGAACGGTCGGGCACTGAGGAGTGTGGTAGAACAAAGGGATCTGGGAATACAGATCCTTTATTCATTGAAAATGATGTCACAGTATAATAGAGTCATAAAAAAAGCTTTTAGCACACTGGCCTTCGTAGATCGAAGTAGTAAGTACAGGAGATGGGATGTTATGTTAAAGTTGTATAAGACGTTGGTGAGGCCTAATTTGGAGTATTGTGTGCAGTTTTGGTCACGTACTGTACCTAACCTAAGGGAAAGAGGTCAATAAGGTTGAAAGAGTGAAGAGAAAATTTACAAGGATATTGCTAGGTCTGGAGGACCTGAGTTACATGGAAAGATTGAATAGGTTAGGACTTCATTCCTTCGAACATAGAAGATTGAGAAGAGAATTGATAAAGGCATACAAAATTAAAGGGACATAGACAGGGTAAATGCCAGCAGGCTTTTTCCAGTGAGATTGGGTGGGACAACAATCATAGGTCATGGATTAAGGTTGAAAGGTGAAAAGTTTAAGGGGTTCATGAGAGGAAACTTCTTCACTAGAGGGCTGTGGGAGTGTGGAATGAGCTGCCAGCACAAGTAGTTTATGTGAGCTCAGTCTCAATATTTAAGGGGAATGGAGGGTTGTGGTCTCGGTGCAGGTCGATGGGAGTAGGCAGTTTGTGGTTCATCACGGACTACATGGGACAAAGGGCCTGTTTCTGTGCTGTACGTCTCTGTGACTCTATGATTAACAAGTAGGCATACAGGTGTACCAAATGAAATGGCTACTGAATTTATTTTCAGAATGCAGAGGTGCGTGATAACCCAAAGGCAGTGATGAAGAACTACTGAAAAATTAATTGGACTTTTCTTTGCTCGGAGAGCTGTTGTGATCTGGAACTCACTGTCTAAAAGGGTGGTTTAAACAGAATTAATTATTTCCTTCAAAGTGGAAACTTCTCTGAGAAGTGTACTTGTCATGATAGAGAGGCTTCTGAGCTTCTGAGATCATGGGAGCGTTGCTGTCTGGACCTTACTCTTGGAAGGGTCACCCATGGCGGTAAGACCAAGGGGAAGGTTCCAGACAATGACTGATCCAACCAAGACCTCAACAGTGGAGCTGGAGGAAGATGAGGACAAATCCAAAGGCAGTGAAAATGGAGGAAGGCTGCTTCAGTGAAGGGTCCCTATTCATCTATCACTCCATGCCATTGGACTCTGACCCTGATCTGATAATGACTGTGCTGTGTCTGCCCATGCAGCAGCCTCCCCATGTTAAACAAAATCATCCACAGGTAGTCTCCATTAGGGGAATAACCCCTTAGGAGAACATCATACTCGACTGCACTATTACTGCTGCTACAACTACCACTACTACTACTACTAATACTACTACTACTATTACTATCACTGTTACTATTACTACTACTACCAACACGACTACTACCACCATTACTATCACTACTACTATTAGAACTACTACACTACATAGCATTGAAGAAGAAGAATTTATAGGGCTATGGGGAGAGAACAAGGGAATAGGATTGCTCTTTGAAGACCTGACATAGAACATTTGGCCCAAATGGCCTCCTTGTACTCAAAAATTCTATAACATGCCAAGGATTATATCACAACATTTTAAGGATGTATTTTGGGTCACACATGATATGAGGCCTCTGTCAGTCAGAGTCAAGCAAGTACATGGCATTCTAGCCGTCTAGATACACAAGTCAGAGCAGTATAATTTGGAAAGCAAGCTGTGCCCATGTAGCAAGCTCCTCCTCTCTATGCATATGATGAACCCAAAGGAGTGGCAGAGACCGATAGAGTTTGGCACCAGCAATGTCGCAGCAGTTGCCAGTCAGCGATGAACTTAATGTAGGACTGTCTTAGGGACCCCAGCTCCGTATTTTTCCCTCGAGGTTTTTACTCCCAAAGCCTCCCCCAAGAGTGGGTGAAGCTGCAAGGCAGTGGAGGTTTGAAATCAGAGTTTTCCTTCTCCTAGATGAGCTCCCAACCATGGCTGATGAGCCCCATTGCCCGAAGTGACTGGTTTCAAGGTGGTAGTAGTAGCCTGTCATTGCTCCTCCTCCTGGTAGTAGAAATGGTTCTGCTGGGCTTAGTAGCTAAGCCACACATGAAGGCCAGGAGCTGGACATGGTTGTCAGAGGCTATTTGAGTCACAAATCATTGGGAGCATTCCTGGCTATAATAATCATAAGGAACCAAAAATAAAATCAGGTCACAAAATATTATCTATTTAGCATTGCATTTCTCACCATTTGCTTCCATGTATGTGTTAGGCTAATATTACCTTCTCTCGGAGTGCGCAGATGTCTTCCAGTATGAGCATGTCACTATCACTGTGCAGGAACGCCAATCGTATGTTAGTGCCAATACTCTCAAAATAGACCATAGCACAATCAGCCATCAAAAGTGTTGATGGATGTTTGATTATTAATAGCAAGATTAAATGCAATTAATTTTTGATAGCACTGTTATATATTAATGATGTCTTAATGATATTTTAACCAGTACTACCAAGTCACACCAGATGGTGGCAGCTATGGACAAATTAATGCCATTCAAATTCAGTTTTAAACAAGTTGGAACCTACTGCTGTGGGGCAGGGTGTCCAGGTAAGGAGATAAAGCATGATTAATGATCCTGATCCATTCTCACCTCAGGGCAATTTCACAATATAAGTAATTGCACAACATAGACAACGTCTTAGTGCGTTGCTGGGTCACATGGAACATGGGCGGTGTGGGTTTATTCTTCATGCTGAGGGAGCTGCTCGAACTAGGTTGACGGAAAAGGTGCAACAAGCTAATGTTGACATGTGTTGAAATGAAAGATCCCCGGTCTCTAGCAGCAGCAGCTGACCTGTTCATCTTGGACATGTAGTGAGAATGCTGATGAAAAACTTGTGGAATATTGGGCAAAAAAATTCTTACAATACTGGAAAATTTACTTCATTTACTTTTTTGTATGCGTGATGTTACTTGACAGCAGCATTAATTTGGAGTGATGCCTAACGTTGAGGAAGAAGGGTTAGTTCAGACTGTGAAGCCATTGTGATCACAATCTGGAAACATTACAACTTGCCAGTGAAAGGAAAGATGCAGGTGACAGACCTAGAATTTTACTGAGTACAACACAAGCTATAAAGTACAGGCTGTACTGGATGACCTACAAAAATCTCGGTTTAACTGAACATATCTGCTCCTTGGGCAGCCAGGAATTGTGGAGAACTTATTTCCACTTTGTCTTGGAGCTCTGAGGTGGCTAATGAGGTAACTGCAGACACGTCCACAGATGTGGTGGGATGTTTACTGATGGGGCAAGCAGCTAATTAGTTTGTGATGCGATGACTTCCTTTCCCAGTCTATGCAAGGCTTTTGTATGTCTTAGGTACATGGATTTGAGGGCCTCACTATGGCCCTTCTCCAATTTGAGCAGTCGTGGACCAGGAATTCCCAGGAGTTCGTGGGAATATTGTTTTTTTCCCTGAGGAGGCTTTGAACATGTCCTTGAATCACTTCCTCTGTCAATTTGGGAATCTCTTGCTCTGACTGATCACACATGGTGCCTCAGTGGGTCAAGCAGTAACTGTGGAGGTAAAAGGTTGGTCAACCTTTCAAGTCATTTTCTTTTGGTCCAGATTCAGCATCTGCAATCTTCTGTCTCAGGATCAATTCTGTTGCATGAGTCTGTATGCAAATAACATGGCCAGTTCATTGCAACGGACTAAGCATAACCAGGGTCTCAGTGCCGGTGGGGTTGGTTTGGGATAAGACGTTGATCTAGGTTCACTTTTCCTTCCTCTGAATATGGAGGATTTTGCAAAAACAGTATTGGTTTTGTCTTTTCTATGCCTTGTCATCCACGTCTCAGAAATATCGAGAGAATCAACATGTTCTGGTCAGATGGTCACGTGCCCAACTTTGGAAGCTTCAGAAGAGGCAAATTAGAACTTTAAGCTTAAAAAAAAGTCTTGATCCACATCCCAAAGATATTGGTATTGGTATTGTTTTAATATTGCCACATGTACCAAGATACAGTGAAAAGCTTGTCCTGTATACTGTCAGTACTGATCAGATCATTATACAGTGCATTAAGTTAAAAGAATAAAAATATAAAATATAAAAGCTTCATTGAAACTGCAGTGTAGATAAACAATAAAGTGCAAGATCATATTAAGGCAGATTGTAAGGTCAAGTGTTGATCTTATCATGCAAGAGGTCAATTCAGGCATTTAATAACAGCGAGATAGAGGCTGTCCTTGAACCCAGTGGTACATGCTTTCAGGCTTCAAGGACAAATGGATCATCCTATGTGATCTCACTATCAGGGAGAGAAGTGATGTTCCCTCTAGCAAGAAAGGGGTGGAGAAGGTTTTCTCCAACTCATGCCTGAAGCATGTCCTTGTTATAAAGAACATTTTGCTTCAGCAAAGGGACAAACAGAAGATCTCCCTGCAATGCTGGTTGTCCAAGCACCGGCACCTCCTTAGACCAAATAGAGGACTATAAATATACTCATATCACCTCTGACATGATGGATACTAATGACTGACTACTCCCTAATCATCTTCACTATCTCCAAATACCTAGTCCTCAAAGCAAAAGAAACATTACCTCACGGGAATCAATGTGCGATCTCATGGAGATTACTTGAGATTGACAACCTGTCAACTCCCAGCCAATAGAAGTCACAGATTATCCACAATTAAGAGACTGCCCTGATGTCTACTGTCGTAGATGTTTGTGAAGAGTGTTATGTTTGTGGTACTGGGAAGCCGGGTGGCCATGAATAACGCATACAAGTGACAAGGGGATGAGGAACAAATGTGCGGCTGTTTATTTAATTTGTAAGTCATCTGCTGCAGAATGCCCTCTCAAGTTATGTTCAATATGTAACACACAGGGAAGGCTGCATAACAAGATAAAGTTCTATGGCGTTGCATGAAAGATACTGGCATGGATAAAGGGATGGCTGACAGCCAGGAGGCATCGAGTGGGAATAAAAGGGGTCTTTTCTGGTTGGCTGGCAGTGACTAGTGGTGTTCCTCAAAGGTCAGTATTGGGACTGCTACTTTTCGCATTGTCCAATGATTTGGATAATGGATTTATGCTGCCTGGCCTGCTGAGTTCCTCCAGCATTTTGTGTGTGTTGCTTGGATAATGGAATTGATAGCTTTTTGGGAAAGTTTATGGATAACACAGGCATAGGTGGAGGGGTAGGTATATCATTGCACCAGGACTTAGACAAATTGGAAGAATGGGCAAAAAAGAGGCAGATGGAATACGGTGTTGAGAAATGTATGATAATGAATTTTGGTAAAAGGAACAATAGTGCGGACTATTATCTAAATGGGGAGAAGGTTCAAACATCAGAGGTGCAAAAGGACTTAGGAGTCATCACGCAAGACTCCCATTGTGGTGATATGGCATTTAAGAACGTGATTGGAGAGAGTTCTGAGCATGCGCAGGGATGATAGAAAGATCGAGAAACATGGTATTGTAAAAATGCAAACAAGAAGAATTCTGCAGATGCTGGAAATTCAAGCAACACACATCAAAATTGCTGGTGAACGCAGCAGGCCAGGCAGCATCACTAGGAAGAGGTACAGTCGACGTTTCAGGTCGAGACCCTTCGTCAGGACTAACTGAAGGAAGAGCTAATAAGAGATTTGAAAGTGGGAGGGGGAGGGGGAGATCCAAAATGATAGGAGAAGACAGGAGGGGGAGGGATGGAGCCAAGAGCTGAACAGGTGATTTGGCAAAGGGGATATGAGAGGATCATGGGACAGGAGGCCCAGGGAGAAGGAAAAAGGGGGAGGGGGGAAACCAGAGGATGGGCAAGGGGTATAGTCAGAGGGACAGAGGGAGAAAAAGGAGAGAGAGAGAAAGAATGTGTGTATAAAAATAAATAATGGATGGGGTACGAGGGAGAGGTGGGGCATTAGCAGAAGTTAGAGAAGTCCATATTCATGCCATCAGGTTGGAGGCTACCCAGACGGAATATAAGGTGTTGTTCCTCCAACCTGAGTGTGGCTTCATCTTTACAGTAGAGGAGGCCGTGGATAGACATGTCAGAATGGGAATGGGATGTGGAATTAAGATGTGGTAGAAATTTCTCGGTAGAAAAGCCAAGACTCTTTTTGTTATGAATTCATGTATATTTTGACCCTTACAAGTTGCTGTCAAAGCTTTCATAAGACCATAAAACCATTAGACATAGAAGCAGAATTAGACCATTCAGCCCATCGAGTGATTTATCGATGTGGAATTAAATTGTAAAAACATTGTGTTTGTTAAATAGAAGTTCTATTTCTCCCAGGACATGGCTCTTTATTACTAACCCACGGTACGTATGAATATAGAGAACACAACACTCATAAGGATAATTTTCAAGTTGAGACTGTGGTAAAGAAGGCAAGTACATCGTTGGTGTTTGTTTCAAGGGGAACAGAATTTCCAATTTCCCCCGGGATCCATGAAGTATGACTATATAAAGGCAAGGAGATAATGTTGAGCCTTTGTAAGTCAGTAGTCAGGGTGCACTTGAAGTGAAAGAATGCAGGGGATCTTATTCAAACCTACCAACTGTTGAAAGGACCAGATAGGGTAGATGTTTCCTATGGTGGGGGTATCCAGAACAAGAGGGCACAGCCTCAAAATTGAGGGGCAATCTTTTAGAACAGAGATAAGGAGGAACTTTCTTTTAGCTAGAGAGTAGTAAATCTGTGGAATGCTCTGGCCTCAGACTGAGGTGGAGGCCATGTCTTTGGGTATATTTAAGGCAGAAGTTGATAGTTTCCTGATCAGTCAGGGCATCAAAGGATATGGTGCGAAGGCAGGTGTATGAGTGGGATCCAGGATCAGCCATGATAGATCACCCGATGGGCTGAATGGCCTAATTCTGCTCCTATGTCTAATGGTTTTATGGTCTTATGAAAGCTTTGACAGCAACTTGTAAGGGTCAAAATATACATGAATTCATAACAAAGAGAGTCTTGGCTTTTCTACTGAGAATAATCAGGAATATTTTATGAAAATGACTGGAATTATACTGGAGCTTTCATACAGTTTTGATCTGGACACTGTGTGGTACCAGTGATAGAACGTGAAAAGCGTGGCATAGCAAGTACAGCGGGATGGCACCCGTATACAAGGCTCATTACACGTTTGTCTTTGGGCATTGAGCACAAGGACAGGCATGTCCTATTACAGCTGAAAAAGATGTTGGAGACACACACCTGGAATATTATGTGCAAATCTGGTCCCATACTATAAGAAGAATGTGATTAATCTAGAGAGGGTGCAGAAAGGTTCACAGAAATGTTGCTGAGACTGGAAGGCTTGTGTTGTAAGGAGTGACTGGATGGGCTGTGACTGTTTTCCCCAGATTGTAAGCGGCTTAATGGGGATCTAATGGTGATTTATAAAATCACGAGGGTCATGATGTATGACGTTGTTGGCATCACTGAGTCATGGCTGAAAGAAGGTCATAGTTGGGAGTTTAACATCAAAGGATATACTTTGTATCGAAAGGACAGGTAGGAAGGCAAAGGTGGTGGTGTGGCTCTATTGGTAAGAGATGGAATTATATCTTTAGAAAGAGGTGACATAGGATCAGTAATGTCGAATCTTTGTGGGTCGAGTTAAGAAACTGCAAGGGTAAAAATACCATTATGGGAATTATATACAGCCCTCCAAATAGTAGCAAAGATGTGGGATTGAGATTGCAAAGGGGCCTGGAAAGGGCATGCAATATGGGTAATGTCACAATTGTAATGGGGAACTTCAATATGCAAGAGGATTGGGAAAATCAGGTTGGTATTGGATCGCAAGATGGGGAATTTGTTGAATGCCAAAGAGATGGGTTTTTAGAGTAGCTTGTGCTCGAGCCTATGAGGGGAGAGGTTATGTTTGACTGGGTGTTGTGTAATTACCCTGATTTTATTAGGGAGTTTAACATAAAGGAACCCTTAGGAGGCAGTGATCATAATATGATTGAATTCATACTGCAATGTGAGAGGGAGAAGCATGTCACATATCAGTATCATAATGGAATAAAGGGAATTACAGAGGCGAGAAAGGAGCTTCCCCAGTTGGATTGGAGGGGGATACTGGCAGGGATGAAGGAAGGACAGAAGTGGCTGAAGTTTCTGGAAATAGTTCACAAGACGCAGTATAGCTATGCCACAGAATAAGTAGTTTTCAAATGACATGTCTAGGCAACTGTGGCTGTCAAGGGAAATCAAAGACTGCATAAAAGCCAAGGAAAGGATATATAAGGTAGAAACAGTGAGTGGGAAGTTGGATGACTGGGAAGCTTTTAAATCCAACAAAAGGCAACTAAAAAAGCTATAAGAAGGGAAAAGATGAAATATGAGGGCAAACTAGCGAATAATATAAAGCAGGATACTGTAAGTTCTTTTCAGTTATATCAAGAATAAAAGAGAAGTAAGAATTAATATTGGACCACTGGAAAATGATGCTGGTGAGGTAGTAATAGGGGACAGAGAAATAGTAGATGAACTTAATCAGTACTTTGCTTCAGTCTTCACCGTGGAAGACATTAGCAGTGTGTCCGTGAGTGTCAGGAAGCAGGAGTGAGTGTCATTGCAAAGTCAAAGGTCTTAAAGTGGATAAGTCACCTGGACCAGATAGATTACATCCCAGAGTAATGAGGGAGGTTGCTGAAGAGATAATGATGCATTGGTCATGATCTTTCAAGAATCACTTGATTTTGGCATGGTCCCAGAGGACTGGAAAATTGTAAATATCATTCCACTCTTTAAGAAGGGAGGAAGACAAAAGAGAGGAAATTATAGGCCAGTTAGCCTAACCTCTGATTGAGTAAGTGTTGGAGCCTATTATTTAGGATGAGGTTTTGGGGTACTTGGAGACTAATGATAAAATAAGTCAAAATCAGCATGGTTTCTGTAAAGGGAAATCTTGCCTGATACACCTGTTATAATTCTTCAAGGAATTAACAAGCAGTGAGGCTGAAGGAGAGGCAGTGGATGTCATTTAGTTAGATTTTCAGAAGGCATTTGATACGGTGCCTCACATGAGGCTGTATAACAAAATAAATAAAATCCTGTGGCATTACAGGAAATATACTGGCATGGATAGCAGAATGGCTGACAGGCAGCAGGTAGTGAGTGGGAATAAGGGGGCTGCCAGTGTTTCATGGTGCTCTGTTCAGCAGGGGTCAGTATTAGGACAGCTAATTTTCACTTTGCTTGTCAGTGATTTAGATAGTGGAATTGATGGATTTGTGGCAAAGCTTGTAGATGATACGAAGCTAGGTGGAGGGGTAGGTAGTGCTGAGGAAGCAATGTGATTTCAGCAAGACTTAGACAAATTGAAAGAATGGGCAAAAAAGAGGCAGATGGAATACGGTGTTGGGAAATATATGATAATGCATTTTGGTAACAGGAACAATAATTATCTAAATGGGAAGAAAATTCAATCATTATAGGTGCAAAAGGACTTAGGAGTCCTTATGCAAGACTTCCAGAAGGTTAATTCACAGGTTGTGTGTGTGAAAAGAAGGCAAATGCAATGTTGGCATTTTATTTCAAGGGGAATAGAATATAAAAGCAAGCAGATAATGCTGAGCCTTTATAAGACAGTAGTTAGGTTGCACTTAGAGTATTGTCCACAGTTTTGGGCCCCTTAACTCAGAAAGGATGTGTTGTTATTGGAGGGTTCAGAGGAGGTTCACAAGGATGATTCTGGGAATGAAGGGGTTAACATATGTGGCACTTTTGGCAGTTTTGGGCCTGTACTCACTGGAACTTAGCAGTATGTGTAGAGATCTCATTGAAACTTACCGAATGTTGAAAGCACTCGATAAGGTGGATGTGGAGAGGATATTCCCTCTGGTGGGGGTATCCAGAACTAGAGGGCACAGCCTCAAAATTGAGGGTCAACTTTTTAGAACAGAAGAAAGGAGGAATAGTTTTTAGCCAAAGAGTGGTGAATCTATGGAATGCTCTGCCACAGACAACGGTGAAGGCCAAGACAGCAGGCATATTTAAAGTGGAAGTTGATAGATTCCTAATTGATCAGGGCATTAAGGGATATTGTGAGAGAGCAGCTGTATGGGGTTGAATGGGATCTGGGATCAGCCTTGATGAACTAGCAGAGCAGACTCGATGGGCTGAATAGCTTAATTCTGCTCCTGTGTCTTTTGGATAAAGTAGATTGCCACATTTTTTTTTTTTTTTTTTTTTTTTTTTTTATTAAAAACTTGTAGGGGAGTCTAAAACCAGAAGACTGAGATCTAAGGTGAGAGGAAAAGATTTAAAGGGAGCTGAGGGGCACGTTTTACTCAAAGGATGGTTGATATATAGAACAAACTGCCAGAGGAAGTATGTGAAGCAGATACAATAACATTGAAAAATATTTCGACTGCTACTGTACTTGGATAGGAAAAATTTAGAGGGATATGCCAAACTTCAGAAATTGAACAAGCTGAGGCAGGCAATGTGGTCAGAATGGATGATCTAGGATGGTAGGCGTTTCTATGCTGCAAAACTCTGCAAATCTATCAGCATTTTGCTTTCACAACAATGCCACCAAGTCATCTTCTCCAATCTTCGAAGACTACCTTTCCTCAGGTGGTTTACTTGGGAGGCAGTGGCAGTGCTGGTTCTGCCAACATGGTATCCATGTGTGCAGAGGTGAGGATGTACAAGATGTTGACAGCAGTTCTTAGAGTGGTGCAGATTACTGGACTGACATGGACAATCTTTTTGCTTCGTAAAGGTATAATCATTGGGAATGCCAGTGCTTTATGTGGAAAAGATAGATTATCTTTTTCAAGCTTGGGATCTCAGCTTCCACCTTATATCTATGCTAAATTTTAAATTTCACTCTCTGGGGGGATTGTACATAGTAAATAATGACATATGGATTGTAATCTGTGAGATACCATTGAAGTTAGTGGCTATTTAACCAAGTTGAAAACATTGCTGTCATGGTTGTCAGAAGCAAAGCAAAGTGAAATCTTCTTCACAGCAGTCACTGGATCATTGTAGACAGCTTGCTTTGACGGCAGTAGCAAGGGGTGACATTATTTTGGCAACCAATATATGGATAATACGGGCTTTCTGTAGTTGCAACATCAGTCAGTTTGCCTTGCCTGTATGTGCTGGGTCTGTTATTTTCATTCACAGGATAATAATAACTGCTATTTACTCTGAGATTTTAAAAATTCATTAATGGGATCTAGGTATCCCTGACAAAGTCTGCATTTATTATCAACCTTTAATTCCCTGATGAATTGTTAGGCTAATTCAAAGGGTAATGAAGGTTCAAACATACTGATATGTGTGGATTCACACACCATATTGGATGATTGGCAGGCACACTTCACTGATTTAAGGTGATAGAATTCCTTTCTTGAAGGTATTACAATTTGTTAGCCTCATGGTCAAAGTCAAAAAGTTCAAAGTAAAATTTATTACCAGAGTACATACATGTCACCACATAAAACCCTGAGATTCTTTTTCCTGCGGGTATACTCAGCAAATCTATAGAACAGTAACTGTAAACAAGATCAATGAACAACAAACTGCAAATGAAAAGTAAATAGTAATAAATAGAATTTGTCATCGAAACATTAATGAAAGTCAATTCCTGTACCCGGCTGGAAGCCCAAGAGTTTATTCGTCAGATACACTGGGAAAGCACTAGATCCTTTTTCAAGATAAATAGTCCTTAAAGTGAAACCATTGGTTGTGGGGACATGAGAAATAGAATGAGTGTGGTTATCCTCTTTTGTTCAAGAGCCTAAAGGTTGAGAGGTAGTAACTGGTCTTGGACCTGGTGTTGCAAATCCTGAGGCACTTGTATCTTCTACTTGATGGCAGCAAGGAGAAAAGAGTATGGCCTGGGCAATGAGGATCTTTAATGATGGACGCTGCTTTTCTACGGCAACGTTTCATGTAGATGTGCTCAGTGGTTGAGAATGCTTTACCCATGACATACTGGGCTGAATCCACTACCTTTTGTAGCATTTTCCATTCAAAGGCATTGGTGTTTCCATTCCAGGCTGTAGTGCAGCCAGACAGTACACATACACCAGACATCTACAGAAGTTTGTCAAGGTTTTTGATCATATACCGAACCTCCGTGGACTCCCGAGGAAGTAGAGGCACTGTCGTGCTTTCTTTGTAATTACTTTGTAATTATATGATGGATCCAGGACAGGTCCTCTGAGATAGTGACACCCAGAAATTTAATCTTACTGATCCCCCTCACCTCAGATCCTCCAATGATTACTGGCTCATGGACCTCTGGTTTCCCTCTCCTGAAGTCTACGATCAGTTCCTTGGTCTTACTGACATTGACTAATAGGTTATTGTTATTACACCTCTCAGCCAAGTTTTCAGTCTCCCTGCTGAATGCCAATTCATCACCACCTTTGATATGGCCCACAACAGTGGTGTCATCAGTAAACTTGGTGTTGAAGCTGTACTTAGCCACACAGTTATAGGCATATAGCGAATAGGGCACTGGGCTAAGCACACATCCCTGTGGTGCAACAGGTCTGATGGAGATTGTGGAGGAGATGTTTTTGCCAATCTGAACTGACTGCGATCTGCAAGTGAGGAAATCCAAGATCCAATTGCACAAGGTGATACTGAGGTCCAGGTCTTGGAGCTTACTGATTAGACTTGAGAGGGTGATAGACATAGAAAATAGGTGCAGTAGGCCATTCGGCCCTTAGAGCCTGCACTGCCATTTATTATGATCATGGCTGATCATCCAACTCAGAACCCCGCCCCAGCCTTCCCTCCATACCCCCTGACCCCCGTAGCCACAAGGGCCATATCTAACTCCCTCTTAAATATAGCCAATTAACTGGCCTCAACTGTTTCCTGTGGCAGAGAATTCCACAGATTCACCACTCTCTGTGTGAAGAAGTTTTTCCTAATCTCGGTCCTAAAAGGCTTCCCCTCTATCCTCAAACTGTGGCCCCTCGTTCTGGACTTCCCCAACATCGGGAACAGTCTTCCTGCATCTAGCCTGTCCAATCCCTTTAGGATCTTATACGTTTCAATCAGATCCCCCCCTCAATCTTCTAAATTCCAATGAGTACAAGCCCAGTTCATCCAGTCTTTCTTCATATGAAAGTCCTGCCATCCCAGGAATCAATCTGGTGAACCTTCTTTGTACTCCCTCTATGGCAAGGATGTCCTTCCTCAGATTAGGGGACCAAAACTGCACACAATACTCCAGGTGTGGTCTCACCAAGGCCTTGTACAACTGCAGTAGTACCTCCCTGCTCCTGTACTCGAATCCTCTCGCTATAAATGCCAGCATACCATTCGCCTTTTTCACCGCCTGCTGTACCTGCATGCCCACTTTCAATGACTGGTGTATAATGACACCCAGGTCTCGTTGCACCTCCCCTTTTCCTAATCGGCCACCATTCAGATAACCTGTTTTCTTATTTTTGCCACCAAAGTGGATAACTTCACATTTATCCACATTAAATTGCATCTGCCATGAATTTGCCCACTCACCCAACCTATCCAAGTCACCCTGCATCCTCTTAGCATCATCCTCACAGCTAACACTGCCACCCAGCTTCGTGTCATCCGCAAACTTGGAGATGCTGCATTTCATTCCCTCATCCAAGTCATTAATATATATTGTAAACAACTGGGGTCCCAGCACTGAGCCTTGCGGTACCCCACTAGTCACTGCCTGCCATTCTGAAAAGGTCCCGTTTATTCCCACTCTTTGCTTCCTGTCTGCCAACCAATTCTCTATCAACATCAATACCATACCCCCAATACCGTGTGCTTTAAGTTTGCACACTAATCTCCTGTGTGGGACCTTGTCAAAAGCCTTTTGAAAATCCAAGTATACCACATCTACTGGTTCTCCCCTATCCACTCTACTAGTTACATCCTCAAAAAATTCTATGAGATTCATCAGACATGATTTTCCTTTCACAAATCCATGCTGACTTTGTCTGATGATTTCACCGCTTTCCAAATGTGCTGTTATCACATCCTTGATAACTGACTCCAGCAGTTTCCCCACCACCGAGGTTAGGCTAACCGGTCTATAATTCCCCGGTTTCTCTCTCCCTCCTTTTTTAAAAAGTGGAGTTACATTAGCCACCCTCCAATCCTCAGGAACTAGTGCAGAATCCAGATGGCATTAAATGCTGAGCTATAATCAATAAAGAGCACCCTGATGTATTTGTCTATGAAGGCTCTCAGTCATCCAGGCCATTGTATATCAAGCAGTTGTAAAGCAAGGCTATAACAGGAAGATTGAAGAATTAACCTGGAGGCAGAAGGATGACAATGGGTCAACAAACAATAACAAGTGGGTAAAGAACCTGTCTGACAGGGAACTTACCAAACTGGAGATTGATGTCCTTGCAAAAGGGTTAAACTTTGTTGTCACTTCTCAACATATGCCAGTGGTGGACCTCATCACAGCCACAGATTCAGCAATCTGCTGTAACATATTAGAAGTGGAAGCAGAACAACTTAAGGTGAAAGTCTCTGCTGCCTTGGCTAGCGCCAAATCACCTGCATCGAACCTTAGTTCACAAGAGTGGAGGGCACTGAGTTTGCTCATAAAGGACCACAATATCACCATCTAACCAGCAGATAAAGGTAAGTATACCATTGTTCTCAACACAGATTCCCACTACAAAGTATACATGCTTCTTAATGATACTAAAACATATGAAGTACTTAAGGGGGATCCTACCAGCAGGTACAAAAAGATCATAGACTGTTTGCAACATTTAGAGAAAAACAAAGTCATTGATCAGGCCCTATATCGTTGCCTCTATCCGGGAGAAACCAGCCTTATATGGACTCCAAGATCCACAAGCAAGGAGTCCCTCTCAGGCCAATTGTGAGCAGCATTAACTCAGTTACTTACAACACTACGAAGTACCTTACCGCCATTCTCACCCCTTTGGTGGGCAACACTCCACACCACATCCAAAATTCCAAGGACTTTGTTGAATATTCGGCACCTGAAGCTGAATACAGATGAGACAATTGGTGTCATATGTTATGTCTTCATTCACACTCGTGCCCTCTTCAGAGCTAACAAGACAGTAAGAAAAAGGCTATGTCAGGATAGTACCCTGGACAGTAGAACCACACAAAACTTTTGTGTACTCTACTTGACCTTTGTCTCAACAGTACCTACTTCAAATACAAAGATGTCTTCTGCAGGCAGAAACAGTTTCACCATGAGTTCACCAGTGTCTCCTATTGTAGCCAACCTATACGTGGAAGTAGAAAGGACAGCCTTGAAAACCTTCCATAGAATATCACCCAGTCATTAGTTCAGGTTTGTGCATGACACCTGGGTCAAGATCAAAATCCATAAGGCATAAGCCTTCACAGAACACAACTCAGTGGATAATAACATCAAACTTACATGAGAAGACATTGAGAACAATAGACTGGCCTTTTTACACTATGCAGTACTTAGCAAAGAAAATGGGTCATCTAGATATTGAAGTTTACAGGAAACCAACCCACACAGATCAGTATCTACAGTTTAACTCTCATCACCCATTCAAACATTAATTGGGTGTTATCACTGTGCCAAGAATGTGCCTACCAACATTACAGCTGAAGATAAGGAGCACAAGTATTTGAGAGGAGCCTTGAAAGCTTGCAAGAACCCTGACTGGGCCTTCATGAACAGTAACAAAAACCAGCAGAGACATCAGCCCAACAGAGAGGTAAGGAGCAAAGCAGATGGAAAGACAGTCATCCCACATGTAGCTGGAGTTTCAGAGAAACTCAGAAGGATTTTCAACAAACACCAAACTGCTGTGTTTTTCAAACCTACAAACACATTCAGACAGAAACTCATCCACCCCAAGGATCCTACACCCAAACATAAACACAGCAATATTGTATATGTTATCCAATGCAGTGAGAACAGTACAGATCTGTATATCAGTGAGAGAAAACAACCACTTCACAAACAGATGACCCAACATAGGAGGGCTAACATCTCAGGTCAGGACTCGGCTGTATATCTATACCTAAAGGACAAGGAACAGTCCTTTGATGATAACAATGTGGACATTTTGGACAGGGAGGACTGGTGGTTTAAAAGAGGGGTTAAAGAAGGCATCTATGTCAAACTGGAAACCCCATCCCTGAACAGAAGGGTTGGGGTACAACACCACCTATCAGCTACTTACAATATGGTCCTAATATCTCTACCCCAGTGTCTCCACAACAGTTCACACCTTCATTCATGTAAGGATCAGACTAATGACCTTCTTGTTATCTCTACAACTCCTAGACCTACCTAGTGAAGGCATGGACACAGAGACAGTTCCCAACACAAGGTAGCAGCAAACAGCCAGATCGGCGAGGCGAGGCGAGGCTTCAGACACTGGTTTCAGACTTCAAGAGGCAGGGGCACAAAAGGGATACAGACAGAAAGTTTGGACAGGAACAATCCAGCAACTAAAGCTGAACCAAGGTGCTATTTATGTAGCCAGCCAAAAATGTGAATCAGCTGCCTCAATTAGAGCACCCAACAGAAAAAAAGGGAAAACCAGAAAACCTGGAATAAGGAACGATGGACCGGACCGTGAACCGGAAGACGGACTTCATGGACCAGACCATGACACACCAACCAAGGAGTAGATGTCTGTGACACAAGTAATTTGTTGACGGTTTTTCCTCTGGTCACCATGGGAAAGCTTAGAATGGAGCGTGGCCAGAAAAACAGCATTGTCAATACCTTCAGACATTGCAAGGGTTTCTCCTGCCAGGAACTCTTTGGATCTTTTTTGATTGTCAACAGAGAAGTGAAAATCTTCCCTCTTCTCCCTTCAGTACGATAAAATGTCCCCCTTGAATACCTTTAACAGGAAGATTTCCAAGTGAGGCATCACTGAAGACAACGAGCCTCAGTGAGCCATCTTTTCCAAAATGTTGAAACTTCAAGACTACTTTTTCAGATTGAATTCTGCACACTATCTTGTTTGCCTCATGTAAAGTTTGTACTGTAGCATTTTGTTGTGCTGGTTTCTAAGTTGCAGGTGTCAAATATGATTTCAGGTACACTCTGCCTTGCCACCCATGCAACCTGACACTACTGCACCTTTGTCCTAAGTTGCTCAGCTTCCGCTTCACTGAGAAGTGCTCCCTGTTGTGAGGCACGTGAGGATTTCTGTTCAGGCAAGTCTGTTGAGATGCCAACTACACTCTCTTCAGCACACTTCATGCCACTGTTCAGCTACTCTGGTGGGTCCTTAGCTGCTCTCTCCTCATTCCAGGGTGTGTGCTGTGACACTATCAGGTAAGTACTTTTCATCTTTTGTGTCATTCTCCATGGAGTTCTGATGGTCTCCAGTTTGTGCTTTATGTAGTCTGGAATGATGCACTCTCACACACGTACCTCCAGGTCAAATGAATACCACAACTCCATCTTGACCAATGACAACTCTAGGACCTTTCCATTCTGTATAGTCCGCTCTTTTGTAATACACGTTTTGTTCCCTGCCTCATATTGCTCATCTGTCAGATGGAGCTGTGCCCCCTGTGCTTTTCAAATTCTCTCTGAACACTTTGTTTCCATGAAAGCCTTCCTTGATTCATTCAGTGCTAAAATATGTTTCCCCAACCCATTCACTCCTTGTAGTGCCCTTTCGAGCAGGTGGTCTGTCAACCAGCACAGAGGGAAGGTTTGGATTCTGGCCAAACTCCAAATGATACTTTGTCTCACCTTGTACATTCTGCATGACATTCTTTGCCATAAGGGCCCAGTCAAGGGCTGTGTTCCAATCACAACCATTGTTTCTCTTTACCTTCAGCATAATTTCAGTAAGTGTTTGATTGTGTCACTCCAGAAGTCCATTACTCCAAGGACTGTATGCTGCTGTTGTCTTCATTTCAATGCTAAAGTTCTCCACCATATCTCTTAAATTCACCACTATTACTGCTGAATACTTTCCAAAATGGGCCATGCACACTTATCTGGAAATGGATGAAATTTTTTACTATCCCAGAAGGTCTCATTCTATTTACAATGCTACCAGCATTAAAACATGTGAATTCGTCAATGACGTGGAGATACCACACTCCTTGCTCCAGTTCAGATAGGTGTATGGCTACTGTTTTGTTGTATTCAGATGCCAGTGGCAGACCAACCGTAGGATTGGGCTTGGACTTTCCAAACTTTTGGCATGTCTCACAGTTGTCAATTATCTACTTTAGAATGGAAAAATAATCTGCATCTTTGTTTCCTGAACGCCTGAGCAGTTTCTGAAGTCTACCAACTGAAGCGTATCCACACTGCTTGCGAAGTTTGAGCAACACTTTGCATTTCTCATCTATGGTCATGCTTTCTGTGACAGTTAGTACTTCATTCTTACATTGGTTTACAGTAATGTCTTTATCTAGAATATTCACACACTAATGTCCAGAGCTCAGGGGACACTAGCTGTTGAAACATCGGAGCTTGGACATTCCTAATATTCAGTACTGCTTTTGGTTTCTTTAGGGAATTTTTACTCAAGAGTAATGGAATTTTCACTGGAGTCACCTCCATTTCAATGTAACATTTTGTCTGCCCTATTTTTATGGGAATTTTCACTCTTTTGGTGGAATGTACAAACTTTTCATCTCCAAATTTGAATACTTCGTACCTGTGCTCACCAGTTTCTGAACCTCTTCTGGTTTAGTTCACTCACATAGCTTTCAAGCCATTTTTCTCCATTGTGTGTGTGTGTGTGTGTGTGTGTGTGTGTGTGTGTGTGTGTGTGTATGTGCGTTGTATCAGTAACAGCAGATCGTAGAGATACTATCATCAAAATCTCTGCCTCAGATGTCTCTGCATTAGTTAGTGATTCCTTCACAAACAATGTCATATAGCACTTCTCTATATTTTCAGATTTGTTATTTTCTTCAGTTAGCCCAACTTGTTCAGTTTCTTGCCCAGTAGTAAATACTTTGACATACCGCACATTTCAATCTCCGACTGTACCTGTTTATTGGATTTGTGCCAGGTAACAGTACCCTTGTCAGGTCACACTGGGACTTACGTTTGCTTTACTCTCCTTTGGTCGGGACATACCCGACCAAAACTTTTCCATGGAGGGCTTCCAGACCGTTCGGGCTGACCGGAAGTGCTCTGAAAGCGGTAAGCGTAAAGGAGTTGGGGGCTTGCTGTTCTGGTTAACAACGGATGGTGCAATCCTGGTCATATTACGATCGAGGAACGTGTTTGTAGACAGGATATTGAACTTTTTGCTGTTGGACTCTGGCCATATTCCACCGAGATACAACACTGGCATCATGGGAGTTTGTTCCTGCCTGTGGCCATTGAACTTGCAGCTCCTCCCGTGGAGGGTCAGACACCCTCAGCCAATAAGCTGGTCCTGGACTTATTTTCATCTGGCATAGCTTGCATATTGTTGTTTGATTGTTTGTGGTTTTTCTATTGCTATATTTATGCTCTATTCTTGGTTGGTGCAGCTGTAACGAAACCCAATTTCTTTCAGTATCGATAAGGTATGTCTATCTATCTATCTATCTATCTATCTATCTTTTGCTCAGTGAAGGACATCATTTCCTGACTCAAACTAATTCTGACCGTTGTCTTAGCAGCCTTTTCTCCCCAAATCCTCTTTAGTGTCGATTTCATTGATGCAAATGTAAGTTCTGTACATACCATTAACACTAGCCGTCTGTCCTTTATGTCTAGACATGCAGTATCCAACAATTTAAAAGCAATATATCATCAGGAAGTCCAATTTTCTATTTATGCATGCACTGTACTTTTGTTCATAATCGATAATATAATCAGCCATATTTTTAGAATTGTCTCTGTAAATTTTGTCAAAGTCTGAATATGCCTCATAAATCTCATCCTTTACTTCCTTCAGTTAAAAGTCAAGTGTACCTATAACTGTATTCATACCGTCATCTTTGTTCAAGTCTTCCACTGAAATTCCCATCGTGGTCTCTCTAGTTCTTCCTGAAAGTGACAGAACAAATGCAAGGACTTGTTTGTTCTTTTAGAGCTCCACAACAGAAGCCCATATTCCCATTTAATTTTTTCAGCTTTCATAGGGTTTGCTACCATCAAATGCCAGTGGGATCCTACAACAGGAAGCCATCCTCTGCTACCACTGTTAACTCTCATACAACAAAGACAAGTTTTTCTTCCATTTAAAGAACTTTACTTTCAATCTCTCCATTCAAAACATGAGTACCACTACCTTTTATTTCTTCAGCCAATGACTGGTGTGTCAAGGCCGACCTGGATGGGAAAGGCGGTTTCCCGGAGCAAATAGCTTTCACCACATTGCATCCAGATATAATTGTATCGCCTGACACCAGTAGAGAAGTGGTTATTGGTGAACTCACAGTCCCCTAGGAAGACAACATCGATGAAGCCCATGAGCGCAAGTTAACCAAGTATGCAGAATTAAGATCAGAGTGCAGAGACAGAGGGTGGAAGGTCTCATGCTATCCATTCGAAGTAGGTTGCCGTGGCTTTATTGCGTTCACTTTCCCGAAGTGGCTGCGTGACCTTGGCTTCATTAGAAGAGAGATCAAGTCAACCAGCAGGGCTGTAGCTGAGGCAGCAGAGACAGGATCAGCGTGGGTGTGGATCAAGTATGTCCAGAGGGGCAGATAGTCATACAGTGTATCCATCTTTTGCAAACCGTTCAGTAGTTCAGCACAGACACCTGAAGAGTAGACTATCTGTTGGATGGAAGCGACCAACAACTCTGATAGAGGCAGATGCAAGTTTTTAAGCTCACCCGTGGGAGGTGGTGCTTTAGCACTGCTGGCCAACCACCTCGAGGGAGTCTTGATCATAAGCGGGCCGAAACTCCTGAAGACAGGTGGCCGATCAACTGATGATCCCACTGGTGAACTGTCCCACAGGACAGTTGACATCTTAGTCCAAGTGTATTTTCAATTCTTATTTACAATCCCCTCCCCCCCCCCACCCACCCCCCGTTCTCCTCTGGCGTGTAAGAACATAACAGGGAACGTGCGCATGCCTACTAAATACTTACATAGCCCAAATGAACAGAAGGCGACAGTAAGTGTCACTGAGCAATAGTCATCGAGGCAGGCTACTACACTCTTCTTGCGCACTGGCGTGTTTGAAGCAACTGGGTACCACACACAGCTGGAACAAGAGGATGAAGATATCCATGAACACAGCAGCCAGCTGGTCAGCAGAGATCTTCAATACTCAGCCAGGTACTCTGCCTGGACTGGCTGTTTTCCTTGGATTCACTCTCTTGAAGGCAGTCTGCATGTCATCTTCAGATAGTGAGACCAGAGGATCATCAGCAGACATGGGGGTACACAATGGGCCCTCCCTGTTCTGGTGGTCAAAGTTGATAGGGGATAGTAATTCCAAATTTAGACCATAAGGCACAGGAACACAATATGGCTCATGGAGTCAGCTCTGCTATTTGATCATGGCTGATTTATTTTTGCTTTGAACCCCATTCTCTTTCTTCACAAATTTATTTTAATTTAAAGTAGTTACACTTATTTGAGTTTAACTACTTTAAGTTAGATTCCCAGCTATGATGATGGGATTTGAACCAGATCTCTGACAAGTAATGCAGTAGCTTAACTATTTTGTGACCATACACATTGCACAGTAGTGATGATTAATTTGTCTGATAAAAGGAAATCAACCTGAAACATCAGGTAAGCAAAAAACCCGACCTGCTGAATTTTTCCTTAGTTTTCTCTATTTTTTGATTTCAAATTTCTGACATCTGCAGGTTATCAGCAATTTATTGCTCCTCTGATAAACTGTCAATGAAGACCTGTTGTCCATAATTATTCTTAATAGCTGGAAGCAAGGCTCTTACCTTCCACACTCCAACACAATTAGAAATACTAGTAAATACTGTACTTGTGCCATTGCAATCCTGAGAGAAAGGCTTTCCATCATTTCAGCAGAAGAACGAGTAGCAAAATAGTCTGCACTCGCTGCATGGAAGGCTGCTATATTAGTTATGCCATTGGTGGTTTCCAGTTTCTGAATCTTGACTATACTATTTAGTTTGTGTTTACATTAACCGTAAATCCTCCAAGGAAAGCCCCAAGCCCGGCTGTGAAAGGAGAAGGGTTGGGCATGGGGCAAGCAATAAAATCCCAGAGCTACAAGAAGGCCAACAGAAGCTCCAAGGACCTCATCGGTAGGAGAGGAAGGGCCTTTGGAAGATGGGCTACACCTGGGGACAGCTTGAAAGGCTGGCCCAGGACAGAGAACTCTGGTGAGCTGCTGTCAGCAACCTTTATCCAAGTAGGGTGATGGACTTAGTAAGTTATGTTAACTCTACATATAACAAATGTTGCTAAACACATAACATCTGATATATGAACATAAGAACCAGGAGCAGAACTAGATCCTCTCATCACTCAAATTTTCCTCATCATTCATCCAGGACACGACTGATCCAAACTTGGCTTCAGCTCCACTTTCCCGCCTTTTCCTCATAAATCTCGGCTTCTCTCTGCATCAGCCATCTGTCGATCTCAGCCATATCCAGTGATTCAGCACTTGCAGTGGGCTGGGAGAGAATGTCCCAAAGATTTACGTCTTGCTGGGAGAAAAGTTTGCAGGAAAATCAATGGGTTTTGCATAGATATGTAGAATGGTCAGCATGGACAGGGCAGGCTGTAGGCTCTGTTTGTTGCTGTATGAGTTTGATTTTTCTGCATAACAGTCTTAAATGAGTGATGCTTTATTCAATAAGTAATCCCCTTTAAATTAGATTTTTGCTAAAATTGAGGTACAGTCGACGTTTCAGGCCGAGACCCTTCATCAGGACTAACTGAAGGAAGAGTTAGTAAGAGATTTGAAAGTGGGAGGGGGAGGGGGAGATCCAAAATGATAGGAGAAGACGGGGGGGGGGGGAGGGATGGAGCCAAGAGCTGGACAGTGATTGACAAAGGGGATATGAGAGGATCATGGGACAGGAGATCCGGGGAGAAAGACAAGGGGGGGGGGAACCCAGAGGATGGGAAAGGGGTTTATTCAGAGGGACAGAGGGTTTAAAAAGGAGAGTGAGAGAAAGAATGTGTGTATAAAAATAATTAACAGATGGGGTACGAAGGGGAGATGGGGCATTAGCGGAAGTTAGAGAAGTCGATGTTCATGCCATCAGGTTGGAGGCTACCCAGACGGAATATAAGGTGTTGTTCTTCCAGCCTGAGTGTGGCTTCATCTTTACAGTAGAGGAGGCCGTGGATAGACATGTCAGAATGGGAATGGGATGTGGAATTAAAATGTGTGGCCACTGGGAGATCCTGCTTTCTCTAGCGGACAGAGCGTAGGTGTTCAGCAAAGCGGTCTCCCAGTCTGCGTTGGGTCTCGCCAATATATAGAAGGCCACATCGGGAGCACCGGATGCAGTATATCACCCCAGCCAACTCACAGGTGAAGTGTCGCCTCACCTGGAAGGACTGTTTGGGGCCCTGAATGGTGGTAAGGGAGGAAGTGTAAGGGCATGTGTAGCACTTGTTCCGCTTACAAGGATAAGTGCCAGGAGGGAGATCAGTGGGGACGGATGGGGGGGACGAATGGAGAAGGGAGTCGCGTAGGGAGCAATCCCTGCAGAATGCAGAGAGAGGGGAGGGAGGGAAAGATGTGCTTAGTGGTGGGATCCCGTTGGAGGTGGCCGAAGTTGTGGAGAATAATATGTTGGACCCGGAGGCTGGTGGGGTGGTAGGTGAGGACCAGGGGAACCCTCTTCCTAGTGGGGTGGTGGGAGGATGGAGTGAGAGCAGATGTACGTGAAATGGGGGAGATGCGTTTGAGAGCAGAGTTGATAGTGGAGGAAGGGAAGCCCCTTTCTTTAAAAAAGGAAGACATCTCCCTCGTCCTGGGATGAAAAGCCTCATCCTGAGAGCAGATGCGGCGGACATGGAGGAATTGCGAGAAGGGGACGGCATTTTTGCAAGAGACAGGGTGAGAAGAGGCCCCAGTGGCCACACATTTTAATTCCACATCCCATTCCCATTCTGACATGTCTATCCACGGCCTCCTCTACTGTAAAGATGGCCACACTCAGGTTGGAGGAACAACACCTTATATTCCGTCTGGGTAGCCTCCAACCTGATGGCATGAACATCGACTTCTCTAACTTCCGCTAAGGCCCCACCTCCCCCTCGTACCCCATCTGTTAATTATTTTTATACACACATTCTTTCTCTCACTCTCCTTTTTCTCCCTCTGTCCCTCTGACTATACCCCTTGCCCATCCTCTGGGTTCCCCCCCCCTTTTTCCTTCTCCCTGGATCTCCTGTCCCATGATCCTCTCATATCCCCTTTGCCAATCACCTGTCCAGCTCTTGGCTCCATCCCTCCCCCTCCTGTCTTCTCCTATCATTTTGGATCTCCCCCTCCCCCTCCAACTTTCAAATCACTTACTAGCTCTTCCTTCAGTTAGTCCTGACAAAGGGTCTCGGCCTGAAACGTCGACTGTACCTCTTCCTCGAGATACTGCCTGGCCTGCTGCGTTCACCAGCAACTTTGATGTGTGTTGCTTGAATTTCCAGCATCTGCAGAATTCCTGTTGTTTATTGCTAAAATTGGTGTGTTTCATCATACGAATCAGAATCAGCTTTATTATCACTGGCATATGTCATGAAACTTGTTGTTTTGTGGCAGCGCTACATTGCAATACTTAATAATAAAAACTATAAATTGCAATAAGATTTACATACTGTATAATACAATAAGTATTGCAAAAAGAGAGGGGAAATAGTGAGGTAGTGTTTATGGGCTCATTGTCTGTCAGAAATCTGATGGCAGAGGGGAAGTAGCCATTGTTGAAACATTGACTGTGTGCCTTCAGGCTCCTGCACCACCTCCTTCTTGATGGTAGCAATGTGAGGAGGGTAGGGCCTGGGAGACAGGAGTCCTTAAAGATGCATGTCACTTTTTGGAGGTATTGCCTTTTAAAGGTGTCCTGGATGCTGGGACAGCTGGTGCCCTTGAGAAGCTGATTGAATATACAATGTTCTGCATTTTCCCATCCTTGTGCAGTGGCCCCTCCCTATCAGATGGTCGTGCAACCAGTCGGAATGCTCTCCACAGTACATCTATAGAAAATTGTAAATGTCTTTGCTGACATACCAATTCCCCTCAAACTTCTAATGAGATGTAGCCACGGTCATGCCTTCTTTGTGTAAGGGGTTCTCTTTTATGCTAACTGCTAAGGCTGATAAAATGACTTCTCCGTATTGTTGTAATAAAATGGCTTCTCTGTAATGCTAACTGCTGAGGTAATGAGTTCTCTGCAGCTGCGATGTTTGGGTTATAACTACAGATAACGGGGAGCTAACCAATAGACGACTTTATTCTATCTTGTCGAGTCACCCGGCCGAGGTCGTGTCGACACCGGGCCGTGAGCGCCGAGACACCCGGCCGAGGTCGAGTCGACACCGGGCTGTGAGCGCGGAGACACCCGGCCGAGGTCGGGTCGACACCGGGCCGTGAGCGCCGAGACACCCGGCCGAGGTCGAGTCGACACCGGGTCGTGAGTGCTGAGACTCCCGTCCGAGGTCGTGTCGACACCGGGACGTGAGCGCCAAGACACCCGGCCGAGGTCGAGCCCACACCGGGTCGTGAGTGCTGAGACTCCCGTCCGAGGCTGCCGAACTGACACTGGACCTATTATACAGGTATAAGGCGAGGCGGCGGCGGGCGGAGGGGGCGAGGCCCGAGGCCTGGAGCTGGCCTGCCGCTCGTCGCAACCGCCGCCTGGTACGGTCGGGAGCAGCTGCAGGACCCGGCAAAGGTGGAGAAGCTAGCGAGCGAAAACAAGTGAGGGGGTGGTGTCATTACTACACCACTAGGTGATCATCCCAACGGCGGAGCAGGCGGAAGAGGAGACATCTCCCAACGGCTGCAAAGGCGGATGAGGATGTCCAACAATGGGTAGGGAGGCTTGCGAGCACGCCGCAAGAACTGCCGTAGACCCACAACACTCAGAGCTTGTCTACCTGGCGTGTGAAGCCTGGATTTGGCGGACTGCGCGGAAGAAACCATCACTGGTTCAACGGGCAGAAAGGCAATTCTCAGCAATGCGTCGTGGAGCTCTAAGAGGGCACAGTGAGACACACAGAACACTGCTGGCCATCCACTGCATCCTGACCTATCTCCAGCCGTCTCGACTATGTCTTGCCACTGGGTCCAGATAGGCCGGGACGAGAGAGTGAGGCTGACGACCTGCGCAACTCTCCCTCACTTTAATCCAAGTCAAGCGCAAATCATGACTTCAAACCCAACGCGGAAGAAAGTGATGGTGCTCAGCCTTGGCACATGGAACGTGAGAACTCTGCGAGATAACATCAAGGCAGACAGACCAGAGAGAAGAACTGCACTGGTTGCAAAAGAGCTAACTCGCTACAACATGGACATAGCAGCTCTCAGCGAAACGCGCCTAGCAGTCAAGGGCCAGCTGACAGAACGTAGTGGTGGATACACGTTCTTCTGGAGCGGCCGCAGCAGCGCTGAACGACGAGAAGCAGGCGTGGGATTTGCCATCAATTCTAACCTCGCCCGTAAACTCACCAAGCACCCAGAGAGCATCAACGACCGCCTGATGACACTTCAGCTCCCACTTGCAAACAAGAAGAGTGCTACGCTGATTAGTGCCTACGCTCCCACCATGACCAACCCAGATGACATTAAAGACAAGTTCTATGAAGAACTCGACGCCCTCATCTCAGCAATCCCACAGTCAGAGAAGCTCATCGTTCTCGGGGACTTCAATGCCAGAGTAGGGACAGACTACCAAACCTGGGAAGGGACCATTGGAAGACACGGCACTGGCAAGTGTAACAGCAACGGCCTTCTGCTCCTCAAGACATGTGCCACACACGACCTTGTCATCACCAACACCCTGTTCCGCTTACCCACCCGTAAGAAGACGTCATGGATGCACCCACGCTCGAAGCACTGGCATCTGATTGACTACATCATCACCAGGAAGAGGGACAGGATGGATGTCAGAGTGACAAGAGCCATGTGTGGTGCCGACTGCTGGACCGATCACTGCCTCATTGTGTCCAAGTTCAGGCTTCGCATTCTGCCCATGAGAAGACCCCAAGGGCAGAAGACTGCAAAGAGGCTGAATGTCTCCAAGCTGAAAAGCAGCAGGGTTGCAGAAGAATTCGTCAATGACCTTGAAGGCAGACTGCCAGACACACCACAGGAAGACGGGACCAGCGTTGAGGAACAGTGGACAGCCTTCAAAGACGCTGTCTACACTACCGCCCTCGAACATCTCGGACCAGCAACCCGAAGAAACCAAGACTGGTTCGATGAGAATGATGAAGAAATACAGGCACTACTAACAGAGAAACATCAACATTACAGAGCGCATCAGAACGACCCCACGTCGCTAGCCAAGAAAGATGCTTTTACCAAGGCAAGAAGAAAGGTGCAGAAAAAACTTCGCGAGATGCAGGACAGCTGGTTCAGCAAGAAGGCCGTTGAAATCCAGGGCTATGCAGACAGCCACGACATAAAGCGCTTCTACGATGCGCTTAAGGCTGTGTATACGGACCCCAGTCCTCCCTCAACGCCGATGAGACGCAGCTGCTGACAGAGAAGAAGCAGATTCTGGATCGGTGGGCTGAGCACTTTAACAACGTCCTTAACCGCCCTGCCGACATCAACGACGAGGCCATTGCCCGCCTGCCCCAGGTAGAGATCAACAAGAACCTCGACACCCTGCCCACAGTAGATGAAGTCAGGAAGGCAGTGAAGCAACTCTCCTGTGGCAAAGCGCCAGGACCCGATGCAATCCCTGCTGAGGTATACAAAGCAGGAGGCCCTGTCATGATGCAAAAGCTGACTGTACTCTTCCAGTCCATGTGGAAAAAGGGACAGGTCCGGCAACAGCTGAAAGATGCCAGCATAGTCCACATCTACAAGAGGAAAGGCAACCGCTAGTCTTGCGACAACCACCGAGGCATCTCCCTCTTGGCCATTGCGGGGAAGATTCTGGCCCGCGTCCTGCTCAACCGCCTTCTCCAACATCTTGAGCAAGGTCTGCTCCCAGAAAGCCAGTGCGGCTTCCGTGCTGAACGTGGGACCGCGGACATGATTTTTGCTGCGCGCCAACTCCAGGAAAAATGCCAGGAGCAACACAGCGACCTCTTCGTGACCTTTGTCGATCTAACCAAGGCTTTCGATACGGTCAGCAGAGAAGGCTTGTGGAAGACCATGGAGAAGTTTGGCTGCCCCAGCAAGTTCATCACAATCGTCCGGCAGTTCCACGACGGTATGATGGTGAAAGTTCTGGATGACGGCGACGAGTCGGAGGCCTTCCCAGTGACAACTGGCGTCAAACAAGGCTGCGTTCTTGCCCCGACTCTGTTCAGTATGGTATTCTCTGCCATGCTGACAGATGCTTTCCGTAACTACGAAGAAGGAATCCACGTCAGGTACAGGACTGACGGCAGGTTGTTCAACCTTAGGTGCCTGCAGGCAGTTACAAAGGTGCAAGAGACTGTCATCAGAGACTTGTTGTTTGCTGATGACTGTGCACTCAACGCCAGCACAGAGCAGGAGATGCAGCGTGAAATAGACTGTTCCTTACAAGCCTGCAACAACTTCGGTCTCACTATCAGCACCAAAAAGACCGAAGTTATGTACCAGCCTTCCCCAGGAAAGCCATACCAGGATCCGCGCATCACGGTGAAGGGCCAGAACCTCCAGGCAGTCGACAACTTCACCTACCTGGGCAGCATACTCTCTCGCGCAGTGAACATAGACGCTGAGGTCAACAACAAGATTGCCAAAGCCAGCGCCGCCTTTGGGAGACTCCGTGAGAACGTCTGGGAGCGGAGAGGACTCAGCCTCACCACCAAGCTGAAGGTCTACTGAGCAGTGGTCCTTACCATCCTCCTTTACGCCAGCGAGACCTGGACTGTCTACAGCAGACACGCCAAACAGCTCAACCACTTTCACCTGAGCTATCTCCGTAGACTCCGCCACATCAGGTGGCAGGACAAAGCCCCCGACACGGAAATCCTGGAACGAGCTGGGCTCTGCAGCGTCTACACCCTCCTGCTGAAAGCCCAAGCCAGGTGGGCTGGACATGTGGTCAGAATGCCAGACAGCCGATTGCCTAAGCAGCTGCTGTATGGAGAACTGTGTCAGGGCAAGCGCTCAGTCGGGGGGCAGAAGAAACGTTACAAAGACTGCCTTAAAGCGTCCCTCAAAGGCCTGGGTGTCGACATCAACACGTGGGAGACGCTTTCCCTCGACCATCCAGCTTGGCGCAGCAAGATCACCACAGGAGCCCGTGCAGCTGAAGTCAGGCGCATCATCGAGGCGCAACGAAAGCGTGCTGTGCGCAAGGCCCGAGCAGCATCCACTGCCACGACAGCACCCACCCACTTGTGTCCCACATGTGGGCGAGCCTCCAGGGCCCGGATTGGCCTCATCAGTCACCTCCAGACCCACAGCCACCAATCTCCCATTTGACTTTGAAGCCATGGTCATCTTCGACTACGAAGGACGAACAACAACAACATTCTATCTTGTAAGTCTGGGAACCGAGTTGGTTCGCGGGCTTTGAGGTGAGGCGAGTGAAGAAGAAGGACGAGTGCGGGGAGCACTCGGTGATCCCGGGACGCTGATACGAGACTTGGAGGATCCTACGGTTGGCAGCGTTTCAGCAGAGGTCGTTTATGGAAGGACACTGGAGGCGTGAACTCCAACGATTTTTTTGTGCCCGAACTGATAACTTTAATTAAGAGTGGCGCCTTTGTCTTTTATATTTTGCTTCTCTATTAACCACACCACAAAATAAGATTTATAAAGTGTAATCATTTAATGGCTTATTGTGTACTGTCTGATATTTGTATTGTGGGGCTGTACTGGGGTACATTACACAGCATCCACCCAAATTTGAATGCCCTATTTGGTGGGGCCGAAAGCTGATTCCCCTAGGCGAACGTGCAGACAAGACTATTGTGCTACATATGTAATTGCATCACTATGTTGGGCCCAGGCTCAATCCTCAAAGGTGTTGACACCCAGAATTTAATACTGCTCACCATTTTCACTTCTGATCCCTCGATGAGGACTGATGTGTGTTCCCTCTACTTTCCTTTCCTGAGGTCCACAATCAAATCCTTCATCTTACTGACACTGAGTGCATGGTTGTTGCTGTGCACCACTCAACCAGCTGATCTATCTCACCTCTGTATGCCACCTTTATGAGGCATTGCATTTTGAAGGTATGCTGAGGAGGCTAGTGCCCATGACGAACCAGGCAGAATTGGCAACTTTCCGCAGCTTTTTACGCAGTCAACAAACAACATTAGTAAGTATACTCAGTGGCTTTGTATTTTCCCAGCCTTCAGCTAAATTCATAATTCCTTGGAAATGAAACTGAATGCATTAATGCTCCAAAATTCACTGATGCTAAAATGGGGAATAGTGACATTACAGACCGCATTGCCTCCACAGAACCTGAAGGTATGGTAGGAATTGGTAATGTCTTTCAAAATAAGTAAAATATCAGTAAAAGAGATGTCTCTTGCAATCATTTCTAAAGGATAATCAAAAAAATGTACTTTAGGGTAGAGGAATCTCCTGTCAGAATCAGGTGGAAGGTTGGTTAAATGAGTGGGTGTTTGATAACCACAGAACCCTGTTCCTAGCTTCTGATGTTTATAAAGGCAAGGATGGAACTAACACTGCTCAAATAGATGATATTCTCAAAGCACCAGCTGTCTAACATTATTTTTCTGAATATATGACCAGAGTTCTTCTTATACAGGGTGTGTGACAGGGATCTAATTTCCGATTCTGAGATTGATTATAGGTCACTTGTACAATGTAGGTTGTTTCACTCATGGAATGAATAAATAAAAACAGGTGTAATGACTGCCATGAGAAATATTCTGTCTTTGTGCTGAAAAATAAGTCCTTTGAAAATAACCACAAAAAAGCAAGTTAAATCTGATACACCAAAAATCCAATTTGAAATACAAATCCTCTTTGAAAGAAAATACATTACTTGTTTTTGAATAAAGGTAGAGGTTGTGTTATCTTACGAAGCCACTCTTGCTGGTTTGGTTCTATTCCTGTGGTTTCCCAACTCCTGTATGTACCTAGTCCAGGTGCAGAAAAGCATTCTCACTGATTCACCCCACCTCAGAGTCCAGTGAGATCTACCCTTAAGTGCAAATTTAAATTAAATTAAGTTCAATTAAAATTAACATGCAAATTCGTGAAGCTTTCCATATTTCTTGAGGGCAGCACAGTGGTGGCTAGTATAACACCATTACAGTGCTGGGGATTTCAGTTTCTATGTAGATTTACTTTGTTGTTTCCGTACTCATTGTGAGTGAGGGTAACACAAGACTGGGATGGTTGTGCTTCGAGTAATTACCAATGTATCAAATGTAGCACATGCTGAACAGATGCAGATTTATCAGACCTCCCACTCCACCACTGAAATCACAAGGACAGCTGAATGAACAAACTTCACTTCAATCCTCTCATTTTTTTTCTCCAGAAAGAAGGACTCACAAGACACAAGTCTGATAAAGATTTCAGTGTCTAGCTCTTGGCAACAGTCTACCAGTGTCCCGCACCCCCGCCACCCTCACTTTGGATAAGTGTGCATCCACACTTGCATACAGACGGTTTGATGCCCTGGCTAATCAGGCACCTATCTATCTCTGCCTTAAATACGCCCAATGACTTGGCCTCTACAGCTGCTCGTGGCAACAAATTCCACAGATTTACCACCCTCTGACTAAAGTAATTTCTCCGCATCTCAGTTCTAAAAGGACATTCAGAAGAGCTGTAGATTTATTTGTCAATGTCCATCCCAAGCACAGAGGCAGACATTATTACTGGCTGTTTGAAACCATCAACACACTGAAAGATGCACTCAAGCATTAATAAAGCTCTTTGCCATTTCGAAGTAGTGTTGCCTGAATGATTTGTAAAACTAGCATGCTTTAAAGACCAGTAAGGCATGCTGAATTCAGGCGCAGTCACTGCAGGGACTCAAGTCAGGCATTAGTTTAGGACCCTCATAACAAGAAGAGAAAAAGAATAGCCCTTAATTTGGCAGTAGAGTTATCGAGTTATCTTTTTGACAGTGTTTCCGTAGCAAGCTGCTCCTGTTTTTATGAGCTAGCTCGACGCTCAATCCGACTTGGATTCGAACTTGGGAACCTTCGCTCCGGAGTCCGGCGCTGATATTATTGCGCCACCAAGCGGGATAACGCTCATAATAAATGAGTTTTAATCTGTTTAAAACCTCAGAATCTATTTGTTTTAAGGTTGTAAATGTTTGACGTGCTAACAGTTAAATACTCACAATACCATGGCATGTCTGAAAATATATATTCTGCATTACATTACTTTGATTTTATTTGGAAAAAGTTTATATATTTTGGAACACATGAAACACCTGACAAACTTGCTGCTGTCCAACCGCTGTTACTCACAGTCATATATGTATAAGATACGTTCCTGTAAGAGTTGAAGTAGGTTCAGTTCACACTGCTCAGCATGGGCTGCTGGATTGATGCTGGAAGTAGTTTTTGGCATGGAAATCAAGAACAATTCCTGGTCCCAACAGACAAGAGTTGATCTCAGGAATCTCACTCTATTAAACTGTAACCTCACCAACACAGCGGTGCTTCTAGTCTGCGACTCCAAAGACAATTTACAATGGGGATTAATGGTGTTAGCCACTCAAGCGTTAGTAACGTTGTCTAATGACATGGGGGGCAGCACTGGCTGGCTTTCACTCACTACCGATTACAGGTTTGGTGATGAGAATTCACTGAACGTTTGGTGCGCAGATGCAGCAAGGTTGCAGCCACAGAAATAAGAAATAGGTTTGATTTCCGCAGCACCAGGACCTGTGACTGCTATTTACTTTACGGCCCTCTTAATGAATTAATTTACTCAGACTCTTATATTGACAGCAGAGTGCCCCAGAAAGTTGCTGCCTCAAATCCAGTCACCTGGGTTTGATCTTGACCTCTTGTGCTGTCTATGTGGAGTTTGCATATTCCTCCTCTAGACTTGGACAAGCCCTTAAGATATAGGAGCAGAATAAGGCCATTCAGCCTGTCAAGTCTGTTCTACCATTCCTTCATAGGTGATTTTTTTTTATCCCTCTCAATCCTGTTCTCCTGCCTTCTCCCTGTAACTTTTAACACCCTCATTAATGAAGAACTTATCAAACTCTATTTTAAATCTATCCA
The DNA here is from genome assembly GCF_030028105.1 of Mobula birostris. Classification (NCBI taxonomy): domain Eukaryota; kingdom Metazoa; phylum Chordata; class Chondrichthyes; order Myliobatiformes; family Myliobatidae; genus Mobula; species Mobula birostris. The sequence continues at coordinate 24,450,550 of NC_092373.1, read as the reverse complement.
GTGATTTGGTTTCCACAGTCATACGTGGCAATGAATTCCACAGGTTCATCTCCACAGGCTAGAGAGATTGCACCTCATCTCTGTTCTAAAGGGACATCCTTGTATTCTGCTGCTGAGCCCTCTGGTCCCAGACTCCCCCACTACTGGAAAAAAAACCTCTCCTGTGCGCCAATTTCATTACATATTTTAAAAAAGTGAGATTTGGGAGAACCAGTGATCATTAGTTAATTGCCCCCGGTATGTAAGTAATTCCTAGAATATAGCGGAATTGGCGGGGGGGGGGGGAGAGCTGAGATTGAAGTTGATGGGACTGTTGGTAAATAAAAAAAAACTAGTACATTTAGAGTAAATTGTTGCTCAGCAACACAGACAAAATGTTGGAGGAACTCAGCAGGCCGGGCAGCATCTATGGAAAAGATTAAACAGTCAAAGTTCCAGACTGAAACTCTTTATTATGGACTAGTCCTGATGAAGTATCTCAGTCCAAAATGTCCACTGTTTACTCTTTTCCATAGATGCTGCCTGATCTGCTGTGTTCCACCAGCATTTTGTGTGTTGCTTTCAATTTCCAGCATCTGCAGATTTTCTTGTGTTTGTAAATTGTTGCTTGTTGGTCAGCAATGACTCAATAGGTGTTGTGTGACATGGAAGATGGTAAGAACTTTGTAATTGGTTTATAATAGTGATATTATAGATTCTAATTCAGTGGTTCCTAATGGTATTGGCCCATGGCATTAAAAAAAATTGGGGACTAATAGTTTATGAATACTCTGTGATATGTGCAATTAACACTGCTTAATAAAAACTGGTGCGGTAATGGTTTATGTGTTAACAAAGCTAATTAAAGCCATCATGCTCTGGCAATTTTTCCATGTGACAGGAAATTAACTGATTATGGATATAAAAAGAGACTGAGCGGAGATTTGGTGGAGGTATACAAAATTATGAAAGGTATCGAAAGGGTAAATGCAAGCAGGCATTTTCACTGAGGTTGGGAGGGCCTACAAGACGTCATGGGTTAGGGGTGAAAGGTGAAAAGTTTAAGGGGAACATGAAGCAAAACTCCTTCACTCAGAGAATTCCGTGCTGTAATTGTTATATGGTTATAGAGGGTTGTGAGTTTGTGGAATGAAACACAAGTGCAGGAGCTCCATGAAATCTTGATTTCAACATTGAAGAGAAGTTTGGATAGATACATGGGCGGTAGGGAGGGAAATGGAGGACTATGGTCCCAGTGCAGGTCAATGGGAGTAGGCAGTTTAGATGGCTTAGTAGAGACTTGATGCATTAAAAGGTCTGTTTCGTTGCTGTACTTTCTCCATGCCTCTGCATTGATGGAAAGAACTTGTGTAAGCTTTTATATTTGATCTCACTATAAGTCCAAAACAAGAGGAATGCGAGAACATTGCTTTACTTGAGAACAGTTTTTTGGATCAACATAGTGGATGTGAAATGTGGTCAAGAGAGGCTTTAAGGACTGTTGATGACTCTTATATTTGCTGTCATCAGCAGTCTCCACTGGCAGTAGCGTTAGGTGAAAATATTTATTAGGGCAACTAGCTTTTTAGTTTTCTGAAACAATTTGATTGGATCAGGATAATTTCACAATAACACTGTACTTTGGAAGATTGGACCAAGGGTTTATTTCCACAATACAGAAATCCATAAAAGTGCTGTGAACTTTTTTCACCCTTGGGTTGTGCGAGACTAGAACCAGAGACTTAAGACTAGGTTAAAAGGTTTAGATTTAAGAGGAATCTGAGGGGTAATTTCTTCACTCAGTTTGGTGCATGTGGATCGAGATGTCAGCAGATGTGGTAAATAGGTGTTCAATTATAACATTTAAGAGATGCTTGGATAGGTAGCTGGATGAAAGGGGTATGGTCCTGGTGCAGACAGATTTGACTAGGTAAAAGACTAAGTCAGCACAGACCAGAAGGGCCAAACAGCCAGTTTCTCTCCTGTAGTAACGTCCACAGAAAATTGTCCCTGGCCACTTGTTATTGAAAAAATCCTATTCACTGAATGACACAACCAAATCTTCGTTTACAAAACATTACTTTTATTTCAACTTAAGAACAATTGGCAGAATAAGTTAACTCTAGCCCACCTGTCCCCAGGCAGGTCACACACAGTACACTGTATCAGGGCTACTGTTGTGTAGTTTATTGTGTCAAAATAGATTTATTGTGAATAAGGTGTCTTACACCAGGTAACAGAAAATGAACTTGTCAGAGATTTCTTTTTTCAATTAGGAAAGTGTTTTGTACGTATATAAGCAAAAGACAAAAACTTAAAATCTGCTTATAAAGAGCCAGCTTTTAGTTTGGTGTTGCTGAACTGGTTGTGCAAACCCTTCTTTCAAAAAATAAAGCAGGCTGCAAAATAAGAAAGTAATTTAAAGTGACTAGATTGAGTAATTAATTTTGCAGGCAGAAGGAACCGGCAGTAAATAGCTTACGGGCAAAGTATTTTGTCTCTCTGTAGCTGAACAATGTCAGTTGACTTATGCAGATTGATTTAAGTTGGCCTATTCCTCTAATCACAGTGGCAAGGGGGTTCCCTGTGGCTGCTATATTGAACACAACTGGTCCGAATGAAAACATTAGTGAAAACCCTTTTTTCCAGAGGCAAGAAACAAGTAATATAAAGGCTATTAAAATACCTTGAACAGACTAAATTTACAGATTTGGCTTCTGTATCATCTTAACATAAGACTCTAAAACAACACTGACTCACAGGTCTCTGGGAGATGCCTTTCAGCAGTTCAACAGGAAGAGGCACTTCATAACTTTTACAATGAAGCTTTTCTGCCTAGCACCTTTTTTACTGACACTTACCTTCATACAAATAGCATTCAAGTTTAATAGAAATCTGTTTTAAAATAAAATTCATTTCTGGGTCATAACAGAAAAATTCAAACATCTGTTTTAAAATATATTTAATGAACTGGATGTCGAGAGCTTCAAGAGAAGAGCCTATAGTCACTTTCTGGGTATTCATTAGGATGCAAAGACATTGGAGTTCTATGGATCAACAAAAGACACTGCAATGTATCTTGTTCCATTTGTAGTTGGGAGCCCCTCATGAAGATGTGTTAATCTTCCTGGATGCATGAAACTCCATCCTTTCCTGGGGGACTCCACAGCACAGTTATATCGATGGAATTTGCAGCCTCCACCCTGCGAAGAAATACAAGTTATATTTGTGAACAGCTGCACTCTCACAGAGGTGTCAGTAAGTGGCCCAGGAATGGAAAAGCCTACAGAAACTGAATACAGCCCAGTCCATCAGAGGAAAAACTTCCCTCACCATTGAGTACATTTACGAGGAGCGCTGCCATAAAAAAAGCTGCATCTATCAGCAAGGAACCCTGCCATCCAGGCCATGCTCTCTTCTCGCTACTACCATAGGGAAGGAGATCCTATGCCACCAGGTTCAGGAACAGTTTTTACCTTTCAACCAGAATAAATAACTTCACTCACCTCAACGCTAAACTAGTCCGCAATCTGTGGACTCACCTTCAACGACTCTACAGCTCATGATCTCAATATTTATTAATTTATCTATTTTTGTATTTGTACAGTTTGTCTTCTTGTGTACGTTGGTTGTTTCTCAGTCTTTTTGTGTGTAGTTTTTCACTGATACTATTGTATTTCTTTGATCTACTGTGAATGCTCACAGGAAAATGAACCTCGGGGTAGTATATGATGATGTACAGGCATATGTACCTTGACTATAGATTTAGTTTGAACTTCAAAATGTCATTTACATAAACACATAAATGTATTTCCGTCAAGATGGTGTTTCTGTACAAAGCTCCTTCAGTCGACATTTTCTTGATAGATCATGAAACCATAGATTTCACTTCTATTATGTCTTTTACAATAGATTTTTAAATCTTCACTGAGATTCTGGAAGTGTTGGAGCCCGTGATTTGCAGCTTGAAGATCATTTGGGTGTTTCAGCGCTCTGCAGTTTCTGGGAGTGTTCCGGGAGGCAGAGGCAGTGTGTGTGTGTGAACCTTGTGGCGAGAAAGCTGCGGGGTGCAAGCTGATGCTCAACTTGGGTTGCAAGCTGAAGCTTCCAGTGTTTACCGACTGAAGTGACGAGGGAGACTGAAACTTTGAGGCGAATGTGGAAGGTGAAAACTGGCATTTGATTGCTAGGAGATCACTCCACTTCCGCAGAGGGAAAGGCCTGCCACTGTGCCCAGAGAATGTTCCCCAGGCTGTTTGTGTCTTGGATACGGACTTTGACTAGAGACTTTATTTCACAGAAACATAGAAAACCTACAGCACAATACAGGCCCTTTGGCCCACAAAGTTGTGCTGAACATGTCCCTACCTTAGAATTACTAGCCTTACCTATAGCCCTCTATTTTTCTAAGCTCCATGTACCTATCCAAAAGTTTCTTAAAAGACTCTTATCGTATCCGCAGTCTTATAGATTTTTTATATTCTATGTTTTTCACCCAATCTTTCTTTATTTGTGTGCAGGGAGGGGGAATTTGGGGTTTGATGTACCTGTTCTATCAGCGTTCAATTTTTGTGCGGGGAGGGGCGATTTGGGGGTTAATGATTGCACCGCCATTCTTTTCTTTCTTGGTTTCATGGCTATCTGGAGAAGAAGAATTTCAGAGCTGTATACATTGATAATAAATGAACCTTTGTACATTTCATGTGAAAAACACTGTAACAAAAGGTGGCCACTTGTTTGATGAGGAGAATGCATTCTCTACATTTACATTTTATGGCCTTAAAAGAGTGTTTGATGCAGGAATAAACCTTTTGAAGATCAGATAGTTGACAGGGAATTGAGATGCTCTGAGTAGTTTGTGAAGTCTCTATTGCATTAGCTCACTATCCTGCTATCCATCCTTCATGGATGATAACTAATTCCTGCAACAATTGCTGAAGGTTTACAAATGATGCTAATTACCAGAAAATTCTAATTACCATCACTGGCAGTCTACCACATTTTTATGCAAGATTCTTTCGCCATTTCCTTCCAAATGCAGTGGTTAATCATTGATTGATAGTACATTTCTGCCCATGAACAACGCTTCTAGATGAGACCTTGACCTCTGCTATTGCCTCGTTGTTTCATGCTGAAAAGGATCCCAAACAGAATCCAGATGATCTTAAGCTAATATTTTCTATCAAGGATAAAACTGGGAGAAGAGAAAAATGGATATTCAACCCGTTCCAGCTGGTTTACTGCCAAGCAGGTAAATTTAAAACTATCCAACTCTCACTCTAGTTAAATGCTTTAGTGTTTAGTATTCAGCAGAGGGTCCATTAATTCAATGATTGGGCACATTAAATCAGTAGCCTAAGAATAAGTTCTTTGGAAGAAATAATACCAAGTGTGATTGAGAAAATGTGTACTTCACCATTAGAAGATATCAAGAGACATCATTCCCTTCATTTCCTGAGGTCGGTATTAAGGGAAACAGTCATCCTCACGGCAAATGAATTGTGATCAAAGCAGAGGAGGTAGAAGCTAAAACAGCTGATCTTGTAGTTAGTACTTGCTTAACAATAAAGACATGGCAAGAACAATTAAGTCAGGAAATTTGCTTTCTCTCCTTAGGAAAGAAGGTAGTCTAGTAGAAGTTGTTTTAACTGCTTTGCTTTCTGACACCATATATGAAATAAAGCTACTTAACAATCTATACTTTGGCTCTTCTCATTAAGTCAGTCACTCTTTGTAAAGATGGGAGGTTTCAAACATAAAAATAAGCTCACATCAAATGGGAATCCTTACACTACAGTCTCTGAACATAGACATTGGACTGTAGTGCACTGGATAGCATATGGTTAACAATCCTCTGTCCCAGAGGGTTGTGGTTAGATTACTGGGGTAATTAATCAGGAAGTAGATACATTTTTGAAAAGTCAGGGAACTTTGGGCTACAGGAAACTGGCATAGAATAGATGGAGACTTCAGCAGATCAGCCTTGATTACATGAAATGGGAGGACAAGCCTGGGGGGTTAACTGGTCTACTCCTGCTCCTGTTTTCTTATGTCCTATTTGAAATACCATTTACAGTGTGCTTAAAACTCCTAATAATTACAACCACTTTATCACAGGAAGCAAAATTACCACATGAAAATCCTGGGGGGTGCTGATAGTGCCATATTCCTCCCACCACGCAAATGTGCCATTGGGTTATTAGAGCTTATTGGGTTAATGGAGCAACAGTTCATCCCAAATAATGATGTGATGCCAGCCAATTGACAAAAATGTGGCAAAGTTCACTAGTTGGCACAATTCACTGACTTGAATGCCAATTCTCAGCTGGAATCATGGATGCTGTGAGGGAAAAGCAAAAGCAAGTGACACAAAGAAATACAATCCTTGGTACGAGTGCCAAAATAAAAGTATCTTTAGATGAAATGACATGGCATTTTGGTCATGAAACATACACTTTTGCAGTATGAACTAGATAGTGAGCCAGGAGATGAAATCTCCTGAACAGCTGCCAGTTCCATGGACACTCCCGGCAATGACCTGCTTGCAGATGTGCTCATTTCTGGCTTGTTAATCTGTGCACTACAACGTGGAGGTTCGAGAACCGTGGAGCCAGCTGTTGCTGGATCTAATCTCCTCTACCACTGCTGCATTTACAATCATACCAATATTCTGCACTGTAGGCTAGATGCACTGTACTTTCAGATTCCAGCATCTGCAGTTTTATTTGATACCCATGGAAGTTATATTTGCCTTGGATGAATCAAAGGGATAGACTCAGAGGCATAGACCTTGTATTTTCTTTTAGTTGGAAGAATGAAAGGTACAAATTCTTGGGAGCTCTGATGTTGAAAGGGAGTTTGTTCTAGATCGGGAGGTTCCCAACCTTGTTATGCCATGGACCAATACAACTAAACAACACACACACACACACACACACACACAATGCTGGAGGAACTCAAGCAGGCCAGGCAGTATTTATGGAAAAGAGTAAACTGCCAACGTTTTGGGCCAAGACCCTTCATCAGAATTCTCCTGTTATACTCTCCTTCTCCAGCCCTGTATCTCTTTCACCAAGCAACTTCCCAGCTCTTTACTTCACCCCTCTTCCCCAGTGTAAGGGGTTTCTTCTTTAATGTTACTGCGTATGTTAATCAAAATGGCTTCTTTGTTATGTTAATCTTTTATGTTACTGCGTATGTTAATCAAAATTGCTTCTTTGTTATGTTAATCTTTTATGTTACTGAGTATGTTAATTAAAATGGCTTCTTTGTTATGTTAAATGCTGATAAAGTCTCTAGCTAGCACTGCTTGGGTTATAGCAGATAGCAGAGTAAATGAACCAATGGATGTCCATGTTACTCTTTCTTGGGGTGATACGCTGTCTCATATGGCTGGGAACCAGGGGCTTTTGGCGGGGAGTTGGAGGAGAGACCGTGAGGACAATGGACGTGCGGGGAAAGCTCAGGCTGATCACTCTGGGTGGTTCCGAGCTGCGAGTCGACGGGGTCAGAGGGGTCCTGAAGCGGTCCCCGAGCTCCAACGTGTGCACGAAGAAATTGAACTTTGATAAGTCTGGCACCTTTTCCATTCCTTTCTTGTACTGAACTTCTATTAATCTCATAGACTTAGCAATATCTATAAAGTGTAATTGGTAAAACGTACATTGTGTGCTGGCTGATGATTGATGTTTGAAGCTGAATCAGGTGGCAGTTATACAGCAACTGATGTAACTGGGAGACAAGGTGGACGGCGGACGGGGTTTCCCCTAGATAAATACGAGCCAATCTAGCTGAGCGTTACACCAGTTTCACCTGTCACCTTGTGTTTCTCCCTCCCCTCCCCCCACCATTTAACTCTCTTCCTCATCTTTCTTTCTCGAGTCCCGCTAAAGGGTCTCGACCCAAAACATCGACTGTTTACTCTTTTCCATAGATGCTGCCTGGCCTCCTGGAGCTCCTCCAGCATTTTGAGTGTGTTGCTTGGATTTCCAGCATCTGCAGATGCTCTCTTGTTTGTGAATCCATAAGAGGCTTTAGACCAGAGGTGGAGATTCAACTTTACACTAGGGATTGGTAGCATAGGCTCTACGGCCCCACTCATTTGAATGGAATCAAACTTGATTCAAAAGATAAGTGCTTTATCTATACTTTTATTGACTTCATTTTAAGTTAATTTCAAATAATTTAAATTTAGAACCATTTAAAATATATGCCAGTATATTTCAATGAATCAACGAATAAATGGCTAATGACTTTGGCAGCAATGAGCAGCCTGAAGGCTCAAGGCATTCTTGGGAGTGGAATCACAAGAGGCACTCCCTGTGTCTGCATTACATTTGCTTTGCTCTGAAGGCTGGCTGCTGAAGCCAGGCTGCAGGTTAATCAGCTGCTTGGGGCAAGTGCAGGCAAGGTCGAGACCCAGTTATTCTGATTTGCAGACAAGATTTAGATATATTATGATGATAAACAAATTCTTTAGAAATATTTGAAATGAAAATTATTTTGCATTCCGAAGGTTTGGCTGCTATTTCCTCCATTCTATTTCTGAGCTCTTCTTTGATCTGAGGCTGGGAAATCTGGGTCAAAAATGACTTGTTGGAGACGCAATATGTATTGCTCTGTGATTTGTCAATCTAAGTGACTAGTGTGTTGGGAATTACCAGGACTGCTCTTCAATAACATTGTGGCTGAACAGCTGAATATTCTTGTTCTATTCCCAAATCCATTGATTCCATTAGTTTCAATCTCGAACATGCAGGACAATTGCCTAAGCACAGTCTCTAAGACAGTGGCTTCCAAGGGTCACAATCATCTGAGTGAGAACTCTTCTCATCCAAGTCCTGAACAGACAACCCCTTATCCTGAAGTTGCAGCCTATGTTGAGGATTGTTGAGCTACAGGGACTTCCTCTCCACGTCTCCTGAGAATCTTATCTACTGCATTCTTCCAAGCCGCAGAAAATGCAAGCTCTATGCATCCTGTTGGGGATGTCTCATCCTGTGAATCTATCCACTCAAATCCTCCAATGCAAGTAACTCCTTTTGTGGAAATCAGCTAAAGCTGCAGATGCTAGAATATGAACCAAAGACAGAAATTCTGGAACTGATCTTTGACCGGAAATAGTAACTGATTCCTTTGGTAGATAGATACTGCTTGACCTGACTGGCTGAGCTCTTTCAGCATTTCAGTTTGTGTTCAAATAACCTTTTCTGAGTTAGGAAATCTAAACTTTGTAAAATATTTGCAAAATTTATCTTCATGCACAACCCCTTTGTAGAAGAGACAAAATTTCTACTGCCTTCTAATTTTTTTTTAACTTCCATGGGTCTGTGCTAGCCTGAATCCTTCCAAGTACCAGTCTCTATCATATAACCATATAACAATTACAGCATGGAAACAGGCCATCTCGGCCCTTCTAGTCCGTGCCGAACTCTTACTCTCACCTAGTCCCACCGACCTGCACTCAGCCCATAACCCTCCATTCCTTTCCTGTCCATATAGCTATCCAATTTAACTTTTTAACTTTAAACGACAACATCGAACCTGCCTCAACCACTTCTGCTGGAAGCTCGTTCCACACAGCTACCACTCTCTGAGTAAAGAAGTTCCCCCTCATGTTACCCCTAAACATGAGGGGGAACTTCTATCTTCTAGAAATATTCTGCTTTGTTCTTCCTATTAAAGTGGATCCTTTCACCGTTCCTCAACACCTGAGCTAGGGCTTGGATGGCTTACCCTTCAAGCTTCTGTACATGTTATTTTTGCACCTTTCTGGTAATCTGCGAACTTGGATATATTATGCTCAACTCCCTCATCAAATCCATTTGAATAGCCGAGGGCCCCTGTATCAGTTTGACAGTTACACTAATCACACGTAGACAGCAGCCGAAATTAAAGCGGAAATATAGGTCTTTGATAGCAAGATCTTCAACATCCAAGTACAATGCACGTTTAACGCACCTGGTAATCTATTCCTTTATTATTTAAGGCAATGTTGATTGTGAAAGTAGAGGAGTCATGATGAGGCCTTAGATAGGCCTGTCTCTCCGGTGTATACTTCACAACAAAGTTCAGCATGGCAAGTCCCTAAAAAAGTAAATAAATCAACATTAAGCACTTCTGTGTAGTTTAATTGTTTACACAGACACTGCAACAATGCTGTGTTCATCAGTTCCTGCTGCTGCCTGTAAGGAGCTTGTATGTTCTTCACGTGGCCACGTGGGTTTCCTCCAGATGCTCCAGTTTCCTCCCACAGTCTGAAGAAATACCGGTTGGTAGGTTAATTGGTCATTGGGAATTGTTGAATTGAACTGACTTTATTTCTTACATCCTTCACATACATGAGGAGTAAAAATCTTTACATTACGTCTCTATCTAAATGTGCAATCATAGTAATTTATAATAAATAGAACAGTCAATGTAATATTGAAATGCACTCAAATCAGCGTGAGTTCATCAGTCTGATGGCCTAGTGGAAGACGCTGTCCTGGCTCTCTTGGACCTCTTGGTCCTGGCTTTTATGCTGCAGTACAGTTTCCCGGATGGTAGCAGCTAGTAGTTTGTGGTTGGGGTGACTCTGGTCCCCAATGATCCTACAGGGCCTTTTTTCACACCTGTCTTTGCAAATGTCCTGAATCATGGGAAGTTCTCAACTACAGATGTGCTGGGCTGTCCACACCACTCTCTGCAAAATCCTGCGATTAAGGGAGGTACAGTTCCCATACCAGGCAGTGATTCAGCCAGTCAGGATGCTCTCAGTTGTACCCCTGCAGAAAGTCCTTAAGACTTGGGGGCCCATACCAAACTTCTTCGACCGTCTGAGGTGAAAGAAGCACTGTTGTGTCTTTTTCACCACTCAGCTAGTGTGTACAGACCACGCGAGATCCTCAGTGATGTGGATGCCGAGAAACTTAAAGCTGTTTACCCTCTCAACCCCAGATCCATTGATGTCAATGGGGGTTAGCCCGACTCCATTCCTCCTGTAATCCACAACCAGCTCCTTTGTTTTTGCGACATTGAGGGAGAGGTTGTTCTCTTGACACCACTGTGTCAGAGAGATGACTTCTTCCCTGTAGGCTACCTTGTTATCGTTTGAAATATGGCCAATCAATGTAGTGTCGTTGGCAAACTTAATTAGCACATTAGAGCTGTGGGTGGTGACACAGTCAAGAGTATACAAGGAGTACAGGAGGGGACTTAGTACACAGCCCTGAGGGGCTTCTGTATTGAGAGTCAGAGGTGTGGGGGCAAGGAATCCCACTCTTACCACCTGCTGGAGATCTGACAGAAAATCCAGGACCCAGCTGCACAAGGCAGGGTCAAGGCCAAGGTCTCTGAGCTTCCTGTTGAGCCTGGAGGGAACTATGGTGTCAAATGCTTAACTGTAGTCCAAGAACAGCGTTCTCACAGAAGCATCCTTCTTCTCCAGATGTGCAAGGATGGCATGTAGAGCAGTAGCTATTGCGTCAACTGTCGATCAGCTGTGTCGGTAGACGAATTGTAGGGGGTCCAGTTTGGGTGGTAGCATGCTGCAGATGTAATCCTTGATCAGCCTCTCAAAGCATTTGCTTATTATTGAGGTGAGTGCGACAGGGCACCAGTCGTTCAGGCATGTTACCTTGGTCTTTTTTGGTACAGGGACAATGGTGGATAATTTGAAGCAGGAGGGCACTCTACACTGGGAGAGAGAGAGATTAGGTTAGGGTTAGATCGGGGGACTGCTGAGTGGTGTGGCTCGAAGGGCCTGGAATGCCAATTCTGCACTGTACCTCAACAAAAAAAAAGTAAAAAATTACCCTTCCCTTCCACTACTCTGCAAGAATAAGAAGAGGCTATCAAAAAAGCCTTACTAGGTCTCATAGTAATCTCAATTTCAATATCATCAAGCGGCATGGCAAATTTTTCGACATAAGTACTTTGCCATCGCCTTCTTCTGGGCAGTGTCTTTACAAGACGGGTGACCCCAGTCATTATCAATATTTTTCAGACCACCACCCAGGACATGCTCTCTTCTCACTGTTGCCAGCAGGACTCACATCACCAGGCTTAGGAACAGTTACCACCCCTCAAAACATCAGGTTCTTTCAACAAAGTGGATAAATTTATCAACTTCACCTGCTCCGTCACTGAAATGCTCCCACAACCAATGGACTCACTTTCAAGGACTCTTCACCTCATGTTCTCGATATAGAGTATGTTGTTTATTTATTTAATTATTATTATTTCTTTCTTTTTGCATTTGCGCTCTAGTTGAATGCCCAGGTTGAGTGCCTGTTCATTGATTCTTCTATAGTTACTATTCTGTAGATATATTGAGTATGCCTACAAGAAAATTAATTTCAGGGTTGTATATGGTGACGTGTACGTTCATAATAAATGTACCTTGAGCTTTGAACTACAGCATCCAATCCTGTGTATTTCTTATTGTTCTAAGTTCATCTCTTATGAATCCGTGCATACATTAAATTGGATTGCAAAGCATGTTCCTGGTCGATTCTACAACTCCACTGACAATCCTTCAGTCACTAATATTGTCATTGTGGATTACTTTAACACTCAAGAAGAGCACTTTACAAGCTGCACTAAAACATGATTAGCTACCGCAACCACGAACACTGCAGGGCCCCCACATCCATGTGATACTTCCTAACAATCGGACACAAAACTGCTTCTATATTTCAGATTATTCTTGTAGGTTGAGAACAGATGTAGCTAATGGTCCTAATACCTTAATCTTTCTCTTTCTGTAGTCTGTCATCCACTTGACATCTGCCCTTCAGTGTGACTGCAATGAATGGCTGATTGAATAGGAAATCTAAGGTGCTGCCCTTTTCCAGAACTTCACAAGGTCTGGCACATTCCAGAGAAGTGATTAATAAGTAGCCCACACAATCTGCCTGCACCTTCCTTACATATTCTTCTCCTGGCCAAAATACTAAAGGCTAATATTCTAGATGGTACTGTTGTACTTGTGCCAGCGGTGTAGTGGCATTTGCACCAGATTTCAAGGTGACTGGTCAATGGTTCGAATCCAGCAGGCTCCTCCTACGGTTTTCACCTGTGCTGGGTGGAGCGTCGACAAATGCTAAAGAAATGGTAAGGTTGCTGTCTGTTGCGACACAAGGCATGAGAGAGAAACAACAACTGTCGTACTACCGTCTCTTATTGGGACTTGAGTTTATTGGGTTAGTTTTCAGTTGGATTGAGAGTACAATTTATAACCCTGTTATGCGAATTCAGAATTTAACAAATCTAAATGGGTCCAATCTACTGAAAATAAAGAGTCAGGCTAGAATACATTTACAGTGATCGATATGGTCAGTAGCTGAAAGATTACTGCAATGGAGTAATTTTTTCTGTGCTCATCTGTCCAAGAACCAGCTCAGTAGCAACTAGTTGATTAATCAAAGTCTTTCCTCTTGCAATCATATTGCATGCACTTGGATCAGACCACACTTTGAGTATTGCACGCAGTTCTGGCTGGGCCATTACAGGAAGGTTGTGGAGGCTTTAGAAAAGGTGAAGAAGTAGTTCACCAGGATGTTGCCTGGATTAAGGGTTGCAAGCCATAGGGAGAGTTGGGATACACTTGAATTGATTTAACTGGAGCGCAAATAGAGTTGACATGATAGACGTATGAGATGGATAGACAGGATAGGCAGCCAGAACCTTTGCCTCATGGTATGCCTTAGCAGGCATAGCTTTAAGGCAAGAGGGGAAAAGTTTAAAGGGAATGTAAAGGGTAAGTTTAGTTTAATAACAGAATGGTAGGTGCCTGGATGCACTGTCAAAGGTGATAGTGGAAACAGATAAAATTGTGGTAGAAGATAGGATAGTGGCATTTAAGAGGCGCTTTTAATAGGCAGATGTACCTGCAGGGTATGGAGGTACAGTATATGGATCATGAGCAGGCAGAAGGGTCTGTTCTAGTGCTGTACTCTTCTATGTTCACCTGCTTAATTGCCAGCATGAGCAAACAAAACTCTATTTAACTGCAATGGGTTTCAGAGTTGTATTCAAACCAAGTTAATCCAACGTTTTAGCAGTTTGCTGGGAAGAAAAATCTTTCACCAGGACATACTGACATGCTAACCGGACAAGATATACAGTACCTTAGATTACAAAGGGAGGTGAGGGAAGAGACAGTTGCACCTTTTGCGATCTTTGCATCCTCACTATCCACAGGAGTAGTACCAGAAGATTGAAGGGTGGCAAATGCCACTCCTTTTCTCAAGAAAAGTAATAGAGATTATCCTGAGAATTATAGACCAGTCAGTCTAATGTCAGTGTTGGCCAACTGCTGGAGAGGATTCTGAGGGAGAGGATTTACAAGCTTTTGGAGAAGCATCGTCTGATTCAGAATAGTTGGCATGGCTTTGTGAGAGACAGGCCGCGCCTCACGAGCCTAATTGAATTATTTGAGGAAGTGAGAAATCAAATTGATGAAGGTAGAGCAGTGCACGTGGAGTATATGGATTTCAGCAAGGTATTTGACAAGGTTCCCCACGGTAGGTTCCAAAAGTCAGGAGACATGGAATCCAGGGAAATTTGGCTGCAGGAACTTAGAATTGGTTTCCCCACAGAAGCATAGGGTGGTAGTAGATGAAGCACGTTCTGCTTAGAGGTCAGTGACCAGTGGTGTTCTGCATGGATCTGCTTTGGGAACCCTGATCTTTGTGATTTTTGTACATGATTTGAATGAGGAAGTAGAAAAGTAGGTTAATAACTTTATAGATTTGGTGTTGTAGATAGTGTGTGGTGTTGCTGTAGATTGCAATGGGACATTGACAGGTTGCAGAGCTGGGCAGTGAAGTGGCAGATGGAGTTTAATCTGGAAAAATGAGAACTGATACACTTTGGAAGGCTGAACTTAAAGGCAGAGTACAGGGTTAATGGCAGAATTCTCAGCAGTGGTGTGGTAGCAAGGGATCTTGAGACCCATGTGCAATAGATCCTTCAAAGTTGCTGTGCAAGTTGATAGGGTCAGTTGTCCTCATTAGTCAGTGGATTGAGTTCAAGAGCCGCAAGGTATTGTTGCAGCTCTATAAAACTCTTGTTAGACCACACTTGGAGTATTGTCTTCAGTCCTGGTACCCTCATTATAGGAAGGATGTGAAAACTTTAGAGAAGGTGCAGAAATTTACCAAGCTGCTACTTGGATTAGAGAGAATATCATATGAGGAAAACATTGAGTGATCTGGAGCTTTTCTCTTTTGGGTGAAAGAGGGTGAGAGGTAACTTGACAGAAGGGTATAAGATGATAAGAGGCATAGATAGAGTGGACAGCTTGCAACTTTTTCCCAGGGCTGAAATGGCTAATATGAGGGGGCATAATTTTAAGGTAAGTGGAGGAAACTATAGGGGGAATACCATGAGGTAAGTTTTTTCTCTCCCACCCAGAGTGGTGAGTGGGTGGAACGCGTTGCCAGTGATGGTAGTAGTGGTAGATTTATTTGTGACATTTTAGAGAATCTCAAATAGGCACATGGATGAAAGGAAAATGGAGGGCCATGGAAGAGGGAAGGGTTAGATGGAACTTAGAGTATGTTAAAAGGGCGGGACAACTTTGTGGGCCAAAAGGCCTGTACTGTGCTGTATTGTACTGTTCAATCTTCTGACATGTGCAAATTAACTGAGATTTAGAGCAAAAAAGTAAGCCCTTCAGCTCACTAAATCCTTGCCGATCACAATCACCACTTACTTATCCCACATTAATCCTGTTATTTTGTTTTTATTCTCCCTGCATTCTCATCAACACCACTCCAATCTCAATACTCCCCTACACACTCAGGGAAATTTAACTGGACACAACAGAAAATGTGCCAAGGTTGACTTAAAAGGTATACAAGGGTAATGTACTTAGAACATAGAAATCTACAGCACATTACAGGCCCTTCAGCCCACAATGTTGTGCCGACCATGTAACCTACTCTAGAAACTGCCTAGAATTTCCCCACCAAGTATTAAATGTTAACCAAATGAATGAAGCAAGGCAGCGCCTCCACTTCTTTAGGAGTTTGCAGCAATTCAGCATGATATCTAAAACTTTGACAAACCTCTACAGATGCATGACTGGCCGTATCACAGTCTGGTAAGGAAACAGCAATGCCCTTGAATGGAAAATCATAGAAAAAGTAGTGGATACAGCTCGGTGCATCACGGGTTAAACCCCACAAACCGCTGAGCACATCAAAATGAAACACTGTCGCAGGACTCACACCACCAGGTTCTGTAACAGTTACTACCCTCAACCATCAGGCTCTTGAACCAGAGGGGATAACTTCACTCAACTTCGCTTGCCACATCATTGAAATGTTCACACAACCTATGGACTCACGTTCAAAGACTCTTCATCTCACGTTCTCCATTTTTATTGCTTATTTACTTATCATTACTACTGCTTTTTTATTTGCAGTTTGTTCTCTTCTGCACACTGGCTGAATGCCCTAGTTGGGGAGTCTTACATTGATTCTGTTACCGTTATTATTCCCACAAGAAAATAACTCACAATATATACCGATGATATTAAACCTGATTCAGATTCTGATAAATGGTAACATACATGTACTTTGATAATAAAAATTACTTTGAACTAAATACTTGAATATAAAGAGTTAGTGAAAAGTCAGCACAGAAATTGGTAACAATATCACCCCAGCATATCTTAACAACAAACAATGTAAGAACTATGTACCATCAGTTCTCTTTGATGCTGTATATTAAATACATTTTGAATGCCTCATTTCAATATTCATATTACCCAGCTAGGAGCTGGCGTAACACATTTCTCAATGTCTCTGTTGACGTGGAACACTTGAAGCTCGAGACGTACCTTAGTATGATAACCAGAAAACAGCTTCAGTGCAACTGGAGCGATGTACTCCCGAATGAATTGCAGCCACACCTGATCCAGCCCAACCTGAGTCATGTGTATGTCATCAGTGGGAACGTTTTCATATCCGCCCACTAGCCGCTTATCCTAAAATAGAGTCAAACCATCAGTGCCTGAGAACTTTCAGCTTTGGAAGAGCTAAAATACCAACATTGAAGCAAACACTTTAAACGTCATGTAAATATCACCCCTGGGAATGAAATGGTTAATATACAAGGAGTGTTTGAATTGAATTGAATTGAATTGACTTTATCATATACATCCTTCATATACATGAGGAATAAAAATCTTTACGTTACATCTCCGTCTAAATGTGCAAAGTGCAATTATAGTAATTTATAATAAATATTATGTACAATAGCATAGTCAATACAACATAGAAATATAGTTGCGTCAGCATGAATTAAGCAGTCTGATGGCATGGTGGAGTAAGCTGTCCCTGAGCCTGTTGGTCCTGGCTTTTATGCTGCGGTACTGTTTCCCAAATGATAGCAGCTGGAACAGTTTGTGCTTGAGGTGACTTGGGTTCCCAGTGATCTTTTTACACACCTGTCTTTGTAAATGTCCTGAATACTAGGCCTGCCGTTGTTGCAATTTAGGAGAATGAAGGGGAGAACTCACTGAAACCTATTGAATACTGAAAGGCCTAGACAGAGTGGATGTGGAGAGGATGTTTCCTATATCAGGGGAGTCTGGGACCAGAGGGCCCAGGCTTCAAACAGAAGGATGTCCTGTTAGAACAGAGATCAGGAGAAATTTATTTAGTCAGGGAATGGTGAATCTGTGGAATTTATTGCCACAGATGGCTGTGAAAGCCAAGTCATCAAATATATTTAAAGCAGAGATTGATAGATTCTTGATTAATAAGGGCCACAAAGCTTACAGAAAGAAGGCAGGAGAATAGGGTTGAGAGAGATAATAAATCAGCTACGATGGAGCAGACTCGATGGACTGAATAGACTAATCTGAACCACTGCCTTATGGTTTAAATCCTGTGGAAACATCCATGACAAAATTAGTCAGTCAATTTTTGTGGCTGTCCAGATTTTGCAGAAATCTACATTTTCTAAACTCTTGCTGTCAGCTTTGACCATCGCTCTGCATTTACATATTGCCTTTGTTATTCTAAATGACCATTGTTACCACAAAATTTGGTGCTGAATTTGGTCAGGTAATCAAAAACTTGGTCAAGGATGAAAGTTAAGGTGCATCGTATTGGGAAAGAGGGAGAGAGGAGCAGGGAGAGTTTACAAGGGAAATTCCAGAGATTTTGTGGAGACGCCAGAAAAATAGTTTTTCATACCATTTCAGAAAAAAATAGAAACAAAATAGTTTATTGTTGATAGTATGACAGTTTCTCAGTATGGGAACTGGTATGTGTGGAAATGTGAAGCAGCGTACAACTGCATAACCACATTGTTATGACAGAAAAATGTTCTGTGTTCCTCAACTTCATAATTTACTGGACTTCTATTGCTTCTGTCTTTTCACCATTTATTGAGTATTATGTTCTACACTTTCTAGATCCAAAGCAGATGAAGTTATATATTGAAATGCATTTGGCAGTTTTTGCCTATTTTCTGCTAGTAAGTATTTTAAAATTTAATGCCTTCATCTATAATAGACCATTCCTTAGATCATCAGTTAACACAACTTTCTCCTCACCACCTGGGGTAATCTCGGTAAATATTTTGCTCTAAAGAGTTTTAGTTAATGCCACCTCATTACACAATTCTGGATCTAACTGAAATTTCTGAAATGGATTATTTTTGCACACTTAGAAAAGGCAGGTGAAATGAAAAAGGCATTGGGGTAATCTTGAGAAATATAAGAGATAAACAGCAGCAGGGAGAACGATCTCAGGGATAGGAAACTCTCCCAAGCATTTGTCCTTCAAAGGACATAAATCATTTTTGTTTGTCCAGCGTAAAGGATTAAAATTAATTTCTTTTCTTAAGTGTTTTCCTAATTTCCAGATTCACCCTGATTATTAGGGCTATAATACTCCTGATTGTGTTTACTTGTTTCTTAGCTTCACCTACAATTGTTCTACGTCCTGATTTCTTGGTTGAGTTCTCTTCATCCTACTGTCTCTCTAAGGGCATACTTCCACTATGCCATTCTTTTCCAAAAGTCACTTCTCTGCTACAAAAGAAACTACTGAACAGACCTCTTGTACGATATGATGGACTTCTGAGCTCACAATACACCTCATCATGGCCTTGAACTTTATTGCCTGCCTGCCCTGCACTTTCTCTGTAACACTATAAACTCCACAAATAATCCAGCATTTTGTGTATGTAATACTCCATAAGGTTTCACTCCTAATGTAATGGCCTCTCTGTAATGTTTAACTGCTAATGTAATGGTTTCTCTGTAGCAGCAGTGTTTGGGTTATGTCTGGAGATAATGGGAGCTTTCCAATGAGAGGCGTGTTTTTCTTTCTTGTACGCCCAGGAGAAGGTTTTGCGGGCTTTTGTTTGGCAGAAGATGGAGAGAGAAGATGTGAGAATGGGGAAGTCGTAGACAACAGGACAAGAGTGGACTTGGAATGGGGTCAGGAGTCGACGCCCGGGCGAGGGGGGGGGGGGAGGGAAAAAAAAATCAACGGAGAACAAACAGCCTGGAAAACCGTGAGCTCCAACGTTGTGCATTAGACTGTTTCATGAGAATGGGCACCTTTTCTTTTGTTTCTTTACTAACCCTATAGTCAAATTTTCTTTTTTGTTTCTTTACTAACCCTATAGTCAAATTAAGAATTATAAAGCTCAATTGTTTAATTGCACATTGTGTACTGTTTGTTATTTTGTGGTACTGATCTGTAACAGGGGAACACCACGCAGTATCCACCCACATAAGACTTCTCAAGTTTGGCTGGGCCAGAGGCTATCTTCCCCTAGATTAAGCCGCCAGCTGAACCCAAGGGTTACGTGTATATTGTTCTACATCTCCAGCATCTGCACTGCCTGGCCTGCTGATCTCCTCCAGCATATTGTGCGTATACCTCTTGCGTCTACTCCATTCTGTTATTGTTTTTCCCTTATGCCACCTTGATTGCTGATGCGATGAAATGATCTGTTTGGATAGCATGCAAAGCAAAGTTTTTCACTGCACCTTTACACAAGTGACAACAATAAACCGATTAATGCAACCATATCTCAGTACAGTCCACCAGATCAAATGCATCTGCTCTCTCTTGTGTCATCAATTTGTGAATATTCTTAGAACTTCTTCACCCATCCAAACACAGTGGAGTTAAAATACACTTGTTACCAAAAATAAAAGAAGATGTTAAACCTTAGCAACAAATTTTGGCCATTTTTGGCAAAATACAAGCAAAATATATTACTAAAACATTGAAGCCTAGTGTCACGCTAATCCAATGCAAAGTTTCACCTCGTTCTTTCCACCAGACCATTCACCGTAGTTCTCCACTACCTCCACGAGTTCGTCACACGTTGCCTCTGAAAGTACGGGGAACCAGAAGACATCAGGACATGGCTGCCCAAATAAAAAAAGAGTCCACATTAAGAGGGAGGAGTGGAAAAACAGCCGGTATCCCCCTACTCAATCTAGAGACAAGACATCAGTGCATTGCAGTGAAGCAATAGTAATTTTACAAACCAAAGGAGAAGTATTAACGAGGAAAATCAAAGGCCATGACGTCCCAGCTGTAGGAGACCAATGAACAAGAGAAGCTGGGTAATCAATAATAGTATGAGAGTAAGAGTCTGGCCATAATCTTAATGCTATTAGACCACAGAACACATCACAGTACAGGCCCCTCAGTCCACAATGTTGTGCCAACCTTGTAACCTACTACAAGATCAATCTAACCCTTCCCTCCTACATAGCCCTCTATTATTCTATCACCCATGTGCCTATCTAGGTTTCTTAAATGCGTCTAATATATCTGCCTCAGTCACCACCCCTGGCAGGGTGTTCCACACACTCACCACTCTTTGTGTAGAAAAATTAATTCTCCCCTGGTTTAGCCATTTCCACCCTGGGTAAAAGGTCTTTGGCTACCTACTTGATCTTTGCCTCTAATCATCTTATATACCTTTATCAATTCACCTCTCATCCTCTTTGCTCCTACCTCAACCTATCCTCAAAAGACATGCTCTCTAATCTAGGTAACATCCTGGTAAATTTTCTCTGTGCCCTCTCTATTTAAATGGGGGGAAAATTATTCCCAAAGATCACGTGGTCACAATAGACAACTTCTAACATTCTAACTTGAGATTTCAGAATCTGCTATGCAGCAGTGACAACGCAGAGAGCCATGTGTCATAAGGTACAAATGTATACTGGCTACTGCCTTAGTAAATGGGAACAAGCCAATAGTTTACATCAATTACAGCTGGGGAAACACTTGAAAATACAGTATCTTGATTATGCTCACGAAACTGTTGCATACCTCTTCAACCATCTCTCCTGTGAATATCTTTGAATAGTTTGGATGAATGTATTTCTCTTTCCAGTCCTGCAAGATACAAACAGTAATCCATCAGTGATGAAGCCAGTGGGAAGACAGATTTACACAGCAGATGACATAACTGACAAACTCTGAGCTTAACTGCATTCTGTTGCTCGACAGTGTTTGTTTCCATTTATCTTTCAAAGACCCTTTCCCTTGATCGAATGAACAAGCTAGAGCGGGGTTTCTGGGTCTTGGATAGATTCTAGGGAGTCTGTGAATTTGGAATGGAAAAAAATTACATCTTTATTTTCACTAGCTTCCAACTGAAATTTAACATTTCCTTCAATTATGAATGTAGGCAACAAACCGCAGCAGTATTAGCAGTACCTGTGACTTTGAGAGAAGCCTATCCTCGCCTTGTAAAGAGAGCTATGGAAGCTTTAGTTCAAATTGCAACAACATATCTCTGCAAATCGGGACCTTCAACACTTGTAACAATTAAAACAAAAAAATCAAAATCAATTGTATGTCCAACATGTGGCTTTGTCAAAGGGAACTCCACAGTTCAATGTTCTTATTCAAGCTAAGCAACATCTGCCTTCACACTGATATGTCTTTGCAAAATAAAATATAATTTTAACTTGCCTCTATTTTAAATATATAGTCCTGTTACTTAATGCATTAATAAAGCACACATATTACAATTAAAAATATTTTGATAACTGTATTTCAATATAATTCACTTCTGTAATCCAATGCTTTTTATTTTATATATTTAAATATGTTATTCTGTGAAGTCTTCACTGGACTGCCAAAGGGGTCTATGGCAAAAAAAAGTTTAACAACTGCTGAGGTAGCAGATGGGCCTCCTTCCAATTTTGGGGCTTAGAAGCTTAGGCCTGGCTTGCATTAGGCACCTTCTGGAATGCAACTGCTGAATACCATTCACGTCTCTACCTCATGAAGGGTCCTCAATCAGTAAGAAAAAGGATGGAAAGTGCAAAACAGGAGTGCAAGTGCAATAAAATTGTGAGAATCCACTACCCGACCACACGGAAATCCTAATGGCTGAGTATTCGCTCAACAGGTAAATGTTTTCCACACTCCCCCATATCTCATTGCAATTCCGGTTTCCATACTCCCCAAATATTTAGCAGTCCTCACACTCCCTCCAAGAATCATCAGTCTCCACCCTCTCGAGACTCCCTGGGGCCCTGGTTCCCAAATTCCCAACCCAAGATTCACCAGTCATCAGACACCCCTCAAATCCCACACATCCCTGTACTCCTGAGCCCAGGCTCCCATGCTCTTCTGACCTTTATAATAATAATGTAGGTCGCATCCGGAATTTTTCCAGGTAGCGGACGACTTCCTCCCACACAGTTCTGACGTAGTTGGAATTCGCGTACAAGGCAAGTTACAGAAGTGATTTGCCATTGTCTTCTGCCAGGTGAGATTTTTTTTTAAAAAGAGATCACCAGCTCTTAACCCCGCACTGATGGAAAGCGTACCGGGGGGAGCCGGCTGGGTTTGAACTTCGGAACCTCCGCTCTGCAGTCCAGTGCTGATGCCACTACGCCTCCAGCTGGCTTTATACCTCTGAAATTCTCCATATCCCACACTCATCCAAGTCTCACTGGGACCCTGATACCCATGCTCTCCTGAATCTCACCCAGTTTACTAGAGAAATTTTAATAATACTATACAATAAAACTTATATTGGGGAATTAAAAACTATCAATGAGCACAGAGAATCTGCCATTCTGCCACTCCTGAAGTGCTGGATGTGGCAGATGAACAGAATTTTACTATGGAAAGCACTGGAGAGGAGAGGGAAGTGATAGGGTGGTGATGTGAGGAATTAAATTGAGAATGGGGATAAGCATCATGGATAAATCTATGATTCAAAGCTGAAGGAAATACAGTAAATCAAAGCTGTTGAAGTATTGGGATGATGTGGTGAATGAAAGGAGCAACAGTCCCACCATTACTGCTGAAGGCACTAACTCTGCACTCCCATAGGATTAAAAACCATAAGGGTCTAGATTTGTGTAAGCATGTGCGAGGTGGAGCGAGACTTGTGGAGAACTTTAACCAGGGTTATTTTAAATCTCAGTGTTCATTATCATCTGCCTGGTCCGTCATCCAGGAGGGCAGAGGGAGCTGGTTTGGAACATCTCACCCACCTACTTTGGTGGATCATTTAAGGATAGGCCATGAAGTCACATTCTGTCAATTGTACCCTCTCTGAGTAGGGCTAATGGTGTCAGGTGCTGATCCTTTCAAGAAGCTGGGATTGTCCTTGTAGCAAGTACAGTACCATGTATATTCCTATTTAATTTTACCTTACCTACTGTACTCAATATTACTAAAGCTCCCTTTTGATCTTTCTGACCTCACTAACCTTTTGTCATACAGGTTTAACACAAGAGTACAACTTTATAAATGCAAGTTTCTTCTAATGTTGCATTATACCTGCATTTCTCAAAGGATTTGGAATCTTGTGCCAAAACTTACAATATAATATCCAGTGCAATATGATTTTATCTTATTATGAAACATGCTATAACTTAACAAATTGCTTCTATGTACTTTCTTTTGCACACAGCAGTATCTGACCCAAATGCCAACAAATTGCCCAGGATGACCAAAGTAATTGGTTACTTAACCCACAATTATAATGTCTCTGTCTGGGGAAGCTGTGGCTGTACTTCTTGGAGCAAATGGAACGGAGAGAAGCTTTAATTGAATACAAGAATGGCTCTGCAGTCAACAGTGAACAACAGTCAACAGAATGCAAGTGAATCATTAAGCCCTTCACCCTGTCATACACATCACTAGAAAACTAATGTCTTCTGGTTGGCTCCATAACTGATGAAAAGGCATGAGGAACCATGATGAAAGTAATATTAAGTCTAGATGTCTATGCACTAGCACTGCAAGCCAAAATATAAATACAGCCAGCTGACGTTATTTATATAATGGCTAAGCATCCCAGAATATCAGAGAGAGGACAAGTTATCACTGCATCACTGACACTGCCTGTCACAGGAAGATAAAAAACACAAAAAGAATCCCATCTTGTGGTCACACTTCAGATGCACTGGGTGGATTCCCAATGGACTACACTAGTAGACTTTGCAAAAGAAGCAAGCTTCATGATCCATTATCGAACAACCACACATTTTGCAAATCAAAAAAAAAATGCAAGTGTTAGAAATAAAAAAATAGAAATGGAAAGTGCTGGAAACACTCAGCAGGCCAGGAAGCATCTGTTGAAGAAGAAATAGTTACTGTTTCAACTCATGGGAATGAAATAAAGACAAGTTAGTTTCCAGTGGCAGAGAAGGTGCAGCAGAGTTCAACAGAAGAAAGGGGATATCTCTGATGATGTGGCAGCAAATGGCAGTTAAGTAGCAGTTGAGATCAGATTTTGGTTTTGTCTGTATAATATGTTGCCAATTACAAGGCTGAGCAACAGTTCAGACCATACAAGAGGAAAAAAAAATCAGTGTGCTGGTGACAACAGTCAGAAATAGCCAGTTGTTACAGTCAAGAATCTGCTACTTTAAGTTACTGCTTTCAGAGAAATTCCCTTCATTCTACCAATTTCCCCACCACAGCTTTCTTTGCAACTAAAAATCAACTTGTTTTTTATCTTTCCACAGGTGTCATCTGACCTTCTGAGTAGTGTCCTGAATTTTCCCTTTTCATTTTACACTCCTTTTCTGTATTCTTGCTTCTCAGCTGCTGCTTCTATCCCATCAACCTCTATTTATCCCCATGGCAACCCTCTACACATGCTATCTAACATCATGTTTAGTCATAGTCATACTTTATTGATCCTGAGGGAAGTTGGTTTTCGTTACAGTTGCACCATAAATAATAAATAGTGATAGAGCCATACATAGTTAAATAGTAGTATGTAAATTATGCCAGTAAATTATGAAATAAATCCAGGACCAGCCTATTGGCTCAGAGTGTCTGACCCTCCCAAGGGAGGAGTTGTAAAGTTTGATGGCCACAGGCAGGAATGACTTCCTATGACGCTCTGTGCTGCATCCATGGGATGTTTCATCCATCCCATACTTTCTCCAACTGAAAACTAAGGCTTGCTCCTCTTTCCTGGTTCTGATGAAGTCTTGAACCAGAAATGTTAGTTCAGTTTCTTTTCCCATTGACACTGCTAGACCTGCTGAATATTTTCAACATTTTTCACATTTAATGCCAAACAACAAAGTGAAGTGGGCTTACAGGTCAAAATAAATAGGATATTGCAAGGTATTAATGTATCTTAAAAGTTTTATTGAGCTGGATTCCCTTTCAATTATATTAAAATGTCAAATGTTGTTACTGCCTTGTTATCCTTTCATATTTACTTCAACCTTTTAGGTTAGAGGTTACACATTTACAACACTGTGCTCTGTGATCAAGATTGTTTCTGCAAAGTTAATTAATAAATAAAAAATACTTTTAACAGAACATGGTTTATGAAGAGAATTTAAAGGTAAGCACAAATATTTCTAAGTGGTTAAGAGAAAAATCAGACACAAAATACATATACACCTTAGTTTAGACTTCAATACTAAATTGTAAATACTCACCAATGGATTATCAAAGATCTGCCACAGGTCACTATGCAAATTTGAGGTGTTGTAACCTTCTGTCGGGAGAAGCCTTCCAAATTCATGCTGGTTGCTAACATACATGAAAACCCCCTAAATGTCAAAATATAAACAATTACTACTTGGAAATTATTACAAAAAAACCTTGCCTCATTAAAAAAAAATCTGTCTGTTAATGAGTATTTGCAGTCCAGTTATTCAAAATTGTAGTTACAGGCTTATTCAGTAAAACAACACAACCAGTAACAATTACTTTTATTTCACTATTTTGTTTTGTAACTTAGATCATCAGTGGAACTCTGATGTTCCTCATCCCACCTGCCTGAGCTTGCACTGTGAACCAGGTCCAGGCAGGATGTTGTAGCAGAGGCACGATATCAGCACCATCAGACTGTTGGGTGCACCTTAAGATTTCCTTACACCACTTAACTTTGGATCTTGATCCACCCTTAAAGCGAACTGTGCAAGCTGTTCAACCCCTCCTTCACACGAGGACGAGTGCCTAGGTGATTGTTGACTTAAAAATTTACTTGAGGCACTGAAAATATTCCTCTGTGCACACACTGTCATTTCATGCAAAGTACACTTTATTTTATCTCTGCGGAGATTTTTCAAGATGTTGCTTTAAAGCAGTAAATTCTCATTCTTAAACTCCTAACACCTGTAAGGTAAGGTTATTTTGAGTTGTTAACACGGAAAAATCACAGAGCAATCAGATAGTGGGGTAAAATTTGTGGAAATGACTGGTCCTACAAAACAGATTTTGACCTTAACTTGCACCTTTTTAGATTTGTGATTTGACAACCACATGATTTCAAATGAAGCACTCTGAAATCGAACATCTATACATAAAGCAAAATATTTTAGAGATCAATATTGTAAGAAATTCTAAACTTTATAGAGTAAGAAATGTGTATTAAATCCGAAAATAAACTCAACATCGAGGAATTTCTAGATGTATGAAATCTTATTATATGTATTGGCTCTCAGTGTAAACATTAAGAGTGCTTTATAATCTCTTTGATATGAAATGTAAAAGCTCTATTTACCAGGAGGCTGCAAGTTTCAATTTCACTGAAGTGGTGTGTTTAAAATATTGCCTTAGAAGCTCACTTAGAACATTCCATATTATTGGTCCAATTAACTGGCTGAGTTATCAGTTCTATCCTTTAACCCAACAAATCTTGACAGTGTCAGTTATTCCTCCAACTTGCACTGCTAAGAATCTTCTGTGTTTAAAAAAAACTCTGGAAAGGAGAAATTGAGTACCTTGATCATGGTGATTTTGGAAATAAAATTGAGGGGACAACAGAAACCTGTTTCATGAAAAGCCAGATTTAATGGATGCATCGGGATTATTTACACTGAGCCAGCTCTGATGGGTGGGCCACCAGATCCCAAAAACAAGCACACCGTTCTCAGCTCCATCATGGTGTGGTTCACAAGTGAACAGAGAAAATGCTTTAAAAATGCTCGCAAAGCCACCTTGAAAAGATGGAACTTCCTCACCAATCCCTGGCCCATGAACAATCAAAACAGCAAATGATTCATGAAGGCACCAACCATCTCAAGTCTTCAATGGGAGTACATGGAGGATAAATGAAAATATTAGCGGTAACATCGAACCAACTAGACAACTCACCTGGCTATCCCTTCCAGAAATGCCTGTCCCACAGATTACAACAATCTGCAGACCCAACGCATTCTTCAGAACAAGAGTGTAGGCATGTTATCCTCAACCCCAATGAATGCTTATAACAACAACAACTAGTCAAAGTTCCATCAAAGGCTGGATAACATGGTATGGAAAGTAGTCATGATAACTAACACAATATTATCCTTTGGTGCCAAGCATATTGAATAACAAGCAAGGAGATTATATTTCAGTTCATTCATTATGTGCCGTGTCATATGACGTAGGCAACAATGGTCTTTCCATGATCATGATTGTTCTTGGCAAATTTTTCTATAGAAGTGATCTGCTATTGCCATCTTTTGGGCAGTGTCTTTACAAGATGGGTGACCTCAGGCTTTATCAATACTCTTCAGAGATTGTCTGCCTGGTGTCAGAGGTCACATAAAAAGACTCGTGCAATGCACTAGCTGCTCATACGACCATCCACCACCTGTTTCCATAGCTTCATTTAACCCTGATCGGCGGAGACTAAGCAGGTGCCACACCTTGCCCAAGGGCGACCTGCAGGCTAGTGGAAGGAAGGAGCACCTTACACTTCTTTTGGTAGAGATGTTTTTCTTTCAATGGGTTTCATAGTTTTTCTCTGTTCCATGGCTGCCTGTGAGGAAAACAAATCTCAGGGTTGCATACTGCAAACATACTTCCATAATAAATGTACCCTGAACTTGAGTTTGAATGCATCTCCACCCTGCCACCTGAACACTTAAGTTATATAGGGCATTAGTGAGCGACCTCCAGAGTACAGTGCATTTTAAATGGTTCGGAGATAGTTTACTAAACTTCTCTGCGACATTGCAATACACTGCAATGACAGGCTGCCTTATGAAGAAAGATTAGACAGGATAGGCTTGTATCTTCTGTATGTTAGAAAAAAAATGGCAGCAGATGTAATAGAAACAGCAAGATCCTGCGGGCCCCTAAAAGGGTGGACATGGAGAAAATATTTCTCCTGCATAGATAATCAGAATTAGGAGTCTGTTTAAAATTTACATATTTAAGACATAAATTAGACTTGTTTTTCTCTCAAAGGGTTGTTAATATTTGAAATTGTCTTCCTCAAATGGAAGCAGAATACTGGGAAATTTATAAATGAAGGCAGATAGATTTGTGATGAGCAAAGTGGTATAAGGTGTAATTCCCTCCAGACATCTATAATTCCCAACTCCTCCATCAATGAATTCACTTTCCGAGTCAGAGGTTTATTCTGAGTAACTATTCTTGAAGAATCTAATATAGGATTTAATCTAATATTAAAATCCCCTCCACAAATTACTACCCCTTGAGAATTGACCATTAGCTCAAAAATGTGTCTATAAAATGACCATTCACAACCTGGAGGAGCATAAACATTCAGCAATGTTATTTCTGTACCTTCTATTCTTCCTGTGATTTTTACGAACCGTCCTTCTTTGTCTCTAGTCTCTGAAATATGTTCATAATTAAGAGTACTTGATATTAAAGTAGCTACCCCTCTTTTGTGACTCAATTTATATGATGAATAAAATACATGTTTAAAGCCCATTCTTTTTAATTTTCCATGTTTAGATTGGCTCATATGTGTTTCCTGGAGGAAAGCTATTTGTGCCCTCTCTTTTTTCAACTTAGACATAATCTTATTTCTTTTAATTGGATTCAAAACCCCATTAACATTATAGGAAATTATTTTTACCAATTCAATTTGCATTTTTCTCTTGTAGAAAAAAAACCACTCTCCTTTTCTAACCAAACAGTAAGCAATCCCTTCTCAACAGTAAACCAAGACATATAACCACACCCTAGACATTTTTGAACGTGCAACATTTGAAAATTTTTCCCGACTTCCCACAGTGAGGCCTGAGCACCGACCCCCCTCAGTTCAGAGGGATAACCTCTATCTTCACCCTATGTTAGAGGGCCCTCAGCAGTTTGAATAGTCATAGAGAATTTTCTCCTATTTATGTCTCGACCATATTGCTATCATTCAAGTTATTCCATCTAGTTTATTTTCAGTTACCAGTTTTCATTTTACCTTTAAGTCCGATTTACTCTTTTCAGTCATTTCTCTTAATTAATCTGTGTTCTCTGTACATTCGTGTCTGAATATTTGCAGCTTTTCCTTGTAGTTTGACACTCTGGTTCGAGTGGAATGTCCTCGCCCCACTAACTGCCACGACTTCTGCCGAATCCTCTCCAGTAGCGACTCCGGTTGGGTGATAACTTTAATAGGTAGTCCCCGGTCCGCCAGGTCCAATGTTGCCTCCTCCACCGTAGTGTAAGTTTTTGTCCCTTCGTCGTAAAAGACTCTCAGCCGAGCTGGATACAGGGTCTGGAATCTGATGTTGTTTTCCTTCAGGACTCTCTGTGTTTCCGTATATTCCTTCCGTCTGGCAAGAATCCCCGGTGCGTAGTCGTGGTCTAAGCTGATTTTACAGTTGTTCCACATGAAACCTTTCTTTTGCCATGCCCTTTTA
Source organism: Mobula birostris (assembly GCF_030028105.1). Taxonomy (NCBI): domain Eukaryota; kingdom Metazoa; phylum Chordata; class Chondrichthyes; order Myliobatiformes; family Myliobatidae; genus Mobula; species Mobula birostris. The sequence goes on along the minus strand of NC_092373.1, from coordinate 24,420,486 downwards.
AGCACCTCTTCCTTCGTTCTGTAACTGAGAAATCTGACCAGAATCGATCTGGGCTGGGCGCCTGCTGGAGGCTGTGGTGCCAACGCGCGGTGAGCTCTTTCTATCTGTATTTGCGGCCGGTATACCAAGGTTCTCTCTAAGTAGCTTCTCCACGAAGGGAATCATCAATCCGGGTTTACCTTCAGTTCCTTCGGGAACTCCGTAAATCCTCACATTTTCCCTTCTCGAGCAGCCTTCTTGATCTATTAGTTTCCACTGGAGCTGGTCTTGCAGCTTCTGCATTTCTGCTATCACCTCCTCTGCGTTTTGTAGCTTCTCTTCAATTCCAACAATCCTCGCTTCGGCTTCATCTATCCGCGAGTTAGTTTTTACTATTTCTCCTTTAATATCTTCCAGCTGTTTGCTGTTATCTTGTCGGAACTCGCGAATCTCTCCGAGAATCAAGGACAGAGTCACCGATTCCCCCTCATTATCTCCGTCCTGGCTTCCCGTGGGGGAGCTGGGCCCGTCGCCTTGCTGCGTCTCTTTATGTTTATCAGCCTTCGGAGCGGACTTTTTAATCTTGTTCTTAGACATCATCCTTGCCCCTTTTATTAATATAGTTATGCAATATTAAGTATTTGTCTAAATTCGATTATGGGGCAGTTTACCTTCTTTTTTGTCGAGAGACCTTTTCCTTACGCCGCCATTCCCTTGATGACCCGGAAGTCCTCTCGGTATAAGGTGTGATGGTGGACAGGACTGGAGGTTATAATCAGATCAACCGTGACCTTACTGAATGGCAGGGCAGGTTTTAGAGGATTACTCCTGTTCTTTATTTGCATGTGTATATAGGTGCACTTGCAGAAATCTCTCTACAAACAGCCATGCATCATCCCGTGTATTACTCCAACTCTGACCATCCATCTTTATTAAAACTTTCGTGGCGTGGGCTTTTTCCCAGATACTCGGTCTTTTTTTATCTTGCCTAATAAAATGTTTAAGAGAAATTGGGAGAAGTGGGACATTGAGACTGAGGAATTTAAGACTGAGAGGTGTTGCAAAGCTCAATCATTATGTCCATATAAAAAAATTACGATGCGTCTATTGTGCTAGCTTCCAGAGTCTTTTCTTTCTTCATTAGAAAAGCTAATCAAACAAGAGGTATATAAATGGGCCAATAACCACAGAGCATAATATTTTACCCATTTAAAGCACAGCTTGCAGTTATCTCAGTTGCACACAACTGCCAGTTTATTTTCCTTCAAATTCAACACTTGCCCCAGGGAGCACCAGAGCTGGTGCTGTGCGCTCAACAAATTAGAAGCATAAGGGAATTTCAATCCATCTACAGCCCTGCTCTCTACTAGACAGATTTTATGGTTTCTACTTGTCATTTGACAAAGAAACAAGTTTATCAGTGCGGTGCAGCAAACAGGTAGAACATAAGTCAACTAGTTTTTGACTGAGCTGTGGAATAAAAGTTCGAAAATAAATGATTAAAAGGGCAAACGCACTGCAGAAGATAGCAACACTATGCCTGGGATGGTGGTTGCAGGGAGTTTGGTAAATCAGTGGCATTTGTATATCTTTGCCTGCACGCAATTCGGAAAAGAGGCCTTTATAATTCCATACTGGGTGACCTAAATCAGTATTCATACACCTTTTCCCTGTCGCTTTTGCAACATTGTCTCATGTGAGTTGAACTTGACATAAGATCCAATAAATGGATGGTTGTGGACCGGCTAACATTATTTCTTTGAATTTTAGGAAAAAAAAACTTCTTTCATCCACTTAATTCCTTTTCCCCTGTTCTAAGCCTCTGGACAGTTACCAGAGCAGCATGAGATACAATAGACAACAGCAACTCATTAAAACACTCTGCCAATGTGCTTTGTCCTCTGAGCCCTCCGAGCTTTAAATATTAATACAACCACATAATTTAAAATCAAAACCGTACTAATTGTCATTAATAGACTAAGATAGCATGCTATTTCCAATGGGAACTTCACGGATTTTTTTATTTCCAAAATGCTTACGTTAAAAAATATAAGTGTGAGAATTCAGCTCCTCCCATTTGTTCTGTGGCTTAATAGTATCAAGAATGATCTTCTAACAGTACCACTTTTCTGTGCTCTTGCTATATTTCTTAATAACCAAAGTGTACAATATATAAAGAAATTAAACTTGCCTGCAACTTAAGCACCTATGCAAAACAGCACATTCCTTACCTGTAAATAGATTATATTTCACTTATCATATAATACAAGCAGTATAATTTGCAGGTAATGAACTGAAATTTAAGGATACAATGCAATTAAAGTTTTTTCATGCAGGAATCAGAATTGGGTTTACTATCACCGGCAGGTGTCGTGAAAATTGTTGTTTTTGCAGCAGCAGTACAATGCAAGCCATAATAATAGGAAAAAACTGTATATAAAATGATTAAATAATTAGCGCAAAAATAGAAGCTTAAAGGTAGTGAGGTAGTGTTCATGGCTTCAGTGTCCATTCAAATATCATATGGCAGAGGGGAAGAGATTGTTCCTGAATCATTGAGTGAGGGCCTTTGCACTTCTGTACCTCCTCCTTGACGGTACCAATGAGAACAAGGCATGACTTGGGCAACAGAGGTCCTTTATGATGGTTGCCGCCTTTTTGAGCTGTCGCTTCCGGAAAATATCTTGGATACTATGGAGACTAGTGCCCATGATGGAGCTACGTTTACAAATCTCTACAGCTTGTTTCAATCCTGTGCAGTAGCCCCCTCTCCCGCTGAGGGCAACGCAGCCAGTCTGAATGCTCTCCACAGTGCAGCTGTCGAAATTTGCAAGTGTTTTAGGTGACAAATCAAATCTCCTCAAACTCCAAATGAAATACAGATGGTGTCTTGCCTTCTTTATAGCTGTATTGATTTGTTGGGTCCAGGTCACATCCTCAGAGATATTGACACCCAGGAACTTGAAACTGCTCACTTTCTCCACTTCTGATCCCTCTACGAAGACTGGTGTATGTTTCCTTGTCTTACCCTTTCTAAACCAAAACCTGACTTCAAGGATATATACTATACACATTGATAATGCAGTTGTAACTTCACTATTTGTGTGACAGAGGAAGTAGGACAGCATTCCCCAGTACATTCTAAAGTTTTTGAATGAGAGTTGGCTAATCCAGGTAGCCTCGGAATTTCCAAACTATAGGACAAACACTGAATCCCAATGTCCAAACGCTTCCTCACAATGTGTTACAATTTTTTTTTGAAATGATGTAATATTTCTAATGTTCTGCCTTGTGTTCCTCACAGATCTTCAGTTGGGACACATGGATGCATTCAAGTCTTTCTTGTTTGTGGAATAAAGGAGAATATCCAGGTGTTCTTCATGGGTCCCAATAAGTTTTTGGTGATTCTGTGATAGAACCATAGAACATTACAGCACAGAAACCGGCCTTTTGGCCCTTTTTGGCTGTGTCGAGCCATTTTTCTGCCAAGTCCCACTGACGTGCACCTGGACCATATCCCTCCATACACCTCTTATCCATGTACCTGTCCAAGTTTTTCTTAAATGTTAAAAGTGAGCCCGCATTTACCACTTCATCTGGCAGCTCATTCCACACTCCCACCACTCTCTGTGTGAAGAAGCACCTCCCTAATGTTCCCTTTAAACTTCCCCCCTTTCACCCTTAATTCATGTCCTCTGGTTTTTTTCTCCCCTAACCTCAGTGGAAAAAGCCTGCTTGCATTCACTCTATCTATACCCATCATAATTTTATATACCTCTGCAAATCTCCCCTCATTCTTCTACACTCCAGGGAGTAAAGTCCTAACCTATTCAACCTTTCTCTGTAACTCAGTTTCTCAAGTCCTGGCAACATCCTTGTAAACCTTCTCTGCACTCTTTCAACCTTATTAATATCCTTCCTGTAATTTGGTGACCAAAACTATACACAATACTCCAAATTCGGCCTCACCAATGCCTTATACAACCTCACCGTAACATTCCAACTGTTATTCTCAATACTTTGATTTATAAAGGCCAATGTACCAAAAGCTCTCTTTACAACCCTATCTACCAGTGACGCCACTTTTAGGGAATTTTGAATCTGTATTCCCAGATCCCTCTGTTCTACTGCACTTCTCAGTGCCCTATCATTTACTTTGTATGTTCTACCTTGGTTTGTCCTTCCAAAGTGCAATACCTCACACTTGTCTGTATTAAGCTCCATCTGCCATTTTTCAGCCCATTCTTCCAGCTGGTCCAAATCCCTCTGTAAGCTTTGAAAACCTTCCTCACTGTCCACTACACTTCCAATCTTTGTATCATCAGCAAATTTGCTGATCCAATTTACCACATTATCATCCAGATCGTTGATATAGATGACAAATAACAATGGACCCAGCACTGATCCCTGTGGCACACTACTAGTCACAGGCCTCCACTCAGAGAAGCAATCCTCCACTACCACTCTCTGGCTTCTTCCACTGAGCCAATGTCTAACCCAATTTACTACCTCTCCATGTATACCTAGCGACTGAACCTTCCTAACTAACCTCCCATGTGGGACCTTGTCAAAGGCCTTACTGAAGTCCATGTAGACAATATCCACTGCCTTCCCTTCATCCACTTTCCTGGTAACCTCCTCGAAAAACTAATCGATTGGCCAAACATGACCTACCACGCACAAAGCCATGTTGACTCTCCCTAATAAGTCCCTGTCTATCCAGGTAATTGTAGATCCTGTAGATCCTATCTCTCAGTACTCCTTCCAATAATTTACCTACTACCGGCGTCAAATTTACTGGACTATAATTTCCCGGGTTACTTTTAGAGCCTTTTTTAAATAACGGAACAACATGAGCTATCCTCCAATCCTCCAGCACCTCACCCGTAGATACCAACATTTTAAATATATCTGCCAGGGCCCCTGCAATTTCAACACTAGTCTCCTTCAAGGCCCGAGGGAATACCCTGTCTGGTCCTGGGGATTTATCTACTCTGATTTGCCTCAAGATAGCAAGCACCTCCTCCTCCTCAATCTGTATCGGTTCCATGACCTCACTACTTGTTTGCCTTATTTCCATTGACTCCATGCCAGTTTCCTTAGTAAATACAGATGCAAAAAACCCATTTAAGATCTCCCCCATTTCTTTTGGTTCCATACATAGCCAACCACTCTGATCTTCAAGAGGACCAATTTTATCCCTTACTATCCTTTTGCTCTTAATATACCTGTAGAAGCTCTTTGGATTATAGTCATAGTCAGAGTCATACTTTATTGATCCCAAGGGAAATTGTTTTTCATTACAGTTGTACCATAAATAACTAAATAGTAATAAAACTATAAATAATTAAACAGTAATATGTAAATTATGCCAGGAAATAAGTCCAGGACCAGCCTATTGGCTCAGGGTGTCCTTCACCTTCATTGCCAAAGCAACCTCATGTCTTCTTTTAGCCCTCCTGATTTCTTTCTTAAGTTTTTTTTTGCACTTTTTATACTCCTCAAGCACCTCATTTGCTCCCTGTTTCCTATACATGTCATACATCTCTCTCTTCTTCTTTATCAGAGTTCCAATATCCCTTGAGAATCAAGGTTCCTTATTCTTATTCACTTTGCCTTTAATCCTGACAGGAACATACAAACTCTGCACACTCAAAATTTCTCCTTTGAAAGCCTCCCACTTACCAAACGCATCCTTGCCAAAGAACAACCTGTCCCAATCCACGCTTTTTAGATCCTTTCTCATTGCTTCAAATTTGGACTTTTTCCAGTTTAGAACCTCAACCCGAGGGCCAGATCTATCTTTATCCATGATCAAGTTGAAACTAATGGTGTTATGATCACTAGAACCAAAGTGTTCCCCTACACAGACTTCTGTCACTTGTCCTAACTCATTTCCTAATAGGAGATCTAATATTGCATCCTCTCTAGTTGGTACCGCTATATATTGACTTAGAAAACTTTCCTGAACACATTTTACAAACTCTAACATGTCTAGACCTTTAACAGTATGGGAATCCCAATCAATATGTGGAAAATTAAAATCCCCTACTATCACAACTTTATGTTTCCTGCAGTTGTCTGCTATCTCTCTGCAGGTTTGCTCCTCCAATTCTCGTTATTGGGTGGTCTATAATACAACCGCATTAATGTAGTCATACCTTTCCTGTTTCTCAGCTCCACCCATATGGCCTCGGTAGACAAGCCCTCTAATCTGTCCTGCCTGAGCACTGCTGTAACATTTTCCCTGACTAGCAATGCCACCCCACAACCCTTCATTCCTCGGCCTCTATCAAGTCTGAAACATCGGAACCCTGGAACACTAAGCTGCCAAGTCCTGCCCCTCCTACAGCCAAGTTTCACTAACGGCTATAATGTCGTAATTCCCTGTGTGAATCCACGTCCTCAGCTCGTCAGCCTTACCCACAATACTCCTTGCATTGAAATAGACACACCGCAGAAGATTATTACCACCACACACAACCCTTCTATTTGTGACTTTGCAGGAACTTTTAACATCATTTATTTTCACCCCCTGCTCCACTATCTACTATGGCACTCTGGTTCCCATCCCCCTGCAAATCTAGTTTAAACCCTCCGCAAAAGCACTAACGAACCTCCCTGCAAGGATATTGGTTCCCTTGTAGTTCAGGTGTAATCTGTCTCTCTTGTACAGGTCCCACCTGCCCCAGAATTGGTCCCAATGATCCTGAAATCTGAAACCCTGCCCCCTACACCAGCTCCCCAGCCACGTATTCATCTGCCAGAGCATCCTATTCTTACCCTCACTGGCACGTGGCACAGGTGGCAATCTTGAGATTACCACCCTCGAGGTCCTGCTTTTTAACTTCCTACCAAGCTCTCTATATTCACTCTTCAGGAACCCCTCACTCTTTCTTCCTACGTCATTGGTACCAATGTGTATTATGACATCTGGCTGATCACCCTCTCACTTCAGAATGCTGGGCACGCGATCAGAGAAATCCCTGACCCTGGCACCCGGGAGGTAACAAACCATTTGGGAGTCTCTGTCACGACCACAGAACCTCCTGCCTGTACCTCTAATTATCGAGTCCCCTATCACTACCACTCTCCTCTTCTTCCACTCTCCCTTCTGCACTGCAGAACCAGACTCAGTGCCAGAGATCCAGCTGCTGCAGCTTGTCCCAGGTAAGTCATCCCCCCCAACAATATCCAAATCGGTATACTTGTTGTTGAGGGGAATGGCCACAGGGGAACCCTGCTCTGCCTGCTCTTTCCCCTTCCCTCGCCTGACCAGTGACCCAATTACATGTGCTCTGCTACTTTGGCGTAACTACCTCCCTGAAGCTACTACCTATAAACTCCTCATTCTCCCAAATGATCCGGAGGTCATCCAGCTCCTGCTCCAGTTCCCTAACGCGGTTTGTTAGGAGCTGCAGCTGGATGCACTTCTTGCAGGTGTCATTGTCAGGGAGACCAGAGGTCTCCCTGACTTCCCACATCCTGCAAGAGGAGCATTTCCACATCCTGCTTGGCATTCTCTCTACCCTAAACATACAAAACAAAACTTACCGGAACCTACCCTCTCCTCCACCTGTTCTCGCCGAAGCCTGTTGAGCCAAAGCCGTCCCACTCTGCTCCCTTTCACTCCACTGCCCGCTGTATATGGTAGCCTTTTTTTAAACCTTTGGCGCTCTACGTCACGCACCTAGCAGTCTAGCCTCTTTTCCCCAAGCAGTGTAAAAAAAAATGTCTTCTCTCCGAGATTCCTACTCCCTCTCTCTCAGCCTCTTGCTCCGATGAGGATGGTATTCTGTTTAGAGGAGTATCTCCATAAGATTTTTCTCAACACTAAAGGTAGTCACGAGAATATGCTTTTCAGGGCCCCAAACAGTCCTTCCAGGTGAGGCAACATTTCACCTGTGAGTCGACTGGGGTGATATACTGCGTCCAGTGCACCCGATGTGGCCTTTTATATATTGGCGAGACCCGACGCAGACTGGGAGACCGCTTTGCTGAACATCTATGCTCTGTCCGCCAGAGCAAGCAGGATCTCCCAGTGGCCACACATTTTAATTCCACATCCCATTCCCATTCTGACATGTCTATCCACGGCCTCCTCTACTGTAAAGATGAAGCCACACTCAGGTTGGAGGAACAACACCTTATATTCCGTCTGGGTAGCCTCCAACCTGATGGCATGAACATCGACTTCTCTAACTTCCGCTAGGCCCCACCTCCCCCTCGTACCCCATCTGTTACTTATTTTTATGCACACATTCTTTCTCTCACTCTCCTTTTTCTCCCTCTGTCCCTCTGACTATACCTCTTGCCCATCCTCTGGGTCCCCCCCCCCGTCTTTCTTCCCGGACCTCCTGTCCCATGATCCTCTCATATCCCTTTTGCCTATCACCTGTCCAGCTCTTGGCTCCATCCCTCCCCCTCCTGTCTTCTCCTATCATTTTGGATCTCCCCCTCCCCCTCCAACTTTCAAATCCCTTACTCATTCTTCCTTCAGTTAGTCCTGACGAAGGGTCTCGGCCTGAAACGTCGACTGCACCTCTTCCTAGAGATGCTGCCTGGCCTGCTGCATTCACCAGCAACTTTGATGTGTGTTGCTTGAATTTCCAGCATCTGCAGAATTCCTGTTGCATGCTTTTCCTGTGTTACTTTTATTAATAGATAATCCATAGTATGCAAGAATTCCCTGTTTCCAAAGCATCCCCTACAACACCTATGCAGGGTGTTCTTCACCAATGGTTTGGAAAAGTATTCCAGAAATCCTTTCTCATCGGTGTCATTTCAACAACACAGAAAATCAACACGAGGTTGGACAAAGTGCTGGTAGTATCAATACCCATTCCACTTCCTTAAACCTAGACTACAACCATCACTGGTCGATCATGGTTGTAAACTCCAAGATGTACAGTAGAAAGGCACCAACATTTCAAGGTTACCCACAAAACCTGTGACCTGCATCATTTCACATGTTAAAGACATTGGCCACAAGGGAACAAGGCCATCCCCAAGTCTCTCAATAGCTTTATTTGGAAGTTTCCATTTCTCCACCACTGCTTAGTCTGCACTGTGGTCCTAGGGATTCAGAGTGGCCACTCTCCACCAATGTGAGACGGACAAGGTAAAGGCCTTCCAACAACATCCATATTCTTAGCATATATTATTATCTAAACTTATTAGTGTCAGAAAAAAACCCACAATACACTCCCAATTTTACTGACCATGTATTGTCATGGTTTTAAATGTAAAGCACTGTACCAATCTACCTTGTGCCCACTTGTGATATGACATTGCCCCAAGGTGGCACTCTGTATTCTAATTATTACACACAAAATGCAAAACTAATGAGCAATTTATCAAAAGAAGGCAGACAAAACTAAAAGGAAGTCAACATCTGCCCACTTTATGCACTCCCATACATTTTGTTTGGATCAATTACATAGCGGTTGTCCAATTCAAGTAATAACTTTGTCTTCTGTGTGTGTCTAATCAAGCATCCTGGTAACAATAGGTCTTCCAGTACATTGCACAGGTGGTGCTAAGCACATTCTCAGCACGGCAAATCCTATTGGCTGGAAATAAAATTGAAATCACAAGATTTATTTTATAAAAAGTATAAAGGAACAAACATAAACCTTTGGGGGCTTGAACATATGGCAACTTTCCACAGTAGGGGGATTTCTTTCTTTTTCTATTTTCTAAAATAAAGAATAAGCACTGAGTAAGAATTATCTTCACATAAAACACCTGAAAGACATCTTGAAGAAACAGAGAGGATGCCAGAGAATGACAGAACCAGTTTTCAACAAGGACCACTCACAAAGCTTGCTTGCTTGGCTGAGGCCAACAGGCACTTTCACAGCAAAGCCACATAGAACGGGTGACAGACAACCCGCGAGTTGACACAAGTGAAAACAGCCCAGCCCCTTCAACCAACCAAATGCAACATAAACACAGCTAGTTAGTACAGTAAGAATTTAGTTAAAGGTGACCAACACAGGCAGAGACAAGATTAATCAGGAGATGCAGCACATCATCAGCCACATGTTCCAACGGGCTCAGGGATACAGTACAGACAGAATTAAATCAGTCGCATCCAGTTGTAGGTCAAATTGAAAAGGATGAAGATAAATTGGCAAACAGTCCATAAAGAGACAATAGATACATCTCAATTAGAAACAAGTGCATTGTGCCTGATAGAGTGCAGCACATTAACATACAATAAGTGCCACATCGATGGTAGAACAGTACTTGCCAACTCTCTTGATTTGAGGTCAGATGGCCTTTCTCTCACCTATTTGCTTACAAATAAAAAGTGTTGAAATCTGCACACTTTAATTCTGATTTAATAAAAGAATTAGCAGATACAGAACATTATTTTACAACAGAGAAAACAGTATGAATGCACATCTAAGAAACAAAAATAGTCGCCTTGTGCAAAATTTTAGTAATTTTCTCCCGAGTATCACCGGACTTGGAACAAGCTGCCTCTTTTGTTCCATTAGGGAGGGGTTGCATACATTAGTCCTCTTCAAAACCTTCAGCTAGCTGGAATGATTAATCTGCATTCCAATATAAGCTCCTACATCAAACACACATTTTGGAAGCATTTTGTTTCTTTGAAACGATTTTTTGATGCAGTCAACACTCCCTACTGGCTGACTCAAAAAAAACAGAAAAGCTGGCAAGGTTTACTAGAGTGTTGATTTAACATTTAACATAATACTGATTCTGTGTTACAATAAAACTAAAATAAAGGATTTAACAATTATGTTTATTTATGTTAAACAATTAGACTTATCCTAATATGATCTCATTCAAGAAATTAATGAAAGAATATATGGATGTCAATACATATTTACATTACATATGTATGTATATATCCACTTGGATGCAGAATTTGTGATTTTTGGGCATTATAGATTGGGAAGTTTAAACTCAGTGAAACATGGATTTTGTGGTACCTGCAAAATTCTAATTTAAGAGGCCATTCCACTGCATGATTTATATTGTTACATCATCAAGGACTATTGTTAATTCAGTTAATATATTCATTTAATGAAGTCAAGTTACTATAGTCTCATAATCAGTTTTCTAAGCTTCAAAGACAAAATTACTGCAATTGTAAATAGGGCTTATCCATGATAAATTCTTGGCACAACTAATCTGCAAACACAAATTTAAGAATCCTTTTTTTCCCCCAAACACAAAACATACTTGGCCACTTACCTGTTCCCTGACATTTCTGCAGAGAGACATATCAGAATCCATCCTGTCCTGATTAAAGTAGTTCTTTTCCTTTAAGTCTGTTCTTAAGGCCTCAGCTTTAATAAGGTACACGTGAGCTATGTATGGGACATTCCACACACCTCTACAAAGAAATGTGAAAAACTCATTACCACTTACCATCAAATGAAATTTATAGTGAGTGAATAGAAAAATTAAAACAGCAATTTAATTGTCCTATATAAAGTTATTTTGTGGAACTTTTCCTTTAGCAGCATGTTCTCGTTATTGCAGACAGGAAAATAGAAATTCCAATGAAAGCACACACATTTGTTGTGAAGAAAACCGGTACCTTGTAATAAGTGTGGGGCTCCTCTCAGCTTATAGACTCTGCTCTGGAGGACTTGTAGCATTAGCTCTAAGAGGCCCCATGACGTGAAAAGCTCAGGCACGTTATTTTACGCTTTCTTAAATACAATGAAATCATTAATTTGCAATGCACTGTAGGGAGTATGAGTACGGTGAGATATGGGAAATGAGTTTCTAAAACTTGCTACTGTTGGACAAAGTAAGATTACCCTTAATCAGTTATTGGATTTGAGTGTTTGCAGTACAGACATTATTTCTTTGCTATGCTGTCTCTTCAAAGCCAACTATAAACTCTCCCCAGCAAGGCTAAAACCCTTGTAATATCTCTGAGTGTAACTGAGAAGCACATATAGGATGGGATTTAAAGTAGTAATATTCCATCATGGTTGGTTGGACAATATCCCTCATCAGGGACTTTTACGTACTAAGCACGATTCGTTGTTCTTTCTCACATACAGGATCAGTATGGATTCTGCACCATATCAATATGAAAGATCTGAACTTGAAGATACTTAGAGGACAAATCATTTCTTATACTGCAAATGTTAAGAAAAAAGCTAATAAAGAGAGAATTAATTTAGCCCATCAGTTGAAACAATTAGATGAAGAATATGCTTTGACTTCAGATCCTTTTTTATATAAAAAAACAGGTTGAAATTAAAACTGAATATGATTTTTTATTAACATACCATATTGAAACTCAACTCCTAAAGGATAAAAGTCAATTTTATATTCATGGTAAATTATTGGCTAACCAAATTAAAACTTCTAGTGCTGAACGACAGATTAAAGAAATTTATAAAGCTCATGGTATTAGGGCAACTGATCATCTAGAAATAAATGATACTTTCAGAGAATTTTATTCTAAACTTTATAGTTCTGATCTTCTTAAAGATAATACCATAACGGATAATTTTTTAGACCAAATAAATATCCCTACGCTTTCTGTTGATAACCGAAAACAGTTGGAACAATGCATGTCTCATGAAGAAATAGCTGAGGCTGTACGTTCACTGTATTCAGGGAAAGCTCCAGGCCCTGACGGATTTTCCGGAGAATTTTATAAGGCTTTTTCTTCTTTGCTTATGCCTCATTTATGTTCAGTTTTTTTCAGATTCTCTTAAGTTAGGTAGGTTGCCACAATCTTTTTACGAAGCTTCTATTTCGCTTATCCTTAAAAATAATAAGAACTGGAGGAGTCAAGTTGGTACTGGACCCCAAGAAAGGGAGTTTGTAGAGATGGATTCTTAGAACAGCTTGTACTGGAGCCTACCAGAGAGAACACAATTCTAGATTTAGTGTTGTGCAATGAACTGGATTTGATCAGGGACCTCAAGGTAAAGGAGCCATTGGGAGGTAGTGACCATAATATGATAAATTCTAATCTACAATTTGAGAGGGAGAAGGGAAACTCGGAAGTGTCAGTAATACAGCTGAACAAAGGGAACTATGGTGCTATGAGGGAGGAGCTGGCCAAAGTTCAATGGAACAATACCCTAGCAGGGATGACAGTGGAACAGCAATGGCAAGTGTTTCTGGGAATAATGCGGAAGGTGCAGGATCAGTTCGTTCCAAAGAGGAAGAAAGATCCTAATGGGAGTAAGGGGAGGCCGTGGCTGACAAGGGAAGTAATGGACAGTATAAAAATAAAACAGAAGAAGTATAACATAGCAAAGACCAGCGGGAAGCCGGAGGAATAGGAAACTTTTAAAGAGCAACAGAAGGTAACTAAAAAGGCAATATGTGGAGAAAAAATGAGGTACGAAGGTAAATTAGCCAAGAATAGAAAGGAGGATAGTAAAAGCTTCTTTAGGTATGTGAAAAGGAAAAAAAAATAGTTGAGACCAAAATTGGGCCCTTGAAGACAGGAGCGGGTGAAGTTATTATGGGGAACAAGGAAATGGCAGACGAGTTGAACAGGTACGTTGGATCTGTCTTCACTAGGGAAGACACAAATCTCCCAGATGTAATAGTGGCCAAAGGACCTAGGGTAATGGATGAATTGAAGGAAATTTATATTAGGCAGGAAATGGTGTTGGATAGGCTGTTGGGTCTGAAGGCTGGTAAGTCCCCGGGACCTGATGGTCTGCATCCCAGGGTACTTAAGGAGGTGGTTTTAGAAATCGTGGATGCATTGGTAATCATTTTCCAATGTTCTATAGATTCAGGATCAGTTCCTGTGGATTGGAGGGTGGCTAATGTTGTCCCTCTCTTCAAGAAGGGAGGAAGAGAGAAAACAGGGAATTACAGACCGGTTAGCCTGACGTTGGTGGTGGGAAAGATGCTGGAGTCAATTATAAAAGATGAAATTATGACACATCTGGATAGCAGTAACAGGATTGGTCCAAGTCAGCATGGATTTACGAAGGGGAAATCATGCTTGACTAACCTTCTGGAATTTTTTGAGGATGTAACTATGAAAATGGACAAAGGAGAGCCAGCGGATGTAGTGTACCTGGACTTTCAGAAAGCCTTTGATAAAATCCCACATAGGAGATTAGTGGGCAAAATTAGGGCACATGGTATTGGGGGCAAATTACTGACATGGATTGAAAATTGGCTGGCTGACAGAAAACAAAGAGTAGCAATTAACGGGTCACTTTTGGAATGGCAGGCAGTGACCAGTGGGGTACCGCAGGGTTCAGTGCTGGGACCGCAGCTGTTTACAATGTATATTAATGATTTAGATGAGGGAATTAAAAGTAACATTAGCAAATTTGCCGATGACAGAAAGCTGGGTGGCAGTGTGAAATGTGAGGAGGATGTTATGAGAATGCAGGGTGACTTGGTCAGGCTGGGTGAGTGGGCAGATGCAGCTTAATGTGGATAAATGTGAGGTTATCCACTTTGGTGGTAAGAACGGGAAGGCAGATTATTACCTAAATAGAGTCAAGTTAGGAAAAGGGGAAGCACAACGAGATCTAGGTGTTCTTGTACATCAGTCACTGAAAGCAAGCATGCAAGTAAAGCTGGCAGTGAAGAAAGCTAATGGCATGCTGGCCTTCATAACAAGGGGAATTGAGTATAAGAGCAAAGAGGTCCTTCTGCAGCTGTACAGGGCCCTGGTGAGACCACACCTGGAGTACTGTGTGCAGTTTTGGTCTCCAAATTTGAGGAAGGACATTCTTGCTATTGAGGGAGTGCAGTGTAGGTTCACAAGGTTAATTCCCAGGACGGCGGGACTGTCATATGTCGAAAGTTTGGAGCCACTGGGCTTATATACTCTGGAATTTAGAAGGTTGAGAGGGGATCTTATTGAAACATATAAGATTATTAAGGGATTGGGCACGCTGGAAGCAGGAAGCATGTTCCCGCTGATGGGTGAGTCCCGAACCAGAGGCCACAGTTTAAGAATAAGGGGTAGGCCATTTAGAATGGAGTTGAGGAAAAACTTTTTCACCCAGAGAGTGGTGGATATATGGAATGCTCTGCCCCAGAAGGCTGTGGAGGCCAAGTCTCTGGATGCTTTCAAGAAAGAGATGGATAGAGCTCTTAAAGATAGCGGAATCAAAGGTTATGGGGATAAGGCAGGAACTGGATACTGATTGTGGATGATCAGCCATGATCACAATGAATGGCGGTGCTGGCTCAAAGGGCCAAATGGCCTACTCCTGCACCTATTGTCTATTGTCCAACTGAATGTTCTTCATATAGACCAATTTCCTTGCTTAATGTTGATGCTAAAATTCTATCTAAAGTTCTGGCCCGTAGGATGGAAAATACCTTACCATTTATCATTTCTGATGATCAGACTGGTTTTATTAAAAATCGATATTCTCATTTTAATATTTGTCAATTATTAAATGTTACCTATTCTCCTTCTAAGGAGATATCGGAGTGTGTGATATCCTTAGACGCTGAGATGGCTTTTGATTGGGTTGAATAGCATTATTTATTTAAAATCTTAGAAAAATTTAATTTTGGGTCCAACGTTATTCAATTGATTAAATTACTGTATCTATCCCCTTTTGCTCCGGTTCTTACTAATTCTCAGAATTCTAAACCATTTAAACTTCAACGTGGACCCAGACAAGGTTGCTCTTTGAGCCCGTTGCTCTTTGATCTGGCTTTAGAACCTTTAGCAATTGCTTTTCGAGAATCTAATGATATCACTGGTATTTTACGGAAGGGTACTATCCACAAATTTTCACTTTATGCAGATGATTTATTGCTTTACATTTCTAATGTCAAAATGTCATTACCTTCTGTGCTTTCTTTACTCTCTAGTTTTAATCAGTTTTCTGGATATAAACTGAACCTACACAAGACTGAACTTTTTCCTTTGAATAATTTGCTATTAACTGATATTAAACTTCCTTTTGAAATTGTAAGAAACAAATTCACTTATTTGGGTGTAACAATTACTAAGAATTATAAATACCTATTTAAAGAAAATTTTCTTACTTTGTCTCTTACTTTGTTAAATTATATAAAAAGAACATTATCAAATTCGTTGCCCCTTTCATCATCATTGATTGGTCGAATTAATTCTATTAAAATGAATGTTTTACCTAAATTTATACACCTCTTTCAGGACTTACCCGCTTTTATTCCTAAATCCTTTTTTGACTCTCTGGACTCTATTTTATCCTCCTACATATGGAAAAATAAATGTCCTCGATTGAATAAAGTCCATCTCCAGAAAGTTAAAAAGAATGGAGGTTTAGCTTTACCAAATTTTGGGTTTTATTACTGGGCAGCTAATATATGGAATCTCACGCTTTGGTTATACTATATTAATCATGAGGACCGTCCCGGGTGGGTTTCTTTAGAAGCTAACTTGGTTAACAAACTTTCTACTATGTCTCTTTTGGGATCTTCACTTCCTTTATCCTTAAGTAAGATAAATGAAAATGTGGTAGTCAAACATACTTTGAGAATTTGGATACAACTTAGAAAACACTTTGGTTTATTGAGATTCTCCCATTCTAGTCCCATTTTTTAACATTATTTTTTTAAGCCTTCTATGACTGATGTAGTTTTTAAACAATGGGAAGGATTGGGCATTACATGTTTCCAGGATTTGTTTGTTGGAGGAAGTCTTTCTTCGTTCGAACAATTGTCAACAAAATATAGTTTATCAAAAACCCGTTTTTTTTTGGTACTTACAAATTAGAGATTTTTTGCGATCTCAATTATATAAATATTTCATAATAGTCCTGATAAGAACATACTAGATGAAATTTTTAATATAAAATCATTTTGTAGTGCTTCAATATCCAATATTTATGATATGTTGTTGGGAATGAGAAACGATTCTTTAGACAAAATCAAAAATCTTTGGGAACAAGATTTACAGACTTCAATTTCTGAATAAACTTGGAATAAGATTTTTAAATTGGTTAATACTTCATCGTTAGGTGCTCGTCATTCCCTCCTACAATTTAAAGTGGTTCATAGGGCTTATATGACCAAGGATAAGTTATCTCGTTTTTATATGGATATATCTCCCTACTGTGATAGGTGTAACAATGGAGAAGCTTCATTTATTCATATGTTTTGAACATGCCCAAGTGTTGGAAAATATTGTAAGGAAGTATTCCAAACTTTTTCTGTACTCTTTAAAGTAAATTTTAAGCCTAATCCTTTGACTGCCCTATTTGGTATTGTTAGAAGGAAAGATATCATTTTGAAAACATCTGATTTGCACATTCTGGCTTTTACCTCTCTTATGGCTAGGAGGGCGCTTTTGTTTAAATGGAAGGATGCTATTCCGCCTAATCATGCTCAGTGGTTACGGGATGTTATGGCATGCCTAAACTTAGAAAAGATTCGGTGTTCAATTTCTTTTTTTTTTTAATTTTATTTTTATTTGGATAAGGAATTCACAAATATCATGTACTTTTTTCACACATATAACCTTTTCCATTTTTTATATGTATAAAACTACAATTATTTATACATTCTTAAGTACACATTGAGATGATATAAAAGGAAAATAAACATTTAAATAGATAATTATGTACTGTGGTAAATCTAACCTATTAGGCTAAGTAATGGAATTAGTTGTTAAGAAAAATGGTAATAATAGTTTCCATATAACCCTTCTGGACCATTTCCACTGGTCCAAAATGTTGTATATAAGCTTATGTATCAACCTTTGTAGGTGTTTATATTGTTCATGCTTGCTCCTGCCCGCAGACATAATTATCCAATCCCTATGTACTTATTTACTTAATTTTTTCATGTTTTTATCCCTTTCCCAAATCTTTTCCTTTACTTGTGTTAATTCTCTATTTTCCAAAAGAAAACAAAAAAAACAAACATTTAGACTCGGGGTGCTTACGTTAGCAATATTACTGTGTTGATGAGAGGAGCAGTATAAATCATTAGGAGAGTCATCTAAAGTCTGCTCGCATTGGGGTTATATATTCAATCCATTTATTCCAGATTTGATAAAATTTTTCTTTTTGAGTTCTCAGGGAGTAAGTCAACTTTTCCATTTTAAATATTTCCAAGATAATTTCGTACCAATCTTCTAATGTAGGTGGTATTGGATTTAGCCATTTTCTAGTGATTGATTTCTTACTTGCCGCTAAGAGGGCCTGCAGCAACTTTATATCTTCCTTCTGTTCAAGAAACAATACATGCCCCAAATAGAGCGTCTCAAAGTTCAGAGGTATCTGGGACCTAAGTACCTTAACTAATGTTCTATGAATACCTTCCCAAAATAGACTTAATTTAAGGCAATCCCAAAAAATATGAAAATGATTTGCCTCCTTGGAGCCGCACCTTCTCCAACACATCACATTTGTATCTTTATATTTTTCCTGATATGGGGTCTTGAAGTATCTTATAATGTTTTTCCAAAAATGTTCTCTCCAAGTCAAAGAATTAGTCGAGGACCATTGAAAGCTGCAGATTTTCTCCCAAGCCTCATCTGAAAGTACCAACCCCGCTTCTTTCTCCCACTTCTCTTTAATATACAGTGTATTTACATTTTTAGCATGGGAGAGTGCATTATATAATCGAGAAACTGATTTACTAGGTATTGAACTGCAAGCCGAATTCAGAATCTTGAAAAATTCTAATTCTACTGTTGATAGGTCTGTATATCTACAACTCTGGTTAACATAGTTTCGTACTTGAAGGTACCTAAAAAAGTCATTATGTTCTAGGCCATGTTTGTCCTGCAGGATTTGGAAACTTTATAATACTCTTTTATCTATAAATGAGAGGTAGGTTGTAAGACCTTTCTTTATCCATAGCTCAAATCTTTTATCTCTTCTGTTGGGAAGGAATTCGGTATCATATGCACACCATCTAAAGAGTTTTAACGTGTTATTAATTCCACATGAATTAACCGCCTTCTGCCATACTTTTAATGTAAGATTTATCCAAGCGTTTTTAAATTTTTCCAACTGGGCAATCAATCCTTTGTCAGCTATTGAGGCCTGAAGAGGAAAACTGTCAACTAATCCAAATTCTATTTCCTTCCATCTAGCCTTATATTCCCTATTACACCAATATGACAGAGGGGTTATCTGTGAGGCATAAAAATAATTTCTCAGGCAAGGAAGAACCATACCTCCTCCTTCCTTCCCTAACTGTAAGGTGTTATATCGAATTCTAGGTTTCTTTCCTTGCCAAATGAAGCGGGAAATCCATTGTCCCATTCCCTGAATTGATTATCATCCACTTCCACCGGTAAAGTACGGAAAAGGTACAATAACCGAGGAAGAATATTCATTTTTATAGTATTTATCCTTGAATTTAAACTTAAAAAGGGGATAAGATTCCATCTATGCATATCTGCTTTTATCTCTGAGACTAATGGCCCATAATTTACCTGTGACAGTGTTGAAAGATCCTTCGGCAGGGTTATTCCTAAATATTTTAATGATTTAGCTTCCCACTTAAGATCATATGTATCCTGCAATTTTTTGGATGGTGTATAATTTAGGGACATAACCTGTGTTTTCTTTACATTTATTTTATAACCTGATATTTTCCCAAAGTCATCCAACAGTGTAAACAATCCTATAAATGATTTTTCTGGTTCACTCAGATAGACCGAAACATCATCTGCGAATAACGCCACTTTCTGTTTAATCCCTGCCACCTTGATACCTTTTACGATTTCGCTCTGTCTTATTAGTTGGGCAAGCGGTTCAATATATAGCGCAAAAAGGAGAGGAGAAATTGGGCATCCCTGTCTAGTGCCTCTCTCTAAGATGAAGGAGTCAGAGAGGTCCCCATTTATCTTAATTCGGGCTGTAGGGCTGTCATATAGAGTCTGAATTACTTTAATAAACTTTTCTTGAAAGCCGAATCTTCCTAACACTCTGTATAGGAAGGCCCAACTAACCGAATCAAAAGCTTTCTCAGCGTCCAATCCTACTACCATTGTCTCTGTCTCGTTCTTATTAACCTGTTCTAATATGTGCAGAGTTCTCCTTATGTTGTCCTGTGTTTGTCTTTGTTGAATAAATCCAGTCTGGTCTAAGTGGATTAGGCCAGGTAAAAGCTTTTCCAATCTGCGCGTTAATATAGATGTAAATAGTTTGTAATCTAAATTAAGAACACTAATTGGCCGATAATTGCCACATTCTAGTTTATCTTTACCCTCTTTAGGAATAACTGAAATAATCGCTTTTCTCCAGGAAGGTGGAGTTTCTCCTCTCTGCAAGATCCAATTAAAGGTGTTAAGTAGTAATGGGGCTAACTGCGTCTTCAGGGACTTGTACCACTCTGAAGTAAACCCATCAGAACCAGGGGACTTTCCAGCCTTTAACCTAGAGATGGCCACGTTCAGTTCTTTGACAGTTACTGGTTCTAATAAACTTTCATTTTGTAAATCTGTAAGTTTAGGTAGATCTAAAAAATTCAATACACTGTCTATATAGGGCTCATTGGGGGCCCGGGGTTGGGAGTACAGCTCTCGATAATATGTTTCAAAACTCTCTTGAATTTTCCCTATTGTACTCTCCACAAGCTTTGTCTTTGGATTCTTTATTTTATGAATTGTATTGTCTGCTTGTTGTTTTCATGATTTATATGCTAATAATCTAGCTGATTTACCTCCTGCTTCATAATTCTTTTGTCTCAGGTAAAGAAAATTTCTTTGAGTTTCCAACGTATAAATATCGTCAATTTCACTTTGCAATTTCCTAATTTCCTGTTTTCGATTTGAATTACTTCTGTTGCTATCTACAACTTGAAGTTGTTTTAATTTTCCTTGAAGGTCTGCTAATTTTTGTGCATTGATTTTTTTCATGTGAGTGGTAATGGAAATAATTTTCCCTCTCAGTACAGCTTTCAATGTATCTCATAAGATCACTGGTGATGTTTCTCCCGTGTCATTAAGGTCTAGATATTCTTTGATTTCTCCCCTTAATCTCTCCATTACTTTCGGGTTATTGAGTATATGTGAGTTTAGCCTCCATAGTGTTTTCCTCATTTTCCTTTCCAGGATTAGAGACACAGAGACTGGACTATGATCCGACAGATCAATTGTTGCAATATTACAGTTTTTTATCCTGAGTCTATCTGTATTAAAGATAAAGAAATAGTCTATCCTTGAATAGGCTGAATGAGGGAAAGAGTAATATGTATAATCTTTACTAGTAGGGTGTAATTCCCTCCAGACATCTATAATTCCCAACTCCTCCATCAATGAATTCACTTTCCGAGTCAGAGGTTTATTCTGAGTAACTATTCTTGAAGAATCTAATATAGGATTTAATCTAATATTAAAATCCCCTCCACAAATTACTACCCCTTGAGAACTGACCGTTAGCTCAAAAATGTGTCTATAAAATGACCATTCACAACCTGGAGGAGCATAAACATTCAGCAATGTTATTTCTGTACCTTCTATTCTTCCTGTGATTTTTACGAACCGTCCTTCTTTGTCTCTAGTCTCTGAAATATGTTCATAATTAAGAGTACTTGATATTAAAGTAGCTACCCCTCTTTTGTGACTCAATTTATATGATGAATAAAATACATGCTTAAAGCCCATTCTTTTTAATTTTCCATGTTCAGATTGGCTCATATGTGTTTCCTGGAGGAAAGCTATTTGTGCCCTCTCTTTTTTCAATTTAGACATAATCTTATTTCTTTTAATTGGATTCAAAACCCCATTAACATTATAGGAAATTATTTTTACCAATTCAATTTGCATTTTTCTCTAGTAGAAAAAAAACCACTCTCCTTTTCTAACCAAACAGTAAGCAATCCCTTCTCAACAGTAAACCAAGACATATAACCACACCCTAGACATTTTTGAATGTGCAACATTTGAAAATTTTTCCCGACTTCCGACAGTGAGGCCTGAGCACCGACCCCCCTCAGTTCAGAGGGATAACCTCTATCTTCACCCTGTGTTAGAAGGCTCTCAGCAGTTTGAATAATCATAGAGAATTTTCTCCTATTTATGTCTCGACCATATTGCTATCATTCAAGTTATTCCGTCTAGTTTATTTTCAGTTACCAGTTTTCATTTTACCTTTAAGTCCGATTTACTCTTTTCAGTCATTTCTCTTAATTAATCTGTGTTCTCTGTACATTCGCGTCTGAATATTTGCAGCTTTTCCTTGTAGTTTGACACTCTGGTTCGAGTGGAGCGTCCTCGCCCCACTAACTGCCACGACTTCTGCCGAATCCTCTCCAGTAGCGACTCCGGTTGGGTGATAACTTTAATAGGTAGTCCCCGGTCCGCCAGGTCCAATGTTGCCTCCTCCACCGTAGTGTAAGTTTTTGTCCCTTCGTCGTAAAAGACTCTCAGCCGAGCTGGATACAGGGTCTGGAATCTGATGTTGTTTTTCTTCAGGACTCTCCGTGTTTCCGTATATTCCTTCCGTCTGGCAAGAATCCCCGGTGCGTAGTCGTGGTCTAAGCTGATTTTACAGTTGTTCCACATGAAACCTTTCTTTTGCCATGCCCTTTTAAGCACCTCTTCCTTCGTTCTGTAACTGAGAAATCTGACCAGAATCGATCTGGGCTGGGCGCCTGCTGGAGGCTGTGGTGCCAACGCGCGGTGAGCTCTTTCTATCTGTAGGTCTTTTGCGGCCGGTATATCAAGGTTCTCTCTAAGTAGCTTCTCCACGAAGGGAATCATCAATCCGGGTTTACCTTCAGTTCCTTCGGGAACTCCGTAAATCCTCACATTTTCCCTTCTCGAGCGGCCTTCTTGATCTATTAGTTTCCACTGGAGCTGGTCTTGCAGCTTCTGCATTTCTGCTATCACCTCCTCTGCGTTTTGTAGCTTCTCTTCAATTCCAACAATCCTCGCTTTGGCTTCATCTATCCGTGAGTTAGTTTTTACTATTTCTCCTTTAATATCTTCCAGCTGTTTGCTGTTATCTTGTCGGAACTCGCAAATCTCTCCGAGAATCAAGGACAGAGTCACCGATTCCCCCTCATTATCTCCGTCCTGGCTTGCCGTGGGGGAGCTAGGCCCGTCGCCTTGCTGCGTCTCTTTATGTTTATCAGCCTTCGGAGCGGACTTTTTAATCTTGTTCTTAGACATCATCCTTGCCCTTTTTATCAATATAGTTATGCAATATTAAGTATTTGTCTAAATTCGATTATGGGGCAGTTTACCTTCTTTTTTCGAGAGACCTTTTCCTTACGCCGCCATTCCCTTGATCACTTTTATTGTTTTCGGTGTTCAATTTCTGAATCTAACCAAGATTTTCAAAATTTGTGGGGGCCGTTTTTGAATTATTTTCATAATCTTTGACTTTAATGTACAGAAGTTGGCTAATAGCATATTGTTGCAGCTCGCTCACGCGGCAAGCGAACCGGCTCCAGCAGTCGCGGGCAAGTCTGTAGCCAGCGGCAACCGAGGGGGCTCTGAGTACGGGGCAAACCTCAGCCTGGAAGCCGACGTCACTTCTGCCCCGCAAACAGCGGGGTAAGCTGGGAGCGGGCACTTAAGCGCGCGCGGATTGAAACAGTAAACAGTTCAACCAGACCCTGCTCAACTGAGTGTGTTCCTTTCACTCATTCCGTATCAGCGTGACTACATTGGTGACCCCGATGGTACAACGGCATTTGGACCCAGCGTGAGTGACTCGGCTCTGCAGAATGCAGTTTCCCTTAAACTGCCAACCTTCTGGACCACTCAACCCTTGGTCTGGTTCGAGCAAGCAGAGGCCCAGTTCCAGGTCAGGCAAATTGTCTCAGACACCACCAGGTATTACTATGTGGTGGGCACCCTTGACCAGGAGACAGTGGGGTGCGTAATCGACTTTTTGCATCAGCCCCCGGCAACAGACAGGTACGAGGAACTCAAGGCCCTGTTAATCTGCACATTTGGCTTCTCCCGCCATGAACGGGCTGCGCGGTTACTGCATATGGATGGCCTGGGCGACCGCGCGCCATCAGCCCTGATGAGTGACATGCTAGCACTGGCAGACAGCCATAAGCTTTGCCTGCTTTTTGAACAGATCTTCTTGGAGCAAATGCCAGAAGACATCCGCCTCCTGCTTGCAGATGAAGACTTCAGAGACCCGCACAGGGTGGCTCAAAATTAGTGCTGCGGCACGGCCGAAAGTCTAGCCTTCCCGCACCCCAGCAGTGGAACACGTAACACCCACACCAAGTGATGGCACCAGTTCTGAGTCTTGGTGTTTTTATCATCAAAGGTGGGGTTCCGGGGCCTGCCGCTGCCAACCGCCATGCTCGTTCCAGAGAAACGCCAGGACCAGCCGTCGCTGATGGCTATGGCGGCTGGTCACCATGATAGCCTCCTCTACGTTTCGGACAAGCACTCTGGCGTAGATTCCTGGTGGACACGGGGGCGGAAATCAGTGTCCTACCCCCCTCGAGCCATGGTACCCAAACTAGAAGAACAGGACTGGAACTTACGGCAGCCAACAGCAGCACCATCTGCATCTACGGCACAAGAACCATACCCTTGCAGTTCTGTTCCAGCCGCTTTACATGGACATTTACGCTGGCCGCAGTATCACAGCCACTGCTGGGTGTGGACTTCCTCTGTGCGTACTGCCTGCTCGTGGATTTGAAGGGATGATGATTGGTCGATGCGAAGACGTTCCAGACTTTCTCCCTCGGTGAGGCCAGGTTACCAGCCCCGCACCTGGACTCCGCCACTTATTCCAACAACGAGTTCGCCAGAGTGTTATCGGAGTTCCCAACTATCATCACGCCGCAGTTTTCCTCAACAGACCCCAAGCTCGGCGTGATGCACCACATCCCAACACAGGGACCTCCTCTTCATGCCCGGGCCCGCAGGCTACCGCCCGACAAGCTCCGCCTCACGAAAGAGGAATTCAAGAAGATGGAGGAGATGGGGATTGTGTGGCGTACTGACAGCCCGTGGGCCTCCCCACTCCATATGGTGCCCAAGTCCGCGGGAGGGTGGAGACCATGCGGCGACTATCGGAGGCTGAACGACGCCACCATGTCCGATCGCTATCCGGTACCGCACATCCAGGACTTTACGGCCAACCCGCACAGGGTGCACACCTTGTCGAAGATTGACCTGGTCCGAGGGTATCATCAGATCCCAGTCCACTCAGACGATGTACCCAAGACGGCCTTCATTACCCCCTTTGGCCTGTTCGAGTTCCTCAGGATGCCGTTCGGGCTCAAAAACGTGGCGCAGATGTTCCAGCGCCTGATGGACACAGTGGGGCGAGATTTGGACTTCCTGCTCATCTACCTGGATGACATACTTATCGCCAGCCGCTCCCGCCAGGAACATCTAGCACCTCTAACCCTGCTCTGCCACTGCCTAAGCAACTACGGCCTGGCTGTCAACCCTGCCAAGTGCCAGTTCGGCCTACCCACCATCGACTTCTTGGGACACCGGATTGACCGCCATGGAGCTATGCCCCTGCCGGTAAGAGTTGAAGCCATCCGCCAATTCGCCAGACCCAGCCTTGTTAAAGGCCTGCAGGAATTTGTTGGGATGGTTAACCTTTATCACTGTTTCCTGGCCACAGCCGCCTGGATCATGCAGCCCCTTTTCAGCTTGATGTCCGGCAAGGTCAAAGAGATCACTTGGACAGAGGAGGCGACGGCGGCTTTTGAACAAGCCAAGAACATACTAACAAACACCACGCTCCTGGTCCACCATCGGGTCGACGTCCGCACAGCCCTCACTGGGGATGCCTCCAAGATGACAGTTGGTGGTGTGCTCGAGCAGCTCATCGAAGGCCAGTGGAAGCCGCTCGCTTTTTTCAACCAGCACCTACGATCCCCGGAACTTAAGTACAGCGCTTTTGACAGGGAGTTGCTGGCCCTGTACTTTGCCATCCGGCACTTCAGGTATTTCCTGGAAGGGAGGGAGTTCACGGTCTTCACAGACCACAAGCCCCTCACTTTCGCATTTGCCAAAGTGTCGGACCCGTGGTCGGGCCGCCAGCCACGCCACCTGTCGTACATCTCAGAGTTTACTACCACGATCAAGCACATCTCCGGGAAGAACAACATGGTGGCAGACGTGCTGTCACGAACCTCCGTCCAATCAGTGCACTCTCTGTCTCCGGGGGTGGATTATGCGGTGTCAGCAGTCTCAGGGCTCCGCCTCGAAGACATACCCATTGGGCCCTGAAGGTAATGAGCTCCTTTGCGATGTGTCCACCGGGCAACCTCGGCCCATTGTCCCGACCACTTGCAGGCGCCGTGCTTTCGACACCTTGCACGGATTAGCCCACCCTTCCACCTGGGTGACCATCCGGCTGATCGCAGACTGGTTTGTGTGGCACGGCCTACGCAAGCAGGTCGGGCACTGGGCCAGGACATGCACGCACTGTTAAACCTCCAAAATCCAGAGGTACGTGAGGGCCCCACTGCAACCCTCCCAGCCGACACATAGGAGGTTTGAACAAGTCCACATGGACATCGTCAGCCCACTGCCGGTTTGAGAGGCGCGAGATACCTGTTCACCATGGTGGACAGGTTCACGAGGTGGCCGGAAGCTATGTCACTCGCTGACACGGCCACGGAGACATGCGCCAGAGCCCTGATTACCACCTGGGTGGCACGGTTTGGACTCCCAGCCCATGTCACTTCAGACAGGGGTGTGCAGATCACAATGGCTTTGTGGTCTGCACTGGCACAACTCCTTGGAACCCAGCTCCACCAAATGGCTGCTTACCATCCGCAGTCCAACGGCCTGGTGGAATGTTTCCACAGGTACTTGAAGTCAGCCCTGATGGCACGCCTCCGAGGGCCAGACTGGGTGGACGAACTCCCCTGGGTGCTGCCTGGCATCCGCACGGCACCCAAGGGGGACCTGGCCGCATCATCAGCCGAACTGGTTTACGGTGCCCTGCTCACAATTCCCAGTGAGTTTGTGCCAGCACCCCGTGGCCAGGAGGACACACCTACGGTGGTCCTAACTAAACTCCGGGAGCAGCTTGGAACACTTGCCCCAGTCCCCGACATCCCATCACGGAACAACATCCCCTTTTGTGCCCAAGGACCTACAACAGAGCACAGACTACCCCTGCAGCGACCATACGAGAGACCCTACAAGGTGATGCGTCGTAATGGAACGACCTGCACTCTTGACGTCGGCGGACGTGAAGAGACTTTTACCATTGACCGTCTCAAACCGGCGCATCTAGACCTTGAACGCCTGGTTGTGGTGCCACTCCCGCGACGACAAGGCCAGCCACCTAAAAGAACTGACAGTGTGCAGGCTGTGGGCTCTGCACCTCCTAACACCGGTTCTGGGGGAGGGACATGTGGTGGCTCGTCCACGCGGCAAGCGAACCGGCTCCAGCAGTCGCGGGAGAGTCCGCAGCCAGCGGCAACCGAGGGGGCTCTGAGTGCGGGGCAGACCTCAGCCCAGAAGCCGACATCACTTCCGCCCCGCAAAGAGCGGGGGATGCTGGGAGCGGGCACTCAAGCGCGCGCGGATTGAAACTACTAGTAAACAGTTCAACCAGACACTGCTCGACTCAGTGTGTTGCTTTCACTCGTTGCGTATCAGCGCGACTACAATATTTTATTATCTGATGTTTTTTTTTTCTTTTTTTTCCCAAACAGCTTCAAGTGTGGTAGTGGGTGTAGATCTTTTTTTTAATAAAATTGTTTATATTCTAATATATGAATTAATCTAATCTATATGAATATAGAGAATAGAGTTCGTTAATGTGATTCAATATACCGTATTTGGTATTATTATATTTTTTCTTTTGTTTTATAATATATGTTCTCTTGGACTCTGTATTCTTCTATATAAAAATCAATAAATATATTGGAAAAAGAAAGAAGGAAGATACTTCCTAATGTGATGGACCTTATGGAAACTACTTGATACAGTTTCGCAAACGACTCAATGCACTTGTGGTAGAGTTCAGAACTTTTATCTGTTGAAACAAATGAGTTTTCATATTTTTCTACCAATATGTACCAAGTCAAGCTGTGGACAATCACTTCCATTTAGCTTTTGTAATCATGCCACCCTGTCAGATGCTTCTTGGACCAACTTTCTGAAGTTTCTCTTGTCAAATCTCTTCATGTGCAGTACTGTGCAAGAGTCTTGGGCACTTACATACTGTATAGCTGGAATGCCGAAGACTTTTGTACAGTGCGGTAGTAATTTTACTTATTGCAATGCACTGCTGCTGCAAAAGGAAAATAAATTTCATGACATATGTGTGTGATGATAAACCTGATTCTGATATGGGTCTCTATTGTGGACTGAGAGTGGGAAGGGGTCAGAGAGAGAGGAGGGAGCGGGAAGCACCAGATAGGCATTCTATCATGATCAATAAACCAATTGTTTGGAATCAAATGACCTTCCTTGGTGTCTCAGGGCTGGATGTGTCTGCCCCTGCCCCAGCACTCCTTCTCTGCCACCTGCCCCGCACCCCTTCCGCAGTGTCTCACCCTTGCCCATTCCCAACATCTTTTGCTCCTGCCAATTAAGAGTGTGCAACATTACAGATACTTCAAGGTGAGGGATGGAAATCAATAAAACTCACACTCTGTTTCCTTCGACAATATCAACGTAATCCTCAGAGCGTGCGTAGAAGCCATCAGGACTCAGAGCACCCCAGAAATTGGACCATAACCTTTTGTACTGGCTAACCATTGGTGCAATTATCTTCCTGTTGGGATTAGACACATTATGCATTTTGTTAATAAAAAGTTCTTTTTGACTGTTTTCATATTCTGTTTTATAATTAAAAAAGCTGACAAGAAATATGTTAATGAGATTGTGTTAAAATACATTCATTGAGGTTTATTTTAAATAATGGCCTAAATGTTACAATTGGTGAGTAAGCAGAATAATCCCATCACAGTTATGGAGCAGACTGCTATGTGAAAATGCTTCAATGCTCAAAAATGTTCAGTGTCAGCTTTCCAACAGTACTACCCCGATCACTGGAGTTAAAAGATCATGGATTTAAGCTCTGCTCTAGACGTGTGCAGCCATTATCCACACTATGGCTTGACTACAGCTGACATGCCATTCTGGGGGACCAGACAATAATGTAGGCTGTAACAGATTACAGAAGGCAAAGGCTCCAAGTCAACACGCACAAAATGCTGGAGGAACTCAGCAGGTCAGGCAGCATCTATGGGAAAGAGTGAACAGTCGACGTTTTGGGCTGAGACCCTTCTTCAGGACTGAGAAGGAAGGGGGAAAGCGCCAGAATAAAAAGATGGGGAAGAGAAGAGAGACAAGCTGCAAGGTGATAGGTGAAGCCAGGTGGATGGGACAGGTAAAAGGCTGGACAAGAAAGAATCTGATAAGAGAGGGGAGTGGACAATAGGAGGAAGGGAAGGATGAGGGGATCCAGGGAAAGTAAAAGGCAGGTGTGAAGTAATAAAAGGTCGGAGTGGGGAAAAGAGGTGGTGGATGTCAGAGGAGGTACCATGTCATGAGTTATGAAATAGTTGCCTCAATGCCCTTGCTAAAACTCTGTGGTTCCTTTCATAACTTCATTAATGACTACTCTATAGGGTGGGGGGAGGAAGGGGGGGAAGAAGAGGGAGGGAGAGTGGGGGAGGAAGAGGGGAGGAAGAGGGAGGGATAGTGGGGGAGGAAGGGGGGGAGAAAGGGGGAGAGGAAGAGGGACTCATCTTTGATCCTGAGGGAATGTCCAAGGTGGTTTTAAATCAAGTGTAGACTGGGTAGATAGAGAAACAGCTCCCTTTCTTAAAATGGGCCAAGAACCAAGAGTGATGACAAAACCACCAAAAAATTCCAAGGTAAAACCATTTTTACTAAAGAAAATTGACTGAAATATGCAGGTATGAATGCACTGATAGGGAGGCATGTTCAATTTAGCCTTCAAAAAGGAGGTGGATCTATATACAAAAGGGCGATTAAGAGAGGGTGGAAAAGTGAGACTAAACAGGGTTGCTCAAAGATAAATCCATCATGTACTCAATGGGCGGAATGGCCTCCTTCCATGCTGCAACCAATCTATGAAAAATGCTAGATAAATGTTTGTTTATGATCTTCTACAATCACAAGTATGTCAACACACCTCAATACACACACACATATCACTAGTTCCTCTTACACTTCTCCAACAGATTTTATTTTGAAAAACCTTAGCACAATTTCCTGCATCAGAAAGAAATTGTATGAATGTATTTAGATGGCCCTGCTTTGGTATTAAATTGCACTAAGTCCTGGAAAAACAATGGAAACCTGCTGATAATCAGTCCTCAGTGTAGATGGAAGAGCTGGAATAAGCCTGAGTCAGTCAGCTTTGGGGCCTCACACAGGAATCTCCACAGTGGTTAACTTCCACATTTTTTTGATATATACAAGCTTTCGTCTGACTAATTCAAAACAGCTTATGGACAAGCCACTGTGGTAAATCCAACTCAATAGCCAACATTCTGCTTTAAACATTATGTTTTTACAATGAAAGCTTATTGTACCTCTGGTAGTTTAAATTAAATCAACATGGAAATTCCAAAAGCAAAACCCTGAACAGGCTGGAAATTTAAAGTAAAGGCAGAACTTGCTAGAAATACTTGGCAGGTCAAACAGCAGCCGCGGAGAGAGAAAAAGATGTAACATTTCAGTTTTTTTTAAGATACAAAGTTCAAAAAGTTCAAAGCGAATTTATTATCGAAGTATATATGTCATCATATACAACCCTAAGAATCATTTTCTTCCAAGCGTACTTAATAAATTCAATAACCATAATAGAGTCAATGAAGGACTGCACTCAACTGGGCAGACAACTAGTGTGCAGAAGACAACAAACTGTGCAAATACAAAAGGAAAAAAAGAAATAATAATAATAAATAAATAGATAGATAGATAGATAAATATTAAGAATATGAGATGAAGAGTCCTTGAAAGTGAGTCCATATGTTCTTGGAACACTTCAGTGATGGGACAAGTAATGTTGAGTGAAGTTATCCCCTCTGGTTCCAGATTCTTGATAGTTGGGGGGTGACAATTGTTCCTGCATCAGGTGAAGTGGGTCCTGAAAATCCTGTACTTTCTTGCTGATAGCAGCAATGAGAGACGCCCTGGGTGGTGGGGATCCCTGGTGATGGATGCTGCTTTCCTGTGACAATACTCCGCGTAGAAGTGCTCAATGGTGGGGAGGGCTTTACCTAAGATGGACTGGGCCATATCTAATACTTTTTGTAGGAATTTTCATTCATGGGCATAAGTGTTTCCGTAAGAGGCTGTAGTTCAACCAGTCAATATACTCTCCAACACACAACTATAGAAGTCCGTCGAAGTTTTAGATGTCATGCTGAATCTTTGCAAACTTCTAAGGAAGTAGAGGCACTGCCGTGCTTTCTTCATAATTACGTGCTGTGCCCACACCGGTAGAGTAAGTATGTTAACAGCTTCTTACAGGCTAATGAGCTCATGCAGACCAACTATACTCATGTAACCAATTAAACTCCATCTTTGGAATATGGGTTGAAACCAGAGCACCTGGAGAAAACGTAGGTCACGGGGACGTACAAACTACTTACATTCACCGACAGAATTGCACCCGGGTTGTTGGCACTGTAATCCCTCTGCTACTGTGTCTCCCCCAGTGACCTTTTGCCAGAACTGGGGAAAGTTAGAAAAGTTGCAAAAGTTCCAGACGACCTTCATGAAGCTCTCAGTCAGTACCATGGAGCCAACCAGTTTCTTCTGGCCTCCTCCCTGTCACAGACCATTTGTTCTCTTCACCTCACCGTGTTAAATTCTTTGATGGCCTTTTTCCCAGGGAAGGGAACCAACAATTAGAGGGTATAGGAAGGTGAGGTCTGATAGTTTTAAAAGGAAACTGAGGATGGTGTTAGTGTGGAATGGGCAGTTAGTGTAGGTGGTTGAAGCAAGAACAATACATTTAAAAGATGTTTGGCTAAGTATATGGAGAAATTTAGAAGTACATAGGCCAAACATGGTGAAATTGGACTTCTTTTGGTCAGCATGGATGATTGGGCCAAAGGACCTGTTTCTCTGATGCATTACTCTATGACTCCATGCCAAAGTGAACTCCATGAACATCTCCTAATCAAAAACGTGATGTTCAAGCTCATGTCTTCAGGATTACACTGCTTGAGGCCTAATTGCTGCTGGGGCCTTGCTCTGTGACTGCCTCTGGGAGTCCAGTAGGATTGCCAATTGTCCCGTATTTTCCGGGACATCCCGTATATTGGGCTAAATTGGTTTGTCCCGTATGGGACCCCCTTGTCCCGTATTTCCTCCGCTAAGGTAAGGCGTTCCTATGAAACCGTTCATAAGCCAAAATGGCGTAAAGCAAAGAAGCAATCACCATTAACTTATCTGGGAAAAATTTTTGAGAGTTCAGACCCAAAAAATAATTTACCAAATCATACCAAATAACACATAAAACCTAAAATAACACTAACATATAGTAAAAGCAGGAATGATAGGATAAATACACAGCCTATATAAAGTAGAAATAATGTATGTACAATGTAGTTTCACTTAACAAAAACAGGAAGATAAAGCCAAAACCGATTTGTGGAAAAAAATCGGCACGTACACGCATGTGCACACAAGTGCCCGCGCAAGGCTTCATGGTCATGGTAGTCTTTCTCGGGGTAAACAGAAGTGTCCCGTATTTGACTGCTACTTTTGTCCCATATTTGGGAGTGAGAAAGTTGGCAACCCTAGAGCTCAGAGACCCAATGAGATTTTGTACTGGACAAGTATAGATACAGTTTAACAATATCTATCATTTTGACAATGTCTATCCTAATCTCGGTTTATATTGGAACTGATATATATATATTTGTGGTAATTCTCCTCTTGATTGCATTTATGCTCCTTTTAAATCAATAAAAAGATTAGTAAAGAAAGAAAAGTAACAGGATTGTTATCATGGGTGACTTTAACTTCCCTAATATTGATTGGTACTTGATTAGTTCCAATGGCTTAGACAGGGCAGAGTTTGTTAAGTGTGTCCAGGATGGATTCCTGTCACGGTATGTTGACAGGCCGACCGGGGGAATGCCATACTAGATCTAGTATTAGGTAACAAACTGGGTCAGGTTACAGATTTCTCAGTGGGTGAGCATTTGGGGGACAGTGACCACGGCTCCCTGGCCTTTAGCGATATCGTGGAAAAGAATAGAATCAGAGGGGCCAGGAAATTTTTTAATTGGGGAAGGGCCAATTATGAGGATATAAGGCTAGAACTTGCGGGTGTGAATTGGGGATGATGTTTTTGCAGGGAAATGTACAATGGACATGTGGCCGATGTTTAGGGACCTCTTGCAGGATGTTAGGGATAAATTTGTTCCGGTGAGGAAGATAAAGAACGGTAGGGTGAATGAACCATGGGTGACAGGTGAGGTGGAAAATCTAGTCAGGTGGAAGAAGGCAGCACACATGAGGTTTAGAAAGCAAGGATCAGATAGGTCTATTGAAGAATATAGGGTAGCAGGAAAGGAGCTTAAGAAAGGGCAGAGGAGAGCAAGGAGGGGGCATGAGGAGGTCTTGGTAAGTAGGGTAAAGGAAAACCCCAAGGCATTCTACAATTATGTGAAGAACAAAAGGATGACAGGAGTGAAGGTAGGACCAATTAGAAATAAAGGCGGGAAGATGTGCCTGGCAGCTGTGGAAGTGAGCGAAGTCCTCAATGAATACTTCTCTTTGGTATTCACCAATAAGAGGGAACTTGAAGGTGAGGACAATATGAGTGAGTTGATGTTCTGGAGCATGTTGATATTAAGGGAGAGGAGGTGTTGGAGTTAATAAAATACATTCGGACTGATAAGTCCCCAGGGCCTGACGGAATATTCCTCAGGCTGCTCCACGAGGCGAGGGAAGAGACTGCTGAGCCTCTGGCTAGGACCTTTATGTCCTCGTTGTCCACGGGAATGGTACCGGAGGATTGGAGGGTGGCGAGTGTTGTTCCCTTGTTCAAAAAAGTTAGTAGGGATCATCCGGGTAATTATAGACCATGAGCCTTACGCCTGTGGTGGAAAAGCTGTTGGAAAAGATTCTTAAGAGATAGGATCTATAGGCATTTAGAGAATCATGGTCTGATCAGGGACAGTCAGCATGGCTTTGTGAAAGGCAAGTCGTGTCTAACAAGCCTGATAAGAGTTCTTTGAGGAGGTGACAAGCCATATAGATGAGGGTAGTGCAGTGGATGTGATCTACATGGATCTTAGTAAGGCATTTGACAAGGTTCCACACAGTAGGCTTATTCAGAAAGTCAGAAGGCATGGGATCCAGGGAAGTTTAGCCAGATGGATTCAGAATTGGCTTGCTTGCAGAAAGCAGAGGGTCGTGGTGGAGGGAGTACATTCAGATTGGAGAGTTGTGACTAGTAGTGTCCCACAAGGATCAGTTCTGGGACCTCTGCTTTTCGTGATTTTTATTAGCGACCTGGATGTGGGGGTAGAAGGGTGAGTTGGCAAGTTTGCAGATGACACAAAGGTTGGTGGTTTGTGGATAGTGTAGAGGATTGTCAAAGATTGCAGAGAGATATTGATAGGATGCAGAAGTGGGGTGAGAAGTGGCAGATGGAGTTCAACCCAGAGAGATGTGAGGTGGTACACTTTGGAAGGACAAACTCCAAGGCAGAGTACAAAGTAAATGGCAGGATACTTGGTAGTGTGGAGGAGCAGAGGGATCTGGGGGTACATGTCCACAGATCCCTGAAAGTTGCCTCACAGGTAGATAAGGTAGTTAAAAAATCTTATGGGGTGTTAGTTTCATAAGTCGAGGGATAGAGTTTAAGAGACGTGAGGTAATGATGCAGCTCTACAAAACTCTGGTTAGGCCACACTTGGAGTACTATGTCCAGTTCTGGTCGCCTCACTATAGGAAGGATGTGGAAGCATTGGAAAGGGTACAGAGGAAATTTACCAGGATTCTGCCTGGTTTAGATAGTATGCATTATGATCAGAGATTAAGGGAGCTAGGGCTTTACTCTTTGGAGAGAAGGAGGATGAGAGGAGACATGATAGAAGTATACAAGATATTAAGAGGAATTGATAGAGTGGACAGCCAGCGCCTCTTCCCCAGGGCACCACTGCTCAATACAAGAGGACATGGCTTTAAGGTAAGGGGTGGGAAGTTCAAGGGGGATATTAGAGGAAGGTTTTTTTACTCAGAGAGTGGTTGGTGCGTGGAATGCACTGCCTGAGTCAGTGGTGGAGGCAGATACACTAGTGAAGTTTAAGAGACTACTAGACAGGTATACGGAGGAATTTAAGGTAGAAGTTATATGGGAGGCAGGGTTTAAGGGTCGGCACAACATTGTGGGCTGAAGGGCCTGTACTGTTCTATGTTGTATAAGGTACAGGAGCAGAATTAGCCCACTTTGCCCATTGCTCCACTATGGCTGACTTATTTTCCCTCTCATCCCCAATCTCTTGTCTTCCCCGTATCCCTTCATGTCCTGATTAATGAAGAATCTATAAAACTCTGCCTTAAAATAAATCCAATAACTTCACCTCCACAGCTGTCTGTGGCAACAAATTCCACAGATTCACCACTCTCCAGCTGAAGAAATCCTTCATCTCCATTCTAAAAGGATGCTCCTCTATTTTGAGGCTGTCTTCCCCCACCATAGGAAACATCCTCTCCCCATCCACTCTATCAAGGCCTTTCAACATTCGCTAGGTTTCAATGAGGTCGCCCCTTTCTTCTGAATTCCAGTGAGTCGCAGCTCAGAACCACCAAACGCTCCTCATGTGACAAGCCTTTCAATTCCAGAATCATTTTTGTGAACCTCCTTTGAACCCTCCCCAGTGTCAGCACATCCTTTCTTAGACAAGGGGCCCAAAAGGCACTATAGTAGCATTATGATAACTGCTATGTCATTGGCACAATCTATTCAATGGAGACACAAGAAACAGCAGATGCTGCAATCCAGAGCAACAATCTGTAGGAACTTGGTGGGTCAAGCAGCATTTATGGAGGGAAGAAACTGTTGACGTTTGTGGTTGAAACCCTTCATCAAGATCCTAATTCAATTCCAGTTACCTAAGCATGCAGGAAGGCAAGCACTGGCAGCATACTCTATCTTGGTCTAAGGTAGTGGTGAAGGTTGAACAGTTCCCCCATTTACCCTGCAGGTTAACTCTACTAGACCAGTGGGTATAGTGGAAATGAAGTGCAGAACTGCAGTGCGGAGAATGGGTGAAGTTTGAGGCTTGATCCCAATCTATGTTGGGATTGAGAAAATACACCATTCTTTCTCTTGTTTAGTGGAGTTAAAAGCTTTTTAGGAGGTTAAATAAGGTCATAATTATGTTGTTCTTTTGCTTTTCAAGGACAGAATCTGCACTGCTGTTCTTGAAGTTTTTTTTCCACAACCGCGAGGACACTACCATAAAGGCAAGAGCCTTGGGAGAAAAGCTCTTTAATCTTCTCTGAACAGAGCACTGGCTGCTGTTTCTTTTTTGGCAAGGTGGCACCTGGGATACTTGGGCCAGGGCTGATCCTGACATCATTGAAATATGACTGTAGGAGCCATGCATCTGTGTTCTATCCACACTGTATTCTCTGTTGCATGTTGCTGTTCTGGTTAACAACAGATAGTGAAACCTGGTCATATTACGATCAAGGAACGTGTCTGTAGCCTTGATATTGAACTTTTTGCTGTTGGACTCCGGCCATATTATTTGTCAAGGAAAATCTCACATGCAATTGTGGTTGTTGTGTACATCCCGCCCTTTGCCAACCTGATGTCGGCGTGTAACATCATTTACACCGTTGGGAACAAGAGAACATTCAGCCAGAGACTCATTCCACCAGGATGCAGGACTGAGTGTCATGGGAAATCATTCCTGCCTGTGGCCATCAAACTTTGCAGCTCCTCCCTTGGAGGGTCAGACAGCCTGGGCCAATGGGCTGGTCCTGGACTTATTTTCCTCTGGCATGGTTTACATATTATTATTTGATTGTTTGTGGTTTTGTATTGCTATGTTCGTACTCTGTTCTTGGTTGGTGCAGCTGTAATGAAACCCAATTTCCCTCAGGATCAATAAAGTATGTCTATCTATCTATCTATGTTTATTGTGTTTATTATGGTAGCTAGTCACGTGGCGGTAAAAGTCAAGGGTTTAGTTACATATTCATGCTCTGATTTGGATGGTTTCAAGATGGGGGCCACCAGGTATGATAGCTTTTGTGGACATTTAATTTTGCTTAACTTTGCTTAATTACATTTGAAATCACTTAACTCAACTTCATTTAATTCTGTTTAAGTACATTGTTAGTTTTAGTTTCCTTGCTTTCTCGTTACCAATAAAGGATCAAATACATTTCTTCAACGTTTTGAACTTTGGAAATAATTCAGAAAATATGCATCGTGGGTGGTTGACTGACTTGTTGTCTAATCTTGGCAATCCATTTGCCACTGTTTCGTCACCATAAGAGGAGACATCGTCAGTGCGCTGTTAATAGTGGAGCCCTTGTGTAGGGTTGAAACCTTTGCAAATGAATTACCCAAGATTGGAGTTTTGAACATTATTATTGGATTGGATCGGAGGGCACATTATACAACAGCCTGATTTGTTCAAGTAGCTGCTACAGTAACCACAGAGTCTCTGGACATTCATCATCTTTTAATTGCCAGCACCAGTTTCAACTAATGGGTAAGTCACAAAAGTTTGATTTCAATAACTGCTTGAGCTCAACTTCATAAAACATCACTTTCTTTTTTTTAAGTTTGGATATGAGGATTTTCTCCCATGTTCATTCACCAGATTCAAGAGGAGAGTCAATCATCAGTCAATACATGCACCTTTATTAACTCTTTACCTGTTTTGCTGAATTAAAAGTTTGAGGATGTTTGGGTTTGTCAGTACAACATCTGAATCAAGGCTGAAGTAATAATCACATCTGGGATCCATCCGACAGTAGTCCCTGAATAAAGAAAAGGCAGAGGAAGGTAAATTATACTTTCCACAGAAATGGAATGTTGACATCTTTATAATCACAATCTTCATCTCGGAAATAATCACAAAGCTCTTCTCTTTTGTTCAGGATTTGTTGCTGCCATATCAAGTTATTTTGGCAAGTTTAAAAATAGGAACAAAATTACATGCCTCCAAAAATGATACAGAAGGAGAATTTGCTCAATTTGATAGCTTGCATTTTTATCAACTGAAGAACATATTCTTTTTTTAAAATGTAACACTTTCTTCCTGGCAGCTGATTTACACTGCAGGCCATTCACCCCAGCTAGTAACTAGCCTCTCTATCAGGCTCACTGCTGCACTGTAAAGAGAGAAAAGAAAGTATAAGGGTTCCTGAGTAGTAATCTCAATGGCTTCTCATGTCTATTGATCAGTTTTGAATTTACATTACTTCACGTCTGATCTTGGGCATTTGGATTTGTAAACCCTGAGTGATGCAGTCTTTCTGGTGATGAGAATGTATCCATGCTCCTGTAAGGCAATGGTAACTTCTCCTGGGGCGTTACACCTATTAAGTGACTGCCATAGAGGACAGGCAATTCAAGTTATAAAATTTAAGTAAAATATTTAAAGGCATGCTAGAGTTAAAAATTTTATGATTTAGCAGACACAAGAGATTAGGAATTCAGTAATCTGGAACTACAAACAAGACACTGGAGGAACTCAGTAGCAGTTCTGTGAAGGGATTTGACATGAAATGCCCACTGCCCACTCTCCTCCACAGATGCTGCCTGATCTATTTGATGACTCCTCATGCATCCTCCTTTTGCATAACTTGCCAGGTTTGCATCTGCTTTCCTTTTCACTTTGTGTCTTAGTAATCTTGGAAACTTTAAATCCTTCAGTCAGAGGGCAAAATAGGCTCCCAGCACAAATCATGGCCCACCCAAACTAGCTGGGAATTATTCAGGTCAGGATCTGAGTAGAGTCAGAGTCATAGAGTGGTACAGCATAGATACAGGCCCTTCCAATGAGACCCTACCAACCAGATGGGTACTTGATAGCCAGTATGTACACAGTGGGCAGAAGGGCCTGTCTCCATGACATATGGCCATGATTTGAGCAAGAGTGATCTTGACTGCTTCTCTCGGATGCCCGCCAATCAACATGTTAAAGCTGGTCTCGGGCAGACCTTATGATTATCGAGGCTTTTCAAGAAAAGGGAATGGACAGAAAGTGTGAAAGAGTGTGGACAGAGAGTGAATGGGGTGGAGGGGGGGGGGGGGGAGGAGAGAATACTATAATACAAAGCCTCCCAACAGTGCACAGGAGGCGGTAATGGTGTATTTCATAGCCTCATTGCACCTTGTACCTGGGACCATACTGTAGTCTACAAGGAAGAGTTCATCTTCCAGCCTTTCAGCACAGTTTTGTGCAGGCAGATTGTCACTGTTACAGAATGGTTTTGACAGCTTGAGAAAACCTTCCCCTTTGCTCACTGGCCATCTAAGCTGGCTGTGCAATTGCAACTAATTGATGAACTTGCAGTGTAGTTTGGAGCTTGTCAAAAACTGAAATCCTGTTAAATTTGAAGAGGAAATAGGCAGATTTCTTCATGGATCAGGAAGTGGAGAGCTATCAGGGACAAAACAGATGACACCTGGAGCAGATCACTCATGATCAGATTGAATGGTGGGTTAGGCTTGAGGGGCCAAATTGCCTACCCCTACCCATATTATGTTCTTAATTAAAAATGGAACAAATACATTATAAATGCATGCATGCACTTACGTAAACTGACTAAAGTATAATTACAACACTGAAAATAACATAATTAGTAAATTATAACTCAGGTAATTTTCTCTTGAGAGATGATATCTTTTATGCATGTGGGGTTACTGCCTGTGCTGCACGTTTACACCGGTGAATACTCATTGAGTAGATTCCCAAGATCTAATACTGGAAAGTCCAGGAAGATTTGCACTACAGCAGTTGTCAGCCATAGCCAGGTGGTAGACGATGCCATCAATTTTAGTCCTGTCAATTTTGCTGGAAAGCTGGATTTCCTATAACCAGCAGAGCCAGATTAAGCATTGGTACTGGAACTAATATTCTTTTTGTTCCATGCATCCCTCCACAATCTTTGGTGCAAACTATTGCTAATTGCTTTCTCTGGCATTTTTGTCAAAGTCTGTAACCTGAAACTGTTTCTTTTTCCACGTGGCTTATTATGGTTTGCGGGTTTTTATTTCTCACATCCCTGCCAAATACATTGGATGGGTGTTGCACTGTATACATTTGTTCTGTACAGATTTCCAACTTTCAATCCAAATAAATCATATAAAGTTCTCACAAATATACACTTTAAAAAATGTCAGATGAGAAACGTGTTCAGGATACAAAAAAATAAAATGAGTGCAGGTCCAAAATTATGCCAGGATTTCTGTGACTCGAATTATAAATGTTCAAAAGGTTATTATTTTGTTACCATGTGTAATTTCTAAACTGATGGTTAAATATAAAATAACTTAAGTGATTTACTTCAAGGGAATGAGCAATAATATTCCACAGTTCATACCCTCTCCAGTATGGAAACTGCGAGTTAGCTGAATAGAAACTTTTGGAATTACTGAGGTGATAAGACGGTGATTGTAGCAGAGAGCTAAATTGTAATGTAACTTATGGTTGGGTTGAGTTGTTCTCCGATCTTGGCAACTTACTTGCAAACATTTCATTATCATACGAGGAGACATCATCAGCGTGATGTTAGTTGTGGTGTGTCCTCCGAAAGTTTGGCCTTTATATACTTATCAA
The DNA here is from genome assembly GCF_030028105.1 of Mobula birostris. NCBI lineage: Eukaryota > Metazoa > Chordata > Chondrichthyes > Myliobatiformes > Myliobatidae > Mobula > Mobula birostris. The sequence continues at coordinate 24,379,839 of NC_092373.1, read as the reverse complement.
TCAGCTGATTGCTCATCATTTCAGTAACTCAATTGTGATGTGAGGAGGAAGTTTTGTTGCTGATTGGCTGCACAGCAAACTTCATGTGTTGTGGTCTGGAATTTTGCCTGCATCAGTTCATAAATAGGATCGATATCTATGTGTTTGTTTACAAAACTGTTCGCAGAAAACCATGCATTTAGGAATTTTCTTGCATACCACGTTTTTGCATGCGCCATGAGTTTCCAAAATGATTACCAATCAGCTGATTGATAAGTATATAAAAGCCAAGCACTTGGAAGACACACCACAATTAACAGTGCACTGATGACATCTTGTGTATGGTGACAAAATATTTGCAAGTAAATTGCCAAGATCGGAGAACAACTCAACCCAACCATCCACCACCTGAGCTACATACTTCCTGAATTATTTTCAGAGTAACTTTTCTCTGTGCACTTCATCCAGTTACAAACAAGAGTATTTGAATGGAGTGACTCACATTCCCATATTCCTTGCATCGCCTTCGCTCAGGACTTCCTCTGGCCCGACAAATTTCACTTTAAGTTTACCTTTGTATTTCTTCCAGAACTTGTGTAAATGCTTTTCATGATAAACTTCCTAAAAGCAGAACACATTTCTTCAGATAGAGTTAATGGCCTAATTTCCCAGTTAGTAATAAAAGAGCAGTTCTACTTCTTCACTGCACTTACAACTGCTGCTAGACCTTTAGCAGGTATTTACATTGCAAAAATATATTGAAAAACATTTTGTTCAGGTTTTGACCTTCTAGAGGTGATTTGATGCCTGTATAAAAACAGTACATCTTCCTCAAGCAAGCAGATTGAAAAATCTTTGTTGAGACTTGGATAGCAAGAATTAGGATCGTTAAGTCAAAGCCAAATCATGTACAGAATGTTAAGAAGAGACGGGGCCAGAAATATAAAAAGAGATAAAGACTTTGGTAAAAAATTTCTCAAGTTTTGTTCTAAGACTTTAAAAATAATTAAAATCTGATGGAATAAGACTCTAAATTGAATGACAGAGAGAGAGCATTTACAAATTATAATGCAAGCAAAAGTTCCTACACTTGATCAACCAACCTCCAATTATTTTTTGGACAATCTTTGGGTCAAGACCTTCCCTCAGGACTGGCTGAGAGACAGTGCTGATGCAAAGACTTGACCTGAAATATTGACAGAACATTTCCCACCATGGGTGTGTCTGATCCACTGAATTCCTGCAACTGCTTTGTGGGTTGATCCAGATTTTCAACATCTGCACCCTCCTGTGTCTCCAACTATTTATAGTGGACCCCCTAATCATTTTGAAGTTCTCCACGTGATACTTATTCCTCTCTATTTCTCTTCTGCACAACTTATTTTTTAATGTATCTTATAGTTTTTATTATGCCTTGCTCTGTACTGCTGACAGAACACAACAAATTTCCCACCTATGTTAATGGTAATAAGCCAAATTCTGATATGCATTTCATTGTTCTGTCTCCAGTTGATGCAGTGATGTAGCAAATATTACCGGTATAGGCAAAGTGGATAGCAATTTTACAGTTTCCACATCTTTCTGTGTACTTATAGAGTCATAGAGAGATGCCCTTCAGCCCATCTAGTCCATGCCAAAACTATTTAAACTGCCTACTTCCTTTGGCCTGCACTGAGACCATAGTCCTCCATACCCCTACCATCCATTTACCTACCCAAACTTCTCAAACTTTGAACTTGAGCTCCCATGCACTACTTGTGCTGGCAGATCATTCCATACTCTCATGACCCTCTGGGTGAAGACATCTCCACTCATGTTCCTCTTAAACTTCTCACCTTTCACTCTTAACCCATGACCTCTGGTTGTAGTCCCACATAGTCTTAGTGGAAAAGGCCTGCTTGCACTTACCCAATCTATACCCCTCAATTTTGTATACTGCACTTGTAGATGCCAGAAGTTAGTGATAACCTCCTGGTTAATTTTGTTTCAATTTTTGGGTCAATGCTCAAGCTAAAAGTGCTACACATCAAAGTATGGACAAACTATTCCTAGTGATGGAAAACCTCAGCTTTATCACCTTCAACAGAACACAACACAAACTCCGAATCAGATTTGATATCACTGGCATAAGTTGTGAAATGTGTCCTCTTTGTGGCAACAGTACAATGCAATACATAGTATAGAGAAAAAATTGTGAATTACAGTCAGACATTTCCTGGGTGATGGGGGTCCTAAATGATGGATTCTGCCTTTCCAAGGCATTGCTCACTGAAGATGTCCTGGATACTACAGAGACTAGTGCCCATGATGGAGCTATGTTTACAAATCTCTGCAGCTTACTTTGATCCTGTGCAGTAGCTCCCAGCCCCCCTATACCAGCCGGTGATCGGTGATGGACCCAGTTAGAATACATCTGTAGAAATTTGCAAGTGTCTTTGGTGACATACCAAATATCCTCAAACCCCTAAGGAAACACAGCTGCTGCCATGCCCTCTTGTTAGCTGCATTGATATGTTGGGCTTAAGATAGAGCCTCAGAGATATTGGCATACAGAAATTGTACAGAGTTTTGAGTTTAATACAATTAAGGGTGGAAGTGTAACAACTATACACTCAATTACCAATAGAAGGCTCACCTTATTGTGTATGAAAAAGTTAAGCTTCTCTCTCGGATAATCGATGGTCAACAGTCTTTCCAAAAACTCTGGAAGAAAGGGTGTTGGCCGTTCAATGAATATGCCGACAGTCACACTGGGATATTCCTGAATGACAAGCACATTGAATAAGAATAGTTATAATGAATATCTGGAACTATAGTCTGTCCTGTCGAGCACCTATATGGATTGTCCTACATTTGCAGCATTTTTCTCCAGCTCAACTCTATCTTTTTATTTTAACCGGCACTGCATTTTCTTTGTAGCTGCTACACTTCTTTTCTACAGTGTGATTTGACTCTATGACCTTCAACTATTTATATATGGCATGACTGGTCTGGATGTCACACAAACAAAAGATTTTCCCACAGTATCTCTGTATGGGTGATAATAAAAGCCAATGATTATTATAGGAACAATTTAAAAAGCCAATTGTCCTGCCAACTAGCATATCTTTGGCATCAGGGAGGAAACTAAAGTACCTGTTGGGTTGGGAGAGGATGGGGAAGAAACAGTCACACAAGTTAATGGAGTTGCTGTCTCATACTTTCAGCATCCTGGGTTCAATCCTGACCTTACGCACAACGTTTGCATGTTCAAACTTTTCCCTTGAGTACTCTAGTTTTCTCTTATGTGTTAGAGATTTTTCACTGTGTGGTTTGTTAGCAGGTAGAATTTGGGGTAATTGATAGGAATGTGGACAGAATGAAAAAATGTTATTAGTTTAAGTGTAGGGGTTCCCAATCTGGGGTCCACGGACCCCCTGCTTAATGGTATTGGTCCATGGCATAAAAAGGCTGGGAACCCCTGGTCTAGAATGAGGATCGACAGATGGTTAGTGGACAGGGATAAGAAATGGAAAAAGGCCATACATGAAAATGCTGAACAAAGGTCCTGTTTCCATGTTGTATGCCCCTACACAATCTATAATCTAATTATTTTGCACTTCATTTGGGGCAATTTTATGCTAAACATACATTGATAAAAGTAGAACTAATACTTCTCCTACAGGACGAAGTTGCCTCAGATTTACATTAATTACAGAGGTGCTAGAAAGTTTATGAACCCTTTAGAATTTTCTCTATTTCTGCATAAGCAGGACCTAAAATATGATCAGATCTTCATGAAAGTTCTAAAACTAGATAAAGAGAACCCGGTTAATTAACACAAAAATAATTAGACTTGATCATTTATTCACTGAGAAAATGATCCACTATTACATGTATTTCTTGGAAAATGCATTGAACCTTTGTTTTTAGTAACTTGTGTGACCCCGTTGTACAGCAATAACTTCGACCAAACTTTTCTGGTAACTGTTGATCAGTTCTGCACATCAGCTTGGAGAAATTTTAGATCACTCCTCCATATAAAGCTGTTTCAGTTCATCAATATTTCTGGGATACCTTGCATGAACAGCTCTCTTCAGGTTATACCACAGCATTTCAATTGGGTTATGATCTGGACTTTGACTCGTCTATTTCAAAACACGAATTTGTTTCTTTTTAAACTATTCTGTTGTTGATTTACTCTTGTCTTTCGGATCATTGCCTTATCATCCAACTTGTATTAACCTTCAGGTGATGGACTGCTGCCCTGACATTCTCCTGTAAAAGGTCTTGATACAATCTTGAATTCATTGTTCCCTCAATGATTGCAAGCTGTCCAGGCCCTGAGGCAGCAAAGCAGCCCCAAACCATGATGTTCATTCCACCATGCTTCACAGTTGGGATGAGGTTTTGGTGTTGGTGTGCAGTGCCCGTTTTCCTCCAAACATAGCAATGTGCATTTCTGCTATAAAGTTCAACTTTTATCTCATCTGTCCACAGAATATTGTCTCAGAAGTGTTGTGGAACATCCAGGTGGTCTTTGCAAACTTGAGCCAAGCAGAAATGCTTATTTTGGAGAGCAGTGGTTTCCTCTGTGGTGTCCTTCCCTGAACACCATTTTTGTTCAGTGCCCTTCTTATAGTGGCCACATGATCAGAGACTTTAGCAAGTTCTAGAGGTCTCTGCTGATCTTTTGCTGTTACCCCTGGATTTCTTTTCCCTTCCTTCAGCATTGCCTGTTGTGCTCTTTGTAGGACACTTACTCTCAATGAGAGTAGCAACAGTAATGAGTTTCCTCTGTTTGGAGACAATTTCTCTTACTGTGGAGTGATGAACACTCAGGTCATTAAAAATGTTTCTGTAGCCTTTTCTGGCTTCATGCATCTCTACAGTTCTTCTTCAAAGGTCCTCTGAAAGTTGTTTTGATCAAGGCATGGTCTACATAAAGAGGTCTTTCTTGAAACGTACAGGCTCTGCTAAAACCTGACTTCGTGTGTTTTTTTAAAAAAGGGCAGGGCACCTCTACAACCCACACCTCCAATCATAACTCATTGACTGGAACACCTGACTCCAAATAGTTTGTGTAGAGGCATTACCCCTGAGGTTCACTTATTTTTTTGAACCTAGACTGTGATTGTTTAAATGGCGTACTCAGTAATGATGAGAAGTACAATTATTTGTGTTAATAGTACGGCAGATTCTGTTTGTCTATTATTGTGACTTAGATGAAGATCAGACCATGCTTTATGAGGAATTAATGCAGAAAACCCAGTAACTGCAGAGGGTTCACAAACTTTTTCTTGCAACAGTGTTGCTGCAGACAGAGGGATTCATGTGTACACAAGCACAATTATACATTACAGTTCTAACATTATCAACATAAATCAAGATAATCTGGGGCAGGTTTTAGTGCAAGAAGGAAATAATTGTGTAATATATACAGGGGAACCTCTGAAAGTCCAACCCTACATCTCCATTATGAAAGGTGAAAATGGGCAATGCTGGTCAACAGGGCTCTGGTGAAGCTGTATAGGCCAATCGCCTGTACGGTCGATACAATGGATTACAGAAACATTGACCTCCAAGGAGTTCATCATTGATGGCCTATGCTCCTCTGGGAGCTAAGAGCCAACAACAAATTATGGGGGCGGTGGGGGGGAAGAAAATGAGAGAGAGGATTGCCGATGAAGGACAAATACACTTGCCAATAGAAATTAGTGACTTGTAAACAATATTTAACAGTCTGCTGTAGATTTGCAAATGGGTTAAATTACTAAATTTTCATCTTTTAAAAACCGCATGCTAAATATCAGTCAAGAATATTTTAATATTAATTTTCAGGATTGTGACATCACAACTAAAGCCAGCATTTATTGGCCAGCCTGAATTCTGTTCAAGAGTATTAAACATTAATGACCCACATTCATCACCTTTAATCTCTGCATGGTATAACACAGGATGACCAAATAACAAGGCTTTGCTGTTATTAAGCAGGTCACAAAGGTAGAAAAGTAGTATTCAAGATTATGCTAGCGACCAACCGGTGACATTTTGCAGGCAGCTCACAAAACTGCCAGATGCTCTGGTTGATATACTTCTTCTGGACTGCGATCACTGCAGTCCATAGCTTATAATTTCCCTTTAAGGGATGTACTTTTGAACTACCTAACGAACTGTTGCTTTTGTGATCTGCTGGGGGACTTGGTGACCTGGAGTCTTGAGTAGGGTTGCCAACTTTCTCACTCCCAAATAAGGGACAAAAGTAGCAGTTAAATACAGGACACTTGTATTTACCCGAGAAAGACTACCTTGACCATAAAGCCTTGCGCAGGCACCTGTGTGCGCATGCGTGACGTGCGCATACATGATGTGTGCATGCGTGTACGTGCCAATTTTTTTCCTACAAATTGGTTTTGGCGATTCTGTTCAGTGAAACTACACTGTACATACATTATTTCTACTTTATATAGGCTGTGTATTTATATCATTCCACTTTTACTATATGTTAGAGTTATTTTAGGTTTTATGTGTTATTTGGTATGATTTGGTAGGTTACTTTTTGGGTCTGAGAATGCTCAAAAAATTTTCCCATATAAATTAATGGCAATTGCTTCTTCGCTTTCCGCCATTTTGGCATGAAAGGTTTCATAGGAATGCTGTACCTTAACAGGGGAAATACGGGACAAGAGCGGTCCCGTATGGGACAAACCAATTTAGCCCAATATACGGGATGTCCTGGCTAATATGGGACAGTTGACAACCCTACTCTTGAGCGTGCAGGTATGGCCAGGGCGGCCATCACTAGGGGTGGATGCCTTGTTGAAGCTTGACAGTGGAAGGCAAACACGTGCTCAGCTCCATTATTCCATGCCCTTTAAAACGTCGAGCAAGATTTAAATCGAGGCCGACAGCGGAAAGGAACAGGTGTTCAGTGCCACCTGCCTCTCTTCTTGCTACTATCGTCAGCTGGCAGGAGCAGGAGTTTTGATTCCACATCGCCAGGTTCAGAAGCAGTTGTTGCCCTGCAGCCACCGGGCTCCTGGACCGGCTTCACTCGCTTCAGCACTGGTCTGGCTCTGTGGCTGTGGACTCGCTTTCACTGACTCTGCCATTCATGTTTCATGTGTTATTTGTTTATTTTTTGCTCCTATTTCTCCTCTCTTGCACATTGGATCTGTGACAGTCTTTGTTGCATGTGGTTTTTCACGAATCCTATTGTATTTCTCTGTTTTGTGACTGCCTGATAATAAATTTGACAATAAATTTTGAACCCTGAACTTTAGAATCACATGCCAACTATATATAGACAAGCTATGAAAGAGGATTGCAGACAATATTTTTTTTAAATACAAAGGCAGAGCAAACATTGCAACAATGACTAAATCTCAGGGTCCTCCTTCATACATTTATAATGTCACTGGCAGCTGCCTGAAAATTTCAAGGTCTCAATTTATGCATTTTATAATACGCAGGCCTCAGGAATCTATTCAGACATATCAAAGGATTATCTTGCGACCACTGCATTCTGGAACTGCCTGTCCTTGTTCTGGCAAGCCTAGCAAACCCAAAAGCACGCTCCCCTTTGTGCCAGCAATCCACTAATTCTGCATCAGGAAATCACCCTGTGCAGCGATACTTAAAACGGAATCACAAGTTGTAATTAGTTAAAACTGAAAGCAGATAAGAAAGATGCTACTGCACAAATGTTTGGGTGGGGTTTTAAGACTTTAAAGTCTCCTTAAATGTAACTTTTTGCTGCACAAATTACATCCTCCGGCTGTTCAAATAAATTCAGTCTCCAACATCAAGGCTGCGTGCACAGTACTGAATATATTCCACAGGATTTAGCCCGTACAACTTCACTTCTCACAAAACATCAGTCAACCAACTGGTTTGTACATCTCAGAATATGAAGTGCAACCACAAAAAGCTCTTTGTAAAGGGGGAGAGATGCTGCTCGAGATAAAACCAAAGCCCAGAAGCTGCAAGCTGCCTGTCGATACTATCTCCAATAAAAAAGAGCCTCGGGGGAAAAAGAAGGACCGCGTTGAAGGTCGTAGAAGTATTTTGAGCATAGACTGATGTCCTGCAGATGTTCGTACTTGCCCAAGCTTCACCCTCATTGTTATCAGGATTTCTCAGGGCAAATAAGATGAAACACCTTAGCACTGCATAGTTCAAATACTAAATCCAAGTGAAGATAAAAAGTAAGCTATGCTACAAAATGTTTAGAAGAGGTTCAAATCACATGGCTGAACTTTCAGATGGATTATGTCAGAACTGCGATTGACCTACTGAATTTATCTTTCGATGGTTAAGGATGACTATCAGGCTCAAAGAGGTAAACACTAAGATTTTCCGCAGGTGAATTATCACCAGACTGTATTGGATACAACAGCACAGGTGCTTTTGCACCACATTATCTGAGCGTTGCAAACTCTTGATTCTCACAAAAAGGCATTAATACCCTATATGACTTTGTCACCATATCTTCTAACTCAGTTCAACCTTTCTCATTTAAAACTGTTTTAACTAATTCACAGGAAAATCCAGTGCATCTTTCCTGATGCCATTTAGAAGCCCCATCAGCTGACTAAACAGCTTATGTAAAGTGTCAAGTTGGGAAGGGCCCCTTTCATGAATCAGCTCGCAAGAACAAGTATCGCTAACATCAGTGTAGGGGGAAAAAACATTTTCCGCTTTTGTACTTGGACAGAAATGATGCGCATTCTAAAGGTCCAGCAGTCATTTCACAGAGCTCCCCTCATCCGCCTTCTGACTTCCACATGTTAAACATCTGGATTTGGAATCAATGCTTCAGTCCCAGTAACAATAAGAACATTTGGGTAATGATCACATTCTTTTTGAGCAGATTTCATTACAGTGAGTAACACTGCTGTTAGACAGCAAAGAAAGATAAACAAAACATGGTTCAGCTTTGTCAGCCTGGTTTGATCCTGGATACAAATTACTGTAAAGACTTTCACACCCCTTTGCAACTGGATCCTTAACTTCCTGACCAACAGGTTACAATCCAAAAGCATAGGCAGCAACATCTTTGTCACGATTATTCTCAACAACTGTGCCCAACTAGGTTGCGTACCCAATCCTCCACTCTACCAGGGTGTCAAATCTTCTTGAGAGCAAGTGCCCAAATTGATGATAATCTATAAAAAAAAATCCTCTCACATACCATGACAATCTTGATTAGAGATGATCGCTGATTAATGAATTAGTAATAATAATTAAGGACTATTTTAAGAAAGGTGGGTCCTATTGCTTATTTACATGTATTCAGTGGTTTACAAATGATAAAAGTACAGCAAAGAGAGATTGATTATACATGAAGCATTTTTAGAAACCCTGCTCAAAAATTATTATTAATCTCTTATAAAGGCAATTGAAAACAATATAATTTCTAAATAGTATTGTACCTCATAAGAAATGTGACTGTGAGGGATTTTCAAATCATCCAACATCATATACTCTTGCAACTAAGTTGGCACTAAGCCGCCATATTTCTTGGAAAAACATCTTACTGCTCAGATGTTGTGAACTATAATTCACTGCTTCATTTAGCAGTAAACATAATTATAATATAAACACAAGGAAATCTGCAGACGCTGGAAATTCAAGCAACACACATAAAAGTTGCTGGTGAACGCAGCAGGCCAGGCAGCAGGTCCTGACAAAGGGTCTCGGCCCAAAACGTCGACTGTACCTCTTCCTAGAGATGCTGCCTGGCCTGCTGCATTCACCAGCAATAATTATAATGCATCTTTTTACTCTGGGTGGCGTTTAAAGAACCGAGGACTGGCACTACATACCTTGTGCCAACAGAAATTTGTGTGTGTCCCAGCTTGGGCATGTGTGCCATAGGTTTGTCACCTCTGAGGGTCTATACACTCATGATTGCAAGGCTAGAGTGTGCTCTAACTCCACATACAAGTTTGCAGATGACAGCTGACACCATTGCGGCGGGCTGTATCTCAAATAATGAGTCGGAGTACAGGAATGAGATAGAGAGCTTTGTGACGTAGTGTCAAGACGACAATCTTTCCCTTAGTGTCAGCGAACGAGCTGGTAATTGACTTCAGGAAAGGGGTCTGATTACATCGTGCTCTGGTTTACATCATCAGGGCTGGTGTCAAGAGGGTTGAGAGCTTCAATTTCTGAGGAGTGAACACCACCAATAACCTACCCTGGTGCAATCATGATGACGCCACAGCCAAAAAAAAACACTTACAGGTTCTTCGACCTCATCAGGAGACCAATGAAACTGGCAAGTCTCCTTCAACCCTTGATATATTTTATCGACGCACTGTAAAAAGCACCCTATCTGGATGTATCACAGCTTGCCAGAGTAACTGCTCTGTCCAAAACAGCAAGAAACTAGAGAGCTGTGAACATAGATCAGCATCTCACAGAAACGGACTACCCCTCCATGGACTCTGCCTGCACAGATGATGTCAGCTGTTTCAGGAAAGCAGCCAACATAATCAAAGACTCCACCCATCTGGATGTTTTCCCTTCTCCAACCTCCCATTGGGGAGATGATACTAATGCCTGAAAGCCCACACCAGCAAATTCAAGGACACCAGGGTGGCTGAATGGATTCCCAGTACAGCAAACATCAGAAAATCTGCAGATGCTGGAAATCCAAAGCAACACACACAAAATGCTGGAGGAACTCAGCAAGCCAGGCAGCATCACGCATCAGCCTGCTGAGTTCCTCCAGCATTTTGTGTGCTGCCAGTACAGCAAGATGGACCCCTCACCGCACGACGTACCTCACTGTGACCTTGCATCTGTATACCAGCAATGTACTTCCGCTGTACTGTATCACTTGGGCAGCATGGTAGCGTAGTGGTTAGCACAATGCTTTACAGTACCAACGACCAGGTTCACTTCCCATCGCTGTCTGTAAGGAGTTTGTACTTTCTCCACATGACTGCATCGGATTTCTCCGGGTGCTCCATTTTCCTCCCACAGTTCAACAGCCTAGCGGTTGGTCAATATAAATTGTCCCATAACTAGACTCAGGTTAAATGGGGGGGTTGCTGGGCAGCACAGCACGAAGGGCCAGAACGGACAACGCCGCGCTGTAACTCAATAAATGAATGAATTAAATAATATTCTGATAGTGTTCAAAGTTCAAAGAAAATTCATTATCAATGTACTTGCACGTCACCATATACTACCTTGAAATTTGTCTTCTTGCAGGCTTACATGGTTCTATTGTGTTTCTTTGTACAAATCCAAGAATCACAATAGAATCAGTGAAAGACCCCACCCAACAGAACGGGCAAAACACCAATCTGCGAAGGACAACAAAGTGTACAAATACAAAGTTTAAAAAAGCAATAAATATCAAGAACATGAGATGAATAGTCCTTGAAATTGAGTCCATAGGTTGTGGGAACACTTCAGTGTTCGGGTGAGTGAAATTGAGTGAAGTTATTCCTCTGGTTCAAAAGCCTGATATGGTTAAGGGGTAATAACTGTTAATGAACCTGGAGGTGTGAATCCTGAGGCTCCTGTACCTTCTTCCTGATGGCAGTAGTGAGAAGAGAGCGCTATCAGGGAGCTGGGGGTCCTTGATGATGCATGCTGCTCTCCTGCAACAGCACTCCGTATAGATGTGCTCAACGGTGGGGTGGGTTTTACCTGTAATGGACTGGGCCATATCCACTACTTTCTGTAGGATTTTTCATTCAAGAGCATCAGTGTTTCCATACCAGGCTGTGATGCAACCAGTCAATATACTCTCCACCACACATCTGTAGAACTTTATCAAAGTTTCAGATGTCATGCCACATCTTCGCAAACCTCTAAGGGAGTGGAGGTGCTGTTGTGCTTTCTTCGAAATTGCATTTACGTGCTGCGCCCAGGACAGATCCTCTGAAATGACAACACAGGGGAATTTTAAAGTTGCTGATCCTCTGCACCTCCGATCTCCCGATGAGGATTGACTCATGGACTTCCAGTTTCATCCTCCTGCAGGCAATAATCAGCTCCTTGGTCTTGCTGACATTGAGTGAGAGGTTGTTGTTGTGGCACCGCTCGGCCAGGTTCTCAATATCCCTTCTATGCTGATTTGTCACCACCTTCGATTCAGCCAATGACAGTGGTGTTGTCAGCAAGCTTAAATATGGCAAACACAAAATACTCTGCAAGTGCTGGGGTCAAAGCAACACTCACAACACGCTGGAGGAACTCAGCAGGTCAGGCAGCATCCGTGGAAATGATCAGTCAACGTTTCGTGCCGGAACCCTTCGTCAGGACTGAGGACGGAAGGGGCAGAGGCCCTATAAAGAAGGTGGGGGAGGGTGGGAAGGAGAAGGCTGGTAGGTTCCAGGTGAAAAAACCAGTAAGGGGCAAGATAAAGGGGTGGGGGAGGGGAAGCAGGGAGGGGATAGGCAGGAAAGGTGAAGAAGGAATAGGGGAAAACACAATGGGTAGTAGAAGGAGGCGGAACCATGAGGGATGTGATAGACAGCTGGGGGAGGGGCAGAGTGAAACTGGGATGGGGGAAGGGAGGGGAGGGAATTACTGGAAGTTGGAGAATTCAATGTTCATACCATCCCCCCACCTTCTTTATAGGGCCTCTGCCCCTTCTCTCTTCAGTTCTGACGAAGGGTTCCAGCCCGAAACGTTGACTGATCAATTCCACGGATGCTGCCCGACCTGCTGAGTTCTTCTAGCGTGTTGTGAATGTAGCTTAAATATGGCATTGGATCTGTGCTTAGCCTCACAGTCATAAGTAAAAAGCATGAAGAGCAGGTGGCTAAGCTCACCGCCTTGTGGCGCAGCTGGGCTGATGGTGATTGTGGAGGTGATGTTGTTGCAAATCCAAACTGACTGGGGTCTCCAAGTACAGAAATCAACGATCCAATTGCACAGGAAGGTATTAAAGCCAAGATCTTGAAACTTATTGATTGGTATTGAAGGGATGATAATATTGAATATCAATCTGTAGTTGATAAAGAGTACCCTGATGTATGCATCTCTGCTGTCCAGATGTTCCAGGATTGAGTGAAGAGCCAGTGAGATGGTATCTGCTGCCAGTATGCAAATTGGAGCAGATCCAAGTCATTTCTCAGGCAGGAGTTGACATGTTTCATCACTGACCTCTCAAAGCACTTCATCACAGTGGATGTAAGTACTACTGGACAATAGTCATTGAGGCGAGTTACTGTGTTCTTCTTAGGCACCGGTAAAATTGAATTTTGCTTAAGACAGGTGTATACCTCAGTGTGAGAGATGAAAGATATCGGTGAACACATATTTTATTTTGATAATAAATTGATCTGTATGGGGTCTTGAATTATGGAGCTTAGACAAATAAAGGGCTATGGGTAACCCTAGGTAATTTCTAAACTAAGTACATATTCCGCACAGCATTGTGGGCCGGAGGGCTTGTATTGTGCTGTAGGTTTTCTATGTATGGATGGTATTCAAGACCAGTTTTACATTGCACCTTGATATATGTGACAATAATGAACCAGGGCAGCACAGCCGCACAGCAGTCAGCAAAGTGATACCGCACTGCCTGCGACCGGGTTCAATTTCTGCCTTTATCTGTAAGGGGTTTGTACATTCTCCCTGTGATCATGTGGGTTCGGTTTTCCTCCCACATTCCAAAGACCTCTGGATTAGTAGGTTAGTTGGTCACACGGGTATAATTAGGCAGTGTGGGATTGTTGGGCCAAAAAGGCCTGTAACCGTGCTGTATCTCTGAATAAATAATCTAATTTACATCTTGCAATACGATTGGCTGCTGCTTCCCAATTCTGTCACTAGATCAACTTGTTATAAGCAAGCTCCAATTCAATTCACATTGCAGACTTGCAAAGTATGAAAACTACAAATAAATGTAAGGGTAACAGCCAAGTAAAATAATTCTCCAGCTCCTGTAGTGCCAAATCCAAGTTTGTAGTCATGCATATCGCCAAATGAGACAGCATTCCCCCAGACCTAAAACACAGTACATATAACTCACACACATAACACATAAAGTAATAGTAATACAAATAAACTAACAAATAATAAGATGCATTTACGATACAAGTTAAAAAAATAAGCAGTATAACACTACTGGCATTTCATACGTGATGAGAATTGGTGGTGACAGGGTTTAGTAGCCTTAAGGCCTGGGGGGAGAAGCTGTTTTCCCATCCTAACAATTCTTATCCTAATGTTGTGGTACCTCTTGCCTGATGGTTGGGGTTCAAAGAGATTGTTGGACGGATGGGAAGATCACTGAAATCACTGAGGGTCCTACGTACACAGCGTTCCTGGTAAATATCTCTGATGGACCCCAGTGATCCTTTCAGCAGTCGTCACACTCCTTTGTGGGGACTTGCGGTCAAATGCCTTGCATTTCCTGTACCAGACAGTGATGTAGTGGTCAGGACAATCTTAGTGATGCCCCTGTAAAAATTGCCTCACTCACCTCAATCTCCTCAGAAAGTGGAGATGCAGCTGTGCTTCCTTGATCAAAGAGATGGTGCTGAGGGACCAAGTGGAATTACATGGAATTATGATGTAGTGGCCATTACAGAGACTTGGCTGGCACCAGGGCAGGAATAGATTCTCAATATTCCTGGATTTCAGCGTTTTAAAAGGGATAGAGAGGGCGGAAAAAGGGGAGGAGGGGTGGCATTACTGGTCAGGGATACTATTACAGCTACAGAAAGGGTGGGTAATGTAGCAGGATCCTCTTTTGAGTCAATATGGGTGAAAGTCAGGAACAGGAAGGGAGCAGTTACTCTACTGGGGGTATTGTATAGGCCCCCTGGCAGCAGCAGAGATACAGAGAAGCAGATTGGGAGGCAGATTTTGGAAAGGTGCAAAAATAACAGGGTTGTTATCATGGGTGACTTTAACTTCCCTAATATTGATTGGCACCTGATTAGTTCCAAGGGTTTAGATGGGGCAGAGATTGTTAAGTGTGTCCAGGATGGATCCCTGTCACAGTATGTGGACAGGCCGACCAGGGGGAATGCCATACTAGATCTAGTTCTAGGTAATGAACCGGGTCAGGTCACAGATCTCTCAGTGGATGAGCATCTGGGGGACAGTGACCACTGCTCCCTGGCCTTTATAATTATCATGGAAAAGGATAGAATCAAAGAGGACAGGAAAATTTTTAATTGGGGAAAGGCAAATTATGAGGCTATAAGGCTAGAACTTGCGGGTGTGAACTGGGATGATGCTTTTGCAGGGAAATGTACTATGGACATGTGGTCGATGTTTAGAGATCTCTTGCGGGATGTAAGGGATAAATTTGTCCCAGTGAGGAAGATAAAGAATGGTAGGGTGAAGGAACCATGGGTGACAAGTGAGGTGGAAAATCTAGTCAGGTGGAAGAAGGCAGCATACATGAGGTTTAGGAAGCAAGGATCAGATGGGTCTATTGAGGAATATAGGGAAGCAAGAAAGGAGCTTAAGAAGGGGCTGAGAAGAGCAAGAAGGGGACATGAGAAGGCCTTGGCGAGTAGGGTAAAGGAAAACCCCAAGGCATTCTTCAATTATGTGAAGAAAAAAAGGATGACAGGAGTGAAGGTAGGACCGATTAGAGATAAAGGTGGGAAGATGTGCCTGGAGGCTGCGGAAGTGAGTGAGGTCCTCAATGAATACTTCTCTTCAGTATTCACCAATGAGAGGGAACTTGATGACGGTGAGGACAATATGAGTGAGGTTGATGTTCTGGAGCATGCTGATATTAAGGGAGAGGAGGTGTTGGAGTTGTTAAAATACATTAGGACAGATAAGTCCCCGAGGCCTGACGGAATATTCCCCAGGCTGCTCCATGAGGCGAGGGAAGAGATTGCTGAGCCTCTGGCTAGGATCTTTATGTCCCCGCTGTCCACGGGAATGGTACCGGAGGATTGGAGGGAGGCGAATGTTGTCCCCTTGTTCAAAAAAGGTAGTAGGGATAGTCCGAGTAATTATAGACCAGTGAGCCTTACGTCTGTGGTGGAAAAGCTGTTGGAAAAGATTCTTAGAGATAGGATCTATAGGCATTTAGAGAATCATAGTCTGATCAGGGACAGTCAGCATGGCTTTGTGAAGGGCAGATCATGTCTAACAAGCCTGATAGAGTTCTTTGAGGAGGTGACCAGGCATATAGATGAGGGTAGTGCAGTGGATGTGATCTATATGGATTTTAGTAAGGCATTTGACAAGGTTCCACACGGTAGGCTTATTCAGAAAGTCAGAAGGCATGGGATCCAGGGAAGTTTGGCCAGGTGGATTCAGAATTGGCTTGCCTGCAGAAGGCAGAGGGTGGTGGTGGAGGGAGTACATTCAGATTGAAGGATTGTGACTAGTGGTGTCACACTAGGATCTGTGCTGGGACCTCTACTTCTTGTGATTTTTATTAACGACCTGGATGTGGGGGTAGAAGGGTGGGTTGGCAAGTTTGCAGACGACACAAAGGTTGGTGCTGTTGTAGATAGTGTAGAGGATTGTCAAAGATTGCAGAGAGACAGTGATAGGATGCAGAAGTGGGCTGAGAAGTGGCAGATGGAGTTCAACCCGGAGAAGTGTGAGGTGGTACACTTTGGAAGGACAAACTCCAAGGCAGAGTACAAAGTAAATGGCAGGATACTTGGTAGTGTGGAGGAGCAGAGGGATCTCGGGGTACATGTCCACATATCCCTGAAAGTTGCCTCACAGGTGGATAGGATAGTTAAGAAAGCTTATGGGGTGTTAGCTTTCATAAGTCGAGGGATAGAGTTTAAGAGTCGCGATGTAATGATGCAGCTCTATAAAACTCTGGTTAGGCCACACTTGGAGTACTGTGTCCATTTCTGGTCACCTCACTATAGGAAGGATGTGGAAGCATTGGAAAGGGTACAGAGGAGATTTACCAAGATGCTGCCTGGTTTAGAAAGTATGCATTATGATCAGAGATTAAGGGAGCTAGGGCTTTACTCTTTGGAGAGGAGGAGGATGAAAGGAGTCATGATAGAGGTGTACAACATAATAAGAGGAATGGATAGAGTGGATAGCCAGCGCCTCTTCCCCAGGGCACCACTGCTCAATACAAGAGGACATGGCTTTAAGGTAAGGGGTGGGAAGTTCAAGGTGGATATTAGAGGAAGGTTTGTTTACTCAGAGAGTGGTTGGTGTGTGGAATGCACTGCCTGAGTCAGTGGTGGAGGCAGATACACCAGTGAAGTTTAAGAGACTACTAGACAGGTATATGGAGGAATCTAAGGTGGGGGCTTATATGGGAGGCAGGGTTTGAGGGTCGGCACAACATTGTGGGCCGAAGGGCCTGTACTGTGCTCTACTCTTCTATGTTCAAGTGAGATTGTCCATTTTGCACACTCCTGGAAACTTGGTGCTCCTAACTCTCTCCGTAGAGGAGGTTTATTTGCCGCTTCTCTGTTCCTTTTCTCTCTTCTCCTGAACCACCTAGCATTCATCACAAAGTCTCTTAACCCCCACCCCCTCCATCTGCCCATCACCCACACACTCTTCTCACTGGGTTAAAATCAATGCGTACCATAAAAATCTTTGAGATTAATCTTCTTGCAGGTAGACTCAAAAGAAACACAATAAACTCCACAAAAGACCCACACAAAGTCCCAATGTGTGAAAAAGGAACAAATCATGCAAACAATATAAAACGTAAACAAATAAAACACAGGACATGAACCGAAGAGTCCCCAAAAGTGAGAGCAACTTCTCACCTCTTCCCTTCCTCCATGTTCCAGATTCCTGTCCTATCAGGCTCCACTTTCAGCCCTTTGTAACTTTCCACTATCACCTCCCACCTCTGATGCTGGTCCCACCTTCCTTCCTCTGCTGGTTTCTCACCACCACCTCCTCCCATCTGGATCCACCTGACAGCTCTTGCAAAGCAGTGATCAGCATCAATACTCTGCTCATTATGCTGCTCAAGGACAAAGATAAACATATCTGAATGCTCGCAAATTAATAACAATCATTTGCAGGGGATCCAGCCTTGCTGTGTCTTTGGGTGCAGAGGATACCAGCTTTAAGGCTATACAACAATTTCTCATACTGGTTAGATGACCAAACATATTTGGGAACCTGGAATTCATCTATTATTCCATGCCTAAGCTTCAAACAATCTCGCTCAGTGCACATGCTCACATCCAGCACAAAATACAACTGAGACATCCAAAACTTGCGACGTGCTTTAAAGATGTGCCAAGAGGATAGAAACAATATACAACTGGGCAGGATTGTGCAGATAGTCACAGGTCTAGGTCAGTCATTACTCTTCTGCTTCTGACTGTGATAACTGAGAGCTTACATTGATTCTTAAGGCAATGTTTCAGTTCAGTGTTGAGGGGCTGCTGCACTCTAAGAAGTAACTTGTTTAAGAAAGATATCAAACTAATATCCATTGGATTGGTTTCTAATACCCCATGGTACCATTTGATGAGGAACAACACAGGAAGCTCTCTCATTCAATTTTGCCATCTCACCTATCCATTGGATCTTGCCATGTACTGATTAGTTTCTCAAATTCCCTACATTGCAAAAGTAACTCACATATGCCTGATTTGCAGAGCTACAGGAGGAAGGCACATCTCTTCTTTCAGAAACAGGACCAGTTCAACCTCTCTTTTCTTCTTGCTGCATGATTACCGAATAAAAAGACAGGACCCTAACTGGTATAGAGCCAAGAATTCCCAAAGTCTGGACTCTCTCAGCTGCTATTGCTCACTGCCTGTGTGGGCTTTAAGTAGAGGAAAAAAATGAAGTTGGAGGTGTTCCGTAAAAGGAAAAAAATGGCTAATGCATTTCCATTAAGTCTTCTCTCTGTTCTCATTCACAAGCAGAAAGGAATGCACCCAAACCTTGGTGTCAATATTGTGAGTCAACTTCCATTTAATGCATTCCAACTTTATCCCAACAGTGCAAAAGGCAGCCAGATAAACAGCACAAGTTGTAGCTATGCAGGCAAGACGAGTGACAGCAGAGCAACAGATGGTTGCTTTCAATTAACTACAGCAGAAATTTACAGTTGCATTTGGTCAGTGGGTTGAGAGTCTGGGGCTAAAAATTGTTTAGAACATAGAACACAGAAATCTACAGCACATTACAGGTCCTTCAGCCCACAATGGTGTAACCTACTCTAGAAACTGCTTAGAATTTCCCTGCCAAATAGCCCTCCATTTTTCTAAGCACCATGTACTTATCTAAGAGGCTCTTAAAATACCCTATAGTATCTGCTTCCACCACCGCCGCTGGCAGTACATTCCACGCACCTCCCACTCCCCATGTGAAAAACTTACCCCTGACATCCCCTCTGTACCTACTTCCAAGCACCTTAAAACTACACCCCCTTGTGTTAGCCATTTCAGCCCTGGGGAAAAAGCCTCCTGGCCATCTACATGATCAATGCCTCTCATCATCTTATACTCCTCTATCAGGCCACATCTCATCCTCCGTCGCTCCAAGGAGAAAAAGCCAAGTTCACTCAACCTATTCTTATAAGATATGATCCCAATCTAGGCAACATCCTTGCAAACCTCCTCTGCACTCTCTCTATAGTATCCACATCCTTCTTGTAGTGTGTTGACCAGAACTGAACACAGTATCCAAGTGGGGTCTGACTAAGGTCTTATGTAGCTGTAACATTACTTCACGGCTCTTGAACTCAGTCCCATGGTTGATGAATGCCAACACATCATGCGCCTTCTTAACAACATTGTCAACCTGCACAGCAGCTTTGAGTCTCCTATGGACACAGACCCCAAGATCTCTCTGATCCCCCACACTGCCACGAGTCTTGCCATTAATACATATTCTGTCTTCAAATTTGACCTACCAAACCGAACCACTTATCTGGGTTGAACTCCATCTGCCACTAGTGCAAGGACTGTGATGCGGGTAGTCCGTGAAAACATGGTGCCATGATAGCATGCCCACAACTAAGTAAACCTAACCATACGACTTTGGAATGTGGGAGGAAACTGGAGCACCTGGAGGAAATGCACACAGTCACAGGATGGACAAACAAAGCCCTCACAGACAGCGGCAGGAATCAAGGTCCAATCTGACGGCAGGGGTTGTAAAGCAATGCGCTAACCGTTCCGCAACTGTGCTGCCCATTATATGGAAGTCGAACAAAAGCTGGGATAGTGATCGTCAATTTAAACTTTATAAGTGTGCATGTAAGCAAACCATTGTATGTGCATCTACAACACTGTACACTTTAAATAGATCTTGTTTTTATTTCAGACTTAAAATGTAACAAAGAGACCATAACATATGGAGGTTCCATTAGAGTTTGTATTTTTTCCCTATCTTCGGCAAAAGACGTTATGTTCTTAAACATGTTTTATAGATGACTTCAACAACATGACAAACCATTCACCTGTTTTTCTACTTCCCTCATATTCAGTAGGTATCTGGTGACATTTAGAATAATCCCTTGAGAATAACGAACTATAACTGTCTAATGGATAGATTTGGCTGAACACTCACCACACAGACTTAAAAGCAATTATATCTGCAAAATGATCCTTTTATAAGTAGCACTCAGACCAAAATAAGAGCCTACCTCAATCCCATTTTTTCTGATTTATGTTTTTAAAGTTTTGACATTTCTAAGTTATTTCTGTATTTTCCACTGCAACTTACCCAAAAGATGAATATCAACTGAATGGTATTGTCATAAATGCTATTTGCCATTATTTGACCATACTTGAATACGTGGTCTTGGCACATGTAGAGATGGGCTGCTTCATTTGCTGAGGAATTGTATTGCATGCAACTACAGAATATCTCTACATCTGGCATTATGATTGGAAGGAAGTATTTGATTTATTTATTTGTTTATTGAGGTATAACACAGAATAGGCCCTCCCGGCTTTTTGAGCCACGTTACCCAACAATTCCTGATTTAAAGCTAGCCTAATCATCAATTACCCTACCAACCTGTACGTTTTTGAACTGTGGGAGGAAAGCAGGGCACCTGGAGGAAACCCATGGGGTCATGGAGGAAACCTATAAACTCCTTACAGATAGAGGCAGGAATTGAATGTGGGTTACTGGTACTGTACAGCATTGTGCTAACCATGATGCTACCATGCTGAAGCAATGAAGACGGTTTTGTTTAGGACGATGTTCTGAGGAACCGCTGTGATCAGTCATCCATCCCTGTGATGCACTGAGATGGACAATTGATCTTCAATAAGGGCAACAGTTGTCCATCTGTTTAAATTATCACTCTGACTAGAACCTTCTAATCAGCTTAACACTCCTGTCAATGGCCATGCCTCTGTTCAGGAAAATGGACACTTATTACCGCAGGCAAGCAAGACAGCTACTCTGAGTTCACTAGAGCATGCACGTCAATCTTTTGCAGGATGATTCACATAGAGAGCACGTAGCAGTGTCTAGAATAGCCAGGAACAGCTCTTCCAACACTGCCAGGGTAAACAGCTTGGCCTGTCCCCTCAGGGTCCTGTGCATCAGTACTCATAGCCTGGTACCGGGCTCTGATGCCAGGACAGACTTGATGTGGCTGACCTCTAATATCACAGATTTGTCTGGAGCATGGCAGTAGATAGAGGTTGGATCACCTTTCAGCTTATTGCGGCAACCAGTACATATAGAATCAGAATCAGGTTTAATATCAGTGGCATATGTCGTGAAATTAGTTTTGTGGCAGCAGTACATTGCAATACGGCAAGAACAAAAACAAAAACTAACTAATGCAAAAAGAGAGCAGAAAAAGGAAAGAATAGTGAGGTAGTGTACATGGGTTTGTTGTCCATTTAGAAATCTGATGGCGGTTGGGTAGATGCTGTTTCTAAAACGTTGAGTGTGTGTCTTCAGGCTCCTCCACCTCCTTGATAGTAGAAATGAGAAGAGGGCATGTCCTGGGTGACGGAGGTCTTTAATGATGATTTTGATGCACTGTCTTTTGAAAATGTCCCCAATGCTGGGAGGCTAGTGCTCATGATGGAATTGGCTAAGTTTGCAATTTTCTGCAGCTTTTTCCAATCCTCTGCAGTTGCCCTCCACACCTGACAGTAATGCAACCAGTAAGAATGCTCTCCACAGTGCATCTGCAGAAATTTGCGAGTTTTTGCTGACATACCCAAATCTCCTCAAACTCCTCATGAAATATAGCTGCTGTCGTGTCTTCCTTGTAGCTGGATCAATATCTTGGGCCCAGGATAGACCTACAGAGATGTTGACACTCGGACTTGAAACTGCTCAGCCTTTCCACTGCTGATCCCCAGATGATGACAAGCGTGTCCATCGGCTTCCCATTCTTAAATTCCATACTCAATTCCTCGGTCTTACTGACTCTGAGTGCAAGGTTGCTATTGTGACACCATTAAACCAGCTGATCTATCTCGCTCCCGTACACCTCTTTCTCACCATCCGAAATTCTGCCAACTATGATTATGTCATTGGCAAATTCATAGATGGTGTTTGAGCTGTGCCTAGCCACACAGTTAGCCACATAGCTAACACTGAGCTGTAGTCAATAAACCACAGCCCGACATAGGTACTGGTATTGTCCAGGGGATCCAAGGCCAAGTGGAGAGCCAGTGAGATTTTATTCACTATAGCTTGGACAAAGTGGCCTGTCCAGGTTGGTCTAAGTGCCTTTCTAGGCTACTTCACTGAGCAATCAAGCAGCAATTGCATTGCCCCAGTCAGACCAGATTCCAGTGCTTAAAGTATACAGATTAACTGGTATTCTTATTAATGGTAAAGTGGCAACTTCATGCTTAGTTTATAGAGGCAAGATTAATTTTATGTCCACGTATAAATAAGACACTGCATACAAATTCTCACACTGCTCCGATCTACTGGCCTGCAATGATGCAGTAACATAAATAGGACACAACCCCTGTGCACCAACATAGGACATATATTGTAAGCACACTACATGCAGATAATATATAGGTTCAACTCCCATTCAGGCTTCTCAACCAAAAGAAGAAACAAGCAGGAGCTGAAATTAGCAGAAGGCTGAAGAATAAAGGTGGGTGAAATCAAAGTTAGATTAGTTTACCAAAAGGCTAAACAGTCCAACCCCTTTTCCAGCCTCAGGAAAAGGACATCCTCCAGGCAGTTTTTAAATGGTTCGTTACATTGTGAGCACTTAACAACGATATCAGTCTTGTCCAAAGTCAAGCAGGATTAAATGTCACTATCAGAGCAAACCGACTTCTGATATTTTCCAGTGCACTTAAATAATCTGGCAAAATAATTGTGATTCATGTTGTTCTGCGTTTGTTGTTCCAAAGGGTAGTTATAGCTGCTAGTGGTAGTGGGGTTAAGCTCCCACTACCTAGTAAATGCTTCCAATAGCATGCATTTCAAATAGCCTCTGACAACCAAGTCCAGCTCCTGGTCTTCACCTGTGACCTAACTACTAGGCCCGGCGGAATCATTTCTACTGACAGGAGAAAGGGCAAAGGTGGGTTACCGGCACCTTAAAATCTGTCACTTTGGGCTGATGGGACTCCTCAGTCAGGGTTGACAGCTCATCCAGGAGAAAGAAAACTCTGATCTCAAACCTCCACTCAAGGGGAAGGCTCTGGAAGTAAACCCCGAGGAAAAATCTGGAGCTGAAGACCCTAAGGTTTCCCCAAGTCCCTGTATTGAGGTCAATGCTGACTGGCAACTCCTGTGACACTTCTGGTACCAAATTGCATCAGTCTCTGCTGTTCCTTTGGGCTTATTGGCTGTGTGGAGAGCCATCAGCTTGCCCTCCATATTGTACTGCCTTGGCTTGCGTATCAGGTAGACAGCTGAGCTGCAGCATCCACGGTTGACCCTGACCAATGCAGGGCTTCACAGCTGTATTTCTTCCCATTATAGAAAGAAACATGTTTAAACTCAGAAACAATGTTTTTACCTACACCGTGTAATTAGTTCCACTGAAAATTGGTATGATTTTTCCTAAACCCAGCTGTGGATTAAGTCTGCTGATTTGTGCCACACCATGCCATTGCCATCACCTACTCTTACTGTGATCTTGATTGAAAAATCCCCAACCAGATATAATCCTTTAAGTAACTTCTGCAAATTGTTTGGTAAATGTACACTTTGCAGAACTTCACTTTGTAGGTAACAAACTCAGGAAGTGTTAAATGTGAAAAATGTAAAACTAATCAAAACCAAGCACTCACATCCAGGGATGACAAATCCAGCAAATCGACGTCACAAACTGTACAGCCAGTTTCAGAAGTCCAAGCATCAGGTACATAGTTACCCATATAGTTCAGCAAGTGCTAGAGAAGACACATACAAAGACATTGAAAAGTCACGTTAATGTATTACAGCAAGACAAAAACAAACAAAATACAAACTCGATCAATGCTGATGAGAGCTCTGGCAATGGAATCTTTAAAATTTCACTTTATACATTAACTTTTTATTTTGTACTTAAGGTTAAGTAAAAATCCATTCATCCCATTTTTGACCTTTTTTTTCTGGTAAGTTCATGCATCTTCTTTCTGTGGCACTTCCAGTGCTGACTTAACTACTTTTATCCGTTAACATCTAAACGAGTGGTCTTGATGGACAGAGCAGTGGGCAAGACTTTCTGATTTCTCCCAGCAACTGTTGGCTGTCAACTGGACATTTCACTGACCCATCATATCCAATGATGTTGGCCAACCTGTTGAAATTACTGCCTGGCATAACCAAAACTGCTGAGGGCACTCACAGTTATGGAGAAAGGCAATATACCTTCAAAGCAAAAATGGAGGGGAGAAAGTAAAATTATTGAAATGTAAAGAGCAGTTCCATAGTTCCTAATGAACTAAATTTTTAAAAATTTTTATGTGTGTGTATATATGTGTATATATATATATATATATATATATAAAAGCATGCAGTGGTACATGAAGAACCAGTGATCAGGTCATAACAGGTAGGATCTAAATTAAGTAACTGAGAATAGGCATGGCTTCCTGCAAATTATAAAATACTGTCCGGATGCAACCAGTTATGTGGCAAAATGGATTTCAGAACACATTATTTTTCTGGAATGCTAAAACAAAGTGAAGTGCACTCTAAAAGTGCCGAGATACAAGTCTACATTCACTCCTCTCCAATGGTGAGGGCTGCTTCCTGGCTTTTGCTCATGACAAAAAAAAAGAAATAAATGAACAGAAAAGCAGACAATGAATTCATCTCAATATTTGCCCACGTCTCTGCAGAATCCGAATACCATGGGCAATGTCAGACACAGATTGGTCGTCCTTTCTTGCATGCTTGGGAAGCAGCTTGTGTAAACACTCTACAGCAGTAAACAACTCATGGGTTAACCACTCCAATTAGTACATTCAAAAGAACAGGTCTCTCACTTTGGTTTGCCGATTGCCGTGGATTAGTACAGGCAATGTGTTAAATATCATGTTCTTGGTCCTGACCCTGGCAGGTTCGAACTGCAACTCTACTTCATCTGCAAAGGAAGACAAAAAAAAGGAATATTCTGTCATATGCTCTCCAGCTTTAGTGCATATATTATCACCATACATATATGCAAGTGGATGTGGCGCAGACCCTCCTAGGTTATGAATGCCCATCTTATTAACTTATTTCTGCATTCATTGAGACACAGCACAGAATAGGTCCCTCTGGCCCTTTGAGCCACGCCACCCAGCAATTCCCCAATTTAATCCTAGCCTAATCACAGGACAATTTATAATGACCAATTAACCTACCAACTGGTACGTCTTTTGACCAGAAACCGGAGCTTATGGATGAAACCCAAGCGGTCACAGAGAGAAGGTACAAACTCCTTACAGGAAATAGCGGGAATTGAACCCAGGTCACCTGTACTGTAAAGCGTTGTGCTCAATAACGTACGTTAGCATGCTGCCCCAAACCTTATGGTCACCCTGTACATATGAATGAGCTCCCATAAATATTACTAAGTTCAAATGAGAATTGATCTGAAGAAAGCCTGCTTACACGTAGCCTCCCTACAGTCATCAGTCATCATTGTCTCTTAATAACACTGGCTTCTAGTTTCATTAGGTGAGGCCACTTGAGAGTTAATTTCCAAATGAACAAGCAGTCAATGTAACATCCATTGGTTCTTCAAGCCCACAGAAAGGAATCACTGAGCGTGAGTCATTCTGATCTGTACCGTTGTAACTAGGCTGAGGAAGACAATAATAAGTGTTCATTTCCGTTGACCCTCATCAACACCACTCATTACAAAACTGTAGATGTACGGCTACTATATCAAGTGATTTTGTGTACTTTCTGACTTGGGGACAAAATTCGACGCCTACAAAGATGGAAACCATTCATTACACAGGGAAAGCTGGAGTGATGGTCAAAAGGCTGTTAAAGCAAATGGAACAAGGTAACAACAAAGAAGGGAACATTCCGCCATGATTCTTCTCTGGATCATCACTATGGAAACATAAGACACCAGACAAGGCCATTTGGCCCATCAAACTGTGTTGATTTCTGTGTTGCTCAATTTTTTTCCTTTTTTCGGGAGTGTGTGGATTTCCTTTTGAAAGTTATTCCTCCAATCTACTTCTGCCATGCCTTTCGGCATTGCTTTCTCGATCATGGCCCTCAAGACTTTTGGACTAACCACCTAGTACAGCCATTGCACTAAATACCTTCCTTGTACAATGGTTAAATCTTATTAAAATGCCTGAAGCTCAAGATGAAACTGTCCTTTACTAACTCTACCAATGGCAGCAAGATAGAATTTGCAAGGTGGCAAGAATTGCTTAAATTTACAAATTTACTTTGGTAGCAAGGGGGTTGACAATGGGAACTACAATTTTTCAATTGATAGTGAAGCTCTTTCCTTATCTGTGTTTTTTTAACATGAACCATTATGCATCGTGATTCATTAGCTATGCATCATTTATGTTACTATTTGTCATATGTAATTTACTGTTGCAGTAACAGAACAACCCTCCAAATGCTGCAGGAAGAATGGCCAAAAGACAGTCTCTATAATCTGGCAAAGACAACAGGATTGGCAGGTCTGAAAACTCTAAAGTGAAAACACAAACAGATGAGCAGAG
The DNA here is from genome assembly GCF_030028105.1 of Mobula birostris. Taxonomy (NCBI): domain Eukaryota; kingdom Metazoa; phylum Chordata; class Chondrichthyes; order Myliobatiformes; family Myliobatidae; genus Mobula; species Mobula birostris. The sequence goes on along the minus strand of NC_092373.1, from coordinate 24,352,852 downwards.
AAAATTTTGCAAGGCGGGTCACTGACAGAAAACGTATCGTGCTTCATTATTCACCTAGAGGCATTCTTTCAAACTGGTGAGCAGATTACCTCAGTGTTAAGACTGTTCACTTTTCAACTGGATGTAATAAAACATATCCCCATAAAATATTTATAATATTATAAACTTTGCAAAAACCTTCACCATCATCCAGGCATTTCTTGTCATTCTCCCAGACAAACCAGTATTTTCAGCCCAGAGACTTCTCGATAGTTCCGTGCTGATTAATCAAAACTTACTGAAATAGCAAGTATGCACTGAGATCACTACTAAACAACCCTGGGGAGATGTGCCTTCCTCTCCCTTTGTCAGAAAGAGAAGAGTAAGGGGTGAGCTGAAGAGACACAGTAAAAATTAGTTTAGAGTAGAAACAGAGCCTAGATTCAGTACAAAAAGCCTTGGAGAAATTGGCACAGACCTCTGTTAAATTATGACCATCAATTCAACAAATTCTTACAAAACAAACAAATATTGCCCATTTCTAAAGCATCATTTCACTTTAGTAAATTTTCTCTAACTATTGAGATAGTAAAAACTAGGATTGATGGAAGAAATAGAAAGGCGGGGGGTGAAATTGTAATATTGCCTGACATATTAAAACTAGCAGCTTACAAATTTGCATGCAGACTCTGCCTGCAGAAGGTCAGACCTTACCTACAGCTCCGTTTAAGTTCTGGAAGATTTTGCTTTTGTGATCCAAAGTTATGTTGATGGATTGCTAGAAGAACATAGAGAAGAAAATTAATTCTAAACCAAGACAAATCATTAAAACTGCTTCTCAGTGTGTGCGTAGCATTAAAGTAATTGCAGATTATTAAGTATTTAAACTTTTTGCAACCTCAACATCACATTTCATTTCAACTCTTTCTAATTTACTTACTCGCTTTACAGGATCAAGGTAAATTTTGGTGTAGAACAGTTGATCATCATCATTATCTTGTAGTTGCCATTTCTCTACAATGCTATTAATGGAAGAAGCATATCCAATAATCCCTGAAAAAACAAACATGGATTGTAACACAATGCCATCCCACAAAAAAAAACTGGCATAAAATTAAAAGCTTCCTTTGACAGTTACTGTAATAAGTGAGTTTTTTTCCTGTTTTGAGGGTGGTTTGGGGATGCTTTGTCTGATAAAGGCACTATATCAGTACAATATTGTCTTCAATAATACCGAATATTCAGTAACAGTATAGTTAAAGTCAGTGTGGTTAAGCTCTGGTGAAGCCTCACTTGGAGTATTGCGAGCAGTTCTGGTTCCCTTATCTAAGAAAAGATGGGCTGGCATTGGGGAGGGGCCAGAGGAGGTTCATGCGAATAATTCCGGGATTGAAAGGCTTGTTGTATGAAGAGCGTTTGATAGCTTTGGGTCTATACTCACTGGAATTCCGAAGAATGAGGGGTGACCTCATTGAAATCTACCGAATGGTGAAAGGCCTTGATAGAGTGGATGTGGAAAGGATGTTTCCTGTGGTGGGAGAGTCTAAGCCCAGAGGACACAGCCTTAGAATAGAGGAGTGCCCTTTTAGAATGAAGATAAGGAGGAATTTCTTTAGGTAGAGAGTGGTGAAACTGTGAAATTCATTGCCACAGGTAGCTGCAGAGGCCAAGTCATTGGGTGTATTTAAGGCAGATGTTGATAGAGTCTTGATTAGTCAGGGCATGAAGGGAAACGGGGAGAAGGCAGGAGATTAGGGCTGAGAGGGAAAATGGTGAAATGGCGGAGTAGATTTGATGGGCTAAATGGCCTAATTCTGCTCCTATATCTTATGGTCTTAATTTCATGACTGCGTACACTGAACCACAAGAATGACAATTAGAAAATTCCCTCCACTGGCAAACCTGCAGAGCTGTTAATGACTTGATTGAATTTATGTATTTTATTTGTCAATAACTGCTCTTTACTACTCCTCATGCTCCATGAATAGAATCAATGTGCATTATTTATCTATTCTCTCCGTGTCTCATTGTTGTAGAATTCACTCTGCTTTACTGTGAGATGCTGCTGCAGTTTTGGCTGCAGATGTGTATGTGTATTTGGATAAATTCCTTGGGCTTAAAAGACTCTTGCAATGTGGCAGGTAGCATTTGATTTCAGAGTTTGCTTCCTGTCATGAAACTGGATCAGGAACTTTTTGTACTCACACCTCAGTGCAGTCAATGGCTCACTTCATTTGAGAACATTGCCAACAAGGTGACGTGCCTCCCAGCCTTACCAATAGAGACTGCAGCACTAATATGCAACCTACAGCCTTTGATATTATCTCTTGGTAGAACAGGCTATAAAACCTACATAAGTCAGCAATGAGATGCAAATTCAAGGGCCTCGACTGGGATATTGATGTGAAGTTACTTGCATCCGTCTCTCTGGGCTTCTAATGTTGTGTATGTTTGTTATGTTATTGCTGGAGCATTCAATGTTTTTTTTTGCAAACTTTTCAGATCATGTGGAAGAGTATTGCTGCAATCTCTAGCCAATCTACAAGTCCTTGCTTCAGAGTAGCGCAAGGCCACCTGTAGCAGAGAACCCAGGCGATGGCAGCATAGTTTGGCAAGCTTTGGGCATGTTTACCAAAGACGTGTGCTCCTTTCGCAATGATTTCCTATTATACTGTGCCTGTTATGGAAAGAGAGAACACTTTAAAGTTCTGACTCTCTTCCCATGACTCTTAATGATAAAGACAGGGCAGCTGCCAGCTCATGTGTTAATAAGGTAATGTTACATATGAAAAGTGTCATTAACTGTTCTCTACTGCTTCTCATGCGCAATACAAAGAACCACTTATCTATTTGATCCTTATTGCAATTTTCTCCAAAATCTACCTTTCTTTATCAAAAGATGCTGCTGTTTCTTTAGTCACGAATTTTACAGGTGGTATTTGGTATAGATTGCCACATCATCAAGGAGCCCCCACCATCCAGACCATGATTTCTTCTCATTACTCTCATTGGAAAGGTGGTCCAGGAGCCTAAGATCCCATACCAATCCTTCAACCATCAAACTCCTGAACCAGTATGGATAATTTCACTTAGGTGAACATTGTACGGATTCCACAACCTATGGATTCATTTCCAGAGACTCTGTAACTCATGTTCTCAATGGTTATTTTTGTATTTGCACAGTTGATCTTTTTACATTGGTTGGCTGTCAGTCTTAGTTAGGGTGTAGTTTCTCCATTGATTCTATTCTATTTTTTTGAATGAGTGGTAAATGGTGACATACACATATTTTGATAATAAATTTACTTTGAAGTGCTTCAAAAAGGTCATATTTCCTAGTTTTCTCGGTATTTTGATGGGGCATTAGTTCTAGACATTGCAGCAAAGTCACCCCTCTAAATTTGGATGAAATCTAATTTTCTAGGTATGAGAGGTGATGCGACCTAGCACAATGCCCTCAGTGCCCTGTAAAACCCTGACCTGCCTCCATTCGTAGAACCATGTCAACCAGAGTGTACAGTTTCTTTAATGGGCTGTAGCTTGCTGGCTTGGTGGCTGGAGACAATTTGTAGTAGATTGCATTGCATTGTATTGCACTGAACTTAAATGTTCCTAAATGTAAATGTTTACAGACACACAGATTTTATTTTTTACTGTGCACTGATCTCGGCCAACTGCATTTGGACACACATCAATCTTACTCAGCTAGGAGCACACTTGGCTTTGTGATAAGCATCTTTTGTGCTTTAATTCATCATACAAATCACATTCAGAATTGACCACAAGTAGTCAAACTAAAATACTCCCACATAAGGACTGCCAACTATTATATTAGCGACATGCCAACATCTAGAACAAAGGAAGCGATACATTCAATGTACTTATTAAAACGTGAATGTGAAGCTTTTGCTTTTTGCCTTGGAACACAAACAGCTTGCAGCGAAGACATATTGAAATGATCAGCGCTACCGTCGCAGACAGTGTACTGGTTTTGTCGAGCTCTATCATACTTACAGCAGCAAATTGTAAGCATCCAAGTCGGAATTCATGGCTACTGGCTTTCAGCATTAGAAACAACTTTTCAAAATTTATGGTCGGAAAATTTCGAGCAAGATGCCACAAATGCAAGGTTAATAAATTCCAGGTCAAAGGAATCCAGTCCCAGTTAATCAAAACAAGCAGGCAAGTGACGGTTATTAAATATAATGAGGGCCCATCACACAGAGTAGAGCAGAAGACTCAAACTGTAACTTCTGGGGAAGAAGAATACTGCTTACATCAGCAAGGCAACAGAAGTGTCTGAAAAATGAAGGCAGACTTTAGAACCTCACCAGTGTTCCGATCCCTGACTTGTGATTGTGAAATATCATTCCAAGAAAAACTTACAGAATCTTATGTGGTACTAGTGACAACCAGAGTATTGTATCAACCACAGTTAACTGTCTCCTTTATTTCCTTTCTCATTATTTAAAATTGAGGCTACGTCCACACTACGCCAGATCATTTTGAAAACGCCGGTTTCCAGTAAAAACGACAGGCGTCCACACTAAGCGTTTTTCAAAACATCTCTGTCCACATTAGACAGATATGGCGAATCTCCTCCTACTGGGCATGCGCAAGACACACAGAAAACTAGCAAAGAGGAAATGGTATACCTGGTGCGCGCTTGTCCAGTTACAGAGTAGAAAAACTTAAGAGGAATTGCTCTTGGCTCTCGCGCAGGAGGACTTAAAACTGAAAAAAACAAATACTGGAGCATATGGAGGTAACCGACAGGGAGTTCACGGACAGTATGACCCGCTGACGACGAACATTGAAAAACTGACTAACTCTGTTGCATTAATAAAGTACCTTGTTAAATGTATGAAGCATGTCTGCATCAGTGTTATCTTGTATTTTCATACAATGTTACATTAGGCTGTTACACACCTATTGTCAGAGAAGTACAATAAATAGGTAAACCACCTTGGTTCTTGGTTCTTGATCCTCCAAAATATCCCACATGGAATTTAAACTGGAGATGGCCGAGGGTGTTTTCTGTCCTTACCTTCATACAAGCAAGGACAGAAAACAGGGCAAAGTGAGTATACTTATTTATTCAGTAAGCTATAGGTCAAAGTATTTGGTGAGTACATTTCTAACTCTTCCGGCTTCAGTCTCGTTGTCGTCCGTTCTGAAATTGTTAGGTTATGTGGGGGGTTGCATTCAAGAAAACAACGAAATGCCGCGCTGCGGCCATCTGTTCTGGCACGTCATGACAGTGTTTTTAAATAGTCAAAAAAGCTCACTTTACAATTTAACTCTCACGCCATTCACACCGACTGCTTGCTATAACAGTCGTCCGACAGTGCTTTTGCAGTACCAAGCAGAAGCAGAAAAAGCGTTGTTGTTGTGGTGTAGTCATGACAGTGTTTTTAAATCCCTCCGTTTACCCCGTACACACTACAACAGATATTAGGTGTTTTCAGATTTATTGACTCTGGAGACCGTTTCTGAAAATCTCCGTTTTCGGGGGATGAAAACGCTGCTTTAGTGTGGACGGAGGGTCAAAACGAAGAGAAAAAGCTTCGTTAGTCCTGACGAAGGGTCTCGGCCTGAAACGTCAACTGTACCTCTTCCTAGAGATGCTGCCTGGCCTGCTGCGTTCACCAGCAACTTTGATGTGTGTTGCTTGAAGTTCCAGCATCTGCAGAATTCCTGTTGTTTTTGTTTTCAAAATTATCCAGCGTAGTGTGGATGTAGACTAAGTCTATAAAATTAAAAGTCTCTCACGTATGTATACTCCTAGACTACATTGCACAATTGCAAGACACACTTTATACTATATTGGCCATGGAGTGACTCTGATAACAACAGAGTTCCCTCACATGTCCATAAGACTTAGGAGCAGAATTAGGCTATTCAGCCCATCAAGTCTGCTCCGCCATTCCATCACGGCTGATCGCAGATCCCACTCAACCCCATACATCTACCTTTTTGCCATATCCTTTGATGCCCTGACCAATCAGGAAACCGTTAATTTTCACTTTAAATATATCCACAGTTGTGGTCTCCACAGCTGTCTGTGGCAGAGCAATCCACAGATTCACCACTCTCTGGCTAAAGCAGTTCTTCCTCGCCTCTGTTCTAAAGGATCACCCTTCAATACTGAGGCTGTGCCCTCTAGTTCTAGACACCCCCCACCATAGGAAACATCCTCTCCACATCCACTCTCAGCTAATCCTTTCAACATTCAGTAGGTTTCAATGAGATCACCATGCATTTTACTAAATTCCAGTGAGTACAGGCCCAAAGCTGCCAAATGCTCCTCATATGTTAACCCCTTCATTTCCAGAATCATCTTCATGAACCTCCTTTGAACTCTCTCTCTCTCATGACAACATATCCTTTCAGAGATATGGGGCCCAAAACTGTTGATAATACTCCAAATGCAGCCCGCCTAGTGTCTTATAAAGCCTCAGTATTATCTCAAGCAACACACACAAAAGTTGCTGTCAAACTATCAAACCACAAACTCACTCAGGAGTAGAAAGTCCAGTGGAAAGAAGGAAACAGTTTAAAATCAGAGCCGGTAAAAAGAAATTACAAGCATCCACCCGAAAAACAATGTAGGCAGTTTGTTTTCTTTTATTATACTAGTTGTTAGTCAGTCTTTGTATGTAGCTTTTCATTGATTCTATTGGATTTCTTTGTTCCACTGTGAATGCCTGAAAGAAAATTAATCTCAGGGTAGTAGCATATGTTGACATATACACACTTTGATAATAAATTAACTTTGAACTTTGAAGAGCCTAACAATTATCAAATGGTCTCCAAGTTTCTTCAGTTCAAACTATTTGGGGGAATGATGAAATAATTTGCTAGGCACATTTATGCTGAGCAGATGGCAGCAGAAAACAACAAAGACGAGAAACAGATCAAATATTTTGTAGCTTAGTGGTTATAATAATTCAAAGTATTGGAAATTAATTCTCACCATGGCACGATAATTCAGTTTAAAAATGGAGATATGAAGCAATTCTCAGTAAAATTGACCCTATAACTGTTGGAAAAACCCAGCTGATTTATTAACTGCTCTTATTGGAAGTTGGACTACCATTCGGCCCCCATGTGACCATAGTCCCAGAGTAACACAGCTTACTCTTAATTGCTCTGTTACATTACCAAGCAGCAATCCACTCAGCTGATTCAAAACCACTGTAAATGGAATTCGAGAAGGGGGCCAGTCTAGAGGCTGATAAATTTATGGGAAATAGGTACCAACCTTGCCAAAATAAAGGCCAGAGAATTAATCATTATAAAAGTTGTTGGCTGCGTTTTTCAGTGCGGTGAAGCTTCGGACACTCATCTTACATAAAAAGAATAAGGTTTTAACATCGAGAGGCAATTATGGAGGAGCATTAGGGCATAACTCTTTGGTGGAAGGTCAGTCAAATTTCATGGCCAATCATCTCATAGTTTAACTCTTTAAACTCCGCTGTCAGGTTGGCAAATTGCCAAGTCCCTGTTGGGACCAAAATGTCACTTCGCTTCGAAGAACAATACATTTTCATATCACCTCCTATCTATAAGCTAGGAAATGTAGATATTTTATGCCCAGACGTTAAAAAAAGAGGGAGGAGGTGATGTTCAGATAAGCTTTGAAGTGCTGCATTTCTTTTGTTTTGAGCACTGAACTTCTGGAAGTGATATTTTAAGTCCTAACAGGCGTTCAGCAATTCACCCGATTGCCACCAGAGATTAAAGAGTTGAACTATGAGCTGATTTTCCAAGAAACTTGACTCACGTTCCAAAAATTTTTGAGGGTTTGAGGACTGACCTCATTTAAAATGAGTACTAGATTAACTGAAGTAGATATATATTCCAATACTTGCTACGGTGCCTAAGATAACTGTTACAATTACTGTTTCTTCTTGAGATAAAGACACGGGACACAGCAATTAAAAACATACCTTCGGGTTTGCTTGTTGTGCTGCTTGCCTACCTTATTTATGCAAGTGTGAAGTAGGAAGCACTCCCAAATTTCAGACTAAAGGGGAAGATTGCTAGCAACTGAGCTAATCTGTGTCTTCAGTTTAGGGTAAGCAACTATTTTACACACACAACAATCCACAACTGGGTGTTTATATCCTTGCAAAATTCCATACATCCTTCACACAAGTCATTCAAAGCCACAAAATTTCAGGGATACCAAACCCAACAAAACTGATCATCATGGCTAGCAGTCTTTATCATTATTTTCATTCTCCATTTTAAAGCTGAGAATTAATGTTGATCCACATCAGACAAGCAGAACTCACTTAATGAAATAATGAGCCAACTTTTCATTGGTTCTTCAACTACTCCTCACTCAATTAATTCATTTTAAACTAATACCACCTTTGTAATGGTCTGTGGGTGAAATAACAGAGAGCCCTTGACAACTCATCATCTATACCAAGCAGGTATCAGAGGTTATGATCAGAACACACTTGGAATATCGTGAATGAATGAATGAATGAATGAACGAACAAACAAATAAATAAATAAAGTTTGCTTTGGGTTTCTTTGTTTTGTGGCTGCCTGTTAGAAAAAAAATCTCAAGGTTGTATAATGAATACATACTTTGATAATGAATATACTCTGAACTGAGTTTTGGGCCTCTTATCTAAGAAAAGATATGCTGACATTGGAGAGGGTCTGGATGACGTTCACGAGAATGGTCCCGGGAATGAAAGGCTTAAAGTATGAGGAGCTTTTGATGGCGCTGGGCCTGTACTCACTGAAGCTTAGAAGAATGAGGGGGTGGGGGGGTTGATCTCATTCAAAACTGCTGAATATTGGGAGATGTGGATAAAGTGGATGTGGAAAGGATGTTCTCTATAGTGGGGGAGACTAGGTCCAGAAAGCAGCCTCAGAATAGAGAGACATCCATTTAGAAACATAGAAACATAGAAAATAGGTGCAGGAGTAGGCCATTTGGCCCTTCGAGCCTGCACCACCATTCAGTATGATCATGGCTGATCATCCAACTCAGAACCCTGTACCTGCCTTCCCCCCATACCCCCTGATCCCTTTAGCCACAAGGGCCATATCTAACTCCCTCTTAAATATAGCCAATGAACTGGCCTCAACTATTTCCTGTGGCAGAGAATTCCACAGATACACCACTCTCTGTGTGAAGAAGTTTTTCCTAATCTCGGTCCTAAAAGGCTTCCCCTTTATCCTCAAACTGTGACCCTTCATTCTGGACTTCCCCAACATCGGGAACAATCTTCCTGCATCTAGCCTGTCCTATCCCTTTAGAATTTTATATGTTTCAATAAGATCCCCCCTCGATCTTCTAAATTCCAACGAGTATAAGCCTAGTCGATCCAGCCTTTCATCGTATGAAAGTCCTGCCATCCCAGGAATCAATCTGGTGAACCTCCTTTGTACTCCCTCTATGGCAAGGATGTCTTTCCTCAGATTAGGGGACCAAAACTGCACACAATACTCCAGGTGTGGTCTCACCAAGGCCTTGTACAACTGCAGTAGTACCTCCCTGCTCCTGTACCCGAATCCTCTTGCTATAAATGCCAGCATACCATTCGCCTTTTTCACCGCCTGCTACCTGCAGGCCCACTTTCAATGACTGGTGTATAATGGCACCCAGGTCTCGTTGCACCTCCCCTTTTCCTAATCGGCCACCATTCAGATAATAACCTGTTTTCGCCACCAAAGTGGATAACCTCACATTTATCCACATTAAATTGCATCTGCCATGAATTTCCCCACTCACCCAACCTATCCAAGTCACCCTGCATCCTCTTAGCATCCTCCTCACAGCTAACACTGCCACCCAGCTTCGTGTCATCCGCAAACTTGGAGATGCTGCATTTAATTCCCTCATCTAAGTCATTAATATATATTGTAAACAACTGGGGTCCCAGCACTGAGCCTTGCTGTACCCCACTAGTCACTGCCTGCCATTCTGAAAAGGTCCCATTTATTCCCACTCTTTGCTTCCTGCCTGCCAACCAATTCTCTACTTAGAACAGTGATGAGAAAAAAAATCTTCAGCTAGAAGGTGGTGAATCTGTGGAATTCATTGCTGCAGACAGCTGTGCAGGCCAAGTCACTGGGCATATTTAATGTGGAGGTCAATGGGTTTGTGATTATTCAAGGTGTCAAAGGTTACAGAAAGAAGCAGGAGCAGGGGTTGAGAGGAATGATGGATCAGCCATGATGGAATGGTGGGGCAGACTCAACAGAGACAAATGGTCTAATTCTGTTCCTTTGCTTTATGGTTAGAAGTCCCAGCTGGGTAATTTTGTTGATTGATTAAAACTGCTGATAACAATAATACTGCTCCAGTTACTCAACTTCTGAGATTCACAGAATTAGTGGGCATTCACAAATGTGTTAAATACCTAAATATCTGCATTTATAAGGCAGGCTGAGGAGCAAAGGATTTTCCTTTTGTAGCTTACTGCAGTGTACAGGAATATTAACCCACAGACTCAGTGCTGTGACCACAATGGCAACAACTGCTATAGCTATAGGACAACAATACATTAGGAGGGCAATGCTAAACACTAGCAGGGGTGATACACAGCAACACTTTGTGGGCAGCTCTCAAAACATCCAAGTAAGACTTCTTCTGAACTACTATCACTGTAATTACAGCCTGTACTTTCTCTTTAAGTATCATACTTCTGAGCTATCTAAACGAATTAGCGAATTCATGATCTTCTGAAGGACTCGGTGGACTTAACTCTGAGGAATTCGGTTATGGCACCTTTAAGCAGACAAAGGAACTCAACATGGTCGGGGGAGAGGGAGGAGGGGAAGACTCCAAGCCAGACTAAAACAGCAGGGTGTAAAAGCTCCTCCACCCAATGTCTTGCTAGCAAATGTTCAGTCATTGGAGAGTAAGATTGAGGACCTAAGGACAAGGTTGCTGCATCAGAGGGAAATGAAGGATTGCTGCATATTGTGATTCACAGAGACATGGCTCACTCAAGACACAATGGATGTGATGCACCAGCCTGAGAGGTTCTTGATTTACCAGGATCTGCAGGACACTTATGGAAGGTAAAAGGTGGGGTCTGTGCTTCATGATAAACTCTGCATGATACCCAGATGTAGCAGTTTTGTCACACTCTTGCTCCCTTGACCTGGAATACCCCATGACTAAGTGTCATCCATTCAACTAACCAAGGGAGCTCGCACCGATTACCCTGAACGCAGTTTACATAATGCCAAAGACCAATGTTAAGCAAGCACTCAGTGCATTGAGTGCCATGATTAACAAACATGAAACACACTACCCAATGTCTTTCAAATCATTCTTAGGGACTTCAATCAGGCTTGTTTGAAGAAATCCTGCTCAGTTATCATCAACATATCACCTGCAGCACCAATGATACCAAAACATTTGACCACTGTTATACTATGACTAGGAATGCCTACCGTTCGATCCCTAGACCGTATTTCAGGAAATCTGATCATCTGGCTGTCCTCCTACTTGCATACAGGCAGAGGTTAAAGAGCAAGGCTATAGAGGTAAGAACAATAAAGAGGAAGTTGCGGGGTTAGAAGAGTAGCTGTGGATTCACTTCAAGTTGGTGGACTGTTCCATGTTCAAGGACTTAGAGGACATAAACAAATATGCTCGTGAATGAGCGTCTCCACAAAACCATTCAGAGTCTTGCCCAACCAGAAGTCCTGGATGAACCAAGAGATCCGCAATCTGCTGAGGGCCAGATCAGTGGCGCTCAAATCTGGCGACCAAGTAAAATACAAGAGGTCAAAGTACATCCTCTGGAAAGCCATCTCGCGTGCAAAATGGCAATTCCAGGCCAAATTTGAATCACTGAAAGATGCTCAACAGCTGTGGCAGGGTTTAGAAACATAGAAAACCTACAGCACAATACAGGCCCTTCAGCCCACAAAGCTGTGCCCAACATGTCCTTACCTTAGAACTACCCACAGCCTTCTATTTTTCTAAGCTCCATGTATCCATCCAGGAGTCTCTTAAAAGACAGTATCGTTTCCGTCTCCACCACTGCCGCTGGCAGCCCATTCCACACACTCATCACTGTCTGCGTAAAAAACCTACCCCTGACTTCTCCTCTGTACCTACTTCCAAGCACCTTAAAACTATGCCCTCTCATGCTAGCCATTTCAGCCCTGGGAAAAAGCCTCTGACTATCCACACAATCAATGCCTTTCATCATCTTGTATAGCTCCATCAGGTCTCCTCTCATCCTCTGTCGCTCCAAGGAGAAAAGGCCAAGTTCACTCAACCTATTCTTATAAGGCATGCTCCCCAATCCAGGCAACATCCTTGTAAATCTCCCCTGCATCCTTTCTATGGTCTATAATTTCCTGGACTATACCTACTCCCTTTCTTGAATAAGGGAACAACATCCGCAAACCTCCAATCCTCCGGAACCTCCCCCGTCCTCATTGATGATGCAAAGATCATCTCCAGAGGCTCAGCAATCTCCTCCCTCGCTTCCCACAGTAGCCTGGGGTACATCCCATCCGGTCCCAGCGACTTATCCAACTTGATGCTTTCCAAAAGCTCCAGCACATCCTCTATCTTAATATCTGCAATCACTTCCTGCAAAGTGAAATCGAGTGAGATATGTAACAACAAGGTTCAGCCCCAAAAGAGCTCAATGTGTTTTATGCTTGCTTTGATGGACAGGATTTAAGAGGTACCTTCACGAACTGCCACAGCCCCCGAAGACGCTATGATTTCAGTCTCTGAGGCCAATGAGAGAGCGTCCTTCAGGAGGATGAACCCACAGAAAGCATCTGGCCTAGACAGGGTACCTGGCCGAGTACTGAAAGCTTGAGGTATTCAACTGGCTTGTATGTTCACTGATATCTTTAACTTCTCGTTTCGGCAGTCTGAGGTACATCAAGCTGCCTTCAGTTATTCCGGTACCCAAGAACAAAGTGGTAACCTGTCTCAATGATCATTATCCAGAAACAACTACATCCACTGTTAGGAATTGCTTTGAGAGGTTGGTGATGAAGCATATCACCTCCTGTCTGAGGAGCAGTTTGGATCCACTCCAATTTGCCGACTGTCACAACAGGTCAACATCAGGTGCTATTTCACTGGCTGTCCACTCAGCTCTGGAACATCAAAGCAGTGAAAATGCATACATCAGGATGCCCTTTATTGAATGCAGCTCTGCATTCAATACTACAAGCTCCAAGATCTAGGTCTCAATACATCCTTGTGCAACTGGATCCTTGATTTCCTCATTTGCAGACCCCAGTCAGTTTGGATTGGCAACAACATCTCCTCCACAATCTCCATCAGCATAGGTGCACCGCCAAGGCTGTCTGATTAGCCCCCTGCTCGACACACTTCACACTCATGACTGTGAGGCCAAGTATAGCTCCAATGCCATATTTAAATTTGCTGAGGACACCATTGTTGAGAGCCGAATTAAAGGTGGTGACAATTCCACATATAGGAGGGAGGTTGAAAATCTGGGTGAGTCACACTCTCATTCAATGTCAGCAAAACCAAAGAACTCATTATTGATCGCAGGAGCAGGAAATCAGAGATGGATGAGGTAGTCCTCATTAGGGGATCACAAGTGGAGAGAGTCAGGTACTTTAACTTTCTATCATTTCAGAGGATCTGTCCTGGATCCAGCATGTAACAGCCGTTACAAAGATAAAGCAGTGACTCCGCTTTCATAGAAGTTTGCGCAGATTTGGCATGTCATCTGAAACTTCGACAGACTTCTATGGAAGTGCGGTGGAGAGTATACTGACTGGTTTTATCATGGCCTGTTATGGAAACACCAATGCCCTGGATCAGACAAAACAAAAAACAAAAACCAGTGGATACAGCCCCCAAACAAGAGAAAATCTGCAGATGCTGGAAATCCGAGCAACATACACAAAATGCTAGAGGAACTCAGCAGGCCAGGCAGCATCTATGGAAACAAAAGTACACTCGACGTTTCAGGCTGAAACCCTTCGGCAGGACTGGAGAAAAAAAGCTAAGGAGTCGATTTGAAAGGTGGGGGGGGAGAGGGGGATGAGAAACTTGGAGGGGGAGGGATAAAGCAAAGAGCTAGGAAGTTGATTGGTGAAAGAGACAGAAGGTCATGGAAGCAAGAAAAGGGGAGGGGGGAGGTACACCAGAGGGAAGCGATGGGTGGGCAAGAAGATGACATGAGAGAGGGAAAAGGGTATGGGAAATAGTGAAGGGTGGGGGGTGGGGTTGGCATTACTACAAGTTTGAGAAATTGATGTTCATGGCATCAGGTTGGAGGCCACTCAAACGGAATATAAGGTGTTGTTCCTCCAAAACCTAAGTGTGGTCTTATCTCAACAGTGGAGGAGGTCATGGGTGGACATACTGGAATGGGAATGGGAAGTGGAATTAAAATGGATGGCCACTGGGAGATCCCGCTTGTTCTGGTGGTTGGAGTGTAGATGCTTGGCAAAGCAGTCTCCCAATCTACGTTGGGTCTCACCAATATATAAGAGACCACACTGGGAGCACCAAACACAGTATATGACTCCAACAGACTCACAGTTGAAGTGTCGCCTCACCTGGAAGGACTATTTGGGGCCCTGGATGGTAGTGAGGGAGGAGGTGTAGGGGCAGGTGTAGCACTTGTTCTACTTGCAAGGATAAGTGTCAGAAGGGAGATCAGTGGGGAGGGACGAATGGACAAGGGAGTCACGCAGGGAGCGATCCCCGCGGAAAGTACTAAGTGGGAGGGAGGGAAAGATGTGCTTGGTGGTGGGACTCCATTAGAGGTGGCGGAAATTTCGGAGAATTATGTGCTGGATGCGGAGGCTGGTGGGGTGGTAGGTGAGGACAAGAGGAACTCTAACCCTGGTAGCATGGCAGGAGGATGGGGTAAGAGCATGCGTGCGAGAAATGGAAGAGATACAGCTTCCAGTTCACTTCAAGTAAAGCTCTCCACGCTACTGACCACATTTTCAAGGAGTGCTGTTGCAGGAAGCAGCACCCAACATCAACGATCCCCACCATCAGACCATGGTCTCTTCTTGCTGCTGCCATTAGGAAGGAGATGCAAGAGCCTCAAGTCCCACAGCACCAGATACAGGAACAGTTATTACCCCTCAAACATCAGGGTCTTGCACCAGAGGGAATAACTTCAATCATTGCAACACTGATCTAATTCCACAATGTACAGAATCACTCTTGTGGGCTCTACAACTTGTGTTATCGATGTTTACTTCTTAGTTATTATTATTATTTTTCCTATCTTTTTGTATTTACAGTTTGCTGTCTTTTGCACATTGGCCGTTTGTCCATCTCTGTTGTGTGCAGTTTTTCATTCATTCTGTTCTTTTTCCTTTTTATTACTGTGAATGCCAGTAAGAAAATGAATCTTAGGGTGGTGTATGGTGACATATATAACTTTGATAATGAATTTAGACCATAAGACCATACGATATAGGAGCAGAAGTAGGCCATTCGGCCCATCGAGTCTGCTCCATCATTCAATCATGGGCTGATCCAATTCTTCCAGTCATCCCCACTCCTCTGCCTTCTCCCCATACCCAAAAGGGGAGGAGAAGATGGCGGCACGTCTGCACATGCGCAGCCCTTCGGTGAAAAATGTTATCATATCTGTTAAATAGGGGCCATGGACAATTCTGATTTGATGGAGAATGGACGTGAAAGCACAGAGGAACATCTTGAGAAATTTCTGAAACGCCCATTCGCTGCTCTCATTACTGCGTGGTCAGGAATCTTTCGGAGGGTAGGCCTCAAAATCTCCGGCCTTGTCTGCTTTTGGCAACCGAGAAGGAGGTCGAATCGTTCGGACAGAGATGGTGCTCAGTACTCGGTGTCGGAGAGCTGATCAGAGCTCGAAGTTTTCGGATGACTCAGAGTTGGATTATGGTCGGCATGGCAGGGAGAGCTTTACTTCCTTCTCCCGTCTGCATGAGATGTGGGATATTTGAGAAACTTTGAACTTTACTGTGCTCACGGATTTCTTCATCAAGTTATGGTATTGTTATTACACTGATTGTAACTATAAGTTATAATTATGAGGTTTTGTCAGGTTTTTTAGTCTTGGTTTGTCCTGTGTTTTGTGGTATCACACTGGAGGAAATAATGTATCATCTCTTAATGCATGCATTACTAAATGACAATAAAAGAGGACTACGTGCCTTCATAATCATACCCTTTGGTGCTCCAGCTAATCAAAAATCTATCTATCTCTGCCTTAAATGCACCCAAAGACTTGGTCTCCACAGCCGCTCATGGCAACAAATTCCACAGATCTACCACCCTCTGACTAAAGTAATTTCTCTGCACTCTGTTCTAAATGGACGTCCTTCAATCCTGAAGTCCTGCCCTCCTGTCCTAGAATTCCCTACCATGGGAAATAACTTTGCAATATCTAATCTGTTCAGGCCTTTTAACATTCTGAATGTTTCTATGCGATCCCCCCCCTCATCTTCCTGAACTGCAGGGAATACAAGAGCTGCCAGACGTTCCTCATACAGTAATCCTTTCATTCCAGGAATCATTCTCGTGAATCTTCTCTGAACCTTCTCCAATGCCAGTATATCCTTTCTAAAATAAGGAGCCCACATCTGTACACAATATTCCAAGTGTGGTCTCACGAGTTCCTTATAGAGCCTCAACATCACATCCCTGCTCTTAGATTCTATGTCTCTAGAAACAAATGCCAACAATGCATTCGCCTTCTTCACCACCAACTCAACGTGGAAGTTAACCTTTAGGGTATCCTGCACAAGGATTCCCAAGTCTCTTTGCATCCCTGCAAGTTGAATTCTTTCCCCATCTAAATAATAGTCTGCCCATTTATTTCTTCCACCAAAGTGCATGACCACACACTTTCTAACATTGTACTTAATTTGCCACTTCTTTGCCCATTCCCCTAAACTATCTAAATCTCTCTGCAGGCTCTCTGTTTCCTCAACACTACCTGCTCCTCCACCTATCTTTGTATCATTGGCAAATTTAGCCACAAATCCATTAATCCATTAATAGTCCAAATCATTGACATACACCGTAAAAAGCAGTGGTCCCAACACCGCCCCCTGTGGAATTCCACTGGTAACAGGCAGCCAGCCAAAATAAGATCCATTTATTCCCACTCTGTTCTTTGCCGATCAGCCAATGCTCCACCCCTGCTAGTAACTCCCCTGTAATTCCACTGGATCTCATTTTGCTGAGCAGCCTCATGTATGGCACCTTGTCAAAAGCCTTCTGAAAATCCAAGTACACACATCTACTACATCTCCTTTGTTTACCCTGCTTGTAATTTCCTCAAAAAATTGCAGTAGGTTAGTCAGGCAGGATTTTCTTTTCAGAAGACCATGCTGGCTTTGGCCTATCTTGTCATGTGCCTCCAGGTATTCCATAATCTCATCCCTAACAATAGACTCCAACAACTTCCCAATCACTGATGTCAGGCTAACAGGTCTATAGTTTCCTTTCTGCTGCCTCTATCGATTCTTGAAAGGTCATTGTTAGTGCCTCCACAATCTCGCCAGCTACTCCCTTCAGAACCCGAGGGTGCATTCCATTGGGTCCAGGAGATTTATCTACCCTCAGACCATTAAGCTTCCTGAGCATCTTCTCAGTTGTAGGTTTCACTGCACCTATTTAATTTCCCCGACAATCTTGAATGTCCAGTATACTGCAGATGCCTTCTACTGTGAAGACTGATGCAAAATACGCATTCAGTTCCTCTGCCATCCCTGCATCTCTTATTACAATATCTCCAGCGTCATTTTCTATTGGTCCCATATCTACTCTCAACTCTCTTTTACCTTTTTTATACTTAAAAAAGTTTTTAGTATCTTCTGATATTAGTCACCAGCTTCTTTTCATGATTCATCTATTTCTTACTAATGATCTTCTTAGTTTCCTTCTGCAAATTTACTTTGCACTTTGAACATTTGGTGTGTTTCCATGTTGAAAATTCTATGAAATTGTATGTTGTCCAATTAGTTACTCGAGATACTGCATTCCCAAAACTGCTACAAAAAAAATCAGTTAAAACTGTAAAAATTCTGAGTCCTGCTGAGAAAACCAGATTTAATTTGTAGCACAAAACAGGCTGCTCAAACGTGCAGATACTTCGTGTTTCATCATCATTATGTGCCGTGTTGTATGACATCATCATTATGTGCTGTGTTGTATGATGTAGGCAATCATGGTTTTTGATACTACCACAATGGAATAAGACTATCTACTTTATCTGTGACCATCACCATTTTATATACACCTGCCAGGTCACCTCTCAGCCGCTGATGCTTCTGAGTAAACAATCCAAATTTGTCCAACCTCTCCTTAGCTAATACTTCCTAATCCAGGCAGCATCCTGATAAAGATCTTCTACATCTTCCAGCTCCTTCCTGTTATGGGGCAACTAGAATCACAAACAATGTTCCAAATGCAACTTAAACAGAGTTTTAGCAATACATACACAAAATGCTGGAGGAACTCAGCAGGCCAGGTAGCATCTATGGACATCTACTTTCAAATCTACTCCTCAGCTTTTTATCTCCAGTCCTGCCGAAGGGTTTCCGACTAAAACGTCGGCTGTGTTTTTTTTTTCCATAGATGCTGCCTGGCCTGCTGAGTTCCTCCAGCATCTTGTGTGTGTTGCTCGGATTTCCAGCATCTGCAGATTTTCTTTTGTTCGTGATTAAATAAAGCTTTATACAGTCGCATCATGACTTCCTGACTCTTATACTCTATCTCAACCAAAGAAGACAACTACGCCGTACATTTTCTTTCCCACCTCCTCTACCCGTGTGGCCATTTTCAGGGAGCTATTGACAGGGATCCCAAGATCCTGTTATTCATCAACGCACCTTAGGGTCTTGCCATATATTGCACAACTTCACTCTTACATTTGAGTGCAATACCACATGTTTTCCTGGATTAACTTCCTACAAGATTGAAAAAAACAAGGCTCATCAGGCTAAATGCATTGGGGTTTTGGGAAAACCTAACTTCAGCTATTTTTTTTAAAGCAGGAGGGCAGTATGTTACACACCCTGCTCAAACCTTCCTTCTGTGAAAATGATAAATGTTTATCTGCTCAGTTTTTAAATTTAAAATTACAAAATTACCTTCAAATTGAAGGTGTTACACAGTAATTATAGGAAAGTTAAGCACTTCTGTTGGGGGAGAGTGGCAAGGAAAGAAATTCAAATAAAGGTACTTAAATTACTTTCCCCCACTCACTCAAGGAAACCACACTAAACTCAAATACGCAGTGCCAGGTTTTGTTATTTGTTTGGGAGTGGAGTTGGAGGAAGGAACATGCGTAGAACATTGTCTTAAGAGTCACAAAGCATAGAAATAAGCCTTTTTTCACTGTTCATGGTGACTACCAAGCACCTATCAACACAAAACCCATTTAATTCTTCCCTCATTCCCATCTACTCACACCCAGATTCTGACCACTTGCTGATATATCTGTGGCTCCAAGAGGCTGATTGCATGCGGCGGAGGCCACAGCCCGGTAAACCAGTTCGACAGGCGGGCTGAATCAGGTGCCAGTAACCAGCGGGCCTCATACCCCGGTGAGACAGGGGCACGCATGCGAAATCAGCTCTGGAAGACTGGGCAGATGAGATATACAGTGAGATCCAAAGGCCAGGAAGGCAGCTCTGCACCACTTTTCATGGGGGGCAAAGGGCGTGACAAGGCACAGGGGAAGTCGTGATCACTAACTGCAAGCAGCTTGTGCTATGTACTTGCACCACTGGGCCCGGACTTCCAAGGTTGAGAGAATGGAACTGCCCTAGTGCTACAGCTTTTGTACTTTAAAAAACTCTTCCACACAGGTCCCCTATCATTGTCAGAGACGACGGACAACTATTCAATCAATCAATAAACGGTACAAATGCAAGCTGTCAACGGTACTCAGGAAGTAGTGGATGGATGAGGCGACAAAAAAAGAACTCAAAGCTGGATACCATTGATCCATTACTGACTGACCTAAAACATATTCTAAAACTTCATTGTGATAATGCTTTTTTATGCATATTTTAACCACTGAAGTCTTGCTGTTTTCAGTTTGGTAGCAACAGAACTCAATAAGATGAAATCCTTACCATGAATTTGGACCCCAAGTCAAAGAAACAGTGAGTATAACCACTAAAAATCCGCAAGAGCAGTATGTAGTGCTTATCCAAAAGTCTTACCAATTGTTGGATTTTTCAGTTTAAAGTCAAATACGTAATTTGTTTTTTTTTTCTCTGAAATCAGAATAACTTCTCTTACTTTAGACATTACCTCCTGAACCAAGGAACCTCTTCCCACTGCGGACACTGGGATACTTGTCTGTGAGCCTGTTATCTGGCCAGATGTATCCGTCAGCACTAAAGACCACCTTGTGGTTGAACTGCTGGAACTTGGTCAGCAACTCTTCGGGACCACCAGCAAACAGAACATCATAACTGAAAAAGAAAAGGAACAGAACTCAGTGCTCATGTACACGTGGGTTTTCTGTCTTCACCATTCCTTATGGACATGAATGAAAATGGCAAAGTATGCTCACATTATAACCACAGAGGGCTCATACATTCACCTGGATATTTGATTATGAGAAGCTTAGAATGAGGGTACTACTGAAGATGATCACATTTTAGGGAAACTAGGAATTCTGTGAAATCTATGCTTCCACAAAGCGGACAAATTATAGATCACTGAGAAAGATACAACAAATTTAGGATACCTACAGAAAATTAAAAACACCTTTATCAAATTAAGACATCCAAACAGAACGTCAGAATCAGGTTTAACATTACCAGCATATATAATAAAATTTATCATCTTTGCAGCAGCTGTACAATGCAATACATAATAGTAGAAAAAAATGAATTAAAGTACATATTAAATAGTTAAATAAGTAGTGTAACAATGTAGTGAGGTAATGTTCATGGGTTCAGAGTCCATTCAGGAATTGGATGGCAGAGGGGAAGAAGCTGTTCCTGAATCGATGATGTGTATCTTCACGCTTCTGTACTTTCTTCCTGATGGTAGCAATGAGAACAAGGCATGAGCTGAGTGATGGGGTTGCTCATGATGGATGCCTCCTTTTTCAGGCATTGCTCCTTGAAGATATCTTGGATACCATTACAGGAGCAATGCTGAACATTCCTTTTCCAATATTATGGGCGAATACTGTTTACAAACTTGCAGCTTAAGCCAACACTTTTCACTGTCTCACTGATGACTTGGATAAGAAAAAAAGAACACTTTTGCTCCGGCATTGCTTACCCAAGAATAATAGCACAGAGGAAGAGCAGAACATTTAGAGCTCTGTGTCATGACTTAATAATCTGCACTGGTAGGTGTTTCTGCAAATGGACTTATTACATGGATGAGGAGGACAGATCTTTGTAGAACTTACAAAATAGTATGCAGGACCGGAACAGAAACTACTACTGGAAGTGGACAAGTGGAAAGAAACAAGTTCATGTGAAAAAAGTTGAATACTGCTGAGGGGAAGGGTGCATGGACAAATGGGTTTCTTATTGCAGAAAGAATAAGAAAAATGTAATCACAGTTGCAAGAGTAGACTATGCTATTCATAAAGTTTCTTAGTGCCCTGAGGCAGAACTTCAGGTCTGATGTGAACCTTGATGCTATATTAAGGCTATTTGTGGTTTTTTCTCTTACTGTTCCCACACTTGGAAACATACATTTTTATACAAAGCTGAAGTCATTTGAAGAGCCAACAAACTGTAGTAGAGAAGCACTCAGAGCCTCAATCTAGGTCTATATGGCTACAGCAAACATGCTTTCCGCAGTTTCTTTTTCAAAAGCACTTGACCATATTAAAGCACTATTGCATTTTCAATAGTCGTGCTCTGTTGAAAGCAACATTTCACTGAGGGCCAGTTCTCTGGCTGCTGGCACGTCCCCAATTCTCTCCTCAGGTCTCCCCTTTCATTAAGCCTGAACTTCGAGCATGGGTGCTCTGTAAATCCCCATGAAATGTCACAATGCAGAGCAGTGTTCCTGAAGGTAGAAATATCAAAAAAAAATACAAGCAGTGGCTCCCTGGGAAGTAAACCTGAGGAATTAATCATGAAATACAAGTAATGAACAAAACAGGTATTTGGCATCAGTCTTTGTCAGAGATACATAAAATCGCAGAAAGGAGGAATTAGGAGGGAGAGACGAACCGGTACTGAGCAAACTGCTGGAGATGCAACTAACACGTTTCCAGGTGCTGGTGGACCTCACTATACAAAGATAATGCGTAGAAAGAGGCCAATTGGCCCCTCAGGTCCATAACAATCGTAAACTATCTTTGTTACACTGATTCTTTCGTTACGTGCCATGCCATGACCGTGGGCAATCATGGCCTTTCCATGACCATGATTGTTCTTGGCAAATTTTTCTACAGAAGTGGTTTGCCATTGCCTTTTTCTGGTACTGCTTTTACAAGACGGGTGACCCCAGTCATTATCAATACCTTTCAGAGATCGTCTGCCTGGTGTCAGTGATATGCACCAGCTGCTCATACGACCATCCACCACCTGCTTCCATGGCATCATGACCCTGATCGGGTGGGGGGGGGGGCTAAGCAGGTGCTACACCTTGCCCAAGGGTGACCTGCAGGCTAGCGGGGGGAAGCAGCACCTTACACCTCCCTTTGGTAGAGATGTATCTCCACCCTACTACCCTTATTTTTCAATAATCTATTATAAATCCCATTTTTAATTGCTCCAACATTCTTTAGATTCCTTAACTCACCTACACACTTGGGGCAATTTACAGTGGCCAATTAACCCACAAAACCCCTTGTAACACACATCAAAGTTGCTGGTGAACGCAGCAGGCCAGGCAGCATCTCTAGGAAGAGGTACAGTCGACGTTTTGGGCCGAGACTCTTCATCAGGACTAACTGAAGGAAGAGCTAGTAAGAGATTTGAAAGTGGGAGGGAGAGGGGGAGATCCAAAATGATAGGAGAAGACAGGAGGGGGAGGGATGGAGCCAAGAGCTGGACAGTTGATTGGCAAAATGGATATGAGAAGATCATGGGACAGGAGGCCTAGGTAGAAAGGAAAGGGGGGGAGGGAAACCCAGAGGATGGGCAAGGGGTGTAGTGAGAGGGACAGAGGGAGAAAAAGGAGAGAGAAAAAAAGAATGTGTGTATATAAATAAATAACGGATGGGGTACGAGGTCCCCCTCCCACTTTCAAATCTCTTACTAGCTCTTCTTTCAGTTAGTCCTGACGAAGGGTCTCGGCCTGAAACGTTGACTGTACCTCTTCCTAGAGATGCTGCCTGGCCTGTTGCGTCCACCAGCAACTTTGATGTGCGTTGCTTGAATTTCCAGCAAGTGCAGATTTCCTCGTGTTTGCATTTTTAAAAACCCCTTGTATTTGGGTTGGAACGGGAGCACCTGGAGGAAACCCACGTGGTCACAGGGAGAACACACAAACTCCACATACGCAGCACCCGCCTGTTAAATGAATAACTGCAGTCACTCGTGCTACTGATCTAAACACTTCATAACTTTAGTGACCTTAATTCTCCTTTGTGAGCCCAATGGAAACCAGGATTATGATGAGCTGACTGTGCTTTCTCTGTAGTAGGTCAATGATGTCACAAGGCCGCAAGATTTGGCCAAGTTGTCACCTTGACTCATGCGCAAGGAGAATGACAGGCTTCCCAATGCGTGCTCAGTCCGCAACAGAACCGAGTCCTCAAAGCAAGGTCATAGGTCACTCACACTACCGAAACTCGGGATTACTGCCTGTGCCACGCGACAGTGAGAGTAGGAATGCGATGAGGTGGAGGATAAATGCGTGGCTAAGGGATTGGAGCAGGGGGCAGGAATTCAAGTTTTTGGATCATTGGGACCTCTTTTGGCGCAGGCGTGACCTGTACAAAAAGGACGGGTTGCACTTGAATCCTAGGGGGACCAATATCCTGGCAGGGAGATTAGCGGGGGCTACTGAGGTGACTTTAAACTAGAATGGTTGGGGGGTGGGAATCAAATTAAAGAGGCTAGGCATGAGGAGGTTAGTTCACTACAGAGGGATGGGAACCAGTGCAGAGAGACAGAGGGGTGTAAAGTGAGGGTAGAAGCAAAAAGTACTATGGAGAAAAGTAAAAGTGGCAGGCCGACAAATCCAGGGCAAGCATTAAAATGGGCCACTTTTCAGCATAATTGTATAAGGGCTAAAAGAGTTGTAAAAGAGCACCTGAAGGCTTTGTGTGTCAATGCAAGGAGCATTCGTAATAAGGTGGATGAATTGGAAGTGCAGATTGTTATTAATGATTATGATATAGTTGGGATCACAGAGACATGGCTCCAGGGTGACCAGGGATGGGAGCTCAACGTTCAGGGATATTCAATATTCAGGAGGGATAGACATGAAGGAAGGGGAGGTGGGGTGGCGTTGCTGGTCAAAGAAGAGATTAACGCAATAGAAAGGAAGGACATAAGCCGGGAAGATGTGGAATCGATATGGGTAGAGCTGCATAACACTAAGGGGCAGAAGACGCTGGTGGGAGTTGTGTACAGGCCACCTAACAGTAGTAGTGAGGTCGGAGATGGTATTAAACAGGAAATTAGAAATGTGTGCAATAAAGGAATAGCAGTTATAATGGGTGACTTCAATCTACATGTAGATTGGGTGAACCAAATTGGTAAAGGTGCTGAGGAAGAGGATTTCTTGGAATGTATGCGGGATGGTTTTTTGAACCAACATGTCGAGGAACCAACTAGAGAGCAGGCTATTCTGGACTGGGTTTTGAGCAATGAAGAAGGGTTAATTAGCAATCTTGTCGTGAGAGGCCCCTTGGGTAAGAGTGACCATAATATGGTGAAATTCTTCATTAAGATGGAGAGTGACATAGTTAATTCAGAAACAAAGGTTCTGAACTTAAAGAGGGGTAACTTTGAAGGTATGAGACGTGAATTAGCTAAGATAGACTGGCAAATGACACTTAAAGGATTGACGGTGGATATGCAATGGCAAGCATTTAAAGGTTGCATGGATGAACTACAACAATTGTTCATCCCAGTTTGGCAAAAGAATAAATCAAGGAAGGTAGTGCACCCGTGGTTGACAAGACAAATTAGGGATAGTATCAATTCCAAAGAAGAAGCATACAAATTAGCCAGAGAAAGCGGCTCACCTGAGGACTGGGAGAAATTCAGAGTTCAGCAGAGGAGGACAAAGGGCTTAGTTAGGAAGGGGAAAAAAGATTATGAGAGAAAACTGGCAGGAAACATAAACACGGACTGTAAAAGCTTTTATAGATATGTAAAAAGGAAAAGACTGGTAAAGACAAATGTAGGTCCCCTGCAGACAGAAACAGGTGAATTGATTATGGAGAGCAAGGACATGGCAGACCAATTGAGTAATTACTTTGGTTCTGTCTTCACTAAGGAGGACATAAATAATCTTCCAGAAATAGTAGGGGACAGAGGGTCCAGTGAGATGGAGGAACTGAGCGAAATACATGTTAGTAGGGAAGTGGTGTTAGGTAAATTGAAGGGATTAAAGGCAGATAAATCCCCAGGGCCAGATGGTCTGCATCCCAGAGTACTTAAGGAAGTAGCCCAAGAAATAGTGGATGCATTAGTGATAATTTTTCAAAACTCATTAGATTCTGGACTAGTTCCTGAGGATTGGAGGCTAATGTAACTCCACTTTTTAAAAAAGGAGGGAGAGAGAAACCGGGGAATTATAGACCGGTTAGCCTAACGTCGGTGGTGGGGAAACTGCTGGAGTCAGTTATCAAGGATGTGATAACAGCACATTTGGAAAGCGGTGAAATGATCGGACAAAGTCAGCATGGATTTGTGAAAGGAAAATCATGTCTGACGAATCTCATAGAATTTTTTGAGGATGTAACTAGTAGAGTGGATAGGGGAGAACCAGTGGATGTGGTATATTTGGATTTTCAGAAGGCTTTTGACAAGGTCCCACACAGGAGATTAGTGTGCAAACTTAAAGCACACGGTATTGGGGGTAAGGTATTGGTGTGGGTGGAGAGTTGGTTAGCAGACAGGAAGCAAAGAGTGGGAATAAACGGGACCTTTTCAGAATGGCAGGCGGTAACTAGTGGGGTACCGCAAGGCTCAGTGCTGGGACCCCAGTTGTTTACAATATATATTAATGACTTGGATGAGGGAATTAAATGCAGCATCTCCAAGTTTGCGGATGACACGAAGCTGGGCGGCAGTGTTAGCTGTGAGGAGGATGCTAAGAGGATGCAGGGTGACTTGGATAGGTTGGGTGAGTGGGCAAATTCATGGCAGATGCAATTTAATGTGGATAAATGTGAAGTTATCCACTTTGGTGGCAAAAATAGGAAAACAGATTATTATCTGAATGGTGGCCGATTAGGAAAAGGGGAGGTGCAACGAGACCTGGGTGTCATTATACACCAGTCATTGAAAGTGGGCATGCAGGTACAGCAGACGGTGAAAAAGGCGAATGGTATGCTGGTATTTATAGCGAGAGGATTCGAGTACAGGAGCAGGGAGGTACTACTGCAGTTGTACAAGGCCTTGGTGAGACCACACCTGGAGTGTTGTGTGCAGTTTTGGTCCCCTAATCTGAGGAAAGACATCCTTGCCATAGAGGGAGTACAAAGAAGGTTCACCAGATTGATTCCTGGGATGGCAGGACTTTCATATGAAGAAAGACTGGATGAACTGGGCTTGTACTCGTTGGAATTTAGAAGATTGAGGGGGGATCTGATTGAAACGTATAAGATCCTAAAGGGATTGGACAGGCTAGATGCAGGAAGATTGTTCCCGATGTTGGGGAAGTCCAGAACGAGGGGCCACAGTTTGAGGATAGAGGGGAAGCCTTTTAGGACCGAGATTAGGAAAAACTTCTTCACACAGAGAGTGGTGAATCTGTGGAATTCTCTGCCACAGGAAACAGTTGAGGCCAGTTAATTGGCTATATTTAAGAGGGAGTTAGATATGGCCCTTGTGGCTACGGGGGTCAGGGGGTATGGAGGGAAGGCTGGGGCGGGGTTCTGAGTTGGGATGATCAGCCATAATCATAATAAATGGCGGTGCAGGCTCGAAGGGCCGAATGGCCTACTCCTGCACCTATTTTTCTATGTTTCTATGTTTCTAAACCCAGACTTCAATATAAAAGCAGTATTACATGATGCAGGTGACTGAATAAATCTCTGGCTTCCCGCCTCTTCGCGACTTGGTGCCAGATTATGCAATGTGTTAACTGATGGCCATGAAAGAAACAGCACTGACCATATTTTTAAATAAACCTTTTCAAAATCTGCACCGTAACATTTAAAAGGAAGATCAAAAAGAATAAGTCATAAACGCTGGCAAGACTAAATATGCACAAGAAGTGAAAAGAAGATGACCTGCTGGGTACAGCTGGGATTTCCAGCCAAAGTGAGAACTTTCTATAGATTTCAGAAGTGTTTATTAATACGCCAGTAAAAAGTCAATGCTGAGTGCATTTCCGAAATGTCCGCTGAACTCCAGCTGGTACTTGAATATCTATAGTTGTACTTCTTTAACTGCTATATCCCAGTCTGTGACTATAACCAATTATTGAAAGAAAATGGGCAATGTATCCCTCCACTGTGCCTTCACAGAACCCTGTTAATGAATTGCAAAACTTGCAAAATTGTTCAAGGTGAGTTCGGTCTAAAAAAACATTCAGCTTCCAGCTCAGTGTAAGCAGTTCTCTTGAGCAGCCATAGTGGTAAATCAGCTGCAGCTCTCAAAAGTTGATAGGAGACTCTGGAATACTTGGCCGAAAGAGGTTACAGTTAGTGATTCATTTCAATTTTCCCAGAAGTTTTTTTAAAATTAAAATTAGTAAATTTGTTGTTGCACCCAAACTAAAATTGTCAGATGAGATAGCAGCACATTCTGTAAATTCTTTCCCTCTGCAAATTACCAGGACACAGTTTTAACTACAAGACGATCAAACAAGTTATAGCTGCAGGTTATAGTATCTTAAGTCTATATAATTCTATTCAAGTTAGTCATCCAAACATTCCATATTTCAAAACATGAAAAATATTAGTTTAAAACCTGAATTACATTTGCTGTGAGATGCATTTTATCACACAAGACTTCAGTCGATAAACTGTGGTCTTTTTGTCATTTCTCATCATTCATTCACTCTTAACTACTCATGGAAAGTTGAAGGATTTTTGTAGAAATTATTGAAGGTCATGTCACGAAGTGGCTTCTGAGATGCCGCCAGGTGGGGGCTTGCAGGTCTCTGGCTCAGGAGTGGGGAGTGAGGATTAATGTCTGAGACGTGCAAGTTGACGAAATATTCTCATCCCTGCGTTTGCAAGTCTTGGAGCTGCTTCTGATAAAGCACTGATAAGTTGCATCACCATACTGTGGCATGCGATTAATTTCTGAAGGGTGCAATTGATGAAGGGTCTTGGCCCGAAACATCAACTGTTCATTTCCCTCCAGAGCAACTGCCTGACCTGCTGAGTTTGTCTGGCAGTTTGTGTGTGTTCCATTTTCAACTGTGGTGGGTCAATGCTAACCAATAAAGCCGATGACTGGGGAGTCAATGATACATCCTTATTGTCTTGAAATTATATTCCCTCCCTTGAAACTTTTCCACTCTGGAAACACCTCAGCATTTTACATTGCCATGTCCCTACAGGGTCTTAAATATGACTCAGAGTGACAGAGACTTCTAAACTCCAAAGAACTTTCTTGAGCCATTTGCGATAGGACAACCCTTTGCATCCCAAGAATCAGATGGGTGAATCTCTTCTGGATTCTCTCCACTCCTCTACAGTCGTATAGTACTTATTCAGAGACTCTAATGGCATGGAAGCAAGATATTCTGTCCACTGAACTTCTGTTGGTCAGTGGGTACCCATCTGCATTAGTTCCATCTTTCATCTCTTGGCCTTCTATACCTCGGCAGTTCAAGTGCTCATCTAGATACTTCCTAAATGCTAGTGTGGATGTTGTGGTAAGGCAAGAATAGCCTGGCCCAGTAGCAGTCAAGCAAAGTCTTTGAAGTGAGACCACCAGAGACACCTCTGCTGCTACAGATAAGATAGGATGGGGTGCCGGCAGCCGTGGTACTCTAACCAAACGAGTGAGGCCTCTGCAGTGACTTTTCCAGACAGGTCTTCCTAAAATGTAATGTCCTTTACGCAATAGCGGGTGCCAAGGACAGACGAGATGACAATAACGAAGGATGTGATACAAAACCATCAACTCAGGCTCCATTACCTTTACTAACTTCAAAATATCAGTGGCTGTCCACTTGAAGTTTCAATTGACTCTATTGTGATAGTGATTGGTCTTGTGAGTAAGGAATTCAAACATATAGATTAGATTAGTCTAAACTTTATTGTCATTGTGCGGAGTACAGATACAAAGCCAAGGAAATCCAGTTAGCATCTAACCAGAAATGCAAAGAATAGTGCTATTTACTAAATAACTGTGAATAAAGGACATCCAGGGTGTTTAGAGATGGAAACAGGGAGGAGCTGAGGGCAATACAGAGGGTGCTGAAAGCCAGGATCAGGGAGGCTAAAGATAGGTACAGGAGAAAGCTTGAGTGGAAACTCCAGCAGAACAACATGAGAGAGGTCAGGAGGGGGATGAGGACCATCACTGGGTTTCAGCAAACGAGCAACAGAGGAGCTGAAGGCAGTGTGGACAGGGCCAACGAACTTAACCTGTTCTTTAACAGATTTGACATTGTGGCCCCTGCCCATCCCCCACATGAGTCATCTGTTGTCGGCTCCCAACCAACACATGTTCCACTCTCTCCTCCTACCCCTCCTCACAGTCCCCCACCCTGCTCTCATGACTATACCCCTTCCCCACACGAAACCACCACGGTGGGCTTCACAGCTAAACAGGTGAGAAGAAAGCTGAAACCTCTCAACCCAAACAAGGCTGCAGGACCGGATGGTGTCAGTACCAGGGTGCCTAAAGCCTGTGCCCCTCAGCTATGTGGAGTACTTCGCCATGTACTAAACATGAGCCTGAGGCTCCAAAGGGTTCCTGTACTGTGGAAGACGTCCTGCCTCGTACCTGTGCCGAAGTCGCCGTGCCCCAGCGGCCTCAATGACTACAGACCGGTGGCATTGACCTCCCACATCATGAAGACCCTGGAGAGACTTGTTCTGGAGCTGCTCCGGCCTATGGTCAGGCCACACTTAGATCCCCTCCAGTTCACCTACCAGCCCCTACTAGGAGTTGAGGATGCCATCGTCTACCTGCTGAACCGTGTCTATGTCCACCTGGACAAGCCAGCGAGCACTGTGAGGGTCATGTTTTTTGACTTCTCCAGTGCGTTCAACACCATCCGCCCTGCTCTGCTGGGGGAGAAGCTGACAGCGATGCAGGTGGATGCTTCCCTGGTATCATGGATTCTTGATTACCTGACTGGCAGACCACAGTACATGTGCTTGCAACACTGTGTGTCCGACAGAGTGATCAGCAGCACTGGGGCTCCACAGGGGACTGTCTTGTCTCCCTTTCACCATTTACAACTCGGACTTCAACTACTGTACAGAGTCTTGTCATCTTCAGAAGTTTTCGGATGACTCTGTCATAGTTGGACGCATCAGCAAGGGAGATGAGGTCTACGGTAGGAAACTTTGTCACATGGTGCGAGCAGAATTATCTACAGCTTAATGTGGAAGAGACTAAGGAGCTGGTGGTAGACCTGAAGAGAGCTAAGGTACCGGTGACCCCTGTTTCCATCCAGGGGGTCAGTGTGGACATGGTGGAGGATTACAAATACCTAGGGATACGAATTGACAATAAACTAGACTGCTCTAAGAACACTGAGGCTGTCTACAAGAAGGGTCATAGCCGTCTCTATTTCCTGAGGAGACTGAGGTCCTTTAACATCTGCCATATGATGCTGAGGATGTTACGAGTCTGTGGTGGCCAGTGCTATCATGTTTGCTGTTGTGTGCTGGGGCAGCAAGCTGAGGGTAGCAGACACCAACAGAATTAACAAACTCATTCGCAAGGCCAGTGATGTTGTAGGGATGGAACTGGACTCTCTGACGGTGGTGTCTGAAAAGAGGATGCTGTCTAAGTTGCATGCCATCTTGGTCAATGTCTCCCATCCACTACATAATGTACTGGGTGGGCACAGGAGTACATTCAGCCAGAGACTCATTCCTCCGAGATGCAGCACAAGCGTCATAGGAAGTCATTCCTGCCTGTGGCCATCAAACTTTATAACTCCTCCCTGACACCCTGAGCCGATAGGCTGGTCCTGGACTTATTTCATAATTTACTGGCATAATTTACATATTACTATTTAACAATTTATGGTTCTATTACTATTTATTATTTATGGTGCAACTGTAACGAAAACCAATTTCCCCCGGGATCAATAAAGTATGACTATGACTATAAAAAGTAAGTGCTACAGCACACAATTATAAAAGTACTGAGACAGTACAATATGGGTGCAATACTGTTTAGCGTTGTGAAGTGAGGTTCAGCCGGATCACAGCCTCAGGGAAGAAGCCCTTCCTGCGCCTCCTGGTGCAGGAGCGGAGGCTCTTGTAGCGCCTACTGGATGGGAGGAGGGTGAAAAGTCCATGGTTAGGGTGAGGTGCATCCTTGTTAATGCGTTTTGCCCTACCCAGGCACCGCTTATGGTAGATGTTCTTAATGGTGGGCAATTGAGTGCTGATAATCCGCTGGGCAGTTTTCACCACACGCTGTTGTGCTTTGCGGTCCGGTACGGGACAATTGCCATACCACACTGAGATGCAGTTGGTGAGTATGCTCTCAAAAGTACAGCGGTAGAAGTCCGTCAGTATCCTGGGACAGAGGTGAGCTTTCTTGATGCTCCGTTAGAAATAAAGGCGCTATTGCGCCTTTTTGATCAGGATGGAGGAGTTCAGGGACCAGTTGAGATCCTTGGAAATGTGGACACCAAGGAATCCGAAGCTTGATACATGCTCCACTACTGCTCCGTTGATGTAGGTGAGGACTTGAGTGTGGCTCCTAGCATGCCTGAATTCCACAATGATCTCCTTGGTCTTCTGGGTGTTAAGGGCCAGGCAGGTTGTTATCGCACACCACGCGACCAGGTACTGGATCTCGTCCCTGTAGGCCGTCTCATCATGCCCTCTGATCAGGCCAACCACCGTGGTGTGATCTGCAAGCTTGATTATGGAGTTAGAACCATGTACAGGAACGCAGTCATAGGTGAAAAGGGAGTACAGAAGAGGGCTCAGCACACAGTCTTGAGGCACGCTGGTGTTCAGGGTGAGAGCGGAGGAGGTGAGGTTGTCTAACCTAACTGATAAAATTTACAATGATCAATACCCATAACTGATGAGCCAATTCTGTATAAAAATAGCATTTTTCTGTTCAGAGTTCCAAACAGTGTATGTGACAGGGGCCCATGCTGTTCTCCTTCTGCATGAGTACTTGAATCAGAAGAGTGCGTGTGTTCTCGGCACAGTTCTTTTAGTTATGTTATTTTGTTTTTGGTGGCAACACCATCAGTGACTCTACTTACACCACTTTCTCCAGTAGCGTATTCTAGTACTGATCACTCACTGGGTAAAAATTAACCCTTTCAGACACCCTCCAAGATCTCTTACCCCTTACCCAAAATCTATTTATTATTTATGGTGCAACTGTAACAAAAACCAATTTCCCCCAGGATTAATAAAGTATGACTATTACTATGATTATTACTATGTTCTGTAGCTTTATTGAAAGGGTAGTTTCCTGCAGACTACACCTCTATATCCCTAATTGTTTACATATACCAGTAGCTCAATCATAAACACCAGGAATTCTGCAGATGCTGGAAATTCAAGCAACACACATCAAAGTTGCTGGTGAACGCAGCAGGCCAGGCAGCATCTCTAGGAAGAGGTACAGTCGACGTTTCAGGCCGAGACCCTTTGTCAGGACTAACTGAAGGAAGAACTAGTAAGAGATTTGAAAGTGGGAGGTGGAGGGGGAGATCCAAAATGATAGGAGAAGACGGGAGGGTGGGGGGTGGAAGGGATGGAGCCAAGAGCTGGACAGTTGATTAACAAAAGGGATATGAGAGGATCATGGGACAGGAGGCCCAGGGAGAAGGAAAAGTGGGGGGGGACCCAGAGGATGGGCAAGGGGTATAGTCAGAGGGGCAGAGGGAGAAAAAGGAGAGAGAGAGAAAGAATGTGTGTATATAAATAAATAACAGATGGGTTACGAGGGGGAGGTGGGGCATTAGCGGAAGTTTGAGAAGTCAATGTTCATGCCATCAGGTTGGAGGCTACCCAGACGGAACACACCATCAGGTTGGAGGCTGCTGAGACAGTCCTTCCAGGTGAGGCGACACTTCACCTGAGAGTCGGCTGGAGTGATATACTGTGTCCGGTGCTCCCGATGTGGCCTTCTATATTTTGGCAAGACCCGACTCAGACTGGGAGATCGTTTCGCTGAACACCTACGCTCTGTCCGCCAGAGAAGGCAGGATCTCCCAGTGGCCACACATTTTAATTCCACATCCCATTCTGATATGTCTATCCACAGCCTCCTCCACTGTAAAGATGAAGCCACACTCAGGTTGGAGGAACAACACCTTCTATTCCGTCTGGGTAGCCTCCAACCTGATAGCATGAACATTGACTTCTCTGACTTCCGCTAATGCCCCAGCTCCCCCTCGTACCCCATCCGTTATTTATTTATATACACACATTCTTTTTCTCTCTCTCTCTCCTTTTTCTTCCTCTGTCCCTCTGACTATACCCCTTGCCCATCCTCTGGGTTTTTTCCTCCCCTCCCCCTTTTCCTTCTCCCTCGGCCTCCTGTCCCATGATCCTCTCATATCCCTTTTGCCAATCAACTGTCCAGCTCTTGGCTCCATCCCTCCCCCTCCTGTCTTCTCCTATCATTTTGGATCTCCCCCTCCCCCTCCCACTTTCAAATCTCTTACTATCTCTTCTTTCAGTTAGTCCTGACGAAGGGTCTCAGCCCGAAACGTCGACTGCACCTCTTCCTAGAGATGCTGCCTGGTCTGCTGCGTTCACCAGCAACTTTGATGTGTGTAGCTCAATCATACCCCATTTTAACTCCCTTTATTCCAGAGAAAGTAGGCCTTGCCTCACTAATCTCTCAGTTCACCTAACCTTTCCAGTGAGTCATGGATACTATTAGATAAGGTAAATGGTTTTATCAAACCCATCTACCCAATCAGATCTTCACAAAACTTCATTTATTTCTCAAATGATTCTAGAGTCATTGCCTTGTGGGAGTACAAAATAGGTGAAGATAGAACATAGAGCAACAGCACTTTATATGGGCCCATTAGCTCACATACAATGTTGTGCCTATCTTTAACTTATTTATTCTTACATAACTCTCCATTTTAGTTTCATCCCTGTGTTTACGAGACTCTTAAATGCCCCCAATATACCTGCCTCTACCACTATCTCTGGCAGCACACTCCACACACTCAACTCTTTTGGGAAAAAAAAACTACCTCCATCATCCTGCTTATAGTTTCCTCCTATCAACTTAAAATTATGCTCCCTTGTATTAGCTATTTCTGCTGTCCACACTATTAAAGCTTTTCATCTTGTACACCTCTCATCCTCCTTCATCCCAAAGAGAAAAGTCTTAGCTTGCTCAACCTATCCTCAAATGCCATGCTCTCTAATCCAGACAGCAGCCTGGTACATCTCCTCTTACCCTCTATAAAGCTTCCACATCCTTCCTATACTGAGGAGACTCCAAGTGTGGTCTAACCAGGGTTTTACAGAGCTGCAATAGTACTGTGTGGCTCTTGAACCCAATCCCTTGACCAATGAAGGCCAAAACACCACATGCCTTCTTAACCACCTTTTCCACTTCCATGACAACTTTTGAGGAATCTATGGATGTGGATGTCAGAATCTCTCTGCCCCATATTGCAAAGAATCCTGTATTCTGCCTTGGAAATTCGACATTCCAAAATGAATCACTTCACACTTTTCCAGGTTAAACTCCATCTGCCACGTCTCAGCCCATGCCTGCATCATATTAATGCCTGTTGTAACCTACCACAATCTTTTACAATACGCACAACACTACCAACATGGTAGGATTACACGTGCTCCCTAGGTTGCGAATGACTGATCCACATGCAGCCATATGCTGTACATATGAACAAGCATTTGGATGGATAGGCAGACTGCTAGGGAGCAGCAGGCATATCCTACCACTTGGTTTGGGACCCAACTAGCGAACTGTCCAAGTTATGAACAGCTCAGAATGGAATTTAATGGATATTACCAGATCCCCATGAGTGAGGCCGACAAAGAGAAAACGGCATTTATCTGTCCCCTGGGATTTTTCCCATTCGAAAGGATGTCCAGGGCATCTCGGGAGCTCTTGCAACCTTTCAGCGGGTCATGGAGAAGACGGTGGGGGATATAAACTTGTCTGAGGTATTGGTATATCTGGATGACCTCATAGTATTTAGATCCACCTTGGAAGAATATGAAGCAAGGCTGCTGAAGGTGTTGGGCCACCTGAAAGCTGCAGGGTTAAAATTTTCCCTGGACAAGTGCCAGTCCTGCCAAATGTCTGTTAGCTATGTTGGGCACATAGTCTCATGGGATGGGGAAGCTACAGAACCAGCTGAGATCGAGGTGGTTACCACTTGGCCAAGACTCCAGACTGTGAGCGCTCTGCGCTCATCCCTTGGGTTCTGTGGTTACTATCAGAGGTTTGTGAAAGGCTACATGTAAATGAGTCACTCGTTGAATCAGCTTCTGTGCGGTTACCATCCCTTGGGAAAGAAAGGGAGGAGGACAAAAGGAAAGGAGTGTAAAGAGTACCTTAGCCTGTCGGAGCCCTTTGGACCAAGGGGGGGATGCAAAATGTGAGGAGGCCTTTCAGTCGCTGAAGGAGCTGCTGACCCAGGTGCCGCTGCTGGCGTTTGTGGACCCCCCGATTACCATATGTACTGCACACGGATGCCAGCCTAGAGGGTTTACAGAGCATCCTGAATCAGGATAAGGGCTCCAGGCTGAAGCCCGTCACATTTGTCAGCCAGAGTCTGTCACCCTCCAAGAAAAACTATCCCACGCACAAACTGGAATTTCTGGCATTGAAATAGGCGGTGGTGGATAAGCTGAGTGAATACCTCTACGGGGCCAAGTTTGAGGTGAGGACGGACAACAACCCCCCCAACACCGAAGGCGTATAGTGTGTTGACCTTCATCAATTGTGGAATTGAATTTAGGAGCCGAGAGGTAATGTTGCAGATATATAGGACTCTGGTCAGACCACACTTGGAGTACTGTGCTTAGTTCTGGTCGCCTCACTACAGGAAGAATGTGGAAGCCATAGAAAGGGTGCAGAGAAGATTTACAAGGATGTTGCCTGGATTGGGAAGCATACCTAATGAGAATAGGTTGAGTGAACTCGGCCTTTTTTCCTTGGAGCGATGGAGGATGAGAGGTGACCTGATAGAGGTGTATAAGATGATGAGAGGTACAGATCGTGTGGATAGTCAGAGGCTTTTTCCCAGGGTTGAAATGGTTGCCACAAGAAGACACAGGTTTAAGGTGCTGGGGAGTAGGTACAGAGGAGATGTCAGGGGTAAGTTTTTTACTCAGAGAGTGGTGAGTGCGTGGAATGGGCTGCCGGCAACGGTGGTGGAGGTGGATGCGAGAGGGTCTTTTAAGAGACTTTTAAATAGGTACATGGAGCTTAGTAAAATAGAGGGCTATAGGTAAGCCTAGTAAATTCTAAGGTAGGGACATGTTCGCACAAATCTGTGAGCCGAAAGGCCTGTACTGTGCTGGAGGTTTTCTATGAATGGATGTCCAATGCTGGTCATGGACCGAGGGACCCATTTCAAAGATGTACCTCCCTATGACTCCAAACTGAGGCTGATCAATCCAACTGGCAGTCATATGACAGGCAGTTTTCCAGAAATGATTAACAATATGGGTTTGCGTGGCTGACCCATATCACAATCATTTCAACTATTTACTATGTACAAGACAGCATGGATTGATGGCTTTCAGAAGGAATCTGTTCCCATTATTGGACGATGTAAGAACTCAGAAAACCATTTTAAATTTTAAGCCAAATGATACAAGGGGAATCAGAGGAAATGCTTAAAAATGCATACAAAAATAATCTGGAAATCGCTGCATATAAATTCCTGAAAACGAATCAAACCTTCAATACTTTCAAGACAGAATTGTGGGAAAGGGGACCGAGCCAAGGATGGCACCAGATGGCGACTTCTCCCAGCCATCAGCAGAACAGTTAAAAATTATTCTTCTTCCAATGCCTCCTTTTTCCCTTTCAAGGTGGCTGGAGTTCTGTCAGAGTCGGTGACCTACAGCTGCACTAAAACCGCAGTTCTTCACAGCGGCGTATTTCCGTTCTTGAAGCTCGCCGAGCGGCTGTGTTTTTGATATCTCTAGGAGTGGCTTGGAAGACAGTGGCTTCGGAATGCAGCCTTGCCCGGCCCCGTGGACCCAATTTCTCACCAGTGTCACAAACTGAAGCGCTGCGGGAACCCAGAACATCAAGACAACAGGTGCGGCTGTCAGAGGCCTCTGCACTTGGGTAATTGTGCTTTCTTTTTTTTTCTCTCTTTCTCTCTCTCTCTATGGTGAGTGAGAGTTTGGAGGAAACTCGAAATAAAAGCAGCGCTACATTCTGTAACATCAAAATAGCAGCTGTTTGTCCCCCTCTCACTGTGGAAAGAGTGACATCTCTCTCACTTGTTGGTGAGAGAGAGAGCAGTGGGATGTCGAACTGTTGGGATGAATAGTTTTTGATGGACTGTAGACCACTGTCTCTCTTTGGGGCTTTGCTGTTTCTGGCATGGTGGGTGGTGGGAATGCTGATGCTTTAAGCTAGAATAACTGGGGGCATATACAAGTTCTACCAAAAATGTTTCAAATGACAAGTAATTTTTTGTTTAATTCAGCAGAAATGGCCCAATTCTGCTCCTACGTCG
This sequence comes from Mobula birostris, assembly GCF_030028105.1. Taxonomy (NCBI): domain Eukaryota; kingdom Metazoa; phylum Chordata; class Chondrichthyes; order Myliobatiformes; family Myliobatidae; genus Mobula; species Mobula birostris. The sequence goes on along the minus strand of NC_092373.1, from coordinate 24,314,922 downwards.
TATAGTTCAAATTAACAGTGTTCCAAAGTAGGCCTTTTTCTCAAATAGAATGATAGACATAGCACACAGTAGACAGTCCATTCATGTCGACAGCTCCTAGTTGTGTAATCTGCCTAATTCCTTCCTCATTATCCTGAGACTACAATTCTGCTCCAATGTCGTAGTCTAAAATACCAGTGTTCCAAAGTTGGCCTTTTTGTAAAATAGAATCATAGACACAGCACACAGTACATTGAGTCTACACTTGCTCCTACTTGTGCAATCTGCCTAATTCCTTCCTCATAGTCCTGCAACTTACTCTTGCTTTTACTCTATGAAAGTAAAGAACAGTAGCTTTACAGGGTGAAGGGCAATTACAATTCCTGAGACAGCAATAAGTTCAATCTGCCCTGTTCTCAAAAATGCACAAAACTGCAGTAAGTACAATGGAAAAGGGCAAATAAAGAACTCGCCTTATTTCATGTTCTTTCCACAAACTTCCAAACAATCTCAGTTTCCTTATGTTTAGGCAAACTCATTTTCCTTGGCAATCTCAGCAGACACTAGTTAAACGGTGCCGACACCAGCTGCTCATTTTCTCCATGTCTGGGTAACTCACTTCAAGGAATGACAGGCTTAGTGAAATGGAAAATATAAAAGGAACAAAGAAAAAAGAGCCTTTGGAGCTGTAACAAAAGGCTTCCACTATTTTCCTTAAACCTCCAGCACTCACACTGTATGCTGCTGCAGAAGTGATTGCTCGTGCATCTCAGTGAGAATCCTGGCTCCTACTTGACAGGAATAAGTAACCTCAGCCAGGCTCAATCAGAGATAGGATGCTGTTGGACAGAGTATTTCTTTCTCTCCAATCGGCAAAAGAAGCCTGCATCCTCGGCAAAGCGCAGGGCATTACTGAACAAATGGAAACAATCATGAAAGGGAGGGCTAGAAACCAATGTTATAAATAAAGAATCTAGTTTCATCAAATCTTTCTAAAAGGACCAAAACAACACACACACAAAATGCTGGAGGAACTCAGCAAGCCAAGCAGCACCTATGGAAAAGAGTACAGTCGACGTTTCGGGCCGAGACCCTTCATCAGGACGTCCTGACGAAGGGTCCCAGCCTGAAACATCGACTGTACCTCTTCCTAGAGATGCTGCCTGGCCTGCTGCGTTCACCAGCAACATTGATGTGTGTTGCTTGAATTTCCAGCATCTGCAGAATTCCTGTTTGCCCAAGTTATAATCCTTATAAATGTTTGAAACAACCAAATCCTCCTCGATCATGCAGTGGCTAATTTTCTATCCCTTTCCTACACTTGCTCCATAATCTCCTGGATTTTCTTTTTGTATCAAAAAATGTGGAAGCTTCAACAAACAGTTAAGTCAACTACATTATTCAGAGTCTTGTATCACAAGAAACCTGGATGGGCAAAGGTACGACTTCTTAAAGGCACTTAGAAAATTCTTCCCCTCCCAAAAAAATACAATTGTCATTTTATAAGCAGCATTATTCATCTGCAGATTTCAGTACTGCAATCAGAATTCAATTAGAAGCCTTGAACTGAAGTTCTGTACAGTACTAGCTCAGACTTCAAAATACTAACCGGTAAATTAACAATGGTACGCAATCCAGATAATGGAAAAATGCTGTAAATCTTTCCAGAACCATAAGATTGCAAAATAAATTCCAGCAGTGATGATAGTCATTCAATTTTTAAAGTTTTTAATTTTAAAAGTCATTAATTTATAAACAGAAACTCCAGGATAAAACTGGAAACCAGAGATTTTCAGTACACAGTCTTAACTGGCACATTTGTAGATTTTTGATTTTTTTTTTAAGAGGCTGATAAAGCTCTCCCTACCATCGAGCACATCTATATAAAACACTGTCGCAGGAAAGCAGCATCAATCATCAGGGACCCCCACCACCCAGGACATGCCATCAGGAAGAAGGTAGGGGAGCCCCAGGTCTCACACCACCAGGCTCAGGAACAGTTACTACTTCTCACCGATCAGGCATTGAACCAAAGGGGATTAATGTAGATAGGTACTTAACGGCAACCAATGGACTCACTTTCAAAGACCCTTCATCTCATATTCTCAATATTTATTGTTTATTTTTATTATTTCTTTCTTTGTGTACTTGCAATTTGCTGCCCTTTGCATACTGTTGAATGCCCAAGTTGGTGTGGTCTTTCATTGATTCTGTTATGGTTATATTCTATTATGGATTTATTGGGTATGCCCACAAGAAAATGAACGGTGACATATATGTACTCTGATAATAAACCTACTTTGAATTCTTGAGTATAGCGATCTGCTTATCTCCTTACTGCAGCAGGAATGACAAACTGTGAGAGGCTGCGGGGTTCTGTAGCAACAGACGGGAATGATCAAGCCTAGAGAGCCAAGAAGGACTCAGAATCCGGGGGGGAGGAGTGAAGCTTGGAGCTAATTTGTGGTCACGGATCTCCACGGAGTAAAAAGTGATGAAGAGTCCAGCTTCAGGGGAATCAGTGGGTGTGAGATCTGATTGTTCTGAGACTAAATAAGAACACTTTTTTTTTATCAGAGTGGTGACAAACAATGCCGGAGATGAATTATGGACAAGGTACTGCAGCTGTTATTCAGGATGGGGAGGTTTGCTGCCTAAACTGTGCAAACAAAAGCCTTGCCAACGAGACAGGAGTTCAACTTCCCAAGGAAAATCGAGACCTCCATAGAATTTAGTACATTTCTGAGATCAGCAAATGTTTAACAAAAGTGTATTCATTCATCTGGAAGTGTAGATCCTGGCTTTTGGGACCAATGCGTGCATTTTTACCTACAGGTGGATTACAGGAAGTGGATTGGGGAGTGGGGGGGGGCAGTGTGAACTCAATTGGAAGGAATAAAATTATTTTACAGTGCAAGGTAGATGTTCAGCCATGAGTTGGCAGCAGAACCAAAGACACATCATCTGGAAAAAGTTTAAAATACATCTGGATGGAGTTTATGCATATTAGATTTTTTAAAACACCCCACTGATTTATTGGGTAAAGGTCCCCTTTATTGTTGATGTGAGCCACGTAAACCAGAATATCCTTGGCTAGACCGCAGTCTGGACTGATTTCAGTCAGCTTAAGGGTACACATGAGATAACTAGATTTCACACCCTCGGTTGGAAATGACAGGGTAGGAAAAGGGCAGGTTAGGTGTCAGCTTTTCGAATGAACTACGATCAAAATCTTGACCACATGTGTTAAAATAAAGAAGGAACAGATTGGAATGCTACCCGACTTTTGAAATCAGAGGCAGCAGGAAACATTGCCATTCAGTTACCTCAGACCAAAGGCACAGCTCCCTTTGTTTTCATCTATTAAGTTTTAAAATCAAACCAGGGTGACATTTCACATTTCTCACATGCTCTTTTTATGGCCCTTCTTCTGTGTTTGTAGAATAAGTTAGTGGGTAAGCTCGGCAGATAATGGCTGCCAACTTTCTGAGCATTCCCTGGGAATGAGGCTCGCGATTTACATAATCGGGTACAAAGTAATCAGAGCAAACACTTCAGTGAGTAAAATAGGCCACACCAATCATTTTCTGAAGACTAGACACTACTGCCATAAAGCCCTCTGCAGCGCATTAAAACTGTCAATAGCTTGCTGTACGTTCAAAGTTCTTTCATGTACACTGAATAAGTTTATAGCTTGAAGTAGCTGTCAAAAGTCCCTTGCAATTTGAAAGCACATTTTAAATCCAAATTGCATTTTGATCATTTCCATTTGAGAAAACCTGATTTCACTTCTTGAATTTTTTAAAAGTCATTTACTCCTAGATTTTGAGACTAGACATTAACAAAGTGGAATGGATTATCTAATGGAAAATTAATTGTGTAAAATTCCGGCATGATTAATCTCCCAGGACAGTTTTCAAAGAGGTCAGCAGAAAATTGAAGGGAATGAAGTGCTTCATCAGAAAATCACTGGAAATTTGCTCTTATTTTTAAAATATTCTTCAATTCATGAATAAACTGTTCTTGGGCTTCCAGTCGGGCACAAGTACAGGCGTCCCCCGCTTTTTGAACATTTGCTTTACGAAACCTCACTGTTACGAAAGACCTACATTAGTACCCTGTTTTCGCTTTCAGAAGGTGTTTTCACTGTTACGAAAAAAAAGCAGCGCGCAGGGAAAATCAGCGCATGAAAAAAATCAGCGCGCGCCCCGAGCAGCCACTCTCCCCCGGATTCGGAACTGCATTCTAGCCAGCATTGCTTAAACATGTGCCTGTGAGCAGCCGTTTGCAAGATGAGTTCTAAGGTATTGGAAAAGCCTAAAAGAGCTCGTAAGGGTGTTACACTTAGCGTAAAACTGGACATAATTAAGCGTTTCGATAGTGGTGAATGAAGTAAGGACTAAGTGAGTTTGGCTTGTGGAAGCTGACGAACATGATGTTGAAGAGGTTTTGGCATCCCATGACCAAGAACTGATAGATGAAGAGCTGATGCAATTGGAAGAGGAAAGGATAACAATTGAAACTGAATGCAGTAGCAAACGGACCGAAAGTGAAGTCGTCCAGGAACTAAATGTGAAGCAACTGCGTGAGATTTTTGCTGCAATGATGAAATACGACTTTAATTTTGAAAGGGTACGTAGGTTTAGGGGATATTTGCAGGATGGTTTGAGTCCTTACAAAGAACTGTATGATAGAAAAATACGCGAGGCTCAGCAGTCAAGCAAGCCTTCCGCATCAGCCACAGCAGACGACGAACCTCGACTTTCGACATCGAGGCAGGCAGTCATAGGAGAAGATGAGCTGCCTGCTCTAATGGAAACAGACGACGAGATGACACCCCAGTGTCCCACCACCCCGCGATTCGCGGAGAATGCAGCGGTAGCCGGGAGGCACACAGCACATCTTTAAGAAAAAAGCCGAAATAAACATGCTAATTAATTAGGTGCCGCCCGACACGTAATTGTTGGCCCAGATCAGAGACGATGCAATCGAAAATCTGCACTGATCTGGGCCAACAATTACGTGCCGGGCGGCACCTAATCAATTAGCGTGTTTATTTTGGCTTTTTTTCTTGAAGATGTGCTGGATGCCTCCCGGCTACCGCCGTACCCCTGCATGCCTCGCGGTTCGGTATCTGTCGGCGGCCTGGAGGTGGGGGCCACTGCACCACCCAACCTGCGACGACTCAGTTTAACACACCATCAACAGTGTGTTCGGCGCTGTCCCAATTCCTGTAAGTGATACTACACTGTACATACATTATTTCTACTTTATATCGGCTGTGTATTTTTACGTGTTATTTGGTATGATTTGGCAGCTTCATAACTTAAAGGTTACTGGAGAGAGTTTGCGCGTGTTTTTGCCAACAGCGCTTGCGTGAGATTTTCTGCCGACGGCGCTTGCGTGAGATTTTCGCTACGGAGAACAGTTCAGTAATGATTGTGGAAAAGTATTTCTACTTTATATAGGCTGTGTATTTATCATATCATTCCTGCTTTTACTATATGTTACTGTTATTTTAGGTTTTATGTGTTATTTGGCATGATTTGGTAGGTTATTTTTGGGTCTGCGAACGCTCACAAATTTTTCCCATATAAATAAATGGTAATTGCTTCTTCGCCTTACAACATTTTGGCTTACGAACCGTTCCATAGGAACGCTTTACCTTTGGATGGTGGGGGAAACCTGTATTGATTTTAACCACCTTTTCGATGACAAACTCTGCCATCTTCATCAGGGCTGATACCTGGGCATGTCTAGTCCGGTAGAATTTATACCCCATAGACCAAACCTCCTGATTGGTTCATCCTCATCCAGTCAGGTTTCCACTCTGCCATCTTGTTTACAATCGAATTTTAGTTCTTTCTTCGAGGCATACCTTCGTCTTTGTTAAAATTCTTTTCCTTTAGTTGTTCTGGTTATGAAATTTCTTATTTGTTGACATCACCTTTCATTGTATCCCTTGTGGTTTCCAGAATTGGCCTCAGTTTGACTGTTGCTATGGCATAAACATTACAGCAAACATCATTTGTACTTTGCATCAAAGTGACTTGAAGAATGAAAAAGGATCTAGTCCTTTCTCGGCGTATACGAAGAGATTTTATAACCAGAACAGCACTGATGCATGACCTGTAACCCAGCCTATCAACGGGACATCGTGTACCCATCCTATTTTACAGTACACAGCTCAGCCTCGCCATGGTGGTGTACTGGTTAACGTGACGCTATTACAGCTTAGGATCAGATTTTTAAGGAGTCTCTGTACGTTCTTCCCGTGGAATGTGTGGGCTTTTTCCAGGTCCCCTGGTTTCCTCCCACAGTCCAGAGATGGACTGGATAAGGTACTTGGTCAACAGAGCTTTGATCAGTGGCCGATCGGAGCTTGGGATTGATTAGTAAGAGCAAATTAAAGGAAGGCAGAGGGCAAGCACAGCGGCTGTTGTCTGAGTGGACAGAGTCAGAATGGTGATCTTAAGGCTTTAGATCTTCGAGGCTTCCGCAAACAGAGGCTTCACTCGGAAAGAAAAGCTCACGTTTCTTTTTCCTTCTCTTCTTTTTATCTGCTCAGCGAGGACAGTAGAGATGACAGGCAAGATAGTGCAATGCTCTTCTTGCGGGGTGTAGGAAGGCAGGGAGACCTCCAGTGTCCCTGACCACTACAACTGCAAGAAGTGCATCCAGCTGCACCTTCTAATAAATCGCATTAAAGAGTTGGAACTGGATGAACTGCAGATCATTTGTGAGGCTGAAGGGGGGACAGATAGGACATACAGAGGGCTAGTTACACCCAAGGAGCAGGATGCAGGAAACTGGGTGTCAGTCAGGAAGGGGAAAGGGGTTAAGGAGCCAGTGCAGAGTACCACTGTGACCATCCCCTTCAATAACAGGGACACCACTTTGGATACTGTCAGGGGGCAGAAGGACCTAACAGAGGAAAGTCACAGTGGTCTCTGGCACCGAGTCTGCCTCTGACTCAGAAGGGAAGGGGAAGGAGAGGCACACTGTGGTGATAGGAGATTTGTTAGTTAGGGTAACAGACAGAAGGATCTGTGGGCAAGAATGAGATTCCCGGACGGTACGTTGCCACCCCGGTGCCAGGGCCTGGGATCTCTCAGATCGAATCCTCAGCATTCTTAAGTGAGAGGGTGGACAGCCAGAAGTCGTGGTCCATGTAGGTACCAATGACATGGGTAGAACGAGTGATGAGGTTCTGCATAGGGAGTTCAGGGAGTAAGGTGCTAAGTTAAAGGGCAGGACCTCGAGTTGTGATCTCAGAGCTGCACCTATGCCACAAGCTAGTTAGGCTAGAACTAGGAAGATTACGCAGTTTAATACGTGGCAAAGGAGTTGGTGCAGGAGGGAGGGCATAAGACTTTGGATCATTGGGTTCTCTTCCAGGGAAGGTGGGACCTGTGCAGAAGGGACAGCTTGTACCTGAACCGGAGGGGGACTAATATCCTAGCGGGAAGGTTTGTTAATGCTGCACGGTGGGGTTTAAACTGGAGTTGCAGGGGGATAGGTGCCGGAACATTTAGTGGAGAGGTTGTGGAGGCAGATGTTGGTAAGAGCTCCGACAAAGACAAAGTTAGGAACCAGAAGGTTGAGCATGGAGCGACAAAATCGAAAAGAGTGAGTACAGGACTGAAGATGTTGTATCTGAATGCACGAAGTATACAGAATAAGGTAGATAAACTTGCAGCACAGTTGCAGACTGGCAGGTACGATGTTGTAGGCATCATGGAATCACGGCTGAAAGAAGACTATAGCTGGGAGCTTAATACCCAAGGATACACATTGTATCAAAAGGATAGGCAGGAAAGCAAAGGGTGTGGCATTGCTCTGTTGTTAAAAAAATGAAATCAAATCATTAGAAAGAGGTGACATGGTGTCAGAAAGTGTTGAATCATTGTTTGTAGACCAAAGGAACTGCAAGGGTAAAAAGACCCTGATGAGGGTTGTGTGCAGACCCCCAAAGACAGTAGTAAGGATGTGGCCTACAAATTACAATGGGGGATAGAAAATGCATGCCGAAAGGGCAATATTACAATAGTCATGGGGGATTTCAATATGCAGATAGATTGGGAAAAATCATGTTGGTGCTGGATTACAGGAGGGGAAATTTCTAGAGTGCCTATGAGATGGCTTTTTAGAGCAGCTCATGGTTGAGCCCACTGGAGGATCAGCTACTCTGGATTGGGTACCAGAATTGGTTAGAGAGCTTAAGATCACCTAGGGGAAGTGATCGTAATATGTTTGCATTCACCCTGAAATCTGAGAAGGAGAAGCTAAAGTCAGATGTATCAGTATTACAGTGGAGTAAAGGGAATTACAGAGGCATGAGAGGGGAGTTGGCTGGAATTGATAGGAAAAGAACACTGGCAGGGATAACGGCAAAGCAGCAATAGCTGAAACTTCTGGAAGCAATTTGGAAGGCACAGGATATATACATCCCAAAGAGGAAGAAGTATTCTAAAGGAAAGATGACACAACCGTGGCTAACAAGAGGTCAAAGCCAACATAAAAACCAAAGAGGGGGTATATAATAAAGCAAAAAATAGTGGGAAGTTAGGGGATTGGCAAAACTGACAGAAGAGGTCTGCAGAGAGCTACTGACAAGTTCACCTTAAAAATCAAATAGAAAGCTTCAAAAAAGTATAGTCATACATTTCTCTTATTTATTACTTTCCTATTTTTTGCTCATGTGCCAATAGTTCAAAGCTTGCAATAAACCAATAAATTCACTCAAACAGCAATCCAGCACTAGCAGTCTGTTGCAGAAACAGTCAGCCTATTACAAACACAAGAGATTCTGCAGATGCTGGAAATCTTGAGCAACACACACAAAATGCTGGAGGAACTCGGCAACTCAAGCAGCATCAATGGAGAGGAATATATAGTCAACGCTCCAGGCCAAGACCTTTCATCAGGCCTGGAAAGGAACTGGAACTGTCAGCCTAGTACTGTACTCAAATCATGGAAGGGATGGAAGGTGTTGATGTCAGTAGTACTTAACTAGAAATTAAAGTGTCACCAATGATTAGTTATGATTTTGCCATGTACACTTGGGTCCACGCCTCTTTTTAATCTTGTTCTGAATTGGACAACAATCTTTCCCTCACTTCAGGAAGCAGGGCATGTGCTCTGTCTTCTTCAATGGTGCTGAGTTTGAGAGTTTCAAGTTTCTAGGAGCGAACATGACCAATGCCTTGGTCTGGTCTAAACATGTAGACGCCATGGGGAAGCAAGTTCACTAGCACCTCTAGTCCTTCAGGAGGCTAAAGAAATCTAGCATGTTCCCATTGACCCTTATGAATGTATTTATTTATTTAAATCAATCCTATCTGAATGCATCACAGATTGGCATTGGAACTGCTCTCCCCATGAGCAGAAGGAACTGAGCAGATTGTGGACGCAGCTTAGCACACCATGGAAACCCTCCTCCCTCTGTGGACTCCGCCTCAGAAAAACAGCCAGCATAACCCACCCTGGACAATCTTTCTCCTGACTTATCCTATAGGGCAGAAGAGCTATCATCACCGGGCTCAAGGAGAGCTTCCACCCCACAGTTATAAGACTTTTAAAAGAGCCTTCAAGATGAACTTTTGACCTCAAAATCTACCCTGTTGTGATCTTGCATCTTTATTGTCTACCACTTTCTCCGTAGTTGTTGCACTTTTCTTCATTCTGTAATTTTTCTGACCATTTATTACCTTAATACACTCTGTAATGACTTGATCTACATGAACAGCATGCACAAAAAACTTTTCACTCTATCTCCATGGGACAATAATAAACTAATGCCAATATCAGGAACCAAAAACCTATCTTTCAGAGGCAAGGTGAGAATGAACACGCCTGAGATCAAGGAAGTATTTGACCAAATGTGACATCAAGGTGCTTTGGGAAACTGAAGTATCACGCAAATGTGAAACGAGAGAAAACCTGCAGATGCTGCAAATCAGAGTAACGCACACAAAATGCTGAAGGAGGTCAACAGGTCAGGCAGCATGAATGGGAAAGAGTAAACAGTCGATGTTTTGGGCTGAGATCCTTCATCAGGACAATCGTTACATGTCGTGTAACTACAGTTGTGTAACAGGTCTTATCCTGAAATGTCAACTGTTCACTCTTTTCCACAGATGCTGCCTGGCCTGCTGACTTCCTTTTGTGTGTGTTATCAAATGACTGTTGTTGGGAGCTCATCATCCCATTGGAAATCATTGAAAAGGTTCCTTGGGGCACTGTCCTAGGCCAAGCCATTTTCAGCTACAGACACAAGAGATTGCAAACGCTGCATTTGGAGCAGAAACCAAACCACTGGAGGAACTTAGCCGGCCAGGGAACACCCATGGAGAACAATGGACAGCTGATGTTTCGGGTCGAGATCTATCATCTGACCAGTCTAGGTGAAGGGTCTCAGCCCAAAACACTGACTGTCCATTTTACGCCATAGATGCTGCCTGACCTGCCCAGTTCGTCATACAAAATACTGGAAGAACTCAGCAGGCCAGCTAGCATCTATGGAAAAGTGTATAGTCGATGTTTCGGGCTGAGACCCTTTGGTAGTCCTAGATTAGTTCTATACAAATGCCAGATAATAATCATATTGAACAAGAAGCATCCCATCTGGTTTTGTGATTTAATGGCTTTATTGATACTACGGACCAGAAACATAGTGAGTCCATTCTCATTAATATTTTCATTACAAGAGAAAATCACAGTTGGTTAATCCATTGGATTGTGACTCATTGCTCAAATCTCCAAAGCCTTTCTCTCAGCTACAAGGAATGTTCCAACAGTACTCAAGCAGCTTAACACCATCTTGACAAGCACCTCATTCGCTACCCTGGGCATTCAGCCCCTCCAATACTAGCTACTATCTGGGCACTTCAAAAATATATTAGCTAATGACAACACCACCTCTCAAAACTCTGTCCCCAATTGAGGGAACAGAAATCTTTTCGGAGATGGACGGCTGACATGATCTCAGTCATACAGATGGAGAGACTTAGGTTCTTGAGAACCAATTCAATTATAAGATCTTAGGCTATCTGGGATCCATGTCTTGCCTACCTAGATGAGGCCGAGGGCAGATGAATAATTTCCCCCCAGCTGATTTCTCGCGGCCCTCATTTGAGACTTAATGTTTAGTACTTTTGAGCACTTTGCATAATAGGCATCCCTCTAATGTTATGTTCCTTTTTTTTCTTATTTTGTTTTTACACATGTCTGAGCTTGTATGTTCTTGTTGATTTCATTGTTTTTTGAAAATTTTGAAAATGAAGTATTTAAAAAAAACTCTGTCTCCAACCACAAAATAATAACAGCAGGTGGCTGAAGAACATCTGCAGGCTTCTTTCCAAATTACATTCTATTTTGACTTGGTAATATCCTGCTGATCCTTCATCCTTGTTCAGGGTAAATTTAGGAATTCCTTACAGCCCACCGTCATGTGTATAGCTTTAGAGTAATAGAGCACAACGGCAAAAACAGACCCCTTGGGCCATCTCGTCCATTCCGAACTACTACTCTGCATAATACCCTCGGATTATCTGGATCATGATCTTCTACACCTCTCTCATCCATGTACTGATCCAAACTTCTCTTAAATGTTGCAATCAAATCCACATCCACCATTTCTGCAAGCAGCTCGTTCCACACGCTCACGACCCTCTGAGTGAAGTTGTTCCCCCTCAGGTTCCTCTTAAATATTTTATCTCTGACCTTTAATCTATGACCTCTAGTCCAAGCCTCACCCAACCTCAGTGGAAAAAACCGTCTGCATTTACCCTACCTATACCAAAAGAAGCAGAGTAATTCAACACGGTAGCATACCATCGCCTTCCCAGGACAGCAATGGTTAACAATGACACCCATACAATGAGGGTCCTCTAGACACATGAAGGTCCTATGGGACACATTGTGGTCATACTGTCAGCAGAAACTGCCACATATTACTAATGGGGGGAGGGAGAGCAGAATTTATGGACCCAGCTCTTCAGGACTGAAACCATTATTTGTTTCCCATACATAGGTGGATGTGACCAACTGCAGTGCTCTTACACCTAAGCTGACTATGAAAATAACTTTGTACAGATTTGGAATAAACACTATAATTTATTTTAATTCTGTGGTTTGCCATTTCATGCTTTTAACTGCAGGTTCACCAGGAATGCTTACATTTGTGGAATGTATATTTAAAGGTAATTTAAAAGTTATACTAAGTAACTCAAGCTCTACTTTTTTGACAAGCAGATTTTTTTGTTTCATTTGTCAAGGATGATTGCTTTTGCTTTTTTTGGCATTGAAAGGTGCGATCAGTATAGACCTGAGTGCCAGTCTTTTCATCCTATCAGAGTGTCCTTGATGGAGATTAAACGGCAAAATAGTACTGTGACCTTCAAAAGAGACACGTAATAAATGGGTACATTTTAGAGAGGGGTTAACTTTTGCAAGCTGAAATGAATACTGAGATAATTGAATGAGGTACCTTTCTTTTGAGTCACTGCAGTATGGATGATGCACAACAATTACTTGGGGCAATGGCAACAGCACCTTCCAAAGCCACCACCTCTATCCTCAAGTGTCAGTAAGTACATGAAATTGCTCGACTTCATACCAAAGGAGAACAGTCATTTGCAACGTTTAGTCATAGATTCCAGGACCATGTTGCCAAATGAGCATTCTTTCCAATTCAAGCCTCTGTGATCTCAAATGCCTTATCAACTTGAATTTATTCCCCAATGTGCAGCAAGTTATCATTTTACTGAATAAGTTCAGCAGATTTTGTATCTTACTTTTTTCTGAATGGTTTTGTATTTTACTTTTTCTGAATGGTGTTCAAAGCTTTGTGCCAATTTACAAGAGACATGCACCTACAGCAAGCATTGACCAAATGCAAGTTCAAGAGAAGGAAACTTTACTCAGCAAATATATAGTGGAACAAAAATGCAAACATCTTGGGAGTTATTATGCTGCGGATCACTATAAAATAGCAGGAAAATATGGTTCAAAAGTACCAGAAGGAACTTAGTTAGGATTCTAAACCATCAAATATGCTGTCCAATGATACTAAAGAAATAAAAGGCAGAGAAAATAATGAGAATTAGTTTAAGTAGTATTTCAATACCAGGCCATTCAGTAGAGATGAATATTTTGCTCTTTTGTTGGCCAGATATCCAGAAGGAGATTTACGTCAAACCTTGGCCAATTTGTTAGAATAGTTCAGATATGCTTCAGATTATTGGTCAGACACAGTGAGGGAAGTGCTTGTATTGTCACAGACTAAACTACTTGACATAGTGTCTGGGTTCGCTACAGCACAGCTCCACAAACCTCCTTCGCAAATGACACAATGTAAAACGTTTTTCCAGTTTTTGAAACACCCAGGAAATTATGTAGGCTAACTTTACCCATCACTAAATAATATAACAAGATCATCACGATCTGCGTGGTTTTGCATCTCCTCCTTCAATAATCGGACTTTCTGTCCTCCGCCAATTGAGTGTGGTATATTTCCTCCACGCCACTCTTCCCCGGCACCAAGTACCTACACACAAGGAAGAAACCATCGTAAGTTTTTTTAACTGGGAAAACAGGCCTCAATTTTAATTTCCTGACTTTGGGAAAAGGCTGGTGGGACCGAACCTGAAGAATCATAGAACGTCATAGAATTTTAAAACCAGGCCTCTTTGGGCACACTTTGATGCTAATCATCAAGTGCTCACTTACACAAATTCCTACACCAAGTCCATTTTATCTGCCACTCCCTCCCCAGCACCCATTCACCCTAGAAGCAGTTTACAGTTGCCAAGAACCCACCAACATGCATCTCTCTGGGATGTGGGAGGACACATGCCACAGGGAGAATGTGCAAGCTGAAAATCAGGTCTGAACAGTACTAGTTGCCATACCACTATGACATCCTAAAGGGGAAAAGGGGCAAGAACAGCAATGAGGAAACCAACTCAATTCCTGGCCATTCCTACCATTCTAATTGCAGCCTACTGCCCCCAAGAGGGCATCAATCTGTTAGGTGTGGCTTCAACATTAGTGGTGGCTCCACATCTGTGAACTTTGCTAAGCACTTTCCTTGGCAGTAAGCTCCACCCAATAGAAGAACTTTACTGTCGTTGCTCAAGATGAGATTGTGGTGCTACTTCAGTTTGCAAAACATACTTACAATGCATGCAGTATGGCTTAAATTATATAAAATATTCCCAAATTTACGTGCAATAAGTGATTTTGATAGTCCATAATCCTCAAAGGCCCCTGGCAAGCTGGGGTGCATCATTACTCAGCTACTCAACAGCCTTCAGGAAGAAGCTGTTTTTCAATCTTACTGTCTTGGCTAAGATGTTTCTTCATCTCCTACCAGAAGGCAGGAGATTGAACAGACAGTGTCTGGAATAGGATGGATCTTTATTGACGCTACAGGCATGCCATAAGCCTCAGGTTAAAGGGATTACTGCAGGTCACAACTCCAAGTACACATCCAAGTATTTTTCAAATATAGTGAGATATACTGCATTTATCCATTATTCAAGGAGAGTTTCAAGCTCTATGTCGTCAAGACTAGAAGTATTTTACTTAGGAGCCTTCAATCTTCTCACCAAGTACTTGAAATCTCTATCCTGATTCTTGTACGAGATGGACTCGTGACCTTGCAATCTTCTTCATGATGAACTTGCACCTATTGTTTAGCAGCAGTGCCCTTTGTAGTTGTCACACATTATTCTGCATTGTTAGTTTTACTTCATTCCAGGTCAATGACCTGCTCTGTATGAACACTATGGAAGACAAGCTTTTCACTGTATCTTAGTACATGTGACAATACTAAACTAATTCTTCTGCTAAGGGAGATAGAGTAACGAGAAGGACCAATCACACTTAACTGTTTTCTCAATTTATTCTGCTTCAAAGCATCCACTCTTTCCTCTCATTGTTTTGGGAACAACTCCCTCCACATCCTGTCCAGAGCAATTACAAATTTTACTGTAACCAGAATTCCATGACCAAAACTATATGTGTAATTCAAACTGCAGTCTAGTTAGCGTTGCACGCGGTTCCAGCAGAATCTCCTACTCTTGCATGTATGCTTCAGCTAATTAAAGGGAAAAGAATCATATGTGTCTTTTTAACTGCCTTATCAAACTCGAAGGAGTAGCTCTTTTCTTGTGTGGGCAGGTGGCCAAGTAGTTAAGGCATTGGACTAGCAACCTGAAAGTCGCGAGTTTGAGCCCCAGCTGAGGGAACGTGTTGCGTCCTTGAGCAAGGCACTTAATCACACATTGCTCTGCTTTATCAAGCTGTATGGGTCCTAATGCCCTTCCCTTGGACAACATCGGTGGCGTGGAGAGAGGAGACTTGCAGCATGGGCAACTGCTGGTCTTCCGTACAACCTTGCCCAGGCCTGCGCCCTGGAGAGTGAAGACTTTCCAGGCGCAGATCCATGGTCTCGCAAGACTAATGGATACCTTTACTTTATCAAACTTCAGGACTGAAGAATATATACTCTCAGGTCCCTGTTTCCTACTCCATATTCTTCCATTTATTGTATATTCCCTTTGCTTTCCTCACACTTTCCTGGATTGAATGCCATTTGACACTTTCTTGCTCAATTCATATCCTGTTATCTAAAGTTTCCATCTCATTATCAAACATGGAGCCAATGTATCATCCAATAATCTGCCTAGGATACTTCCTATAATTAAAGCCGATTCATTAAATGTTGACCTCGAATAGCAATAGACCTTGTTCTGAACCCAATGGAACCACACTGTCTTCTCATCTCAAAACACATTTCATCCATTACTCTTTACCTTCTGCCACTGAGCACATTGGTGATCCATTCTGCCAATATACTTTGGATTCTATATGCTTTTGCATTTTACGATGTAGAAGTCCATCAAAAGCCTTGTTGAAATCATGTTGACAATCTCAAACACAATTCTCTCATCCATTTCTTCCTCGAGACTTAATCAAGTTAGTTAGATAAGACCTCCCCTTAGTAAACTCATGCTGTTTGTCAATGATTAATTGGTCTTTCTAAATGAAGGCCCATAACCATCCCTGAAACTGATTCAAATAAATTTGGCCATCAATATCAAGCTAACTGGCTTCAAGTTAATTATTCCGCTTCTCTCACATGCTTTTTCTTTAAAAAAAAAGATATAATGTTAGCAATTCTTAATCACCATTCCTCCAGCCAGGAAGGTTTGGAAAATGATGGCTGGGGTCTCTTCAATTTCCTTCCTTGCTTTCTGTTTCAAAAGACATAGGATATGCATCATCTAATTACCCAATTTTCAAAAATGATAAACCCAATGATTACACTATCCAATATCCAATATAACATTGATACCATCTCCTACTCTGTTGAGACAGTGAACAAATATTCCTGTGGAATTCTGTCTACACATAGGTTACCTTTCAGTCCCCAACGGTCCCCTCTTTCCTGCAATATCTCTTGCTCTTTTTTTATAATTCTAAAGCGCCTTTGGTTCCTTTTTTGATTATACCTTGCAGTACTTTTTCATGAGTTCTCCTTGCTTTCTTTAATTGCCTTTTATTTTCAACCCTAATTTTCTACAACCTTCTTGGTCTTCTTCAATATTGAACTTGTGGTGTCCAACCTACCTTGACTGTGTAGTTGAGATGCTTCGCAGTCTGCATAAAGCGTTTGAAGCCATCGGTTTCTTGGGTTGCTACTGTAAGTACGAGGAGATTCTCTGAAATGAAAAAATTCAAGAGATGACACATAGAGTGGGAGCTCGAGTAATTAAAAAAAAGTGCAGCTTCTGAAGATCAAGCCACTAATCAACACCTGATCAAAGTGTACTCAGCACTAGAAATGCAGGCTACCGGTGAAATATTTCATCCAAGAAGGTTTCACATAAAGCCCATAAGACCATAATACAAAGGAGCAGAAGTAGGCCATTCGGCCCATCGAGTCTGCTCCGCCACTTTATCATGAGCTGATCCATTTTCTTCTATTTAATCCCACTCTCCTGCCTTCTCACCATAACCTTTGACGCCCTGGCTACTCAGATACCGATCAATCTCTGCCTTAAATACACCCAATGGTGTATAAAGTGAATGTAATAAAATTGTGAATCTATTCTCCCACGAACCCCCTCTCCAAACTCACACAGATAGTGCAGCAACAACCACTTCATTATGGTTTCACATCACACACAAAGCTCAACCACTTACAATTTCCAGATCAAAGATGGAAGAAGATATCCCCCACTGTGGCTCTCGGGGAGTGGAGAGAGGGGCAGGTCCGTAAGACAATTTTGCTCCACGAACAACCATGGCGATTGCTGCTTACTCACAAGATAATGAGATCTTAACAGCACAATGCTGTTAAGCATTAAGTATTTGGGCTCTCACGACCAGACTATGTAACAGTTTCTTCCCCCAAGTCATCAGGTTCCTCAAAACCCAGAGCTTGGACTGACACCAACCTACTGCCCTCTACTGTGCCTATTGTCTTGTTTATTATGCATTGTAATGTCTGCACTGTTTTGTGCACTTTATGCAGTCCTGGGTAGGTCTGTAGTCTAGTGTAGTTTTGTGTTGTTTTACGTGGTTCAGTGTAGTTTTTGTATTGTTCATGTAGCACAACGGTCCTGAAAAACATGGTCTCGTTTTTACTGTGTACTGTACCAGCAGTTATGGTCAAAATTACAATAAAAAGTGGCATGGCGTGGCTCGGCTTGGCTAGACTGGAATCTCCGTCAACTCAACCCTTTACTTCCCTTCCATTCTTCTTGTCTATTCCCAACTGCACCAGTCTCTCAATATTGTTGCTACTCTCACCCGAGGCTCAGGCCCCAACCCCCAAGTACACCTTTGATCTCCAAATCTTTCCCCTTCCACTCCCTGCCCCACCAACAACCCACCAGAGTGACAGTCCCACCCTGGGCCATTCCCTGCACCCTAGTTGTGAACTTCACTCTACCCTGCCTCATCTACTGAAACTCCCCACATTATAAACCTTCTTCATTCCTCATGCCAAGACAACCATGGCAGAAGCTCTGATCAGGCCCACAGCTACCAGCCATCTTGACACCCATTCCTCTGGAAGCAATTCTTTGGAACATGGGAGGGTACAGGAGCATCCAAGGGGAACTTACACATTCACAGGGAGGATTGGTAAACCCTACACAGGCAGCAAGAGAGCAAAAGGAAAAACTGCAGATACTGGGAATCGAAAACAAAAATGCAGGAAGTGCTACAAATATTCAGCAAGTCAAGTGTAGGAAGTGAAAAAAATAAGAGTAAAGGTCAGGACTAAAGGTCATTGGAGCACAGAGGCAACAACACATAAGCTCCACTCTTAAAACATTCTAATAAAATATTATGCTGATTCATCTGCGTCACAAAACCTTCAAAAACAACTCACACGAAAAAGCTAAAAAAAAAAGTACGCAAAAAATGCAAAACAATTTTGACACAATGTAACATCTTGCTGACACATTCCTGCACAGCCAATTGCTCTCATACATGTGTCCTGATGAAGGGTCTCAGCCCAAAACATCGACTGTTTATTTACCCCCATAGATACTGCATGACCTGCTGAGTTCTGCCAGAATTTTGTGTGTGCGTGCGTGTTGCTCACACCAATATTTCCAAGAATGAGACGTGGATCACTGCATTCTCACCTCAAGAGGCAGCAAATCAGGGCACAAAAGAAGGTACATTCTAGGCACTGAAGGAGTTCAGGTGCATCAGGGGAGTGATTTTATGTATATGAAGTTAAACAGTACTTTTTTTTTGAGAAACAGATGCGGTTGTCCTGATCAATGGCTAATCCTCAATTCACAGTACATAGCACATCACGCAAACTACCTGCTCAATGTCACGTTGCAGCTTACAGGTGCTAGACAGGCGCAAACTGGCTGCAGTGATTCCTGCCCTGGAGCAGCAAGTTCTGCAATGCAGAATAGCAGAGAGTTGAGAGAGGCACAGCAATTCTCTAGCAACTTAATGAATAATTGTGCCACCAGAGAGTATACAGTGTAGTCCATTGTACAACAAAAACCCTTCAGTGCTGGTTAAGCCTATTTACATCCTTGTTTAATTTGCAGATTTATGAACATTAAGTTCCAATGTCACCACCGGTAACTTTGCAGGAGAGGAATACTGTAAGGTTGTTCACCATTGTTCTCCAAGAGAACCACAACCTTGTCGTTGGGTTTGGAGTCTTGTGTGCCTCAATGACCTGTAGAGCAAAGTTGGCTGGAGTCAAGACTTTATGCTTTGGCTCTTGGTAGGGTCACCCATGCCAAACAGGTCAAAGGGTGGAAGACTGACTAAGAGTGGTCCGCCAGGTTCATAGGTTCAGCTCAGGGCTAACAACCCGGACTGGTAAAACAAAGTTGTTACGCAAACAGCAACAAAGAGTCCTTCCACATCTGAGTGCAACGGTATTCCTGAGTCTCCACCCAGGAAGTGCATGACTGATAGTAGTGAAAACTGAGAGGAGGCTACTGTCACAATGAAGGAAACCCTGAACATCACCAGAGACGGAGGACCTTCATTGCTGCCCTACAGCCAGTGGCTTAATGGACAGCAAGTACGTTATCTTATTATAAATATCTAAACATTGAGTACCACACTGTTACTTGCAGATGGTCTGTTATGCCATGTTTGATTTTAATAAATGTTTTTATGCCATGTCCCATCCTTAGCAATAATATAATTAAACGATCCATCAGATGCATGCTCAGTAAGTCAGTAATTCCATGTGGTACTCAATGTTTAGATATTTACAATAAGATAACGATTAAACTGATCACAGTGAATAATCAAATTTCATGTATTAAATTTAGTTCCCTATGTGCCTTGATATTAAACCTGGATAACCTGGCAGATACAAGATTTACATTGCATGATCAGCCCCTCTAGTCAACAAATTCAAACAATTATAGCGATACAACAGGTGTAACCCTTTACTGTACTCTTCAATGTGAAAACACCTATCAATTGTTTTGCTTTATTAATGCTGCAAATGTAAAAATTGGGACTGTCTGTTTGAAGACATCAAGTTAATTGCTTATTCCCCTTCATGAAAGCAGGGCTCCTCCAGCAATTTGAGTTGCTCAAGATTTCCAGTATCTGCAGAACCTCTTGCAGATTCTGTTTGCATTGTACATACGAATGAACAGAAATCTAAATGAAGTGTCGTTAAAATTTCTTTGAAAATCTCCATTAAAATTAGTGCTAGATTTCACATCCAATGCGCTAAAAGCAGGAGGCTGAAAGCAAGGCAGGAGTATTTCTGCAAAGTGGAACTTGGTCTGAACAAAATGTTGCTGGCGTCCCTACTTGAGAAATTGACTGTGCTGACACAAAGACTAAAAGTGAAGCTGCAAATGCCAGAAACTAAACATTTCATTACAGCATCATCCCTGTGGAGTTTTGCCAACAAAACTATTCTTGTAAATTCAGATTTACAATTTCTTCATTGTGCATTTAACCTTTACAGAATTTATTTGTAAAGGCAAATATTATTTGTGATTAGGTAAAATCTTCAAGATGAATGAGATCTTGCAAGATCAAGACCATGGTACCTTCAGAAAACACATTACAGAGATCCGACGTTAATTACAGAGAGTGGGGTTTGCGGATGAGAAAAGTGAATCTCATATCCTAGCAGAGTACACTGACAGGTTATTCTGCAGCATATTTGGCTGGTATAATGCGCAGGCAGGTAATATATCTAATTGATGTATTGAATGACAAGATTGCACAAAAACACTCGTTATGTTTTAAAGCCATCATAAGGTCAAACCAATATTTATTTTTCAACACTTCTTGTACATGGTAACCTTGTTTAAAGTTGGAGAATGTATCTTTGCATTTCTTAAGACTGCCCAAATACAGCTTTCACATTTCTTACTTTTACTACACTGGTTCAGTACACGCTCCTGCAAGCAATCCCATAACACTAGATAGCGTGACACTATTACTGTTTGGGGCACTCTGGAGTTCAATTCTGATGCCGTCCGTAACGAGATTATATATTCTCCTTGGGAATGCATGGGTTTCCTCCCACAGTCCAAACATATCCCAGTTAGCCAGTTGTGAAGCTTTGATAGGAGGTAGAAATGAGCACTGCATGGTAAGGGACCGTTGAGGTTGATGGCAGTGGATAGAAGACCTCCAGAGTTGATGAGGTTGGTGACGATGTGGGAGACAATGGCCTGATGGTCCTGACTGGGGTCGTTCTCAAGGGGTAGATAAGAGGTGGTGTCTGAGGGCTGCCACCTGGCCTCAGTAAGGTAGGGATTAGTGTACCACACTACAACAGCACTTGTTTGTCTGGTGGTTGGGCAGAGAGGTTGGGCTCGGTGCAGAGAAAGTGGAGGGCAATAGGTTCAGAGAGATCAAGGATCAAAGATTAGAGAGGAGTGCTGAAGTTGAACCAGATTATGTCTTGTTGACAATTATAGATGAAAAAGAGCAAGCAGAAAACCAGAGCAGGGTGTCCAAGAAGAGTAGAAGGGTTGGAGTTATCGGTGCAGGGTGGGGAATTCTTGCCAAAGAAGTGAGCTGGGAGAAGGAGGCGACGGAAGAGCTCAGAGAAACAGCGGGCTGAGAGCTGAGATGTGGGCGAAAGGGAATAAAGGTATGCCTCTTGCTGAGGACAGAACTTCCTGCTTCAGAGAGGGGAAGGTCAGAAGGAATGTTAAAAACACGGCGAGAATTAAAGCTGGGATCAGAGAGAGGAGGAGAGTTGGTGGCATCAGAGCAGGGGACAGTAGGGTTGGAGGAAGATGGAGGCTCTGAGAACCCGAAAGGTGATGGGGAGCCTGAGACACCTGTGTTTGGAGAGCAGTGGTGGGGAAAGGGGAGCTCAGGGTGGAGCAGCAATGAGGAAGTTCTCGGCCTGGAAGTGGAGGCTGCCGAGGTGGGGGCTAGAGCCTGCAAAACCTGCAGTCTGAAGGCAGCCGAGTCGGTGGAACTGGAGCTGACGATGGTGGGATCTGTAGCCTGAAGCTAACTGGTCCTTGATGGGAGACTCATCAAGAAGATTAAGGTGCATGGGATCAATGGTGTATTGGCATTTTGGATTCAGAACTGCCCATAGAAGACAGAGGGTAGTGCTTGAAGTGACGTATTCTAGCTGGAGGTCAGCGATTAGTGATGTTCCACAGGGGTCTGTACTGGGAACTCTGGTGTTTATGACGTATGTAAATGACCAGGATGAAAATGCGATGGGTGAGTTACTAAGTTTGCATATGATACGAAGATTGGTGGTGTAGTGGACAGTGTAGATGATTGACAAAGGATACAGTGGGATATAAAGCAATTACAGATATGGGCAGAGAAATGGCAGATGATGTTTAATGTGACGTGCTGCTCCTTGATAGGTCAAATGTAAAGATACAGTACACTGTTAAGCGCTAGACTCTTAATAGTGCTGATGAGCAGAGGGAACTTGGAGTCCAAGTTCATAGCTCCCTGAAAGAGGCTACACAGGTTGATTGAGTGGTTAAGAAGGCATTTGGCATGCTTGTCTTTATTAGTCGAGGCACTGAGTTCAAAAATATGGAAGTTATGTTGTAGTTTTATAAAACTTTAGTTAGGTTGCATCTGAAGTACTGCATACAATTCCGGTTGCCCCATTATAGGATGTAGATGCTCTGGAGAGGATGCAGATGATGTTTACCAGGATACTGCCTGAATTAGAGGACATGTGCTATAACAAGAGTTTGGACAAACTTGGGTTGCTTTCTTTGGTGTGGCAGAGGCTAAGGGGAGATATGATAGAGATTTATAAGATTATGAGGGGCACAGATTGAGTAGACAGATAGCATCCTTTTTTTTAAACCAGGGTTGAACTGTCTAATAACAAAGGGCATGCATTTAAGATGAGGAGAGTAATTTCAAAAGAGATGCAAGGAGCAAGCTTTTTTTATATAGCAAAAGGTGGGTTCCTGAAATGCAGCGGTCCCCAACCACCATGCTGCGGAGCGGTAACGGGCTGTAAAGCATGTTGCTACCGAGCTGCGAGGAAACGATATGATTTGGCGATATCGGTCAGCTGCACCTTTCCTCATTCCCTGTCACGCCCACTGTTGAGCTTGAACGCACGCGAGGTCATTACGCATGTGAGGTCATTACCCGCGCATCATCCGTGTCAACACAGGAAGATGATCAGCTCCTCGAGCTTGCAAATGACGGCGGGCTGAAAAGTTTGTTTGACCTAACATCTCTGCCGGCATTCTGGATCAAAGTCAAGGCTAAATATCCTGAGACAGCCACAAAAGCACTGAAAACGTTGCTTCCATTTCCAA
The DNA here is from genome assembly GCF_030028105.1 of Mobula birostris. NCBI lineage: Eukaryota > Metazoa > Chordata > Chondrichthyes > Myliobatiformes > Myliobatidae > Mobula > Mobula birostris. The sequence goes on along the minus strand of NC_092373.1, from coordinate 24,291,634 downwards.
CATCATATTGCTGTGAAGCGGAATTTTCTGCAATGAATGCAACGAAAACTTAATTGTGAAATAAACTGGACATAAGGAAGCCCCTTCGAGTATCGCTGTCTCCCATCACCCCTCGATAGGACCGTCTCGTTGCATGGAAACAAGCCCACTGATTCAGCGATATTGGTCTGTCTGTTGCAATGATTTTATATGTTCATACGGGGAAAATACGCGCTGTGTGTTTAATACCCAAACGTTACTTAAAATGTTATGATGGTATTGACTTGTAAGTGACTTATACAGTAATTGATTTATCACTATATTCATGCAAGGAAAATATGCGCTGTGTGTTTAATATTAAATTCGTTAGATAAACCCTTTTAGAAACGAAATTGAGTGTATTAGCCACTAAAAAGTGACTTATAGTTGACTGATCTTCTATATTCCGGTCGTGATTAACACCCCGACCCCCCGAAACAGAATTGCCAAAAACGATTTGTAGAAAAAAAATCGGCATGTACACGCATGCGCACGCAGGTGCCCGTGCAAGGCTTCATGGTAATTGTAGTCTTCTCAGGGTAAACACAACGTATTTGACTGCTACTCTTGTCCGTTGGCAACCCTACCCCACCCCCGGGTCGGTCGGTCTGCGATGCAAAAAAGGTTGGGGACCCCTGCTGTAATGCACTGGCTGGGGTGGTGATACAGGCAATTACACGATGGACTTTTAAGAAATAGTTAGATAAGCACATGAATGTGAAGAAAAAAGAAGGATATGGACATTGTGTAGGCATAAGGGATTAGTTCAGTTGCCTATCTGATCACTAACTTATTTAATTTGGCAGAACATTAGGGGCTGAAGGGCCTGTTTCTGTGTTATACTGTTCTATGTTCTACACTACTGTGCAAAAGTCTTCGGCACATGTATGTAACAAGGCTGCCTAAGACTTTTGCACGAGACTGTATTTGTCAACATGGAGTGGAGACGAAGTTGTAAATCTGGCAGGAGTAAAGGATATTGGGAATGGTGAGGGTGGAGTGCAACAGGAGGGGTGTGGTTCAGGTAGCACAGAAGAAGTGCCAGGGCTGGATGTGGCATGGGTGCTTATATACTTTATCACATGGTGTGAGAAGAATTATCTGCAGCTTAATGTGAAAAAGACTAAGGAGCTGGTGGTAGACCTGAGGAGAGCTAAGGTACCGGTGACCCCTGTTTCCATCCAGGGGGTCAGTGTGGACATGGTGGAGGATTACAAATACCTGGGGATACAAATTGACAATAAACTGGACTGGTCTGAGAGCACTGAGGCTGTCTACAAGAAGGGTCAGAGCCGTCTCTATTTCCTGAGGAGACTGAGGTCCTTTAACATCTGCCGGACGATACTGAGGATGTTCTACGAGTCTGTGGAGGCCAGTGCGATCATGTTTGCTGTTGTGTGCTGGGGCAGCAGGCTGAGGGTAGCAGACACCAACAGTATCAACAAACTCATTCGTAAGGCCAGTGATGTTGTGGGGATGGAACTGGATTCTCTGACGGTGGTGTCTGAAAAGAGGATGCTGTCCAAGTTGCATGCCATCTTGGACAATGTCTCCCGGCCACTACATAATGTACTGGTTGGGCACAGGAGTACATTCAGCCAGAGACTCATTCCACCGAGATGCAACACAGAGCGTCATAGGAAGTCATTCCTGCCTGTGACCATCAAACTTTACAACTCTTCCCTTGGAGGGTCAGACACCCTAAGCCAAAAGGTTGGTCCTGGACTTATTTCCTGGCATAATTTACATATTACTATTTAACTATTTATCATTTTATTACTATTTAATTATTTATGGTGCAACTGTAACAAAAACCAATTTCCCCCGGGATCAATAAAGTATGACTATGACTATGAGACATCAAGGAAGGTCATTAGATTCCAAACATTTTGTTTATTGATCATTACAGAATGTCTCTCTGATGCTTCCCACTCCCTCCTCTGTCCCTTCCTCTTTTCCCAACCATGATTTCCCTCTTCCTGCCCCCTTCCCACTTTCAGTCAACAATACAGACCCACATCAGGATCAGGTTTATCATCACTCACATATGAAATCTGTTTTTTTTTTTGCGGTAGCAGTACGGTGCAATACACAAAATTACTGCAGTACTGTTGCAAAAGTTTGAGGCACCTTAGCAAGATATGTGTACCCCACATTTTTGCACAGTACCAAATGTTGTAATTTATCAGATATACCATAGAACACCGGAAAAAAATTGCCCCACATCCCCTTTATACAGATCAATTTGTTGCAATTGTCCACTGAGGTAGTACAAGGTAAAACAGTGACAGAGCAGAATGAAGGGCTACATTTACAGGGAAAGGGCGGTGTAGGGAGACAATAAGTTGCAATCATAATTAGGTAGATTGGGATCAAAAATCATTATCGCACCATGGGCTCATTCAACAGTCTTATAAAACCAAGGCAAAAGCTGTTCTTGAGCCTGATGACACATGCTTACGCAGCTTCTGTATCTCCTGCCTGGTGGTGGTGGTGGTGGTGGGTGGTAGAGAACAGAGGATGTCTGTGGTGGGTGAAGTTTGATTATGCTGGCAGCATTACCAAGACAGATGGAGATATAGAAACAGTCTATGAGAGGAGGCTGGATTCATAGATACATAGAATAGTACGGCACAGTACAGGCCCTTCGGCCCACATTGTTGTGCCAACCCTCAAACCCTGCCTCCCATATAACCACCCACCTTAAATTCCTCCATATAGCTGTCTAGTAGTGTCTTAAATTTCACGAGTGTAACTGCCTCCACCACTGACTCAGGCAGTGCATTCCATGCACCAACCACTCTCTGAGTAAAAATCCTTCCTCTAATATCCCCCTTGAACTTCCCATCCCTTATCTTAAAGCCACTTCCCCTTGTATTGAGCAGTGGTGCCCTGGGGAAGAAGCGCTGGCTATCCACGCTATCTATTCCTCTTAATATCTTGTATACCTCTATCATGTCTCCTCTCATCCTCCTTCTCTCCAAAGAGTAAAGCCCTAGCTCCCTTAATCTCTGATCATAATCCATATTCCATGATACACTGAGCTGTGTTCACACCCTTTCCATGGGAGAAGAATGGGAAGGAGGTGGAAGATCGGGCCAGGCGTTGCACATGTCCCATTGTTCTGACTCCCCTGAATGCAGGTTGACTTGTTATTTCTGGATGAATCATTTACTCAGATGTTAAGACTCCCGACCAGCTAGAGGACTCAGAAAATGGTGGAAGCACTCAGCAGACTGTGCAGGCGACACTAGCCTGATATGTTAACTGTCAAGGGATGTTGCACGACCTGCACAGTGTGTTCTGATGTTAGCTCAGCACTAAGTTAATGTATCTGTAGTATCTGTCCTCCAGCAACTTTGTTCAGACTGCAACACACCTACCAAGCAGCTTACTTCTGGGATGTGGAAGGAAAACAGAGCACCTGAAGGAAGCCCATGTGGCCGCAGGGAAATCATGCAAACTTGACACGGACAACATCCAAAATAAGGACTGAACCCATGTGTCTGATTTGTGATGGAATCACTACGTTACGGGTCTCATTGCAGGTCAAGCAGCACCCATAGAAAGAAAAGCAGGGTCGGTATCTCAGGTCTCATCAGAACTCAAAAGATTTCAGATCTCCAGCGCCTGTAGTTGCTTTCAGCGAAATTTCTTTCGTCTTTTCACAGTTACTTTAAATTGATTTACTTGGACGCACTAGATAAAACAATTTCCACCTCCCACTATTTCCCAAGTAAAAAGGCTTCATAGTTTTAGAATCTTCTACTATCTCTATTCTTTATGGATACAGAAGAAATGAGTATCTTAAGCCGTGTCTCATAACTAGTTCCCCATCTCTCACCCTGGTCAATCTCTTCTCAATGCTTTAATGCTCATTCTATAATTAGGTGGCTAAAATCGATGCTGCACTTGAATTGTGCCCCAAAGGATGTGTTATGTTCCAAACTAATTGATCATTACTCTTTTACTGAACAGTGATGGCCAGCTCTATAAAACCCAGATGCTATTGCTTCTTTTTATGGGGCTTTACCTAAGCCATTTTAGGAGATTACATACTTGAAACCCTGTAGCATTTTATTTAGCAGTGACCAGAAGTAACCTCTGAGGCTGACATAGGATGCTAGTAGTGGCATACTCATCTGGAAAGTGGGAAAAAATGTGAACATAATAGAACAGTGAATGGAAAAAGTAAGAGATAATGATTTCATTTTACACATGGGTCAGCCCTCTGCAAAGATTAATGAGAGATCATTATATAATATAAATTTTGTTTGCAACAATAAACTGATCTGATCCACAAGAACTCCTGTACCCAAATAAAGTGGCCACTGATTTTATTTTTGGTCTTCTGCTGCTGTAGCTCAACCCCTTCAAAGGTCTGAGATGCTCTTCTGCACACCACTGTTGTACTGCGTAGTTATTTGAGTTACTGTCACTTTTCTGTCCTCTTGAACCAATCAGGCTGTTCTTCTCTGACCTCTCTCAAGGTGTTTTCGCCCATAAATCTGCAGCTCACTTGATTTTTCTTTGCCTTTCACACCATTCTCCAGAAACCATAAAGCATGCTAAGTGTGAAAATTGAAGTAGATTAGCAGTTTCTGAGATACTCATACCACCCCATCTGGCACCAACAATCATTCCACAGACAAAGTCACTTAAATCACATTTCTTCCCCATTCTGATGTTTGTTCTGAACAAATGAACTTCTTGACCATGTCTGCATGCTTTTATGCATTGAGTTGCCGCCAAGTAATTGGCTGATTACATATTTGCAACCTGGCGTGCAGGTGTACCCAATAAAGTGGAACAGTGTATTTTGCAAACACTAACGCAAAGATCCAACAACTATCACTTTTTTGATTATTTTCTAAACAGCATTTCATTTCTGGTTTGCAAGGATCTTTCTGCATTTTACTTGTACAATACATTTGTTTAAAAGAGCCATGTTGTAACATTTAGAACGGGAGACTGCCTTATGGACAGAATGTTATTTTGATCCAATGATTGCAATAGAACAGCATAAATCACTTTTGAAATATGTCACACTGTTAGTGGTCACAACCATTTTAGCACTTAAGTTCTCCTTTCTCCATAGCAGCTAATACTTTCTTGGTACTTTTATGCACATTCAGCACTCTGATGCTGAATCTGATGGGAAGGTGACATATCTCGGACGCACCAGCAGATCACCCCCCCCCCCCCCCCCCCACACACACACACACAGTGACTTTTCTCAATCCAAGTCTCGTCTAGCCACTATACGGGATTGTGGAACATCAGGGCAAAATAATTTGGATACTGCTGCTCTAAAGATAATGAAGGAAATTACAAATAAGTCAATTAGTTAAGGTATTAGTTGAAATAAATATAAATGTTTCTAGTGTTGTCTAAAAATTTTTTTGAAACCAAAATGCTTTCACTATCTTCCTGAGATAAACTGAACAGCAGCAGTCTGCCAACATTTCACGTCCTCTGAACTGGATACAAATAGCCCATTGAGGAAAGTTTCCTTTCCAGACAGTGGTCCATTTTCTTCCTTGCACAAGTAAACAAACGCACCTCTCAGACAGACCACAGTCACCAGTGCTCTGTGAAAGGAATCTAAAGGAACCGCAGACCTGTCCAAATATGCGTTCATTCGGACTAACTTTCCTGCAGAATCCTTCCCTCCATCACACATGAATAAACATTCCATTTTCCATCTGTCACCACTCAAGCTGGGGAAAAACAACATATGTCCATGGAAACTGCCTTTAGTGTACAGTATTGAGACTGAGACAGCTATAATCCAAAGAGGAGGAAAATGAAGACAATTATAGAACAGAAGGATGCTATAACCACTCCCAGCGTGATACTGAGAGATGCATGGCTTAACCTGAGGTCTGGTTGCTGTTGACCTCCATTAGGTCTGTTGTCTCAGATGTGTGACACGCATTCAGGCAATTTTAAAAGAGCACATGTGCCTCCCCAAAAGGTCAACCAAATAAAGCTTCTCAGGACTATCAATCAGACTGAAGCGTTGAACAACAGATGATAAATTGGAAAACTAAATTTGGAGGAAAGGACAGGGGAAGAAAAAAAATATGCAAGTACAAGGCACAGCCACAGGTTTATTCTATAACTTTAAAATGTCGCTTTCAATAATGGATTCTTACACATTAGTTACTTTTGTCTTATCAGGAAAAGTATTTTAACATAACAAAATTATATATTATAAAGATGGGGTAAAACGTGTTACCGTCCGTTTAAATAGAAAGCAGTTGTGAATTTTACTAGAAAGGTATTCAGAGTTTTATCAACGTTAACAGTTTAGCTGCTTTCCATCTTCGGGATATGGGAAGAAAGCAGGAAGGGGGTTCTAAATCTTTATTTATTGAGATACAGCACACAGTAGGCCCTTCTAGGCCTTCACGCCGTGCTGCGCAGCAACCCGATGTTAAGCCTAGCCTAATCGTGGGACAATTTATAATGACCAATTGACCTACTAACCGGTACATCTTTGGATCCGGAGCACCAGAAGGAAACGCATGTGGTCACGGAGAGAGCATATAAGCTCCTTACAGACAACAGTGGGAATTGAACCCAGGTCACCGAAACTGCAAGGCATTGTGCTAACCACTATGCTATGGTGCTGCCCCATTTGAGGCAGCTGGAAAAAACAAATGGTCTACTCATTCATATTCTGCATGTTTCAATGATCTGTATGGATTTGACAGCAAGATTTCACCAAAGAACTAGTGGGTGTGCAGAGGATGTTTCCTTGGGTGGGGGTATCTAGAACCAGAGGGCACAGCCTCAAAGTTGAGGGGCAGACATATCGGGTTGAATGAGATCTAGGATAAGCTATGATGAAATGACTGAATGGCCTAACACTGCTCCTATGTCCAATGGTCAAAAGCAAGCAAAACTGATGCATCTAGATCCATTTCAATGCATCTAGGGTAAGACGAATCCACCTAGGCTACATCCAAGTGAACCTCCAAGAGGACCACAACATCAGTCGTGGCTTGGAGGCTTGTGTGCCTCAATGACCCGGAGAGCTACGTTGGTTGGAGTCAGGGCTTTAGGCATTAGCTCTTGGCAGGTCAAAGAGTAGAAGACAGACTAAGAGTGGCCCACCAGTCCTCCAGGTTCAGGGGTTCAGCTCAGGCCAAACAACACTCACTGGTGAAACGGAACCGGTTCAGAAACAGCAATGAAGGACCTTCCACGTCTGAGTGTGACGGTATTTCTGAGGGTCCGCCCAGGACTTACAAAAGTGAAAACCAACAAGAAGCTACGGACATGATGGAAGGAAGGACCTTCACTGCTGCCCTAACACCAGTGGTGTGTCAGGTAGGAGGTAAGTACATTCAAGTGAAGGACAATGTGCAGCTGATCATCACATCAACAATGCTCATCAACCCAAGGGTAAAGGACACACACAGATTTAGTACAGAGATTTTACTTCAATTGTGCTTATTTTAGTACAAACAAATATTCAACATCAAATAAACATGATGAACAAAAGAGAGGAAGGAGCAATTCTGCAGAGTAGGTACAATCTGGGGAATGCTGCAGCCATCCATGAGCAGCTCCAGCTGACACAAGATCAATCTCACCATCAAACAAAAGGTCTTTCAGCCTATGTAATGCCACGTCCTCCACTTCAGGAAGAAAGTCTAAATTAAAAGCTACTTAAATTACAGTTTGCTTAAACTCAAGAAATTACACTGCTAAAATGGGCTCCAGTTTATTTTAGTTAGAAACTAAAATAGCTAACATTTTCCAAGAGTCAGTGAAAATAAACTATTTTTGACCAAAAAAAAGGCAAGTGAGTGGTGAATGATTCAATCAGAATCAGCTACATGAAGAAAAACAAGGAACACCGGATGATGTGGCATCATATACCTGGTGACTGACAACAGTTGGCTGTCACTACTTTTGTTTTTGACAGGTAAACAACACACAGACTGTAAAATAAACTCTGAAATCACTAAAGGAGCAGAAATGAAGAACCCCAGAAGAGTAGGGAAAGAAAGATAACGCGGGTTGACGCGTTCCAGCCTGAAACATCGTCTGTACTTTTGTCCATAGATGTTGCCTGGCCTGCTGAGCTCCTCCAGCATCTTGTGTGTGTTCTTATAAGAGTAGTGAGTAGATTTGCAAGGAGCAGCTTACAGCGAGTCACCACGCTCCAGTGCCATCTTGTACCAATCTTCTATCCTTCTTTTGTTTCCACATATTGCTCAACATGCAGGCCAATCTGTTCATTGTCTTGGAAATGAAAATGCCATTTCTCTTTAAACACAAGCTACCTTCAACAAATATAATATATAAATGCACTTACCCTCACACCGAGTTTTCCTCCACCGACTGTAGACTTCATATCTGCTCAAACTAAATTCTATCAAACATTGCCCAGATCATCCACTGACTTACTCCAAATTCCTTTGCAACTTTGGTGAGCGTTCCACTGAATTATCTACACCTTGTGTCACAAGTAATCACCTGCCCCATCACTGAAATGTTCCCACAACATATGGACTTAATTTCAAGGACTCTTCATCTCATATTTATTCGGTATGTTTGCAAGACTCAGGGTTGTATATGGTGACATATGTGTACTTTGGCTAACAAGTTTCCTTTAAACTTTGAACCTGTGTCTTATCTCTACAAACTACACACAAAAGGTGCCAGAACTAGACCCTGTAGTTCATGTCAAATTATTCAAACTGCACTGGATTCACCCCCTTTTTTCCACACACTTACAGCATTTTTTGTTCACTATTATCCTTCCAATGTGCTCCTTTTATCAAAGAGACCCCATGTAGAAATTTATCAAAGTTCATATGTGCACCTGATAAAGTTTAAGGAATGGGGGATTCTCAGCTCCCTGTAAACAATGAATTAAGTACTGACTATGTCTGTGACTGCAGTGTGTTTGAATAATGTCTCACAGCTGCTTTCTTTGGAGCAAGATAAGGGTAAAGTTCACCCAGATCCACATCAGATGTCTCTGGGCTTTTCACACCTTCTGATTTTGACAAAGAGCAGTACCTGATGGAAATTAGACAGAACATTCCTTTCTTAATTAAAGCATAAATTTGACGGATGTTCTTATCTTTTTAATTAAGTTGTGGCTCCAGCAAACCAGGTAGGACATTTCTTTCTTTATTTAAGGTGGCTGGAGGGTCTAACAAATTGATTGTACTTTTGTATCAATAGTCCATTGACTTGACCGGAATGGTTATCAAACTGATTGTTCTTTTGTATCGGTGGCCTTATAACTTCTGACAATTCTGACATCAGGCAGTGAACTTGTAGAACTGCCGCGGAGATGAGAAAGGTTCTCTCCCTGATGTCGGGTCCAAGTTCACTCGCCGGCTGAGCTCGAAGAAATAAGCGGGTGGAAAGATAAGTAACGATCTTTTTGTGCTGTCGTTATTTGATCCAGCAAAGTTACGTTTACACACCATTCACCACATTGTCCCTGCTCCACTGGTTACTTTCTCTAAGTGCACGTTTCCTGCAGCATTACTTTTGAACAGCTTGCTGACTGCACCCGTTTCCTCTTCATAGTAGTATACAGCAGCTGCATCTCTAATTAATAACTCTCTCAAATGTTTGCTGTTTAGATAACTGACCTGTAATTTCTTAGATCAGCTACAGTACGTCTCCACTTACAAAACAAGATTCAAAGTACATTTATTATCAAAGTACGCATGCAGTGTACAACTTTGAGATTCGTCCCACAGACAGCTACGAAACAAAGAAACCATGGAGATCATTCAAAGAGAAAGATCAACAACCCCACCCCCCCCGCCACATACACACACACACACAGCACAAAAAACAAGCGAAAAACAGAGAATATAAAACACCAACTCAAAAAGTCATCGGAAGAGTCTAGTCATACTCAGTTCGGTTCAATCCAGCCATATGTAATTCGTAATCTGCTGGCTGTCCCGATCAAAATCACACAAAACATCAAAGAAAGGATGGACCAAAAACCAGATCTGACATGGAAACAAACAGTCAACGTTTTGGGCCGAGACCCTTCGTCAGGACTGTAGAGGGAAGGAGCCTTATAAAGAAGGTGGGGGAGGGTGGGAAGGAGAAGGCTGGTAGGTTCCAGTTGAAAAACCAGTAAGGGGCAAGATAAAGGGGTGGGGGAGGGGAAGCAGGGAGGGGATAGGCAGGAAAGGTGAAGAAGGAATAGGGGAAGACACAATGGGTAGTAGAAGGAGGCGGAACCAAGACGGAGGTGATGGGCAGCTGGAGGAGGGGACAGAGTGAAACTGGGATGGGGGAAGGGAGGGGGAGGGAATTACCAGAAGTTGGAGAATTCAATGTACATGCCCAGGGACTGGAGACTACTCAGACGGTATATGAGGTGTTGCTCCTCTAACCTGAGTTTGGCCTCATCATGGCAGTAGAGGAGGCCATGTATGGACATATCCGAATGGGAATGTGAAGCAGAGTTGAAGTGGGTGGCAACCGGGAGATCCTGTTTGTTGTGCTGAACGGAGCGGAGGTGCTCGACGAAGCGGTCCCCTCCATCTGCGTCCAATCTCACCGATGTAGAGGAGGCCGCACCAGGAGCACAAGATGCAATAGATGACCCCAACAGACTCACAAGTGAAGTGCTGCCTCACCTGGAAGAACTGTTTGGGGCCCTGAATGGTGGTGAGAGAGGAGGTGTAGGGACTGGTGTAGCATTTACGCTTGCAGGGATAAGTGCTGGGTGGGAGATCCGTGGGGAGGGACGTGCAGACCAGGGAGTCGCGGAGGGAACGATCCCTGCGGAAAGCGGAGAGGGATAGAGAGGGAAAGATGTGCTTAGTGGTGGGGTCCTGTGGAAGGTGGCGGAAGTTGCAGACGATAATGTACTGGATCCGGAGGCTGGTGGGGTGGTAGGCAATCCGCAGGGATCGTTCCCTCCGTGACTCCCTGGTCCACACATCCCTCCCCATGCATTATCCTTAAATTTTGTAGTTGATTGTGGTGAAGGATGCAAAGGAGCAGAACATTCACAGGACTATTGCCAAAGCTTTTCAAAAATCCCAGAGCTACTGCCCGAAATTTACATTTAGGCTCATGGGTAACATTATCAAATGTTGACAGTTACACTATCATTACAACTACACACATCAAACAATCCTTGTTCAAGCCACTGTGCAAACTACAGTGAATGGATTGCTATACACAGAAGCAAGAGCCTTCTATCTGTGTCTAAGGGGTGTGCAGGGGCCTAAGTGGTGGCCAGTACATTGCTGAATCCCGTTCTGCTCTTCTGCCCGATTAACTTGTAGCCAAATTGAGAAGGTATGGTTAGAAAGAAAGCCAACAAACTGCTTTAGTCCAGGCTTGACACTTGCAAACTGTCAAACATGGAAAAACTATGAATTCTGCACAAACACCATTAAATTATCACACAACTTTAACGCAACCTAGCCATTTGATGTTATTGAGTAACTCAGGTGAATTGAATCTGTAGTTGCTGCCAAGAGTGAAATGATCTCATTCGCACCCACAATGAGAAATACAACAACTATTTTCTGTTAATACCCTATCATATTCACTCTCTTCCAAAACAAATCATTGGTTGTTAGTGTATAGATTTTCTATGTCTTTATTTCAATGTAAGGACCTGCAAGAAAATGCAGTGCATATCCATCTCAAAGTAGTGCTTGGTGACATATACATACTTTGATAATAAATTAATAAATTACTTCCACTTTGGCCTTCAGCATGAATCTCCTGTCATCCATGCAGGCAAGTACAGAGCAGTGGAGATGCCAAGGTGTTCAAAGAGTCATCTTTTGGCAAGGAGTTTCCTCTTAAACAGGCCAGTCAGGCGATGGCTTTTTGTAAATGCCGTCAGGCCACAATTTGAAGGAGAATGAAGTGTTCTTCCAATATCCTCACCAACAGCCTGCAACAGCTAATTACCACACTTTTACTCGTTTATTGTTCCAATGTTAGAGACAGCACAGTTTAAACTTACCCGTGTTGCTTGCCAATATTACAATAACTACTAAAGACTGAAATCTAACCCTGATCCAAAAGTTAATCCTATAGTTAACACTGTAGGCTTTTGCGACTAAAACTTGTGAAGGTTGTTTTATGTGTTTAACAAAAACCCTTTGCTTTCATTATGAACATACCAAAGACAGTCCCCTTACACTGATGTTATTATAGCAGACACTGTCTCTTAAAGTGAACACAACAACTCAAAGATGGTGTTAGTGAATTATGTTGAAGTCTTGATTACGACTGTGTTCATTAGAAACGGGGATGGTGTCGGAGGATTGGCGTATTGCTCATGTTGTTTCATTGTTTAAAAAGGGTTCTACAAATAAACCTAGCAATCAACGGCCTGTGAGTTTATCGTCAGTGGTGGGTAAATTAATGGAAAGTATTCTTAGAGATGGTATATATCTCTGTTCTGATTAGGAACAGTCAACATGGATTTGTGCGTGGAAGGTCATGTTTGACAAATCTTATTGAATTTTTTGATGAGGTTACTAGGAAAGTTGACGAGGGTAAAGCAGTGGATGCTGTCTATATGGACTTCAGTTAGGCCTTTGACAAGGTTCCACACGGAAGGTTAGTTAGGAAGGTTTAATCATTAGGTATTAATATTGAAGTAGTAAAATGGATTCAGCAGTGGTTGGATGGGAGACGCCAGAGAGTAGTGGTGGATAACTGTTTGTCAGATTGGAGGCTGGTGACTAGTGGTATGCCTCAGAGATCTGTACTGTGTCCAAAGTTGTTTGTCATATATATTAATGATCTGGATGATGGGGTGGTAAATTGGATTAGTAAGTATGCAGATGATACTAAGATAGGTGGAGTTGTGGATAATGAAGTAGGTTTTCAAAGCTTGCAGAGAGATTTAGGCCAGTTAGAAGAGTGGGCTGAAAGATGGCAGATGGAGCTTAATGCTGATAAATGTGAGGTGCCACATTTTGGTAGGATTAATCAAAATAAGACATACATGGTAAATGGTAGGACATTGAAGAATGCAGTAGAACAGAGGGATCTAGGAATAATGGTGCATAGTTCCCTGAAGGTGGAATCTCATGTGGATAGGGTGGTGAAGAAGCTTTTGGTATGCTGGCCTTTATAAATCAGAGCATTGAGTATAGGAGTTGGTATGTAATGTTGAAATTGTACAAGACATTGGTAAGGCCAAATTTGGAGTATTGTGTACAGTTCTGCTCACCGAATTATAGGAAAGATGTCAACAAAATTGAGGAGTACTGAGGAGATTTACTAGAATGTTACCTGGGTTTCATCTCCTGAGTTACAGAGAAAGGTTTAACAAGTTGGGTCTATATTCTTTGGAGCATAGAAGGTTGAGGGGGGATTTGATAGAGGTATTTAAGATTATGAGGGGGATAGATAGAGTTGACGTGGATGGGCTTTTTCCATTGAGAGTGGGGGAGATTCAGACAAGAGGACAAGTTGAGAGTTAAAGGGCAAAAGTTCAGGGGTAACACGAGGGGGAACTTCTCTACTCAGAGAGTCGTAGCTGTGTGGAATGAGCTTCCAGCAGAAGTGGTTGAGGCAGGTTCGATGTTGTCATTTAAAGTTAAACTGGACTGCTATATGGACAGGAAAGGAATGGAGGGTTATGGGCTGAGTGCAGGTTGGTGGGACTAGGTGAGAGTAAGAGTTTGGCATGGACTACAATGGCCAAGATGGCCTGTTTCCGTGCTGTAATTGTTATATGGTTATATGAACAATATGTGTCATCTGTCACTCATTACCCTACAACACTATCAAGTTAACTAACCTTAATAGATATGGCCAAGTACATAAAGAACCTGAAGCACGAGTGTATAGATTATACCATTTTATCCCTTGCATTTGGTTTGCCATCAATTATCATCATGGCTCATCTTCTTCCAGCATCACTTTTCTAAAAAGGTATCAATGATCGCCTCCAATATACTCAGCCTGCACAGCCCCCTTGAATGGAGAATTCCAAAGATAGAACACCCCTCCATGGTCTGAATGGCTGCCTCTGGTCTAAAATACCCAAACCCAGAGGAAACATTACTCCAGCATTACTTTGTGAAAAAGCTCAATAATTTTGTGCTTTTCAATAAGATCAACTCTCATTCTTCTGAACTCGAGTACAAGCCCACTCTGATTAAATCTCTCCTCAGTTAACAAAGCTGCCAAGATTCAAGATTTTAAAAAAAGTTAAACATGCTGCCCAGACACAAAACGCCTCACAGGAATATTTTCACATCCAATTTAACACCCAGTAATCCATGGAGACTATGAGGAAGCACTGACCAGCATCAGTATGCATTTAAAGTATAGCCATGGTTAGAAGTACAAGGGGGTCAAGGATAAATCTTTGAGGGGGCCAGAGAGAAATGCAAAAGGCAAAGCCCTTTGATAGCAATTTTTAGCTGCAATGGATAACAGAGTAGTGTTATTCCTTCCAGCCAGACAAGAGTAGAAAGTATCAGGGGTTCCCAACCTGGAGTTCTCCTCGGTTAATGGTAGGGGTCTATGGCATAAAAAAGGTTGGGAACCTCTTCAATAGATACTGAAGTCATTGTTGGTGTTGAAAACTGCAATAAAAAAAACACATATTAATTTTGAGACACACAGCATATTATTAGTGCCTTTGGAAACAGCAGTTTCAACTCTGAGGGATAAAATCCTGAATTGGAAGAATTCCTGACTGGAAGGAAATATATAACAGACACATATGGGAGTTAATAACTCACTTAAACAGCTGAAAGGAAAGGGGATATAGTTATGGGACCAACACGGTGTCCAAAACGATTACTGCCAGGTTTGAAGGAGAGCTAGACAGAAGAGAAAAGCCATTCACAATATCAGCTAATGTTTCAACTAATAAACTAAGTCGTGTGTTCAGGAGCTAACTGGAAATGGAGGTGAAGAAGCAGGAGGTGGGATTGAAGGGGCCACCAAGTGAGATAGAAAGGAAGCAGCTTTGGAGCTGGTGTTGAAGGCTACAGGACGAAAGCAGTAGACTAGATGATCTTCATCTATGTGGCAGAGTACTGGTTTCTATCAAAGTCACAACATTAATGTAATTATAGATGGCAAGCAATATATTAATGTCATTTTGCAGATGAACAGAGTGAATAGGGTGGAGATTATGAAATGGAGAAAACATCAATAGGTGATCCACTGCCAAAATCCACAGAGACATCTCTGAGCTGAGCAAGTTAGACAGGAGGAAGATGAATAGGTTGGGCAGGTCAGCAAGAGAGCTCGACGAGCCAGCTGAGAAATCAGCAAGCTGTAGTTTTGGTGGGCCATTTGAAAGATGCTGACAGAGGCCTACATAAGAGGAAGTGAGCCCTGGGAACAGAGGAGGTACCGTGACCACAGGTAGTGGTGTTGGTCAGAGGCCCACTGCAGCATTTACTGCCTGTGCGAATGGCCTTGTTATACTAGCCCATTTGTACAAGTTTGAGGGACAGATATTGATTGGCCTTTAGAAATTTGATTTCACTTCAATAATACCAATGAACAGGGAATTTCACAACTCGTGATAGATCAAAGCCCGATACCATTTGGCCCATGTTAGCGCTTACTTCAAAGATTGATAATTAGTATCACTACCCACTCTCACACCTTTTCTCCCAAATATTTATCACATTCCCCTTTGAAGTTCATACTGAATCAGCTCACACCATTCCAGATACTGTATTCTAGTTCCTAATTATTTGCTGTTACCAGCCATGCCCCCAGCCTTTTACCAATTCCTTCAGCTATGTCCTCTGAGATTACAAGGCAGCCAACTGACCTACTGAGTCCTGTTTTAACTTTGATCTGCAAACAGGTCAGTCCCCCTCTCTACTCTTTTCCAACATACCCAACAGATTTCCACCAAATGAAATCCAGTTCTTTCTGAAAGCGATTAACAGACACGAGACACATGTTGCAAGTTTTTTTCTCTGCTTTTCCACAGGGACTATCTTCACCCGGCATATTAAAACCTTCCATGATTGTGAAAGCACATTCTGAAATCAGAAAGAGTAGCGAAGATCTGAAATGAAACGTGTCCTCTGATTTCTGTTGGCTTACTTAGGTGAAAAATATCCTCAGCTGCATATGTATAAATCTGTGCAAGTTGTTTTTTTAGTAATAAATAGTGGAAGGAATCTGTTGAACCTTAAGTGCATATGCAGTCAAATTCTGTTTATACTGATAGAATTTTCCTGTCTTCTAAAAGGTCCCTTCAGATGCATTAAACTAAATTGCACTTAGTGTAATCCCATTATCAGTGCTGGATTGAATCTGTACAAATTCCAAGTTACACCAAACCTGTGGGCTTTAGATACTCAAAAATAAACATCAAGATTTCTCAAGATAGAATTTAGGAAAATGTGGTAAAAGCAAGCTTCCAAATTGTTTCAGTAAAGTCTGGCTTTTTCACACAGTCCTAGAATATTTTGCAACTTAATGCATCTTCTTGTCATTGTAATGAAGCATTGCTGCAAAGGGAAAAATAGCAACCAACATGTACAAGTGGTGCCAGAACCATGAGGAGGATAAGAGAGATCCCGTTTGTGCTGCTGAATAAAGAAGACAAGACATTGAACAAGACATTTAAGTCTGTCATCTCCTGTTCCAAGTGCTGTATGAACTGATTCACGAGATCATGGAATTGTGAAATCACTTGTGAATCATGGTTAGCAAATGGAACTGCAGAGACTGCAAATTACTCAGCAGAGAAAAACAGACATAATATCTCAGGTGTACAATTCTCTATCAGAACTGGTAAGGATGAGTAGTAAGGGTTCCCTCCTAATTCATGGGTTTAGTGATTAAGGGATTTAAGAACCTAACTATAGGCACAGGCAAAATTCTGATATAGGAACAGATAAAGTTAGCAAGGACAGGGAATGTTCTTGACTTACACAGTTCACAATTAGTAGGTCTGACCTGTGTTGCAGTGATTATTTTTAAGTAAATACAAATTAAGTTTCCTTCTTTGAAGCTCCCTCATGTATTTATAAGACCTTGCTTTCAGGATGCATATTTGGAATTTACAAATGAGAGGAAAAAATTCAAGCAACATAATGCATGGTTAGTGTAATGTTATTAAATCAGGGTTCAATTCCCACTGCTGTCTGTAAGGAATATGTACGTTCTCCCCATGACCTCCCACAGTCTAACAATGTACTGTCACGGTTAGCATGTCAGCACCAAGAGTGTAGCGACACCTGCAAAAGCTGCCCAGCATAGTCCTTGCCGATTTAATTTGACACAACTGACGCATTTCACTGTCTGTTCCGAAGTACGTATGACAAATAAAAGCTAATCGTTAAGTAAAGCTAATCTGTAACCGGTTACCTGCCCAGAATACAGCTTTATCAAAAAAGGTACAATTGGTGGCATCAGCCCTCTAGACCAGTGGTTATCAATCTTTTTTGGTTACCCCCCTCCCACCTCAGCTTCCAGGCCATACCCCCAGCAAACCCTCTCCCTTTCCAGCCTTCACATAAATATGATAAAGAACTTTGATTCACGAAGCACAGTGAAAGAACAAAACTCCAAATTCAAAGCAGTGACAAATAATTGCAAAAAAAAATTCAGATCTATTTAAAGATACAAATAAAATGTCTTTAATTACAGTAAAAACAATCTTGCATCAACAATTTTACAGTGTACATTAGTATACCTATTTCATTGCTTTTTCACCTTTCAATGATATGAATGGGCTTGGTGCAGCGATATCAGCTTCTCAATATCAGGCTGAATGTCACTCAGGAGTCTCAAAACCCAATTTGCAGTCTGTTACATTGCTTTGAAAGATGTTGGCTGATTGCACTGAAATCACAGTCCACTAAATATGATGTTGGAAAGCCAGTAACGAACACCTTGACCTTTTTCCACAGTGTAGGATAATGTTCAGATTCCTTTCTGCAACCAAAAGTCATGATATGATTTTTTGAACCTCAGCTTCAGCTCAAAGTCATTCTGTAGAGAGATCAGTTCTTCCTCCATCCTTCCCGTTAATTCCTACTTACAAGTGTTCCAGAACGGATTTTGTTATGTTCTTTACACATACCGTGGGTTACTCGTATATTCTGGAAGAACATAACTAGAACTTTTATTAAACAGCAAACAGCAACCACATCTAACATACGAACTTCTCGGTCATTCTGTCAGTTCTGCGCATGCTCATAGCTCTGTCCAATCACATTCTTACACGTGACATGTGATATCACTGCATCTTCCTTTCCATAAAAAGAAAAAACAATTAACAACATTAATCAAACAAATGCATAATTTAACATGTCTCTATCAGTCTCTCTAGGGGTTTACAAACACGAGTAGTCCTTCTAAGTGGTTCACATAGTTCTTGTGTTTTGTTGTTATTTTCATGTTTCGTCTGGTCTGCACCAGAAACTCTGAAGTTGGCTCTTTGTTAAGGTCTTTGCGGTTCCTTCTTAACACTGCTCCTACCTCTGTTTGGACCATGTATGATCTGGGTTGTACTTCTTCAAGTACTGTAGCTTTCTGTGTCCATGTATTCATTTTGTCTTGCTTCCTCACTTCATCTCCTTGGTCCAATTCAGGTAAAGGATGAGAACTTCTGTCAAAGTAAGTTTTCTGCTTTGCTTTGGGTTCATTTTTCCATCTTTTCACTTGTTCACCTCCCTCTGTCCTCAGAAGGCTCTCATCTATTGGCAGATTGGATCTCAAACGGCATCCCATCAAGAGCTGAGCAGGTGAAAATCCACATTCAAGTGGAGTACTTCCATAGGCTAACAAAGCTTTATAAAAATCACCTCCACTATCCTTCGCTTTGTGCATCAGTTTCTTGATAATTCCTACCGACTTCTCAACCAATCCATTGGACTGAGGGAAAAATGGACTAGATGTTGTGTGAACAAAGTCCCATTCATGAGCAAAATGTCTCACACATTCACCACTGAATTTATTACCCAATCTGGAATTTGGATAGAAAAAATTCCTGAAATCTCTCTGACATGTACGTATGCAGCTCACCTGGGCAGGCACAGTATACTTGAAGATCATTATCTGGTATTCTCTTTCCACTCAGGCTTGGAAAATGGAAAAAGTCGTGACGGCCAAAGTTGCAGTTAAATAGGGTTAACTCGGACAGAAATATGGAGACCACTGGTTTGACTTTAATAAGATTCACACCGTTTCCTAGCAATTTAAGATTTATTTCATTAAAATTTGCAAATAAGTCTGACAATTAAGCAATGTCCTGCCTAATATTCTTGAGCTGATTACTAAATGAAGCATTAGTCTTCAAAGAATCTTACAGTTTCAAAAAGTGCACAGAAGCGTGTCAGGCAGTTTCCCTTCGAGAGCCGTCTGACTTGTCATCATTCTCAATACAAGGCTTTCGAGATAGTCCAGAATGAGAGCAGGGGACTGGATTTTACTCACTGCTGTGACCACAGCATTTAACGATTTGTGCAGGTGATCACTTAGGTTTTATGCAATTGTGAATTACACAGTGAATGGTAAATATGATAGGTACAGCTTTTTCAAGAATTTAATAACCTCACAGTGGTGTTCCGTCATTGATGGTGCCCCATCTGTTGCACAAAAATGTTATTGAGTGGAATGTCTCCTCTTTGAAAAATTGCTCAGCAACTCAAAAATATTGACTCCCAATTGATGTCTGATTGAATAGAGTTTTCGCTGAGTGGTGTTGCTTTAATTAGTTAGTCTGATGACCTACACAAAATGTACTCAGCACCTCCTTTACTGCTGGCAGAATCAGTTCTACAATTCTATGAGGCTTTCTAGATTTAGCAATAAACAATGAAACGTTGTATGAAGCACAAAAGACATCACTGTTTTGTTGTGGAGTGCTGACAAAAATGCTTTGAAGTGTTTTCCATATCTGAAAGTTTTCACGAAGTGACTGAAAATAAGCCAACATCTTGTTTGCTTTAATCAGAGTGTATTCTCTTCAAATGTTCAATGAGACTGGATGATTTCACTGCTTCATTTGAAAAATACTTTTTCACAGAGCAGACACATTGACTGCTGCTGGTGGCGTGGTGCTGATATAAATCTGTATTTCACATATTCCACACTATGCCATCAACATTTTCTTTTCATTTGGTCTGCTTCTGCTATTTTCATTCTGGATTCATAACCTTGGTCAATCACCCATTGTTCAAGTCCAACCTGAAGTGCTGCGATCAACAAAGGGGAAAGTATGACAGTAGCATTGCTCAGGCAAAACCTGACACTCTGCCTGAAGGTGCATTAAGTAGGGCAGCAATATCCTTGTCGGGCTGTAGGCAAAATGAATGCGGTTGAAACCATTTGAAAGGGAAGATTCTGAACTTTATCCCATTGAATGCCAAAACCTAATTCACCGGAATTCCATCATTGCATGATTAGAGTAAGAGAATCATACTTGCTAACTCAATGCTACAGTAGTGAATGACAATAATGTGTGGTCCAGGCATTATTAGAATGTGATGAGAAGGCATACAAGAGCAAGATATATCAGCTAGTTGAGTGGTGTCACAGCAACCACCTTACACACAGTGTCATTAAGACCATTGAACTTACTGTGGAATTCACAAAGGGTAAGATAAGGGAACACACACCAGTCCTCATAGAGGGATCAGAAATGAAAAGGGTGAGTAGCTTCAAGTTCCTGGGTGTCAACATCTCTGAAGGTCTACTCTGGACTCAATATATTGATGCAGTTACAGCTGCGATATTTCATTAGGAGTTTGAAGAGATCTTGTACTTCACCAAATACACTTACAAATTTCTACAGGTTTATCGCGAGGAGCACTCTAACTGGATGCATTGTCATTTGTTATGGGGTGAAACTACTGCACAGGAGCAAAATAAGCTGCAGGAAGTTGTAAATTCCGTCAGCTTCATCACAGGAACCAGCCTTCCCAGCATCCAGACATCTTCAAGGAGCAATGGCTCGTAAAGGTGGCATCCATTACTAAGGAATCCATCACCCAGGACATGCCCTCTTCTCATTGCTACCATCAGGGAAGAGGTACAGGAGCCTGAAGGCACATACCCAGTGATTCAGGAACAGCTTTTTTCCCTCTACCATCAGATCTCTGAATGGACATTGAATCTACGCACACTACCTCACTACTTTTTGTTTTTTTAAATAACAATTTCTTCAGTCCAGATTTCTCATGATAAGCCAAATACAGAAGTGTCACATTGCTTTTCAAAAAATACAGCGCGCTTGGAGCAGTCTTCGGGAACGGAGAGTTAGCAAGAGATGATGTGATTACGTGATTACTGAAATCAATTATGAGGCACCGAGAATCAAATGCTTATGATAAATAATTAATTTTTAAAATTAAACCTGTATTCCACCAGCTGTCTCCCTTGGTCCCAAGCACTCTTCCTCCCCCACCCCGCTTATCTTTATGGCCCCCTTAGAAATTCCCACTGCCTCGGGGAGGTGGGGGGGAGAGAATGATATCATCCACTTTGTGAATCACTGCATAAGACATTCAATATATTTCTCAGCTGTGCAATGTAAGAGTACAAGCTTTTATGCCTGATGAATATGCCACAGGGTACGTGGCAGTTGAATAACATTGGTCAGTGGGCTCCTTTAACAGTAGGAAGCTAGCCAGAAACTCCATCCTAAAGGCTAACTCACTCTGACTGGTCTTATGATAAGCAAAGTTGACATAACTGCCCATCCTAAGAAGCCTTGTACATTGCACATGCTGACGCCAAGTTCCTGCCAATATCCCTTAAAAAAGCCTCAGATTAATCCCAAGATAAAGAACTTGATTGTGCTTGAAACTTGATCAACCATGAGTAAATATGACTGCCTGCCAATAGTTTAGGAGGATTCATAAGACCATAAGACACAGGAGAAGAAGTAGGCCATTCAGCCCATCGAGACCACTCTGCCATTCAATCATGGGCCAATGCACTTCATCCAGTCATCCCCACTCCCCTGCTTTCACTCCATACTCTTTGATGCCCTGGCTAATCAAGAACCTATCTATCTGTGCGTTAAATACACCCAATGACTTGGCCTCCACAGCAGCTCATGGCAACAAATTCCACAGATTTACCACCTTCTGACTAAAGTAATTTCTCTGCATCTGTTCTAAAAGGATGTCCTTCAATCCTGAAGTCATGCCCTCTTGTCCTAGAAGACCCTACCATGGGAAATAACTTTACCATATCTAATCTATTCAGGCCTTTAAACATTTGGAATGTTTCTATGAGATGCACCATCTTCTAATGTGCTACCACAAGACCCCCCAGGATTGGTGTCACACATGTTGAGGAACGTGAGAAGCTTGCTCATATTCATCATGATTCTTTCACGACATGGAGAGCCCACTCTGCTCTGGCCACAGAAGCTGTGAAGCTCACACATCGTCATCTACAAAATCTGGAACCTGAACTGCAGAGTTTACAAATTTAGCTCAAGAGTTTTCAGAGTAACTTCATCCAACCAGATACGTGACCAGAATCTTTCAAAGTCACACATTAGCACATGTCTGCAACTGCATGGTTATAGTTAGGATTGTCTCATCAAAATATGTAGTACTATAGGACTTCAGTAAAAAAGTTCCAGATAATAATGAAACAGTACTCATCTCGGGCTACCTCCTGGTGGTTTAAGTACTGGTGTCATTTTCTGAACTAAAGGAATAGACTGGAATTATGTAAAAGTGTGACAGAAGCACTCCAAGCCACTCAAGTGACTGCAATTTCTAACTAGTCAATTCAGCTTAAGATCAAGTATAACTTACAAGACAGAAACTATGAAAGAACAGTCCATAAGTGCAAAGCAGAAATGTTTCAGGGGCCAGCACCTTCCAATGGCACCCTCAGACTGGCATTGCCATTAATTCAAGACACTGATAAAATAACAATTATTGAAACATTTTAGTAGTACTTTTTGACACATTCTTACAGTCTTTTGGGGATAACGTTGGAAAAGGTGCTGGTGTTGAGCAGCTTGCAGTAAAACAACAAATATTTAAGTTTTATTTTCTCCTTTTAAATTCTGCAGAAGAGCAATTCAACACAAAAAGACTCCAGTTTTGTTCATGTATGTCAGACTAGCTATAACCCGATAACTGAGAACCTTCCAGCCAACTCAGACTGAACATTTCCACACCACACCACTCCACCCCCTTCGACGTTCCTGACTCCAGTTCCCCTGGGAACAAGGGCTTCCAGGATCATGACGGGATAGCTTAAAGGATCCAACCCTTCGCTGACTTCCACTATTTCTAACATCAGAATTCTGCCGTGTTCCTGCAGCTCTTCTTAGTTGGCAGTTCTGATGATATAGAGAAAATACACAAGATGCTTTCAAAAAACATATTGACAGTGCAAGTAAGCAAGTGATCTAGCAGACTACTCAGTGGTAGATCCAAAGCTCACTTTTGCAATGGAGTGTTACTTAGTGAAGCTTCAAAGACTGAATAGAAGAATGTATGGGGCAATGTACTGTCTAATGTAGATCTGGCACTCTGCCCATTCTTTGACTTCAATGCAGGACTACACAAGATATCTGAGAAACACCAAAAAGGGAGAAAATCCTGTGACTAACAAGGCTTTGATCCACATTCCACAAGTGTTGTGCTAGGAGTGCTTAACTATGAGCCATAATCAAGATAAAGGGGCAGAGTTAAAACTTCAAAACCAGGTTCTTAAATTCGTCGACCACCTTCTGAAGCTTGAAGCCATTTATCAAGTTAATGCAAGGAATCCCTCATCAAAAAGCCATGTTTAACAGGGACACATAGGACTGATTGTAGCAAATATTTAAACAGATTTACGTATCATACTCAGAAGGCAAAGGTAAACAACTTCTGTGTAAAAATTTGCCAAGAACAATCACGGTCATGGATAAGACCATGATCACCCATGTCACATGACAGGGTACATAATGATGATTATGACTTACCACATAAATATACAAGCAAGTTGATGAGGAATGAAGGAAGAGGCAGACAAATAAATACTAGGGAGTTCTGATTTCTGTTTCTCAGCACTTTGACATTTACGATTGGGAAGATGTCAACCAGCCCATTGCATTGATGCTAATCAAAACAAACAAGAGTAATTGCAGTTTATGGCTCTTAGTCTACTGCCCTGCAGAGGATCAGGTTAAAATAATTTTGGGCAAACAATTCCACATAGCTTCATTTTTAAATTAACTCAGTTTGTTATCAATATACCCAAGATGTCATGCTACAGTGCCAAGGGTTCAATCACTTAAAGTCTATGAAGTTTCTAAAATATTAAATTACTTTCAAGATTATTTGCAGAGAATTTATAACTAGACAGAATTTATTACTCAGACTAACTTGGGATTTGATACAAAAAGCCTTCAGAGTGAAAATGAATGCACACAATTTATAGTATCAAACTGAAGTTAAGATTATCTTTATTACAATAAGATCACTTCCCAAAATATTGATTTAAAGCTCCTTGAAGTTGTGCAAGTCCCACATTCAAGTTTTCCATTTTGGAGCACCCTAAGTGGCTCAGGAGACCATAAATCACACAGGAAACTCATTATTCTGTACAACAATCTAAAACTAAGCACTAACAGACCAATTTTTCCCTTCACTCTGTGAAAGCTTTAAATGGAAGATCGCACCCATTGACAGAAAATTAAACCAAAGACAATAGGGCAAGCAAATCTAAAGAGTTTAAATTACAGCAGTCAAATCTCATTCCAGCCTTGTCTATTCCAATAGAAGTAATCACATTATTTCATTTTCGTTTTCTGATCTGTGGGTATACTCCAAGGTTTTTAAAAGTCATTTTCAACAAAGCTGTCGGGCATTTGTAGCCTATAAAAACCATAAGACACAGGAGCAGAACTAGACCATTCGGCCCATCAAGTCTGCTCAGCCATTTCATTATGGCTGATCCATTTCTCTCTTAACCCCATAACCTTTCACGCCCCATCTAATCAAGGACCTATCAACTTCTGCCTTAAGTGCACCCAGTAACCTGGCCTCCACAGCCGTCCGTGGCAATGGATTGCACAGATGTACCACCTTCTGGCTAAAGAAATTTCTCATCTCAGTTCCAAATGGATGTCCCTCTATTTTGAGACTGTGTTCTCTGGTCCTTGACTCCCCCACCAAAGGAAACATCCTCTTTACAATAACTATATCTGTGTGATTCTTTAATTAAGGGCAATTTTTCTGTTTCCAGGGGTACATTTTCAAGAAATATTGTTTTTTCAAAAATAAGTACTGTAGTGTTAAAAGTTAGGTAATAGCAACTCTAAACTTTCTTCAGTATGCTTCATAAATAGTATTATCTCAATTTTTCAAGTATTTAAAAAGTTAAATGTGCCACTATTTTGGCCTTGTTCCCTACCAGGCTCTGTAAATTTGTCTTCAAAATAAAGTAATAATTAAATTAATTAAACTTTTCATTTCTCACAAGAACTTTTAAAACACGTCAAATTCACGTGGCACACACGAGGAATTCTGCAGATGCTGGAAATTCAAGCAACACACATCAAAGTTGCTGGTGAACGCAGCAGGCCAGGCAGCATCTCTAGGAAGAGGTACAGTCGACGTTTCGGGCCGAGACCCTTCGTCCTGATTTGTACATTTTTTATGGCAAAGAACTGCTATCTCAACGCTTCTGTTATTATCAACACACAACACACTTTAGAGACCAATCAAGTTTTTTCAAACAATTGCTTACGTGGTTTCCATGGAAATGAGAAACAACAGGGGATCATGTGGCTGTCATGGCAGAGACCGACATTTTGATGTCCAGGGATAATTTAAAGATTCATACCTCCTGATCTGAGAGTATGTTTATTACGTGTCATTACCAAACGAGTTACTATTTAAGTGTTTTAACTGAGAAATAAACAATCACTTCATTTCTGTATATTTAAATTACATTCCAGTCAAGCTAGCATGTGCGAGACTCAGCCAATTTATTCTTTAAAACGTGAGAAATATCATTAGCATCATGCCTTTACCATCACACAACCGCCAGTAAAGTTGTCAAGATAGCCCCAAAATAATCAGCAGACTGGTAAAAAAAATACACAATTAAAGACCCAGTGAACAATCAGCAGTAGCTTGAAAGAGAAAGAGCAATACAAGAGAATGGAGACATGAAAAATTATGATCATCTCACAATTGCCAAAGCACAAACAGATACTGAAGAGGGAACAATCAGGAGTTAATCAAAGAAACAAAAGGGCTACTGATACAAAAAGACAGGCAGTACAGAGTTTAATAGCAGAGAATACCCCAGCAACGAGAACAAAATGACCTCCATTTTCCTGAGGTTTCACCTGTGCTCTAATGGAGGCTCTAAGAAGGTGCTTTAAATTTCAAGCGTTGCTTTTTTTCCCCAGAGTTGTTGAGATTTTTGTGACTGTTTCATAAGGCTTACTAATAAAAAAGTGTGCAGACGGTTGAGTAAACGTTTTGTCAGAGTTAAACACTGTTCTCTCTTTTGGACTGTTGAAAAATAATGATCTCAATAATGTGTTTAAAATTTGAATTGTTGCTTATTCCTAGTTGGGGAATGTTAGGCAGCAGTTTTGTAAGCAATATTTTTTTTCAAAAGCAGGACGAGACAGTGCCTAATTTAGCTGGGCTGCCTATGTCCATGTTTTACGTGGATGCTTTTAACAAGGTTCTCTCGCCTACTTCCTTAAAAACTGTGATCTCTTAAGGAATTTTGACAAATAGTGCAGACTGTAAGGATGTATTTTTAATTTTAAGTGTTGCTTCTTCCAGTTGGACAGATGTTTTGTCAGAGTTAATGTTAAACTAAAACTTTTATCAATGTCAGAAGTATTTTGTCATTACCATCACAGGGCATATTTTGATGGGAAGTAAAAGTTTTTTTTTAGTAATATTGGTCTGAACTCATTTGCTGAAATCAAGTGTGCCAAAATCAGCATTCTGTCAAAAAGGGTTAAAATTCCAATAGTCTAATTAGTAAACAAATGTTTTGTTTTCCCAGGAAAATATCGACACGCTTTAGAAAATGTCTCTCAAAAATATAATCTGAATGTATTTAAGAATGAGTTAAAACAAATTTATTAAAGGGCATGGATTTTATTTGCAGGATTGACTTTTAAGTCTTTCTTTGTCATTTAATTTTTAATTGAAAATCAGTATTTGATACTTTATTGTCGCCAAACAATTGATACTAGAACGTACAATCATCACAGTGATATTTGATTCTGCGCTTCCCTCTCTCTGGATTACAAATATTAAATATTAAAATTATTTAAAATTAGTAAATATTAAAAATTTAAATTATAAATCATAAACAGAAAATAAAAAAATGGAAAGTACGGTAGGGCAAAAAAACCGAGAGGCAGGTCTGGATATTTGGAGGGTACGGCCCAGATCCGGGTCAGGATCCATTCAGCAGTCTTATCACAGTTGGAAAGAAGCTGTTCCCAAATCTGGCCGTACGAGTCTTTAAGCTCCTGAGCCTTCTCCCGGAGGGAAGAGGGATGAAAAGTGTGTTGGTTGGGTGGGTCGTGTCCTTGATTATCCTGGCAGCACTGCTCCGACAGCGTGCGGTGTAAAGTGAGTCCAAGGATGGAAGATTGGTTTGTGCGATGTGCTGCGCCATGTTCACAATCTTCTGCAGCTTCTTTCGGTCTTGGACAGGACAACTTCCACACCAGGTTGTGATGCACCCTAGAAGAATGGTTTCTACAGTGCATCTATAAAAATTAGTGACGGTTTTAGGGGACAGGCCAAATTTCTTTAGTTTTCTCAGGAAGTAAAGGCGCTGGTGGGCCTTCTTGGCAGTGAACTCTGCTTGGTTGGACCAAGTCAGGTCATTTGTGATACTGACCCCGAGGAACTTAAAGCTTTTGACCTGTTCCACTTGCGCACCACCGATGTAAATTGGGTCTTGCAATCCACTACTCCTTCTGAAGTCAACAACTAATTCCTTCGTCTTGCTGATGTTGAGAGATAGGTTATTGTCTTCGCACCATGCCACCAAGTTCTTAATTTCCTCTCTGTACTCAAACTCATCATTACCCAAGATACGGCCTACAATTGTTGTGTCATCAGCAAACTTATATATTGAGTTTGATGGAAACTTGGCTACACAATCATGGGTGTACAGTGAGTACAGCAGGGGGCTCAGTACACAGCCTTGTGGGGCACCGGTGCTCAGAGTGATTGTAGAGGAGAGCTTGTCCCCTATTTTTACAGCCTGTGTCCTGTCTGTGAGGAAGCTGAAGATCCAGCTGCAGATCTGAGTGCTAAGGCCCAGGTTCCGGAGCTTAGGAATCAGTTTATTTTGGAATGATGGTAATGATCTGTGAAATGCCTTAATGCCTTAAAATGCCTTAAAATATATGTTCTCTCAAAGGTTGATCAATGCAAAGATCCAGTCTTCATTCCAGAGACTAAAATAAATGTTATAACATAAACAAAAGTTTCAAGAAATTTCATTTTTCACAATTTCAAGTAGTCAAAAGTGCCTCTAATTGAAGAATCACCCATCTATGCCTTTCCACATCTGACAGATTTCAATGAGATCTTACCCCCCACCCCCCTCCCCCCAATTCTTCTAACTTCCAGTGAGTACAAGCAGACATCCCACCCTGCAAAAACTCATTTCAGGGAGGTAGCACCCCCGCCCCCCGCAACCCCATATTCCCCCCGCGCACGCCCCCCCCGGTCGACCTCCAAGGGTGTGTGTAATACTTTGTTTAGTGATTTTGTCTAATCTGTAAAACAAGTTGGGTATATGCAGAAAATGTGACATTAAAATATATACTTATATTACAGGTTTCCCCCGCCAACCGAAGGTAGAGCGTTCCTATGAAATGGTTCGTAAGCCGAAATGTCGTAAAGCGAAGAAGCAATTACCATTTATTTATATGGGAAAATCTTGTGAGCGTTCGCAGACCCAAAAACAACCTACCAAATCATGCCAAACAACACATAAAACCTAAAATAACAGTAACACATAGGAAAAGCAGGAATAGTATGATGAATACACAGCCTATAAGAAGTAAAAGCAGGAATGATATGATAAATACACGGCCTATATGAAGTAGAAATACTTTGCCACAATCATTACTGAACTGCTCTCCGTAGCGAAAATCGCACGCAATCACCGTCGGCAGAAAATCTCACACAAGCGCTCTCGGCAGAAACACGTGCAAGCGCTCTCCAGTAACCTTTAAACTATGAAGTTGCCAAATCATACCAAATAGCACATAAAAATACACAGCCTATATAAAGTAGAAATAATGTATGTACAGTGTAGTATCACTTACGGGAATCCGGACAGCGCAGAGCACACTAATGATGGTGTGTTAGACTTGTCGGACTTTGGGTGGTGCAGTGGTCCCCACCCTCCGGGCCGTTGAGCGATACATTGCTGCGAAGAATGCAGGGGTCCAGCGGTAGCTGGGAGGTACACAGCACATCTTTAAGAAAAAAGCCGAAACAAACATGCTAATCAATTAGGTGCCGCCTGTAATTGTCGGCCCAGATCAGTGCCGATTTCCGATTGCGTCGTCTCTGATCTGGGCCGACAATTACGTGTAGGCGGCACCTAATTAATTAGCATGTTTATTTTGGCTTTTTTCTTAAGGATGTGCTGTGTGCCTCCCGATTACCGTTGCATTCTCCGCGAGTCGGTATCTGTCCGTGGCCTGGGGATTGGGATGGTGGGACACTGGGGTGTCATCTCATCGCCTGTTTCCAATAGAGCAGGGAGCTCATCTTAGACCATAAGACCATAAGACAAAGGAGCAGAAGTAGGCCATTCGGCCCATCGAGTCTGCTTCGCCATTTTATCATGAGCTGATCCATTTTATCCTATTTAGTCCCACTGCCCCGCCTTCTCACCATAACCTTTGATGCCCTGGCCTCTCAGATACCTATCAATCCCTGCCTTAAATACACCCAATGACTTGGCCTCCACTGCTGTCCGTGGCAACAAATTCCATAGATTCACCACCCTCTGACTAAAAAAATTTCTTTGCATTTCTGTTCTGAAAGGGCGCCCTTCAATCCTGAAGTCATGCCCTCTCCTACTAGACTCCCCCATCATGGGAAACTACTTTGCCACATCCACTCTGTCCATGCCTTTTAACATTCGAAATGTTTCTATGAGGTCTCCCCTCATTCTTCTGAGCTCCAAGGAATACAGTCCAAGAGCGGACAAACGTTCCTCATATGTTAACCCTCTCATTCCCGGAATCATTCTATTGAATCTTCTCTGTACCCTCTCCAACGTCAGCACATCCTTTCTTAAATAAAGAGACCAAAACTGCCCACAGTACTCCAAGTGAGGTCTCACCAGCGCCTTATAGAGCCTCAACATCACATCCCTGCTCCTATACTCTATTCCTCTAGAAATGAATGCCAACATTGCATTCGCCTTCTTTACTACTGACTCAACCTGGAGGTTAACTTTAAGGGAATCCTGTACGAGGACTCCCAAGTCCCGTTGCATCTCAGAACTTTGAATTCTTTCCCTATTTAAATAATAGTCTGCCCATTTATTTTTTCTGCCAAAGTGCATAAATATACACTTTCCAACATTGTACTTCATTTGCCACTTCTCTGCCCATTCTTCCAATCTATCCAAGTCTCTCTGCAGACTCTCCGTTTCCTCAGCACTACCGGCCCCTCCACCTATCTTCGTATCGTCAGCAAACTTAGCCACAAAGCCATCTATTCCATAATCCAGATCGTTGATGTACAATGTAAAAAGAAGCAGCCCCAACACTGATCCCTGTGGAACACCACTGGTAACCGGCAGCCAACCAGAATAGGATCCCTTTATTCCCACTCTCTGTTTCCTGCCAATCAGCCAATGCTCTATCCACGTATGTAACTTTCCTGTAATTCCATGGGCTCTTAGCTTGTTAAGTAGCCTCATGTGTGGCACCTTGTCAAAGGCCTTCTGAAAATCCAAATATACAACATCCACTGCATCTCCCTTGTCTAGCCTACTGGTAATTTCCTCAAAAAATTGTAAAGGTTTGTCAGGCAGGATTTTCCTTTAAGGAACCCATGCTGAGTTCTGCCTATCTTGTCATATGCCTCCAGGTACTCTGTAACCTCATCCTTGACAATCGACTCCAACAACTTCCCAACCACCGACATCAAGCTAACAGGTCTATAATTTCCTTTTTGCTTCCTTGTCCCCTTCTTTAATAGCGGAGTGACATTTGCAATCTTCCAGTCTTCCGGAACCATGCCAGAATCTGTCGACTTTTGAAAGATCATCGCTAATGCCTCCGCAATCTCCACAGCTACTGCCTTCAGAACACAAGGGTGCATTCCATCTGGTCCAGGAGATTTATCGACCTTTAGCTTATTCAGCTTCCTGAGTACTTTCTCTGTCGTAATTGTGACTGCGCACACTTCTCTTCCCTGCCACCCTTGAGTGTCTGGTATCCTGCTGTCTTCCTCAGTGAAGACTGATGCAAAATACTTGTTCAGTTCCTCTGCCATCTCCTCATCTCCCATTACAATTTCTCCAGTATCATTTTCTATCGGTCCTATATCTACTCTTACCTGTCTTTTACTCTTTATATACTTGGAAAAAGCTTTTAGTATCCTCTTTGATATTATTTGCTAGTTTCCTTTCATAGTTAATCTTTTCTCTCTTAATGACCTTCTTGGTGTCCTTTTGTAAGGTTTTAAAAACTTCCCAATCCTCTGTCTTCCCACAAATTTTTGCTTCCTTGTATGCCCTCTCCTTTGCTTTAACTTTGGCTTTGACTTCTCTTGTCACCCACGGTTGCATCCTTCTTCCACTCGAAAATTTCTTCTTTTTTGGAATATACCTGTTTTGCACATTCCTCATTTTTTGCATAAACTCCAGCCACTGCTGCTCTGCCGTCTTTCCCGCCAGTGTCTCTTTCCAGTCAACTTTGGCCAGTTCCTCTCTCATGCCACTGTAATTTCCTTTACTCCATTGAAACACCGACACATCAGATTTCGGCTTCTCTTTTTCTAATTGCACAGTGAACTCAATTATGTTATGATCACTGCCTCCTAAGGGTTCCTTCACCTCAATCTCTCCAATCACCTCCGGTTCATTACACAATACCCAATCCAGTACAGCCGATCCACTAGTGGGCTCAACAACAAGCTGTTCTAAAAAGCCATCTCGCAGACATTCTACAAATTGTGTTCTATCTCTGCCCGCCTCGATGTCGAAAGTCTGCTGTGGCTGATGTGGAAGGCTTGCTTGACTGCTGAGCCTCGCGCATTTTTCTATCACACAGTTCTTTAATAAGGACTCAAACCATCCTGCAAATATCCCCTAAACCGATGTACCCTTTCAAAATTAAAGTCGTACTTTATCATTACTCATTCGGTTTCCATTGTTATCCTTTTTTCTTCCAATTGCATCAGCTCTTCATCTGTCAGTTCTTGGTGATGGGATGCCAAAACCTCTTCAACATCATGTTCGTCAGCTTCCACAAGCCAAACTCATGTTGTCCTTACTTCTAAGTCCTGGGCCCTCGGAGGCTCCATCTTCCTCTCACCCCAACCCTCCCCTCTCCATTGACACCCCCAGCCTTCCCCCTCCCCCCTCTGATCCCAGCTCTCATCCGTGCCGGATCTTTACCATCCCCTCCGACCTTCAACTGTCGGAGGCAGAACGCTCGGTCCTCAGTAAGGGCATCACCTTTGTCCCCCTTCGCCCACACCTCAGCAAGTTCCGTGTTCGCCACGATGCAGAAATTTTCTTCCGCCGTCTCCGTCTCCGAGCCTACTTCTGCAGCAAGGACTCTTCCACCCCCACCGATGACCCCTTCTCCCGTCTTCAACCCTCCTCTTCTTCATGGACACCCCGCTCTGGTCTTCTGCCTGCTCTGGATCTCTTTATCGCTAATTGCCGACAGGACATCAACCGTCTCGACTTCACCGCACCTTGTCCCCATTCCAACCTCACTCCTTCCGAACGCTCTGCTCTCCACTCCCTCCGCACTAATCCTAACCTTATTATTAAACCCGCCGATAAGGGGGGTGCTGTTGTAGTCTGGCATACTGACCTCTACCTTGCCGAGGCACAGCGACAACTCGCGGATACCTCCTCTTATTTACCCCTCGATCGTGACCCCACTAAGGAGCACCAGGCCATTGTCTTCCACACCATCACCGACTTTATCCGCTCAGGGGATCTCCCATCCACTGCTACCAACCTTATAGTTCCCACACCCCGCACTTCCCGTTTCTACCTCCTACCCAAGATCCACAAACCTGCCTGTCCTGGCCGACCTATTGTCTCAGCTTGCTCCTGCCCCACCGAACTCATTTCTGCATACCTCGACACTGTTTTATCACCCCTTGTTCAATCCCTTCCGACCTATGTTCGTGACACTTCTCACGCTCTTAAACTTTTCGATGATTTTAAGTTCCCTGGCCCCCACCGCTTTATTTTCACCATGGATGTCCAGTCCTTATATACTTCCATCCCCCATCAGGAAGGTCTCAAAACTCTACGCTTCTTTTTGGATTCCAGACCTAATCAGTTCCCCTCTACCACCACTCTGCTCCGTCTAGCGGAATTAGTCCTTACTCTTAATAATTTCTCCTTTGGCTCCTCCCACTTCCTCCAAACTAAAGGTGTAGCTATGGGCACCCGTATGGGTCCTAGCTATGCCTGCCTTTTTGTTGGCTTTGTGGAACAATCTATGTTCCGTGCCTATTCTGGTATCTGTCCTCCACTTTTCCTTCGCTACATCGACGACTGCATTGGCGCTGCTTCCTGCACGCATGCAGAACTCGTTGACTTTATTAACTTTGCCTCCAACTTTCACCCTGCCCTCAAGTTTACCTGGTCCATTTCCGACACCTCCCTCCCCTTTCTAGATCTTTCTGTCTCTGTCTCTGGAGACAGCTTATCCACTGATGTCTACTATAAGCCTACTGACTCTCACAGCTATCTGGACTATTCCTCTTCTCACCCTGTCTCTTGCAAAAACGCCATCCCCTTCTCGCAATTCCTCCGTCTCCGCCGCATCTGCTCTCAGGATGAGGCTTTTCATTCTAGGACGAGGGAGATGTCTTCATTTTTTTAAAGAAAGGGGCTTCCCTTCCTCCACTATCAACTCTGCTCTTAAACGCATCTCCCCCATTTCACGTACATCTGCTCTCACTCCATCCTCCCGCCACCCCACTAGGAATAGGGTTCCCCTGGTCCTCACCTACCACCCCACCAGCCGCCGGGTCCAACATATTATTCTCCGTAACTTCCGCCACCTCCAACGGGATCCCACCACTAAGCACATCTTTCCCTCCCCCCCTCTCTCTGCATTCCGCAGGGATCGCTCCCTACACAACTCCCTTGTCCATTCGTCCCCCCCATCCCTCCCCACTGATCTCCCTCCTGGCACTTATCCGTGTAAGCGGAACAAGTGCTACACATGCCCTTACACTTCCTCCCTTACCACCATTCAGGGCCCCAAACAGTCCTTCCAGGTGAGGCAACACATCACCTGTGAGTCGACTGGGGTGATATACTGCGTCCGGTGCTCCCGATGTGGCCTTTTATATATTGGCGATACCTGACGCAGACTGGGAGACCGCTTTGCTGAACATCTACGCTCTGTCCGCCAGAGAAAGCAGGATCTCCCAGTGGCCACACATTTTAATTCCACATCCCATTCCCATTCTGACATGTCCATCCACGGCCTCCTCTACTGTAAAGATGAAGCCACACTCAGGTTGGAGGAACAACACCTTATATTCCGTCTGGGTAGCCTCCAACCTGATGGCATGAACATCGACTTCTCTAACTTCTGCTAGGCCCCACCTCCCCCTCGTACCCCATCCGTTACTTATTTTTATGCACACATTCTTTCTCTCACTCTCCTTTTTCTCCCTCTGTCCCTCTGAATATACCTCTTGCCCATCCTCTGGGTCCCCCCCCCCTTGTCTTTCTTCTCCGATCTCCTGTCCCATGATCCTCTCGTATCCCCTTTTGCCAATCACCTGTCCAGCTCTTGACTCCATCCCTCCCCCTCCTGACTTCTCCTATCATTTTGGATCTCCCCCTCCCCCTCCAACTTTCAAATCCCTTACTCACTCTTCCTTCAGTTAGTCCTGACGAAGGGTCTCGGCCTGAAACATCAACTGCACCTCTTCCTAGAGATGCTGCCTGGCCTGCTGCGTTCACCAGCAACCTTGATGTGTGTTGCTTGAATTTCCAACATCTGCAGAATTCCTGTTGTTTGTCCTTACTTCGTTCACCACGATCAAAACACTTAATTACGTCTAGTTTTACCTTAAGTGTAACATCCTTATGAGCTCTTTCAGGCTTTTCCAATACCATAGAACTCATCTTGCAAACGGCTGCTCACAGGCACGTGTTAAAGCAAAGGTGTTCCGAATCCGGGGAGAGCGGCTGCTTGGGGCGCGCTGCCTTTTATCGCGTGCTGATTTTTTATTGCGCACTGAATTTTTTTTTCTTAACAGTGTAAACACCTTCTGAAAGCGAAAACAGGGTACTAATGTAGGTCTTTCGTAACAGTGAGGTTTCGTAAAGCGGGGGACACCTATATCATGTTTATTCTATTACAACTTTATGCAAGTCTACAGGGAATGTGGCGTCATTTCATGTAGGACATCAATAGAGTAACCCCTTAGAAGCTAGCCAGCTAGTTTAAATAACGTTAGCTATGCTAATGAACAAATGACACCTGTTAAACTCACCTCAACATGTCTTTTACATTTTAACCTACCATGGGCAATAGAAAAGTCACTGTTGCAAACAGTGCAGCGAGCAACACTGTCATTATTTTTGAGGTCGACTGTAAAAACCCGCCCACAGAGAAAACTGATAGGTCTACTTAGCGCAAAGAGAGACCAATCAGGATGCTTGCTCTCGCTCTCCCTCTCCAAAAAACCAATTTGTGGGATATTGTATATAATTTCCGGGCATCAGGGAGCGCTATCAATATGTCGGAGACTCCCGGAACTTCCAGGAGAGGTGGGATATCTGGTACAAGGCCCCAGCCTTCAGTCGTTGCTCATGACAACCCTTCCTTTCCCAGGACCAGATTACATTCAAAATGTCATTACATTTCCATCATACTTTTAAAGACTTTGAAGCTGTTGAAGTATACTGTAAGTTTAATGAGGGCAACAATGCAGGATTCACCCTTACCATAGCAAAAGTACTCAATGTGCTTCACAGGAAAGCTACAGACACAATTAAAGCAGGCGACATAAAGCAACATTTGGGCAGATGACAGAAAGCTTGGACATAGAGAAAGCCTTAAAAGAATATCTTGGCATTTGAGAGGTTGGGAAAGCAATTTAAATGTGGATGCCCAGCAGACAACACCACCTTGGTGGGTGTCAAAACAGGAAAGAACATTCCAGAAATGGAGAACATTAAAGCTCTTGAGAGAACGATGAGAAAATGAGGTTAGTAACTAAAATAATATTCGGTGCAGTTTTATCATTTGTTGTTCTCGTAACCCAAAGCATACTTATAAAACAAAACTTCAGCATGCAATATACAAGGGGTGATTGATAGGTTCGTGGCCTAACGTAGAAGGTGTCAATTTTAGAAGACCTGGCACATTTATTTTTCCTACATTTACACACTAGTCCAGCGGTCGCAGAGCACACAGATCCCTTCTTTGTAGAAGTTGGAGTCTTGGACCTCCAGAAAGTGGTCCACAGCAGGGATGATTGATAAGTTCGTGGCCTGAGGTAGAAGGAGATGAGTAATTAACTTCTAACTTTCTGCATAATAACTCAAAGAGTTGAACTGCACATGCATGTAACGAGAGCTGTATACCTCATCTCCTTCTACCTTAGGCCACGAACCCCTACTGTGGACCACTTTCTGAAGGTCCAAGATGCCGACTTCTACAAAGAAGGGATCCATATGCTCCATGACCGCTGGAGTAAGTGTGTAAATGTAGGAGGGAACTTCGTCGAAAAATAAATGTGCTAGGTTTTCTAAAATTGACTCCTTCTACTTTAGGCTACAAACTTATCAATCACCCCTTGTAAATCAGCAATTCAGGATTGTCGCCAGCACAATTATGCAAGATGACGCCAGTTAACCACAGCAAAGTTTTGCCAGCTATTTACTGAGTAAGAAAATAAATCTCCGAGTTGTATATGGTGACATATGTGTACTTTGATAATAAATTTCCTTTGAATTTGGAACAACACTAAACAGCAATTTCCCCTGTCTCACTTTACCCAAGCCTACTCTGCCAGACTGGCAGCTAAAACTTATCATAGTAATACTTGAACCAGCAAATTCCATCAAATTTGATCTCAATATTCCTCACTCAATCAAAATCAACACTGCACAGTTGTGACATTAACTGGACCTTGACTCGCCTTCTTTTCTCCCTACAGGATATTCTTGAATGTAAACTGGCTCCCATCAATATTTACTCCAAAGCCAGTCTGCATATCATCTGCAAACTCTTACAGCTTTAACAGGACATGTTTAATATTTACATAATTTTGATAATAAATTCATTTATGGAATCCAGGCATCACTTAGCATTTACTCACACGTAGAAACGAGTTATTATATCTGTTCCACGGTATCGGTAACATGCACATGGAGTGGTATTATTTAAAAACAGGTTAAGGTACAGGTGAGCGGACTATTTATTATTAACTAAGGAAGCACTGCATCTCTGCTTCCACCATCTTGAATCTTCAATTGTACAATAAAACCAAGGATGACAAATCTGTCAATCACATTCTCTGAATGCAAATGTATACTTTATAGTATTGCTTTGAAAGATGAAGATTTAAAAAAAATCCAGATAGACGGAAAATGTGTACAGGAATATGGCAGGTATGCATTATCATCTCCTTGAGATGATATATTGGCTGGCGCACCACTTAACATTAGGAGATAAACAGATGTGATGAAGTATCACCAAGTGCATCTGCAGCCTATTCAGTCAACATTTGGATCATGAAACTTTTTCAGACTTGTTAAAAGATAAAAGTTCTGATTTCCAAAAGGAGTCCAGGATTAATATCGGCTCTTTCAATGATTGGAGAAACATTATCAAACAAAACTCAGCCAGCTTCAGATGAAATTTTACATTTAGAGATTAAGTTGCAATAAACAGGAAAATGTTAGTTACTTGAATAAGGTTTTGGAAAAAGGATTGGGATAAGAATCAAATAATTGGATGTTAATCTGCATTTGTGGTGTTTACTAAAATGTTCGCATTCCAATTACCTCACTAAAATGCTTTACTTGAGGGTCGTTACTGAATGTTGTCTTTACAGGCCCATAGAAGACACAGACATGATTTTGCAGAACAGCATGAGATGAAATGAAGAGGCACAGAATTGAAACTGCTCATGACATGGAATGCAGGATGGACACAAAGTAATGAAAAAGGTTCCTTCTTAGACCCACAGAAGTGACAATATTGACGTCCCCAAAGATGTGTTTAGAAGCCTTAGATTTCCGTTAACTAGTTGCAGTTGTACAAGATGTCAGTGAGGCTGCAATTAAGCATTGTGCACAGCTTTTTTGCGTTGTTATTAAGTTGGAAAGATGATTTAAGGGAATGCTTCTAATACTCAGGAATATGTAATAGGGAAAGGTTGGAGAGGCTGGCGCTTTATTCCTTGGAACACAGGAGACTGAGGGGAAGCCTACGGGGGTGCATAAAATAATGTGGCATAAATGGAGTGAATGAACACAGGCTTATTGTCAGGGAAAGCCAACTAAAACTTGAGGGCATTGGTTTAAGATGTGAGGTGAAAGATTTAAAAGGGATGTGAGAGGCAACTTCTTAACGCGGGGGCAATGGGCATGTGGAATGAATTACCAGAGGAAAGGGTTCAAAAAGGTACAAAGTGTCACAGAGCACTACAGCAGAGAAACAGGCCCTTCGACTCATTAGGTCTGTGCCAAACTGTTGCTCTGCTTATTCCCATCGACGTGCCCCTGGACAATCGCTTGCCATACCCCTCCCATCCCTGCACTTAACCAAACTTTTCTTCATAGTTGCAATCGAACCTATTGAAGCACCTTCAATATCTCCAAAAGACTGAAGTTGGGTAAAATACTGAAAGGCTTTTATTCGCTGTACAATACGACCTCCATGGTGAGTGTCTGCCCCCAGACTGAGGGGGAAGGGCAAGGCGAAACACCTTTATACAGGATTCTGTGGGAGGAGCCACAGGGGCAGTCAGCAGAGGGGCGTGTCCAGACAGGTAACTGAGTTACAACATATATATGGTTTACCACACCTATATCTACCATTTCCACCAGCAGTTCACTCCACACTCACACCTCCCTCTGAGTGAAGAAATTCCCCCTCAGATTGCCCTCAAATACTTCACTTTCACCCTAAACCTAAGGTCTCTAGTTCTAGCCTCATCCAATGCCAACGGGAAAAAACCTGCTTGCATTTATCCTACCAGTGCTTTTGCTGGAGCAAGTGGGGGGAGGGGGAAGAGGGGAGGGTTGATGTTTTTGTTGCTGCTTGTGCCTGAGAGGGGGGAGGGGGTTTTGGGGTTCTAACATTTTTCTGTCATTCATTCTTCGGGGTTTTTATTCTTCTGTTTCGTGCATGTCTGTGAAGAGTAAGGATTTCAAGTTGTATACTGTGTAAATATTTTGATAGTAAATGGAACTGTTGATTTTATATATAATAATGATGCAGAAAAGGGGAAGTGGTAGCTGAACAGGAAGTTGCAGTAGACTATTTAAATGAGTGAATTACTGTACAGCACAGTAGATGAGAGTAATATGCGGACAATGTAGAAATCCACCTCAGATTTACGTAAGGCAAATCACAATGCAGAGGTCAACAGGATGAACAGAGCTCATTGGGGCTCCTTAGACTCAGTAAGGCAGATGCAGAGGAATCACAGCTGCAAGGACAGCTGTGGGACAGGAAATGAACTGTTGGGTTATTTACATGTGAAAGTTGGAAGCATTTCAGAGCACAAACCTCAGTCAATCTATAGAATTTACTCCCCATATTGCGTTGCCTCAATCAAAATTTCCACCAGACAGCATTTCATCAGAAATTATCACACTTTCAGCTCTGGCTCCTTAAACTTGTTTTTCATTATTAACAAAAAATATATTGTTCTTTGATAGCAAAGACAAAACAACAGAAACTACATTGAGGAATTTTTAAAATAATTTGACGAATTTTGAAAGGTGAAACAAATTTTAAAACTTGATGTCCTTTCTATATCTCACTGGTATAAAGCGAACATTGACGTGACAGAAAACACTCATTGCTGACCAAAGTTTTGAAAGGTGAAAGAATACTTTTTAAAATAATTTAAAGAATAATTTTTAAAATAATTTGAACGAATTTTGAAAGGTGAAACAAATTTTAAAACTTGATGTCCTTTCTATATCTCACTGGTATAAAGAGAACACTGACGTGATAGAAAACACTTATTGCTGACCAAAGTTCAGGACGCTATTTGGGAGCCAAGATGATGAAACTGAACAGATTTAAAAAGCACTGACAAGCAGTCAGATTGGACAATCAGTAACATGATCAATGGACCAGATCTTGTCTTTTTCAAAAGACCCTTCTTTTAACTTTGCAAAGTTTTATTTCTCCTCATATTTGGCTATTCTATTTTTAAACTAATTTCTTGACCTGGCCATCACTGACAAAGGCTCAATGCTGATTGCCATAAGCGCTGTTGAGCTGCATCCTTCAATCACTGTAGTCCCTTTTATAAAAGGTTCGGTCAAGATGAAGGAATGATGAATTTGACTCACCAGGGCCTTTCCTCCATCTACAAAGCACAGATTAGAAACAAAGTGGTCAACCTGAAATGTTATTCCTCTCCAGAGATGCTGCCTGACCTGTTAAGTTTCTTAGTATTTTGTGTGTGTGTTATTCTTGATTTGCCTGGATGGGCAAAGCTTCAGCAACACTCAAGAAGCCGGATACAACCTAGGACCAAACAAGCACCTTGACTGCTAATGAACACAAGAATCACAAGCAACACACATAAAAATTGCTGGTGAACGCAGCAGGCCAGGCAGCATCTCTAGGAAGAGGTACCTCTTCCTAGAGATGCTGCCTGGCCTGCTGCGTTCACCAGCAACTTTTATGTGTGTTGCTTGAAATTCCAGCATCTGCAGATTTCCTCATGTTTACAAGAATCACAATTCTTTTTTGCTCTTTTTGTACTATTTATTTTTAAAGTATATTTGCTATTACAGTACATTTCATGAATGTATTGTACTGTTGCCACAAATCAAGATTTATGACATATGTCAGTGATAATAAACCGATTTCTGATTCTGATACATTTACTATCCAAAACATTCAGTCCTTCTGAAGCTGCCTGTGGTAAAGCATGTATATATGTTGTAACTCGGTTACCTGTCTGGATACATTCCTCTGCTGACTGCCCCTGTGGCTCCTCCCACAGAGTCCTGTATAAAGGTGTTCGTCTTGCCCCTCCCCCTCAGTCCGGGGGCAGACACTCACTCTGGAGGTCGTATTGTACAGCGAATAAAAGCCTTTCAGTATTTTACCAAACCTCAGTTTTTTGGAGTAATTGAAGGTGCTTCAATTTTATTCGCTGTACATTTTAAAACATGGAACAGGCCCTGAGACCAGACAAATTAGACCTCGATCCGCAAATGCCTGACGCTGGAAACGTTTTCGAACTCTGGCTGGCCTGCTTCGAAGCGTATCTAGAGGAGATTAAAGTGACCGACCCCGTAGTGAAGCGCAGAGTTCTACTCTCAGGGTCAGTCCACAGGTTTATTCGCTGACCAGAGACCAGCCGAACTACGACGGCGCGATGAATGCACTCAAAAGACAATACCTGTGGCCGATAAACAGCATCTATGCTCGACATCGCTTAGCGACACGGCAACAACGGTCCGGGGAATCGAGTGCTGAGTTTGTCCGGGCCCTATAGACACTCGTGCGGGCCTGCAATTGCCAGGAGCTGACGGCGGCGCAGCATGCAGAACTCCTAGTGAGAGACGCCTTCGTTACGGGGACCAGGTCAGTGTACGTGCGCCAGCGGCTGCTGGAAAAAGCCGATCTTACCCTAAGTTCGGCGATCGAGCTGGCTGATACGTTGGAGGCCGCTCTGCATTACTCCGAGGCTCTCCAGGCACGAAATCCCCTGATGGCCTCGTGGGCGCCGCAGGTTCCGCAACCCGCCGGCGAATCGACCTCGGCTGCAGCCAGTCGTGAGTCCGTGAAGTGCTACTTCTGCGGACTGGAGAAGCACCCCCGGAAACGCTGCCCGGCCCGACAAGCTACCTGCTCCAGCTGCGGAAAGAAGGGCCACTTCGCCAAGGTCTGTAAGTCAAAACCACGAGCGGGATCGAGCAGCGCCGCATGCGAGACGTGGGGGTCACCATCTTTCCTGCACACTGCCACCACGTGCAAGACATGGGGGCCGCCATCTTCCCTGCATGCCACCACCACGTGCGAGACGTGGGGGCGGCCATCTTGGTCGGCGCCACCTCCCACCGCCTACGACCAACGGGTGCTCACGGGCCACCCCACTGCGCCAGACCAAGACAGCGACCCCACCCTGGCTTCCGTGACCCTCGACCAAAGCGCTCCCCACCAGCTCGCAAGGTCAATGATGGACATCCTGGTGGAGGGGCACAGGACAAGCTGACTGTTTGACACAGGCAGCACGGAGAGCTTTATACACCCGGCCACGGTGCAGCATTGTGGACTCATGATACGGCCGGTAAGTCAGAGGGTCACCATGGCCTCCGGGTCGCATACAACAGACATCCGGGGGGTTGTGTAGCGACGCTAGTGGTGCAGGGCACAGAATATCGGGACTTTACGTTACTGGTCTTGCCTCAACTGTGTGCCCCTGTGCTGTTGGGGTTGGACTTCCAGAGCCACCTGAAAAGTGTGACAATGAAGTATGATGGGCCCCTCCCACCAATTACTGTCATAAATCCCATTTTGTAGAGATATGTCACGTACCCCGCTACTGACCACACACACACACCGACCCGCGCATCCCACCCAACATCATGCCAACTGCCACACTACCGACACCACTTGCGGCCACTCTACCCTCAGGATCCCTCCTCCACCGCTGTTCACCAACCTGACCCCCGACTGTAAACCCGTGGCAACTAAAAGCAGGAGGTACAGCGCGGGGGACAGAGCTTTCATTAAGTCGGAGGTGCAGCGGCTGCTCAGGGAGGGGGTCACTGAGGCAAGCACAAGTCCTTGGAGGGTGCAGGTGGTCGTTGTTCGGAACGGGGAGAAGAATAGGATGGTCATAGACTATAGCCAGACCATCAATAGGTTCACGCAGCTCGACGCGTACCCTCTACCCCGCATCGCGGATATGGTCAATCAGATAGCACAGTACAAGGTGTACTCGACCATAGACCTAAAATCCGCTTACCATCAGCTCCCCATCCACCGGGAGGACCGCCCTTACACTGCCTTCGAGGCGGACGGCAGGCTTTATCAATTCCTGCACGTCCCCTTTGGTGTCACGAATGGTGTATCTGTCTTCCAGAGGGCAATGGACCAGATGGTGGACCAGTGCCAACTGAAGGCCACGTTCCCATATCTGGATAACATCACCATCTGCGGTCACGACCGGCAGGATCACGACAACAACCTCCAAAATTTTCTCCAAGTGGCCAAATCTTTCAACCTCACCTATAACAAGGACAAGTGTGTATTTGGGACCACCCGACTTGCTATCCTTGGATGTGTCGTGGAGAATGGAGTCATTGGCCCTGACCCCGACCGTATGTGCCCCCTGTTGGAACTCCCTCTTCCCAATACCCTCAGAGCCCTCAAAAGGTGCCTGGGCTTCTTTTCATATTACGCCCAATGGGTCTCTAACTATGCAGACAAGGCCCGCCCCTGGTCAAGTCCACCACATTCCCCCTCTCTGCTGAGGTCCACACGGCCTTCAACCGCATAAAAGGGGACATTGCCAAAGCAGCAATGCATGCGGTGGATGAGGCCATTCCCTTCCAAGTAGAGAGTGACGCCTCCAACTTTGCGCTGGCTGCTACCCTCAACCAGGCAGGAAGACCAGTGGCGTTCTTCTCCCGTACCCTTCAAGGCCCTGAAATTCGGCACTCTGCGGTAGAGAAAGAGGCCCAGGCCATAGTGGAAGCTATAAGGCACTGGAGGCACTATCTTGC
Organism: Mobula birostris; assembly: GCF_030028105.1. Taxonomy (NCBI): domain Eukaryota; kingdom Metazoa; phylum Chordata; class Chondrichthyes; order Myliobatiformes; family Myliobatidae; genus Mobula; species Mobula birostris. The sequence continues at coordinate 24,247,486 of NC_092373.1, read as the reverse complement.
CGGCAAAAGGTTCACCCTGCTAACTGACCAGCGCTCAGTCGCGTTCATGTTTAATAATCAGCAGCGGAGCAAAATCAAAAATGATAAAATTCTGAGGTGGAGAATCGAACTCTCCACCTACAACTATGACATCATGTACAGGCCTGGGAAGCTCAACGAGCCCTCCGATGCCCTATCCCGGGGAACATGTGCCAGCGCGCAGATCGACCGGCTATACGCCCTACATGTAGACCTTTGCCACCCAGGAGTCACCCTGCTTTTCCTCTGCGTGAAAGCCCGGAACCTGCCTTACTCCCTTGAGGAGATCAGGATGATGACCAGGGACTGCCAAGTCTGCGCAGAGTGCAAACCGCACTTCTACCGACCCGAAAAGGCACCACTCATCAAGGCCACCCGCCCCTTTGAGCGACTGATTGTTGACTTTAAGGGCCCCCTTCCCTCCACCGACCGCAATGTGTACTTTCTTAACGTAATTGACGAGTACTCGCGGTTCCCCTTCGCCATCCCCTGCCCCGACACCGCTACCACGTCAGTTATAAAAGCCCTGCGCAAGCTCTTCACTCTGTTCGGATACCCATGCTATATCCACAGTGACAGAGGGTCCTCGTTTATGAGTGACGAGCTGCGCCAATATCTACTGGCTAGGGGAATTGCAACCAGTAGGACCACGAGCTATAATCCCCGGGGGAATGGACATGTAGAGAAGGAGAATGGCACAGTGTGGAAAGCCACACTCTTAGCCCTCAGATCAAAGGGACTGCCAGTCTCCCGCTGGCAGGAGGTCCTTCCCGAAGCACTCCACTCCATCCGCTCCCTGTTATGCACGTCCACCAATGCCACCCCTCATGAGCGGCTCTTTTCATTTCCCAGAAAATCGACCACTGGAACCACCCTACCAACTTGGCTGACATCCCCGGGGCCAGTGCTGCTTCGGAAACATGCGAGGAGCAATAAATACTCTCCGATGGTCGAGAGGGTTCATTTACTTCATGCGAACCCCCAGTATGCCTACGTGGTTTTACCTGATGGGCGGGAGGACATGGTGTCCATCCGTGACATGGTGTCCATCCGCGACCTGGCGCCTGCAGGAGCTCCGGGCCCCTACCCTGAACACTCCGTGGTGACTATTGACCCTGTACCCACCAATGTATGTACCTACAAGACACCGTGCACCCCAAACCCTATACAGACACCACACGACACTCCCATACCGGGCGCGACGCACACGCACGAGGGATTACTGATGCCTAACGTGCTGACATCTGAAGTCAGGCCGGAGCCAGCACAACCACTATCGCCGGTGCTACGTAGATCACAGCGACGGACTCGACCGCCTGATAGACTTAACCTGTAAATATACTTCTTGTAAATATTGTCAGTCACTTCACCCCGCGGGACTCTTTTTAAAAAAAGGAGGGGTGAATGTGGTAAACCATGTATATTTGTTGTAACTGGGTTACCTCTCTGGACACACCCCTCTGCTGACTGCCCCAGTGGCTCCACCCACAGATCCTGTATAAAGGTGTTCACCTTGCCCCTCCCCCTCAGTCCGGGGGCAGACACTCACTGTGGAGGTCGTATTGTACAGCGAATAAAAGCCTTTCAGTATTTTACCAAACCTCAGTCTTTTGGAGTAATTGAAGGTGCTTCACTGCCCTGTACAAAACCTACTGCAGTTACTCAGCAAGACTACTCCAGCAACAACCCCCAGACTTGCATTTTCGAATTCAAAGTTCAAAATAAATTTGGTATCAAAGTACATATATACTACCCTGAGATTCATTTTCTTGCAGGCATTCATAGTAGAACAAAGAAACACGGATATAATCAATGAAAAACTACCCACAAAGACAGTCAAACAACCAACATGCAAAAGGCAAATTGTGCAAATAAAATTACAAATAATAATAATAAATAAGCAAGAACGAGGTGTAGAGCACTTAAAACTGAGTCGATAAGTTGTGTTCAGTTATCAACTCAGTGTTGAGATGAGTGAATCTATCCACATTGGTTGAAAGGCCTGATGTTTGAAGGGAAATAATTGTTTCTGAACCTGGCGGTGTGGGACTGAAGGCTCGTGTACCTCCTTCCTAACGGCAGCAGGAAGAGAGCGTTGCCTGAATGGTGGGGCTCTTTACTACCAAGAACAAAGGCAGCACATGACTTGGAACATACCCACTTGCAGGTTCCTCACTTGTTGGGAGGAGAAGATGTTGGCACGACGCAGCATGCGCAGCCTCTCCCTTGATGAATATCTGTAATCTGTTCAGTAGGAGGCCGTGCACAGTTCTGATTTGATGGAGGCAGACGTGAGAGCACGGAGGTACGTCTGGTGAAATTTCTGAAATGCCTGCTTCACTGCCACTGCTACTGTGTGATCCAAAATCTCCGGAGGGAAGGCCCCGAATCCTCAGCTTTGCCTGTTGCTTGGCGGCTGGGGCCGGGGTCAAAGCGCTCGGCAGAGATGGTGCTCGGTGTCGGAGGGCTGGTCGGAGGCTCAAAGTTTTCAGTCGGACTCAGAATCGGACTGTGGTTAGGTGCTTCCAGGATGCTACATCGGCAAGTTTGCGGTGCTGGAAGCTCATGGCAGGGAGAGCTTCTTCCTTCTACCATCTGCGTGAGATGTTGGAGCTATCAGGACTTGGAGACTTTTTTTTAAACTGTGCCCATGGTCTGCTCTTATCAAATTACGGTATTGCTTTGCACCGTTGTAACTATATGTTATAATTATGTGGTTTTTGTGAGTTTTAGTCTTGGTCTGTCTTGTGTCTGTGATATCATACCGGAGGAACATTGTACCATTTTTTAATGCATGCATTTCCAAATGACAATAAACGAGGACTAAGTGTCCTCATAACTTAATCTACATTTGTAATCTAATCTAGTTACACACCAGCTCTACCTGGCTGTGGAGTACTTTCATCAGAAGACACACACATCCTGGGGGATGGCAATAAAAGCTGGCCCACTCGGTGACATCCAAATAAGAAAAGATGAATGAGTGATTAAATGGTTCTTCACTACTTGTGCTTGTTCCCTTTAAAGAAAAGCACATTGGTTTGATGTCATGCAGAGGCTCACTCTCAACTTTCACTGGTCTTGAATTGGAGATTTCCATGTGTTAAAAATGATTATATTTTTTCAAAGTAATCCTCAACACATTTTCTCTATCCTCCTCACTCTGAAAAGGACTCAAAGTCAAAAACAGAAACAAACAAAAGGTAGGTAAGGCAAAAGGAGGTAAACACATATGAATCTTGAATTTCTGTATGTCAATTGATTCAGGGATTATTTGTTTATCCTTATATGTTCAAAACACATTCTTCATCCCTGTTCCACAGGTTAATTAAACCTGTTGTGTGATTCCTCAGTTTCATCCTGGCAACCAGCGAGCACAGGAACATATTCTCACATGGCCAATACTGCTAAGCTTCTACTTCCAAAGGCTTTTTGATCTGTGGTTGAAACCTCGGGATACAGCCAGAATTACATCCAAATTCCTTTTCATTTGCACATGTTCAAGCTGTTGTAATCATGACATATTAATTTCTAATTTGGCAGTAGAGCAGTTTTTTTTTTCCATTTTACTGAAGAGAAGTCTGGCTTGTCTTTCTCCCCCAATAATCATGCATCAGAAATCACAGACAGTGACCATTTTTGACAAAATTGCCGAAAACGTCAATCAACCCTATTTCCCTTGCCGCATCCTCCATCACTGACATCCTGTGGGTCGTCACCAACCACAAACAGAGCAGCATCAGCCACATAAACACTGCAGCTGCAAGAGGAAGTTAGAAGCCGTATATTCCGCAGTGAGCGGTCCACCTACTGAATTCACAACACCTTTATGGTACCTGTAAGAGATGGCATCCTCTCCATGCGCCTAAACCTTCAAAGACACAACACACTCCAGCACAAACCTGGACAAGATTTGCATTCCATCCACCATATTAAGTATTCATTCTCTCCACCCATGGTGCAGCAAGATGAAAGTCTGTACCTTCCAAGATGTGCTCCAGGAACACTTCAAGATCTCTGACACTCTAAACATAGAAACATAAGAAAACCTACAGCACAATACAGGCCCTTCGGCCCACAAAGCTGTGCCAAACATGTCCTTACCTTAGAAATTACCCAGGGTTACGCACAGCCCTCTATTTTCCTGAGCTCCATGTACCTGTCCAGGAGTCTCTTAAAAGACCCTATCGTATCCACCTCCACCACCATCACCAGCAGCCCATTCCATGCACTCACCACTTTCTGCGTAAAAAACTTACCCCTGACATCTCCTCTGTAACTACTTCCAAGCACCTTAAAACTGTTCCCTCTCGTGCTAGCCATTTCAGCCCTGGGAAAAAGCCTCTGACTACCCACACGATCAATGCCCTTCATCATCTTGTACACCTCTATAATGTCACCGCTCATCCTCCGTCACTCCAAGGAAAAAAGGCCGAGTTCACTCAACCTGTTTTCATAAGGCATGCTCCCCAATCCAGGCAACATCCTTGTAAGTCTCCTCTGCACCCTTTCTATGGTTTCCATATCCTTCATGTAGTGGGGCGACCAGAACTGAGCACAGTACTCCAAGTGGGGTCTGACCAGGGTCCTATATAGCTGCAACATTATCTTTCGGCTCCTAAATTCAATTCCATGATTTATGAAGGCCAATACACCGTATGCCTTCTTAACCACAGAGTCAACCTGCACAGCTGCTTTGAGTGTCCGATGGACTCGGACCCCAAGATCCCTCTGATCCTCCACACTGCCAAGGGTCTTTCCATTAATACTATATTCTGCCATCATATTTGACCTACCAAAATGAACCACCTCACACTTATCTGGGTTGAACTCCATCTGCCACTTCTCAGCCCAGTTTTGCATCCTATCAATGTCCCGCTGTAACCTCTGACAGCCCTCCACACTATCCACAATGCCCCCAACCTTTGTGTCATCAGAAAATTTACTAACACAACCCTTCAATTCCTCACCCAGGTCATTTATAAAAATCACGAAGAGTAGGATCCCAGAACAGATCCCTGAGGCACTCCACTGGTCACCAACCTCCATGCAGAGTATGACCCGTTTAAAACTATTTTGCCCTCTGTGGGCAAGCCAGTTCTGGATCCACAAAGCAATGCCCCCTTGGATCCCATACCTCCTTACTTTCTCAATAACCCTTGCATGGGGTACCTTATAAAATGGCTTGCTGAAATCCATATACACCACATCTACTGCTCTACTGTCATCAATGTGTTTAGTCACATCCTCAAAAAATTCAATCAGGTTCGTAAGGTACGACCTGCTTTTGACAAAGCCATGCTGACTATTCCTAATCATATTCATAAATCCTGCCTCTCAGGATCTTCTCCATCAACTTACCAACCACTGAAGTAAGACTCACTGATCTATAATTTCCTGGGCTATCTCGACTCCCTTTCTTGAATAATAGAACAACATCCGCAGCCCCCAATCCTCCGGAACATTCCCAGTCCACATTGATGATGCAAAGATCATCACCAGAGGCTCAGCAATCTTCTCCCTCGCCTCCCACAGTAGCCTGGGGTATATCTCGTCCGATCCCGGTGACTTATCCAACGTGATGTTTTCCAAAAGCTCCAGCACATCCTCTTTCCTAATGTCTGCATGCTTAAGCTTTTCAGTCCACTATAACTCATCCCTACAATTGCCAAGATCCTCTTCCGTAGTGAATACTGAAGCAACGTACTCAATAAGTACCTCTGCTATCTCCTCTGGTTCCATACACACTTTTCCATTGTCACACTTGATTGGTCCTATCCTCTTGCTCTTCACGTACTTCTAGAATGCCTTGGGGTTTTCCTTAATCCTGTCCGCCAAGGCCTTCTCATGGCCCCTACTGGCTCTTCTAATTTCTTTCTTGAGGTCCTTCCTGCTAGCCTTATAACCTTTGAGATCTCTATCATTACCAAGTTCTTTGAACCTTTTGCAAGCTCTTCTTTTCTTCTTGACTAGATTTACAACAGCCTTTATACACCACGGTTCCTGTACCCTACCATCCTTTCTGTCTCATTGCAAAGAACCTATGCAGAACACCACACAAATATCCTCTGAACATTTGCCACATTTCTTCCATACATTTTCCCAAGAACATCTGTTCCTAATTTATGCTTCCAAGTTCCTGCCTGATAGCCTCATAATTCCCCTTACTCCAATTAAATGCTTTCCTAACTGGTCTGTTCCTATCCCTCTCCAATGCTATGGTAAAGGAGATAGAATTGTGATCACTATCTCCAAAATGTTCTCCCATCTGACCAGGTTCATTTCCCACTACCAGATCAAGTACAGCCTCTTCTCTTGTAGGCTTATCTACATATTGTGTCAAGAATCCTTCCTGAACTGGGGGGGGGGGGGGGGGCACTAGTGCACATGCATATGGATTAGACGTGTTTGGTCAGTGCTCTTCCCTCCGAGGCCTCAATAAAATTACTATTATACCGTGTTTGATTCATTCATAGGCCAAAAGTGTATGTCTAAACTAAGTGTCTGGAAAAGTTTGACAATGCCGAAGGCAAATAAAGCTAAGACCGCTGACTGCCAAACTACCGGAGTTCGTACTAACAACGGGTCTGTAAGTAACTTCTCCACATCTGAAACACCGCCGGATGAAACTTACGCCGTGTGCAAGGAAGTAGGTCAGAAGATTTCTGAGCCAGTTCTGCGCGACATTAACGACTGCTTTGATGTTTTTGAGACCAAGTTTCGGACACTTGTGGCCTCACAAGCTGATTTACAAACCCCTGTGGCTAATCAAGAACTAACCGCTAGCAACCTAGAAGCATGTGTGCAAGAGCTTGAAGCTAAGTATTCAGAGTTAATGAGTCAAAATAGCCAGCACCAAGCTAAAGTGCATGACTTAGAGGCTCGTTCCCAGAGACACAACATTAAGATTGTAGGGATACAAGAGGGCGAGGAGGATGGTAAACCTACTGAATTTGCTTCCAGACTGATTCCCACGTTGTTCAGGGAAGAGCATTTCCTGTACCCGGTTAAAGTCGATCGTACACATCGCTCTCTCCAGCCGAAGCCAACTGCTGACGCTAAGCCGCACACCATCTTGGCACGTATCCATCACTTTCAAGTGAAAGAGCTGATCCTGCACTGCAGCAGACTACAACCCATGTAGTACAAGGGAAATAACGCCTTGATCTTCCCGGACTATACTAATGAGGTGACGACTCAACGTCATGCCTTTCGTGATGCACTGCAAACTCTGTGTGATGGAGGAATCAAGCACACCCTGCGGTATCCGGCTCGGCTCTATATTTATCATCAGGATGGAGGAGCGCCTATAGTATACGACGATCCGAAGGAAGCAGCACGATTCTTGGAAAGGAATAACGCACGCAAAAAGGGAGTAGATATATTGACACTATTTATTCAGCTTATACTTGTTCCAGTTTGCATGTTGGGATAAGGGAAGGGACCTGCTTGTTATATGTAGTTTTACAATGCTGTATGCTGCACTGGGATTTAATTGCAGAGAATGTTCTAAATATGTCTGTTATTATAATGGTTAATTTTGAGCTGGTGTCATGAACGTCCAGCTTCAGGTGCGGACATTGGATAACTCTCCCCAGCCCTAATAGTATTTGTTTAACGGTATTATATAGTTTGTGTTATAAATTTTCTCGGAGAGGGAGTTTGTGATAATTGTGTAATGTTAGTTACCTGCCCAGCAGCTCCTTTTGGGATGGAAATGGGGAACTATGTGTCTGGTTTAGGGAGACACGAAGCGGGGTGAGTTAGGGTGTGTGTTGTTCTTGTTTATGGGTCAGATATGTTTTTTTTGTGTATGTTGTGTTTTTATGAGGCTGTCAGCCTTTTTACATTGTTTACTATGTTTGTGCTCAACAATAATCTCTTTTTTATTCTCATATGCAGAGGCCTTGCGGTAGAACGCAGCTGGGGGGGTAAAGATATTACAATAGTCTCGTGGAACGTTGAGGGACTTGGTCATGTTGTTAAGAGGGATAAAGTTTTTTAAGACATCTCAAATCTCTATCTGCAGACGTGATTTTTCTACAGGAAACCCATATCGAAGTAACTGAGCAACGCAGATTGAGGTCTAGCTGGATATCGCAGGTTTACCAGTCACCATTTACTTCTCATGCCCGTGGTGTAGCTATCCTCTTTAGGAAAAATATGCCATTTCAACTCACTTCCATGACCACAGATACTCTCGGCAGGTTTATCATGACCTCTGACACCATTAATTTGTGTCTGCTAACCTTCCTTAATATTTACGGTCAAAACACAGACGAGCTAAATTTTTTTTAGGAAAGTTTTTGATTTACTTCCAGATGCCAGTAATTCAAATATAATAATCGGCATTGACTTGAATTGCTACCTAGATCCATATTGAGATAGATTGTCTTCCTGTCCGTCTTCAAATATCGTGTCAGTGCAGGTCCTAAATAATTTGATTAAATCTAGGAATTTAGTAGATATCCGGCGAGTTCAACATCCCACCAACAGGAACTATTCTTATTATTCTCATGTTCACAAATCTTATAGTAGAATAGACTATTTTTTGGTTGACTCTCATTTAATTTCTTGTGTTACCAATACAAAATATCATAATATATTAATTTCTGACCATAGCCCCTTGACAATGTCCCTAAATCTCTCCCTTCCCAAACAAATCTATTCCTGGCATTTTAACCCCTCCTTACTCACTGATAAGAAATTTCTAGAAAATATCACCACCAAATTAAAAGATTTTATAGAAATTAATGATAACGGCGAGGTGTCAGATTCCACACTCTGGGAGACATTAAAAGTTGTAATTCGTGGGTATATAATTTCATATGAATCCGCTGCTAAGAGGGAGAGAGAAGGGCGATTATTAGAGATTGAGAATACTCTCCCAGCCCTCGAAGCGACATACCAGGCTTCGAAATCCTCTGAAGATTATAATAAAATAATGAAGCTTAAATATGAGTACAATTGTATCTCCGGTTGTCAAATAAATAACCTCCTCTTAAAGTTAAGACAAAAGCATTTCGAAATGGGGGACAAGCCTGGGGGGCTCCTGGCGCGGCAGCTTAGGGGCGCCCAGGCCTTAAGGTCAATTCATTGCATTAGATTGAGGGCAGGTACCCTGTTAACTAGGCCCAAGGAGGTAAATGACTGTTTTAAAGAATTTTACAGTGAACTCTACACTTCTAAATGCGATGCCACTCAATCTGATTTGAATGACTTCTTTGATTCTCTTGTAATGCTGAAACTTAGTGACGCTGCTAGTGAGGACCCAGATTCTGACTTCACATTGGAAGAAATAACTTCTGCCATTAAGTCATTTCCATCCAGCAAGGCAGCTGGGCTAGATGGATTTGGCTGTGAATTTTATAAGAAATTTTGTGATATCCTTGCCCCACTTCTCCTCAGAACGATATCTTGCTCTAAGTGAGATAAGGCCTTGCCTAAAACATTGTACGAGGCTAACATTTCCCTCATTTTAAGGAACGGTAAAGAGGAAACAGACCCGGCCGGCTACAGGCCCATTAGACTCCAGAATTTCGATAGAAAGATGATTACTAAAATGCTGGCTAACCGACTAAATAAGCATTTGTCATCTATCATTCATCCTGATCAGACAGGATTTATCCCGGGTAGGTTCTCTTTTTCCAACGTCAGATGCCTCCTTAATACTATGTATGCTGACCATGGGAAAGCTAGTGGGGCAGCAATTTTATCCCTTGATGCACAGAAGGCTTTTGACCAGATTGATGTTTGAATCACTGTACAGGTTTGGGTTCGGTAAGTCATTTATATCCTGGGTAAAACTGATATACGCCAGCCCAATGTGCTCTATAATAACCAATGGTGACAATTCAACTATGTTTCCCTGACACCGTTCGGTTCAGCAGGGTTGTCCTCTCTCGCCGGCCCTTTTTGCCATCGCGGTAGAGCCCTTTGCCTTAAAAATAAGTCGTCACCCAAATATTGTGGGTTTGCAAGTGGGAGGTTTTGAAACACTTTATATTTTATATTTTATAAACACTTTACTAGTGTTTATAAACACTAGTTTATATGCCGATGAGATACTCTATTTACAAAACTCAGAAAAGTCAGTCCCCCTTCTTCTGGATTTAATCACCTCTTTTGGCAGACTATTGGAATACTCAATCAATTGGACAGAAAGTGACTTCGTGCCCCTCTCCAACGTCTACACGCGGGGTTTTTTGGGAAGTGTCACGTTCAAAGTAGTTAAAGATCACTTTACTTATCTTGGCTTGGCAATCCCCAGAGATCCTAAATTATCATTTAAATTGAACTTCGCGGAGTTTATTTCAAAACTTAAACAGAATATAGAAAGTTGGAAAACTCTATCTCTGTCCATGATTGGTCGTATAAATTCAATTAAAGTGGTCTCCCTTCCTAGGTTTCTCTATCTTTGTCAAAATCTCCCTATTTTTCTTACATCAGCCTTCTTTAAAGAGTTGGACTCCATAATTTTGTCTTATATCTGGAATTATAAGAATCGCAGGATTTCGAAAATTCATTTGCAAAAGCCCAAGTCTGAAGGAGGTCTGGGATTACCTGTATTCAGACACTATAAGGCTTTAATGTTTTGGCAACAGGGGGCTCATAACCTAGCCCCTGGGGCTCCCTTGTGGCTATGTATAGAGTCCGACTCTGTTGTCAATTCCTCCTTGCCAGCCATGCTGTTCTCTAAGTTAGAAAAGCCTGGGACTTCAAAAAGTTTGAGATTTATTTTGAAAAGTTCCGTCAGAATTATCAGAGACCTCTGTATAAACACCAATCCGTTTCAATCACTCCTTTCTACCCTCATCGTCAGATAAACCCTACCATGCTTGGAGGGAGAAGGGTCTAGTTTCTATTGAAGACCTGTACATAAAGGGAAGGTTTGCAACATTCAGTCTGCTGAAAGAGAAATTTGAGCTGCCTCATTTGCATTTTTTTCGTTACTTACAAATTAGACACTACATTCAATCTAAGATTTGTAATTTTGAAATCCTTCCAGGAAAGCATATATTTTTTGATATTTTAAAGAACTCTCCTGACTCCAAGCATTTCATTTCTAAATTTGTACGCCTATTCGATGATTGCACTGTAGCATCTACTGTGAAGATTAGAGACGCCTGGAGAGGAGTTGGGCATTGAATTATCTGAAGCTGCCTGGGACAAGAGTTTGTCTATGATACAGGGTTGCTCTGTTAACAGCAGATACAAACTGATCCAGTTTAAAGTTGTCCACCGTCTCCATTACTCTAAACTTAGATTGCACAGGATCTACCCTTCTGTCTCACCAATGTGTGGTAGATGCCAAGGGATGGAGGCCAAGTTGTCACACACCTTTTAGTTTTGCCCATTACTGACTGGATTTTGGTCCAAAATATTTGACTGGTAACCAAAAGCCTATAAAAGATCCTTCCCCTTGGAAGCTGGTCTTGCCATCTTGGGCTGTTCGCAATCTACTATTTGCTTCTCTACAGCCATACAACAGTCTCTGATGCTGGGGGTGATTGTCACCAAAAGACTTATCTTGAGGGAATGGAAATCCCCTTCTCCTCCTTCCTTTCGGAGATGGATGGCTGACATGATCTCAGACATACAGGTGGAGAAACTTAGGTTCTTGAGAACCAATTCAAGACCATAAGACCATAAGACAAAGGAGAAGTAGGCCATTTGGCCCATCGAGTCTGCTCCGCCATTTTATCATGAGCTGATCCATTTTATCCTATTTAGTCCCACTGCCCCACCTTCTCACCATAACCTTTGATGCCCTGGCTACTCAGATACCTATCAATCTCTGCCTTAAATACACCCAATGACTTGGCCTCCACTGCTGCCCGTGGCAACAAATTCCATAGATTCACCACCCTCTGACTAAATAAATTTCTTCGCATTTCTGTTCTGAAAGGGTGCCCTTCAATCCTGAAGTCATGCCCTCTCCTACTAGACTCCCCCATCATGGGAAACAACTTTGCCATATCCACTCTGTCCATGCCTTTTAACATTCAAAATGTTTCTATGAGGTCTCCCCTCATTCTTCTGAACTCCAAGAAATACAGTCCAAGAGCGGACAAACGTTCCTCAAATGTTAACCCTCTCATTCCCGGAATCATTCTAGTTAATCTTCTCTGTACCCTCTCCAACGTCAGCACATCCTTTCTTAAATAAGGAGACCAAAACTGCCCACAGTACTCCAAGTGAGGTCTCACCAGCGCCTTATAGAGCCTCAACATCGCATCCCTGCTCCTATACTCTATTCCTCTAGAAATGAGTGCCAACATTGCATTCGCCTTCTTCACTACTGACTCAACCTGGAGGTTAACTTTAAGGGAATCCTGTACGAGGACTCCCAAGTCCCGTTGCATCTCAGAACTTTGAATTCTTTACCCATTTAAATAATAGTCTGCCCATTTATTTTTTCTGCCAAAGTGCATAAATATACACTTTCCAACATTGTACTTCATTTGCCACTTCTCTGCCCATTCTTCCAATCTATCCAAGTCTCTCTGCAGACTCTCCGTTTCCTCAGCACTACCAGCCCCTCCACCTATCTTCATATCGTCAGCAAACTTAGCCACAAGGCCATCTATTCCATAATCCAAATCGTTGATGTACAATGTAAAAAGAAGCGGACCCAACACGGACCCCTGTGGAACACCACTGGTAACCGGCAGCCAACCAGATTAGGATCCCTTTATTCCCACTCTCTGTTTCCTGCCAATCAGCCAATGCTCTATCCACGTATGTAACTTTCCCATAATTCCATGGGCTCTTAGCTTGTTAAGTAGCCTCATGTGTGGCACCTTGTCAAAGGCCTTCTGAAAATCCAAATATACAACATCCACTGCATCTCCCTTGTCTAGCCTACTGGTAATTTCCTCAAAAAATTGTAATAGGTTTCTCAGGCAGGATTTTCGTTTAAGGAATCCATGCTGAGTTCTGCCTATCTTGTCATATGCCTCCAGGTACTCTGTAACCTCATCCTTGACAATCGACTCCAACAACTTCCCAACCACCGACGTCAAGCTAACAGGTCTATAATTTCCTTTTTGCTTCCTTGCCCCCTTCTTAAATAGCAGAGTGACATTTGCAATCTTCCAGTCCTCTGGAACCATGCCAGAATCTATCGACTTTTGAAAGATCATCACTAATGCCTCCGCAATCTCCACAGCTACTGCCTTCAGAACACGAGGGTGCATTCCATCTGGTCCAGGAGATTTATCGACCTTTAGCCTATTCAGCTTCCTGAGTACTTTCTCTGTCGTAATTGTGACTGCGCACACTTCTCTTCCCTGCCACCCTTGAGTGTCTGGTATCCTGCTGTCTTCCTCAGTGAAGACTGATGCAAAATACTTGTTCAGTTCCTCTGCCATCTCCTCATCTCCCATTACAATTTCTCCAGTATCATTTTCTATCGGTCCTATATCTACTCTCACCTGTCTTTTACTCTTTATATACTTGAAAAAGCTTTTAGTATCCTCTTTGATATTATTTGCTAGTTTCCTTTCATAGTTAATCTTTTCTCTCTTAATGACCTTCTTGGTTTCCTTTTGTAAGGTTTTAAAAACTTCCCAATCCTCTGTCTTCCCACTAATTTTTGCTTCCTTGTATGCCCTCTCCTTTGCTTTAACTTTGGCTTTGACTTCTCTTGTCAACCACGGTTGCATCCTTTTTCCACTCGAAAATTTCTTCTTTTTTGGAATATACCTGTCTTGCACATTCCTCACTTCTCGCATAAACTCCAGCCACTACTGCTCTGCCGTCTTTCCCACCAGTGTCTCTTTCCAGTTCCTCTCTCATGCCACTGTAATTTCCTTTACTCCACTGAAACACCGACACATCAGGTTTCGGCTTCTCTTTTTCTAATTTCACAGTGAATTCAATCATGTTATGATCACTGTCTCCTAAGGGTTCCTTCACCTCAATCTCTCCAATCACCTCTGGTTCATTACACAATACCCAATCCAGTACACCCGATCCCCTAGTGGGCTTAACAACAAGCTGTTCTAAAAAGCCATCTCGCAGACATTCTACAAATTCTCTCTCTTGAGATCCAGTGCCGACCTCATTTTTCCAATCTACTCGCATGTTAAAATCCCCCACAATTATCATAACACTGCCCTTCTGACAAGCCTTTTCTACTTCCAGTTGTAATTTGTAGTCCATATCCCTGCAGCTGTTTGGAGGCCTATAAATAACTGCCATCAGGGTCCTTTTACCCCTGCTATTCCTTAGCTCAACCCATAAAGATTCTGCACCTTCCGATCCTATATCACCTCTTTCTAATGATTTAATATCATTTCTTACCAATAAAGCCATGCCTCCCCCTCTGCCTACCTTCCTATCCTTCCGATACACCGTGTATCCTTGGACGTTCAGCTCCCAGAGACATGCATCTTTTAGCCAGGTCTCAGTGATGGCCACAATATCATACCTGCCAATCTGTAGCTGTACAACAAGATCATCCACCTCATTCCTTATGCTGCGTGCACTTAAGTACAACACCTTAAGACCAGTATCTGATACTTTTTGCTTTGATTTCACTGCAACTTTATCGCACTGCAACTCATCCCAATGGCTTCACATTTGCCCCATCACCTGCCTGTCTTTCCTGACATCTTTACTGCTCACTATCTATAAAAAAATTTTCGGCTATCTGGGATCCATTTCTTGCCTACCTGGACGAGGCCGGGGGCGGATGAACAATTTCCCCCCAGCTGATTTCTCATGGCCCTCATTTGAGATTTAGTGTTTAGTATTTTTAAGCACTTTGTACAATAAGCATCCCTCTAATGTCATGTCCCTTTTTTTTCCTTATTTCTTTTTTATACATGTCTGAGCTTGTCTGTTCTTGTTGATTTCATTGGTTTTTTTTTTTGAAAATTTTGAAAATAAAGTATTTTAAAAAAAATCCTTCCTGAACACACCTAACAAACTCCACGCCATCTAAACCCCTCACTCTAAAGACATGCCAATTGATATTTGGGAAATAAAATCTCCAGCCACAACAACCCTGTTATTATTACACCTTTCCAGAATCTGTGTCCCTATCTGCTCCTTGATGTTCCTGTTACTATTGGGTTGCCTATAAAAAACATCCAGTAGAGTTATTGACCCCTTCCTGTTCCCAACTTCCACCCACAGGAGACTCCATAGACTATCCCTTCATGTCTTCCTCCTTTTCTACAGCTGTGGCACTATCTCTGATCAACAGTTCCACGCTCCCACCTCTTTTGCCTCTCACCCTGTCCTTTCTGAAACATCTAAAGCCTGGCATTTGAAGTAACCATTCCTGCTCCTGAGCCATCCAAGACACTGCAATGGCCACAACATTGTTCCAAGTACTGATCCACGCTCTAAGCTCATCCACTCCTTGCATAGTATAATACTCCTTGCATTAAAACAGACACATTTCAAACCATCGGTCTGAGCTCATCCCTTCTCTATCACCTGCCTATCCTCCCTCTTGCACTGTCTCTAAGCTTTTTCTATTTGTGAGGCAACCACCTCTTCCTCCGTCTCCTCAGTTTGGTTCCCACCCCCTAGCAATCCTAGTTTAAAAGCCTTAGCAAACCTCCCCGCCAGGATATTGGTCCCCCGGGATTCAAGTGCAACCCGTCCTTTTTGTACAAGTCACTCCTACCCCAAAAGGGGTCCCAATGATCCAGAAATCTAAATCCCTGACCCCTGCTCCAATCTCTCAACCTCACATTCATCCTCCACCTCACTCTATTCCTATACTCACTGTCACGTGGCACAGGCATTAATCCCGAGATTACTACCTTTGTATTCCTGCTTCTCAACTTCATTCCTAACTCTCTGTAGTCTGTTTTTAGGACCTCCTCTCTTTTCCTGCCTATGTCGTTGGCACCAATATGTACCACGACCTCTGGCTGTTCTCCTTCCCACTTCCGGATATCATGGACGCGATCAGACACATCCCGGACCCTGGCAGCTGGGAGGCAAACTACCATCCAAGTTTATTTCCTGTGTCCACAAAATCACCTATAAATCACACAACAGGAATTCTGCAGATGCTGGAAATTCAAGCAACACACATCAAAGTTGCTGGTGAACGCAGCAGGCCAAGCAGCATCTGTAGGAAGAGGTGCAGTCAACATTTCAGGCCGAGACCCTTCGTCAGGACTAACTGAAGGAAGAGTGAGTAAGGGATTTGAAAGTTGGAGGGGGAGGGGGAGATCCAAAATGATAGGAGAAGACAGGAGGAGGAGGGATGGAGCCAAGAGCTGGACAGGTGATTGGCAAAAGGGGATACGAGAGGATCATGGGACAGGAGGTACGGGAAGAAAGACAAGGGGGGGGGGAGACCCAGAGGATGGGCAAGAGGTATATTCAGAGGGACAGAGGGAGAAAAAGGAGAGTGAGAGAAAGAATGTGTGCATGAAAATAAGTAACAGATGGAGTACGAGGGGAAGGTGGGGCCTAGCAGAAGTTAGAGAAGTCGATGTTCATGCCATCAGGTTGGAGGCTACCCAGACGGAATATAAGGTGTTGTTCCTCCAACCTGAGTGTGGCCATCTTTACAGTGGTGGAAGTATAAATCACACATGTTGCCTATCAAAAGAAAACTGTTGACTGCTACCACCTCCAACTTGTTCAAGACTTCCAGCATCTGCAGAATCTCAACTATGACTTGCTGCTCCATTGCAAAATCTCTTCAGAGAATGCCTACCTTGAAGAAATTTAAATGTTCTCTTCTAGAGATTAGGTAAGACCCTCTCTGACTGCTCCCTTTCTGGGATCTTTGTTGACCTCTGACTCATTGACCATGTGCTCACCCAGACTCACCCATCAGCTGGCAGCTTGTACGCTTTCTTCTCTACCCATCTTCTGATCCTGGCTTCTGCCCCCTGCCTTTCCAATCCTGATGAAGTGGCTCAACCAAAAATATCAACTGTTTATTCCCTTCCATAGACGCTGCCAGACTCGTGGAGTTCCTCCAGCGTTTCGTACATGTTGCTCCACCTTTCGCACTCTCTTGCTTTTGTGGGAAGCTGAATCTGAGGAGGGTGTCCCTTAGTCTCTACCATTTAAAACATTGGTTAGGTCAAGGTAGAAAGACCATGTCTAGTGGCTGGTTTTGGAATAAACTACAGCAATATCATCAACACAGTCTCCACAAGATCCTTCAAGTTCACTAAAAGGACAAGCAAACCAACAACAGTGTCCTCTCTCAGGCCAGCACATTGAGGCTGTGTGAGCACGTGCTGTCTTTCATCACCAAAATTACTAATCAGGCACTTATCTTGTTGTGGGAGGCAATTACCAGGCAGATGCCGAGAAAGATTCAGGATGTGTTCAACGATGTCTTAAAGAAGTGCAACATCCCTACTGACTCCTGAAGACACATGATCCACAATCAGAATCAGATTTATTAAAACTGACACATATGAAATTTGCTGTTTTGTGGCAGCAGTACAGAATGAGAATCAAGTTTATTATCACCGGCATGTGACATGAAATTTGTTAATTTAGCAGCAGCAGTTTAATGCAATACAAAATATAGAAGAGAAAAATAAAGAAAATAAAAAACAATATTAAATCAATTACAGTATACATATATTGAAAAGATTAAAAAGTGCAGAAAAACAGAAATACTATATATTAAAAAAGTGAGGTAGTGTCCAAGGGTTCAATGTCCATTTAGGAATCGGATGGCAGAGGGGAAGAAGCTGTTCCTGAATTGCTGTCTGTGTGCCTTCAGGCTTCTGTACGTCCTACTTGAGGTAACAGTGAGAAAAGGGCATGCCCTGGGTGCTGGAGGTCCTTAATAATGGACGCTGCCTTTCTGAGGCACCGCTCCCTAAAGATGTCCTGGGTACATTGTAGGTTAGTAACCAAGATGGAGCTGACTAAATTTCCAGCTACTTCTGCTCCTGTGCATTAGCACCCCCCATTCCAGACAGTGATGCAGCCTGTCAGAATGCTCTCCACGGTACATCTATATAAGTTTTTGAGTGTGTTTGTTGACATGCCAAATTTCTTCAAACTCCTAATGAAGTATAGCTGCTGCCTTGCCTTCTTTATAACTACATCAATATGTTGGGACCAGGTTAGATCCTCAGAGATCTTGACATCCAGGAACTAGAAGCTGCTCACTCTCTCCACTTCTGATCTCTCTATGAGGACTGGTACGTGTTCCTTCATCTTACCCTTCCTGAATTTCACAATCAGCTCTTTCGTCCTTCTGACATTGAGTGCCAAGTTGTTGCTGTGGCACCACTACACCAGTTGGCATATCTCACTCCTGTATGCTCTCTCGTCACCACCTGAGATTGTACCAACAACGGTTGTATCGTCAGCAAACTTATAGATGATATTTGAGCTATGCCTAGCCACACAGTCATGTGTATATAGACAGTAGAGCAGTGGGCTAAGCACACACCCCTGACGTGCGCCAGTGTTGATTGTCAGCGAGGAGGAGATGTTATCACCAATCCACATAGATTGTGGTCTTCCGGTTAGGAAGTCGAGGATCCAATTGCAGAGGGAGGTACAAAGGCCCAGTTTCTGCAACTTCTCAATCAGGATTGTGGCAATGATGGTAACTTTGCAAGTGCCTTTGAAACACTGTAATTGTATCTGTATCTAACACCTCTTCTACCAGTTCATTCTATATAACCACCACACTCTGCATGGGAAAACTTGCTTCTCAAATACCTTGCAAATCTTTTCCTTTTCATCTTAAACCATTGTCCCCTAGTTTTAGACTGTCAGATGCAGGGAAAACAATCTACCTTACCTCCTTCCTAACAGGTCACCCCTCAAATTCCCTTGCGCTAGAGAAAACAATCACCACCTCACCAATTTTTCCTTGCAATTCAACCTCTCCAGTCCTGGAAAAACTCTTTTGAATCTTTTCTGCACCCTCTCAAACTTAATCACATCCTATAACATGGCAACCAAAACTGCAGACAATACTCTGAGTGCTGTCTAGACAATGTTTTAGAAATAATTCAGAAATCCAATACGGGGATTACAGCAAATATTACGTTGGCAAAACCGGGAGAAAAGGAGGAGGAAGAGAAGATGGCAGCGCGATGCAGCGTGCAGTGGCCACTCCGGTGAATGCTATCTGTAATCTGTCAAGTAGGGTGCCGTGCACAATCCTGATGTGATGGAGACAGACATGAGAGAACGGAGGAACATTTGGAGAAACTTCTGAAATGCCTTTTTCGCTGTCGCTGCTACTGTGTGATCCAGAGTCTCTGGAGGAGAAGGCCCCGATTCCTCTGCTTTGCTTGTTGCTCAGCGGCCGGGGCGGGGTCAAGGCACTCAGCAGAGATGGTGCTCGGTGCTCAGTGTCGGAGGGCTGGTCGGAGGCTCCAAGTTTTCGGACGGACTCAGAGTCAGTTGTGTTCGGGTGCTTCCAGGGTGCTGCATCGGCAGTTGTCGGCACCTGGAGGTTTATGGCAGGGAGAGTTTCTCCCTTTTGCCGCCTGCCATCAGGGACTATCGGGATTCGATCTGAACTTTGAGACTTTTTTTTACCATGCCCATGGTCTGCTCTTTATCAAATTATGGTATTGCTTTGCACTGCTGTAACTATATGTTATAATTATGTGGTCTTGTCAGTGTTAGTCTTTGGTTTGTCCATTTTTTTTGTGATATCACTCTGGAGGAACATTGTATCATTTCTTAATGCATGCATTTCTAAACGACAATAAAGGGGGACTGAGTGTTCTCATAATCTAATCTAAAATTTAAACTATCCAGAAGCATTACCAACTCTCCATGGTCTGTACCCATGAAGATCAAGAGGGGCACAAATTCCACTGGGCATCAATGAAAGTCATGGCACAATCAAACACGTGCATGGAAGAGATTTCCTGGAAGTGTGGCTTTCCATGAACAAACAGACACTTGGACCCCGATCCTATTTATCAGCCAATCCAGGCAAAAATCCTGACTATAATGCATGAAGTTCACCGTGCAACCAATCAATGACAAAATTTCCTCTCCACGTCACAAATGAGTTCCAGAAATGACAACCATTTAGCTGATTGGTAAGTATTTAAAGGCCAAGTGTTTGGAGGACACACCACAGTTATCAACGCACTGATGATGTCGCCTTGTACGGTGACAAAACGCTTGCAATTAAGTTGCCAAGATCAGAGAACATCTCAACCCAACAACCAATGTTTTGTACAACTGCAACATGGGTGACCCAACTCGTGTATTCAATGGTACTGCCAATGAAGGCAAGTGTTGCCATATGCCCGTTTCAACACCTCTACTGATCTCTCTGTGCCGCCACATGCAGGGAACTATGCACTTGTCCTTCCAGCAGCAATAGGGGAATTTCAACCCAGTCAGGAAACTCATGAAAGGTTCCAGTTGTGGAATTATCAGTAAATTGAGGATGCAAAATCAATTTGTTAAAAACTGATGCAACAGATTATGATTCAGTACACCACCAATTAAAGCAGTGAAGTTCATTCAACAGTAAACTTCCCAATTGAAATATGATTAAGGCAATGGAACTAACTGAAGAGCTCCTTCAAACAACTAGCATAGCCAGGAACCTATTTTTTTTTAATTCAAAAAAAAGACAAAAACTGAATTCTGAAGACATTCAGCAGAACTGAAAACATCTACAGTGAGAAACAGTGTTAAGGCTTTAGGTTGATGACCATCAGAACTGGAACAGTTAGAAATTTTAAATCGTAGTTTTTTAAATTAAATATTTAAAATTTTAACTCATAGAGAGGGGAAGATGGAGGGAAAGGGAGGAGAGTGATAGGGTAGAGACCAGGAGAGGTATAAGTGGTGGTGATCAGTGAGGGTTGTAAAGGTTTTAAAAAATCAATGCTAGGCTGTCTGAATGAAGTATAATTTATAGAGATACAGCATAAAACAGGCATTCCAACCCATCGAGTCACGCCACCCAACAACCCCAAAATAACCACGGGACAATTTACAATGACCAATTAACCTACCAATCAATAGGTTTTTGGACTGTGGAAGGAAACTGGAGCACCCAGAGGAAACTCACGCAGTCATGGGGAGAACATAAACTTCTTAAGCCAGCAGCGGGAATTGAACCTGGGTTGCCTGCACTATAAAATGTTGTGCTAACCACAACGCCACCGTGCTGCCCCATAGGTAGATTACAGAAAACTGACAGAAATGAATGTTGGAACCATGAAGAAAAAAACATTTCAGATGTTGGAAATTAAATAAAAACAGATTGCTGCAAATACTTCACATTTCAGACAGCATCTCAGGAAAGAGAAACAGATTTAATATTACAGGGTGAACTGATACCTGACCGTGGATTGTAATCACAGTGACAACAGTCATCAGAAATATTCAGAAGCCAAAAATCCTACATTTTTTTTTTGCTGTGGGTGAGGGGGATGAGGATTGGTATTGCTGCTGTTTTTTTTTCTCATAGTGAGGGGATCGGGGACTGTTATTGTCAGTTTTTTTTTGCTGCAGGGAAGAGGTGGGGTTGGGGTCTGAGAGTTTTGTTTCATTTCTTTTTTGTGCCAGGGAGGGAGGTAAGGTTTTGTCTTGCATCAACACTCATGGCTTTTCTGTATTTCATGGCTATCTGAAGAAGTCAAAAATCAGAGTTGTATTGTACATGCATACTTTGACAATAAAATGAACCTTTGATCCTTTGACAAGAGAGTTAGTTTATAGTTCAGCATAAACATCCTGACAGTCAAGTCAGCTTTCAACTGATCTGTCTTTTAAAAGCACTTTCTGTTTAATGCAGAATTATGGAAAAGGTCAGGGGAAATAGTAAAAAAATGATGTAACTGGTTACAAACGAATATGAAAAATGGGAATCTAATAGAAAGATTGTTAATAATAATGGATGGGTGAAGGTTTATATATTTATGATGACCTACCATTTAAAATTTTATCCATGTCTGCTCCACAAACAAATGCAGTCAAGTTGTAAAAATTATGGCCAGTGTACAAGTAAAACAAATTTCATATTCCACAAGTAAAATGGTTTGAGAATCCATCTTAAATTGCAATCTATTCCTTGTCTGATTTAGTTCTGGTGTCCAAAAGCACAGTTACTTATTTAGTGGACACAAGATTCTGCCAAAGCTGGAAATCTGGAGTAATACACACAAAATGCCAAATGAACTCAGCAAGTCAGGCAGCATCTATGGTGGGAAATGCAATATCAACATTTCAGGCTGAGATCCTTCATCAAGACTGGTAAGGAAGTGGACAGAGGCCAGGATAATGAGGTGAGAGGAACCGGAGGAGTACAAGATGACAAGTGATAGATAAGACCAGGTGAGGCTAGGATGGGAGGGGGGTGCGAGAGGGTGTAAGAAGTCAGAAGCTGGGAGGTGTTATGTGGAAGAGGGAAAGGGCTGCAGAGGAAGGAATCTTAAAGAAGATAGTGGACCATGGAACAAAAGACAGGAAGAGGAGAACCAGAGGCAGGCAATGATCATGGAATAAAGGAGAAGCAGAGGAAGCTTATCTGGTTACAGTTTGAACAACAATGTTGCATGGTGCTTATTAATTGAATCATGCCCTGAATCATAAATTAAAAACACAGTCCTTCACATACCAAGTGGAAACAATTGCTACAAATATAAAAGCTGTACCACAAAATATTTTATTATTTTTTGCTTGGTAAAAGCATCAATTCTATATAATTAGTTAAAAATTAAGATGGAAAATATGAAGTAAATTTAATGCTTTTTTTAAGCAAATTAAAACTCTGAACCTGAAGATGTTTAAATAAAAACACGCGCAGTATTTTTAATTAGTTCCAAAATATCACTGGAGGATGCACCAGTGTATGAAAAGCTTTCCCAAAGAAGCTGGCATTAAAGTCTGTTTCAGTAATGCGCTGGAAGAAATGACCAAACTTCAACCACAATACATTAAAAGCAACTAAGTTTCCAAGTCTTAATGTTCATCGCAGAATTATGAGACTAAAGGGCTAAATAAAAGGCAGGAAACATATAATGGGAAGAATCTTTGAGGCTACGTGGGTGAAATTAGAAGAAAATCCACCACTAGTAAATTATAGATGGAGTTATCAAATGAATGAAGTCTAAAATTAACATGAAATTACACTTCTAATTTTTAAACAGTTTGCATTCAAACATCTTTAATATGAAATCTCAACCTAAAGTAACAAGTTAGACTTCTTACACAAAGAACACATTTTTATTATAACTCGAAATCATTATGATCTCCTGCACATTCAAATGTCTCCGAAAGGATCTTTCCAGAGTTGTTTTCTCAAACTTGCCTGGGATTTACCTCCACAGCCAGTTGCATGGTTTGGGATATCTTGGGAGTACAGCAGATCCTTTAAAAGTGCAAATATTTTTATTTCAATTTGAAGGAGAATGAACTGTCAGATTAAAAGCTCATCAAAAATTCAGTCTATCTCTATAGGAACACCAACTTCTTTTAGACACCTAACAAACACAAGTCAGCCTATGTGCAGTGACTGACATGCATCCCCCAGAAAAAGAATGTAATTTTTTTTTGTTTCAACTCTTCAATTAGTGTACCTGCTCATACCGCAATTGCAGTTTCATATTCCAGTCTGCAATTTAAGAAATGCTCTCCATTACTGGAAAAGGAATTGTTATTATAATTACTGGATCCTGTTACTCCCACACATTTGCAATTGGTGAATCCAGGTATTCATTGTGGCAAAGCATCATTTTTCCACGTTGGCACTCATCCAATGGCAAATTACAGCCCTGCCCGAAAGAATTACACTCAAGCCTATTACTTTCCTCCATCCCCTGGACTATACATAACTGAAGTCAAATAGCTAGTCAAAAAAGGCATTCAAAAAGAAGCTATTTTAAACTTTGAATGGTATTTGACACATAGGTAGTGCATATAACTCTGTACGTTTAAGTAAATATGAGTAAGGGAGTTCAAGATTTAAGATTTTATTTCTTATTTGCTTTGGTCAGATAAATAACCAATCGCCAACTCCAATGTCTTCCCTAACAATCAACTGATATTTTAAACAATCTCCACTAATTCTTTACATCTGATCAACAAAATAAAAGAGCTTATCGTACTTTTTGCTCTCATTTTAGGGTTTCCATTTATGCGTTGGGAATTTGTCATAAAAAAAACCTTCACTAATCAAATGTAAATTTGGGAGGGAAATATTCTAGAGCCAGGGTTCCAAACCTGGAGTCCATGGATCCCATAGTTAACGGTAAGACTCCAAAGCATAAAGAAGGTTGGGAACCCTTGTTCTAGAGTATCCATAAGGTAAAGTAAAGGCACCCGTTAGTCTTGCGAGACCATGGACCTGCACCTGGAAAGTCTTCACTCTCCAGGGCGCAGGCCTGGGCAAGGTTGTATGGAAGACCGGCAGTTGCCCATGCTGCAAGTCTCCTCTCTCCACGCCACCGATGTTGTCCAAGGGAAGGGCATTAGGACCCATACAGCTTGGCACTAGTGTCACCACAGAGCACTGTGTGATTAAGTGCCTTGCTCAAGAACACAACACGTTGCCTCGGCTGGGGCTCGAACTCACGATCTTCAGATTGGTTGTCGAATACCTTAACCATTTGGCCACATATCCATAAGACTATAAGATACAGCAGTAGAATTAGCCCATTTAGCTCATCAAGTCAACTCCGCCAATACATCAAGACTGATCCATTTTCCATCCCAGCCCCAAACTCCTGTGTCTCCCCATTATCCCTTCATGCCCTGACAAATCAAGAATATATCATCCTATGCCTTGAATATACAAAAATACTTGGCCTCCACAGCTGCCTGTGGCAAAGAACTTCACAGATTCACCATTCCCTGGCTCAAGAAATTCCTGATCTCTGTTCTAAAAGGATGCCCCTCTATTCTGAGTTTCTGTCCTCTGGTCTCAGACCTCCCACCATAGGAAACATCCTCTCCACATCCACTCTAACAAAGACTTTCACCATTCAATAGTTTTCCATTAGAACACACCGCCTTCTTTTGATTTTCAGTGAATAGAGGTCCAGAGCCATCAAAAGCTCTTTATATTTCAAGCCATTCAATCTTGGAATCATTTCGTGAACCTCCTTTGAATCATCTCCTGTTTCGGCACATCTATTCTTACATAAAAGGCCCAAACCTGCTCACAAAATTCCAAGTGAGGCCTCAACAGTACTTTATAAAGTCTCATCATTACATCCTTGCTTTTATATTCTAGTCCTCTTGAAATGAATGCTAACATCACATTTGCGTTCTGCACCACAAACTCATCTGCAAATTAACTTTTAAGGAATCCTGCACAAGGACTCCCAAGTCCCTTTATACCTCAGTTTTTTTTGTATTTTCTCTCCCTCTAGAAAATAGTCAACACTTTCACTTCTACCAAAGTACATGACCATTCACTTCCTGACACCATATTCCACCTGACACTTCTTTGCCCAGTCACCTAATCTATCCAAGTCCTTCTGTAGCCTCTTTGCTTCCTCAAAACTACCTGCCCGTCTACCTATCTTCATATTATCTGCTGACTTTGCAACAAAGCCATCACTTCCATCATCCAAATCATTGACATATAATGTCGGCCAGCTGGTTGCGCCGTGGCACCAGCGCCGGACTTCGGAGCGAAGGCTCCTGAGTTCGAATCCAAGTCGGGCCACCCCACGAGCACGCTTTCCATCCGTGTCGGGTTGAGCATTGAACTAGCCACTCGGCCTCATAAAAACAAGGGTCGAGTCAGGAACGTTCATATCGTGACCCGGTTAATCCGAAAGGAGACCAATCCTGACACTATGTGCCAGACAAGAATGGCTGACTGTCTGGTGCAACACGCTAGGAAGGACATATAATGTAAAAAGAATTGGTCCCAACACAGACCCCTGTGGAACACCACTAGTCATCGGCAGCCAACCAGAAAAGCTCCCTTTATACGCACTCTTTGCCTCCTGCCAATCATTTACAGCTTTATCCATGCTAGAGTCACTCCTGTAATACCACAGGCTCATAGCTTGCTAAGTAGCCTCATGTGTGGTACCTTGTCAAAGGCTATCTGAAAACTCAAGTACACAATATCAACTGGTTCCTCTTTGACTATCCTGCTTGTTATTTCTTTAAAGAATTCCAACAGATTTGTCAGGCAGGACGTTCCCTTGAGGAAACCATGCTGACTATGGCCTATTTTATCACGTGCCTCCAAGTACCCCAAAAACATGTCCTTAATAATCGACTCCAAAATCTTCCCAACCATTGAGGTCAGATGAACTGGCCTATAATTTGCTTTCTTCTGCCTCTCTCCCTTCTTAAGAGTGCAGTGACATTTGCAATTTTCCAGTCTTCTGGAACCATTCCAGAATCTAGTGATTTAAGAAGGATCATTACTAACGTCACCACAATCTCTTTAGCCACCTCTTTCAGAACTCTGGGATACACCATCTGGTCCAGGTGACTTTTCTATCTTCAGACGTTTCAGTTTCCCAAGAACTTTCCCCACCATTATGGAAACTTCAGACTTTTCATACTCCACGTCACCTGGAAATTCCACCATTCGGCTAGTATAATCCACAGTGACGAGAGCTGCAAAATACTTATTCAGTTGGCCCACCTATCCTTGTCCCTCATAACTACCTCTCCAGCATCATTTTCCAGCAGTCCAATATCCACACTTTCCTCTCTTTTACACTTTATGTATTTGAAGAAACTTTTGGTATCCTGTTCAATACTATTGGCTAGCTTACTTTTGCATTCCATCTTTACCTTCTTAATGACTTTTAGTTGCCTTCTGTTCGTTTTTAAAAACTTCCCAATACTTCCCACTAATCTTTGCTTTACTATACGCCCTTTCTGACTTTTATGTTGGATTTGAATTCCACGGTTGTGTCATCTTCCCTTTAGAATTCCTCTTCCTCCTTAGGATAGATATATATTCCATGCCTTCCAAATTGCTTCCAGAAGTTCCAGCCATTGCTGCTTTGCCATCATCCCTGGCAGTGTTCATTTTCCAATCAATTCTGGCCAACTCCTCTCAGAAGCCTCTGTAATTCCCTTTACTCCTCTGTAATACTGATACATCACACTTAAGCTTCTTCTCAAATTTCAGAGTGACTTTAATCAATTATGATCACTTTCCCTAAGGGTTCTTTTACCTTAAGCTCTTGAATCAATTTTGGTTATTGCATAACACCCAATCCAAAACAGCTGATCCCATAGTGGGCCCAACCATGAGCTGCTCAAAGAAGCCATCCAATCAGCATTCTAGGCATTCCCCCTCTTGGAATCCAGTACCAACTGGATTTTCCCCATCTACTTGCATATTGAAATCCCTCATGATGATTGTAACATTACCCTTTTGGCATGCATTTTCTTTCTACCTTCATAATTTGTAGACCAGATCCTTACTATTGCTTGGGGTCTGTATACAACTCCTATTGGGGTCTTGTTACCCGTGCAGTTCCTTAACTCTATCCATAATAATTCACCATCTTCCAACCCCATGTCACCTTTCCCTTAAGATTTAATTTCATTTTTTACCAACAGAGTAACTGGAAGGTCTAAAGATAGATAAGTCACCTAGACGAGATGGTGTACACCTGCCTTTCTGCTCGCCCTTTTGATACAATGTTTATCCTTGGTCATTAAGCTCTCAGCAATAATCTCTTTTCAGCCATGATTCAGTGATGTCCACATCATAGATACAATCTGTAACTGTGCTACAAGTTCATCTACCTTATTCTGTATACTGTGTGCATTTGAGTACAACACCGTCAATACTGTATTTGTCCTTTTCCATTTTGTCTGCCCCTTATATTGCAATTCATCCTGCGACTGCAATTCTGCCGTATCATTAGCCTCTCTTTGCTAGGAGGCTCACTACATGTTGCCTCTGTTTGTAAACCAACTACCTCATCTTCAGCACCATCACTCTATTCCCATCCCCCTGCCAAATTAGTATAAACCCACCTGAACAAATCAAGCCAACCTGCTGGCAAGGAAATTGGTCCCCCTCAAGTTCAGGTATTACCTGTCCCTTTTGTACAAGTCCTACCTTCCCCAGAAGGGATCCCAATGATCCATAAATCTGAACCCCTGCCCCGTGCACCAGATCCTCTGCTACGCACTCACGTGCCAGATCATCCTACTCTTACCCTCACTGGCATGTGACACAGGCAGCACTCCTGGAGGCCCTGATTTTCAGCTTTCTACCTAGCTCCCTAAAATCTCACTTCAGAACCTGCTCACCTCATCTATCTATGTCATTGGTGCCAATACATACCAAGACCCTTGCCCTTGAGAATACCATGGACCTAATCAGGACATCCCTGATCCTGACACCAAGGAGGCAACATACCACCTGGATGTCTCCATCATGCCCGTAGAGGCTTGCCCCTGTTCCTCCAAATAAGGAAACACCTATGAACACTGCAGTCCTCCTCACCTCTCTGCTTTTCTCAGCCACAGCAGCAGACTTGGTGCCAGAGACCCGGTCACCGTGGCTCCCTTTACCCCCCCCCCCCCCCACATGGGAGGTCGTCTCCCTCAATAGTATCTAAAGTTGTATACTTATTATTGAGGGGGACAGTCAACGGTTTACTCTGCACTGGCCGTGCATTTCCCCTCCTTCTCCAGATTGTCACCCAATTACCCGTCTCCTGCAACCTCAGGGTGACTACCTTCCTGTAGCTATCACCTCCTCCTTCTCCTGTAGGGGCGAAGGTCATCGAGCTGCAGCTCCAGTTCCTTAATACGTTCTCTCAGGAATTGCAGCTCAGCGCACCTGAAGCAGATGTGTTTATCCAGGAGACTCGAGGTCTCCCAGACCTCCCACATCCCACACACAGTACAAAGCGCAGAACCTGGAGCCAGTCTCACTTAACTACTAAGTCCTAACATATGAGAAATGAACAAATAAGAAAAGAGAGAGAGTAACTTACAAGATGCTTTACCTCGCCAAAGCCACTCTAAAGACTGGCACACTCATGTGAATGGCCGCTCCGTTTGCACTTGAATTATTTTTACTGGCCCTCTCTAATGAATCTTTCATGCTGATTGGTCGCTCCTCAATTCAGCGAAACTGCTGCAAAACTCTGCCTTTAAATTCTCGATCAGCGTCCTGATTAAAAGGTAGCACTGACGTTGATTGTCCAACTCAGAGAAAACTGCCGCAAAGCTCTGCTATCTGAACCTGTTCTTTTTGATAAAGCCGGGTAAATCCAGTAAATCCTTATTTACTATTTTAATAAGGTTTTTGCAGCAACTAAACGGATCTTTCAAAATAAAAGATTAGAGCCTAATCTTGCTTGCAACGAACAAGTATTTGTTTCCTGTCTTCATGCTTTTCCACTGACATCATCTCTCTGAACTAATACCCCTATCCATACCCGAGTGAAGTCGAACAACATCTGGCTGAACTCACATTGGCATCCTATAAATCACTAGAGTTCCAAAGGTTAGGCCAAGTTTGTCCAAAGTTATACTGAAGAAAGTGAAAACGAGGGCCTTACCATTATGTTAGAATTTTAATAAGCATCTATGCATTTCACAGCAACTTAGCTGGATGTTCCGAAATAGAAACAGAACATGGAAATACGCAGTCAGGCAGCATCTTTGGAGAGAGAAAGAATGAATGTTTTGCATTGATGAAAGAGATCATAAATCAAATAAATTAGAAATTAAACAAGTTTCAAACTGCTAAGTTGGAGGAAATGAAAAATACCAAGAAACTGAATGGAACTGAGATACAAAACACACAGATACTGTAATGAAAGAGAATACAACTCAGTTATGAGAACACTTCCACAGTTATCCTTTCAAGCCTCAAAAATTCTGTACATTTCAATGAGATCATGTCCAATTGTGGATTTAAGACTGTATAGTCTGCTTAATCTCTTCTCACATGACACACTCATTCCCCGAAATCCGTCTCATAAACATCTACTGCAGTCTTTTAGCCAGTACAGCTTGAGCACCCTTTACCCGAAATTTCAAAATCCAAAGATCTCCAAAATCCCAAGTTGCTTTTTTTTTTTTTTTTTGAGTACTGACATGACATCACAAATGGAAAATTCCTCAATGCACTGGGAAGATTCTAAGAAGTGACCTCACGTATGTAATGAACAGAAGTTAATGAAAAATAGAAAAACGCCACATAAAAGAAAAAAATTAATATTTCGATTGTGTATCGAAAGAGTGGGTTTGCTACTGTCAGAGTGAAATATGCCACTTAATGGTATGCTGATCTTGAAACAAGCAAAGACCTATCACGATAAACTGAAAATTGAAGGTAATTGTGAGTATTCAGCAGGTTGGTTACAGAAATTTAAGAAAATGCAGGGCTTTAAGTTTTTAAAGATTTGTGCTGATAAAGTGTCTGCTGATCATGAAGCAGCAGAGAAATTTATTGATAAGTTTGCCAAGATCACTGAAGAAAATCTTATCACACTGAAGAGCTGCATTAGTACATATATGTGATGACAAATACTGCTTACTAGTAGCACATAAATTTAGAGTCGAGAATGATAGAGATGTCAAACAAATTTCAAAAGTTTAAAGTACATTTAATATTAACGTATGTATAAACTATACAACCTTGAGATTCATCTTCTTAGAGGCAGCCACAAAACAATAAGCCCAAAAGAACCCAATTATACAAAAAAGGCCAATGCTCAATGCACAGAGAGGAAAGAAACACAAATTGTGCAAACAATAAAAGCAAGCAACAGCATTCAGAATGAAAGTGAGTCCATTGACACGAAAACCCAGAGCAGCTGAAGCAGGCCCACAGCCTCAGACTCACTTCATCACACAGAGGGGCAAAACTGAGCTTGCAAACACAAAGCCCAGAGCTGCCACAGCCTCTGTACTGTCGTGAGCAGCCAGCAGAACTGGCACGACCCTTGCCTCCGGTCCCGACACACAGCCTTTTCATTCCATCCAGCCCGGTATTTAATTTGCCCAAAAACCAGGTCATCCCTCACACTAGGACCTGGGCCCAGTCGTATTGAAATGCTCTGGGACTGGACCCACCACCACATTCCGGCCCATATCGGAACTTTCTAAATCAACCCAGCATTAAGGGCGACCTAACCCCACCCTCAATTTAGAGTGAAACTTCTCTGCTCCAACCTTCCTCTGCTTTGCATGGCCCAAATTTTTCTTGCACTCGCATGAGTCAGCCCTCAACCCTCGAGTCAGATTCACCTTCACTTGCCCCTTCATTGTTTGAGGTTAGAGTTTACCACAATTTTCCACAGAAAAACTGTTAGTGATAAAGTATTTACTTGTATTTCTTGCTTTATGAACCACCAATAAGCTGTCGCCCATTTTCAGTAGTGCCATCTTAACCAGAAGAGGTTTAAAAACAGCAGCTGAGGTAGTGATGGCTTATCTTTCTGGTGGTTTAATGTTTGCATTATTGTTTCATACACAATATAATCAAAAATGAAAGTTAGTTTATAAAACTACCTTCAGGGTATATGTGTAAGGGATATTTGTAACGCCATTAGATTTTGTGTTTAGGTTTGGGTCCTGACCTTTACCTCCCCGAGCCCCCACCTTTCACCAACTCCCCAGTCATCATGCACTCACCTTCACTACTGAGAAGGGTTCTGGGGAAACTTAGACATGACAAGGCACTGGGACCGGATGGTGTGAACCCCAAGGTCCTGAAGGAGTGTGCTGAGCAGCTGTCTGGAAAGGATTCTGACTGTGTGGAAAATATCATGTATGGTCCCAGTACCCAAGAAGGGCCCACTAAAAGTTTTTAATAACTACTGTCCAGTCGCCCTGACATCACTCATCATTAAGACCCTAGAGAGGCTGGCCCTGGCTCACCTCTGACTCCTGATCAGACCAGCCCTTGATCTCCTGCAGTTTGCCTATCAGGAGCACTTTGGAGTTGATGCTGTCACCTACCTGCTTAACAAAGCTTACCATTTGGATAAGCAGGGCAGCTCTGTGAGGATTTTTTTTTCTGATTTGTCAAGTGCCTTCAATACCATGCAATCCTCATTGCTGGGGGAAAACTCCGTTCAATGCAGGTTGGCACTTCCATTGTATCCCGGATAAGGGCCGACCTGATTGGCAGACCACAGTTTGTGCAACTTCCGAGCTGTGTGTCAGACGTGCATATAGTCAGCACTGGGGCCCCACAAAGGTCTGTACTGGTTCCCTTTCAGTTTACCCTGTATACCTTGGACTTTAAATACAACACTGAGACATGTCATCTGCAGAAATTCTCTGATGACTCAGCAATAGTTGGGTGTTCAAAGGGAGGACGAGAGGATGAATGCAGGACCCTGGTGGAGAACTTTGTCAAATGGTGCAAGCTGAATCATCTGCAGTTCAATGTCAGTAAGACAAAGGAGATGGTGATGGACTTTACGAAGACTAGGCCTGCACTGCTCCCTGTTACTATTGATGGTGAGGATGTGGATGTGGTGAGGACCTACAAGTACCTGGGGGTGCACTGGGATGACAGACTTGAGTGGAGCACCAACACAGAGGCTGTGTACATGAAGGACCAGAGTTGCCTCTGCTTCCTGAGAAGACTGAGGTTCTATGGAGTATGGAGGCCTCTCCTTCACATGTTCTACCAGTCTGTTGTCACCACTATAACCTTCTAGGCAATGGTGTGCTGGGATAATGGCATCAACACGGCTGATGCCAACAGGCTCAATAAACTGATTAGAAAGGCTGGCTCTGTTATAGGTGTCAAACTGGACACACTGGAGGCTGTGCTAGAACAAAGGACCCTACAGAAAATCCTGGCAATTCTTGGACAATGTTTCTCACCCTCTGCATGCCACCTTGGCTGAACACAGGAGCACTTTTAGTCATAGATTAAGACAACTGCGCTGCTCCGAAGGGTGTTATATGAGGTCATTCTCACCCTCGGCCATTAGGCTCTATAATGAGTCAACCTATAGCTGGGGAAGCGATGATCCCCGCCCCCCCCCACCCCCCGTTAGAATGCTTGAGGTAACTTATTTCATATTCTTTCTTACTTCTCTTCTGATATTTGTGCACTTGTAATGCTATTGAAATACTGTAATTTCCTTTGGGATCAATGAATTTTCGATCTAACTGGCGCAAATCCAAACAAATCTTAATTCACAAATACTCTTAGAATAAAGGATTTGAAAACATACCACTGCCTTCCTAACTGCTTGCAGGTTAGCGTGGATTCAGCTAGCAGGATAACCAGCTCCTGTTGAACCCAAAATCTCTCAGTACCTTATCACGTAATAACTGGTCTGCTTTACAATTCTTTCTACTTTAGTCAAAGATGTCACATTCACCCAGCCTGCCCCCCCATATTGTTTTCCATCTGTCTTGCTCCTGACATTCACTTGACCGATCTATACCCATCTGCTGCCTTCCTGGATTCTCCTCACAGCTCACACTGCCATGGGCATCATCAGCAAGCTGAAGATACTACATTTCCTCCTTCATCCAAAAGATTGACATGAACTGTGAAAAACCGAGATCTGGCAACAACAGTCACCCACGTCACAGACTTTCAAACGGAAAATTACTCACTTTTCCCTTGCTGCTTTCAATCATCAATTTGCAGCAGTAAATTAACCCCCAATATCATCAATTCCACTGGTTTTTCATTATCTTATGTGGTAACTTACTGAAGGCTTCAGAATATGCAAATATGCCACATCATAATGTTCCTCACTTAGCTATCCCACTGGCTCCAACTCTAAAAATGAATATATTTGTCAAGATTTTCATGTTATAAATCCACACTGACCTTCTCCAGTCCCGTTCTTATTTTCAAAATGTCCTGTTATCACTTAATCAAGCTTAATTAACTTCCACAGAGTATTCTCTATTCTGGAGAATATGATAGTGTTTGCTGGCAAATATTACCTTTCATAAGAACATAAGAAATAGAAGCAGGAGCAGGCCATCCGGCCCATCGAGCCTGCCCCGCCATTCAATAAGATCATGGCTGATGTTTCCTGCTATGTTACATCATGGAGGAGCAAATTTATTTCTGTGTGACTTCCTTAAGAAAATTATGAAACATTGCTCTGGACTTGATTTAACGCTTATGACAAAGGCAACTGTGATGAGGAATATCCAGGTGCTTCAAACCAAACCAATTGAGCAGAAGTTTATTGGGTACATATGTGGCTATCTGTGTTCTTGCAAATCCACCAAAGTAAATTTATCAAAGTATATAAATGTCATCGTATACTACCTCGAGATTCATTATTTTGCAGGCATGTACAGGAAAATAAATAAATAAAATAAAATTTATGTAAAACTATACATAAAGACCAGTAAACAACCAATGGGATAAAGACAAATATACTCAAAACATACTCAACATGAGTTGCAGAGCCCTTGAAAGTGAATCTGCAGTCGTGGATCAGTTCAGAGCTGAGGCGAGTGAATTTGAGAATTATAAGACACAGGAGCAGATTTAGGCCATTTGGCCCATTGAGTCTGCTCTGCCATTTCATCACTGTTGATTTATTATCCCACTCAACCCCATTTTTCCACCTTCTTCACATAACCTTTGATGGCCTTACTGAACAAGATCCTATCAGCCTCCGCTTTAAATATACCTAATGACTTTTCCTCCACAGTAGTCTGTGTCTATGAATTCCACAGATTCACCACCCTATCCTTGCTAATTCAGGAGCCTGATAGCTACAGGATAATTACTGTTCCTGAACCTGGTGGTGTGGGACTCAAGGCTCCTGTAGCTCTTGCCCAATAGTACCAGAAGAGAGCATAACATGGGTGTGAGGGTCCTTGATAATGGATGCTTCTTTCTCATGGCAGAGCTCCTTATAAATCTGCTCAATGGTGGGGAGGTTTATCCTTTGATGGACCAGGCTGTATCCACCACTTTCTGTAGACTGGAACAGAAAATTATACTGATCTGAGCTGACTATTCAACTGGCAAAAGTAGAGAAAATGCAAAGACTGTAATTTCAAGCACACAAGTAAACACTGGGTTCACTTGGCAAGCAAAATATTTAGCTGCCTTAATATGTGCTACTTTGCATGTAGACTGTGCAGCTGATTGTCCTTTCCAAGAGTAAGTCTGGATAATTTCTTTGTCTGAAGTAGACACTTCTGTCTTGAAAAGACAGTATTTGAGGATAAAAGCTAATGAACCCAGCAGACTCCATTTCTGACCACATGAAAGTAACTTGCTACCTCATAGCGCTTGGACTTAATCAGGTGTGATGAAGTGCAAATCCCCAGCAAATCCCTCCTTCCTTCTGTGTAAGCACAATGTTGGAAACTGCATTTTCTATCTTTGGAAAATTGTTTATCTGGTTAGGACAGAAACACAGAAACTTAAGTCTTTCAGAACTCAAGAGATTCTGCAGATGCTGAAAATCCACAGTAACACATAAAAAATTCTGGAGGCACTCAGCATGTCAGGCAGTATCTATGG
Organism: Mobula birostris; assembly: GCF_030028105.1. NCBI lineage: Eukaryota > Metazoa > Chordata > Chondrichthyes > Myliobatiformes > Myliobatidae > Mobula > Mobula birostris. The sequence continues at coordinate 24,212,085 of NC_092373.1, read as the reverse complement.
AAAGAATAAACAGTCATCGTAGACAGCACATAGACATTAGTCTTGATGGGTCCCGGCCCGAAACGTCGACAGTTTATCCTTCCCAATAAAAGCTGTTTGTTCTGTCGAGATCCTCCAGCGTTTTCTAAGTGTAACTTAAGTCTTTAGGGACGATTGGCCATTTTGGTCAACTAGTTAACAATATTATCTTGGGAAAATAGTTTTTAGAAAAGCTTAATGCAGTTAGTAGGAAAATAAAATGGATAAAAAGTTTAATCTCATCCTTCAATTTTATGTCGAGTTTTGAAAATTACGAATCAATAATATGAAACTTAGTCTGCAGATTACAATATTAAATGACATACTGATTTCACGATTTAAATATAAATCCATAGGAAATCAACATTATCAATTTATAAGAATAAATCCCGGATTTAAACTAATTTCCATTTGGGAAATCTATTCCGTAGGTGCGTTCTGAGAAACTTTTGGTCTAGCAAAGAGCTATTCCTTTTAAAACAGAATAAAAAATACACATAGTTGCTCACCGTTCGGGATACGCGACTGTTCTGAAGCCGACGAGTCTGTTAGAAATAACGTTATTAAAAGCCCAAGTAATGGGAGAATACGGCGCCCGAAAGGATGCATGATCATCTCCAACAACTCCACCGACTGCGAGGGTGAGTGACAGGGCGACGAGCGGCCCGGGGCGCGCTCTCGCGAGACCAACGAGCACGCGCGCACCAAGTTTACTTAAGGCAAATAAGTTTTGGAAGTTGTGCGCGTGTGGCTGGGGCGTTTGTTCAACCAGGATTCTGCAGCCTCAATCAAACCTGCGCACTTGCAAGTTGCAGCCAACTCCTGTATTCCGCTGTTTCACGCTGAGCTGCGGATTCAGTGGGACTGGGAGGAGGCTCCAAGCTGATAGTCCCACCTATCTTCGCTGCCAGTCAGTCCAAGTTCCTATCACTCCAAACTTTTTAAGGGAATTTTGTTTCAAACTATGTCAATATGTTGGGGAGCCAAAAATAATGATAGGTGCTGAAAATCTTAAATATGAAAGATAGAAAATGCTGGAGATATCAAGCAGGTTAGAGTCAATGTTAACTCTGTTTCTCTTTCCACAGATGTGCTCCAATCTGCTGAATGTTTCCAGCACTTTTTTTTGTTTTTATGTTGAGGGAACAACTAGAGAAAAGAAATTTAGACTTTATTTATGAAAGGATAAATTGATAATTTTGGTGTAAAGTGGCCTTTAGGGCAGACTGACCATCACATCAGCCAGGTGACACAGCACTGCTGGCGCCTTTAAATTCAGAGACCCACATGTCAATCCTGACCTCTGGTGTTGTCCGCTCACCGTGCTTTCCTCCCTCCACCCCACGTCCTAAAGGTGTGTGGGTTGGTAGATTCACAAACATGAGGAAATCTGCAGATGCTGGAAGTTCAAGCAACACACACAAAAAATGCTAGTGGACACAGCAGGTCAGGCAGTATCTATAGGAAGAGGTACAGTCGACATTTCGGGCCAAGATCCTTCGTCAGGACTAACTGAAAGAAGAGATAGTAAGAGATTTGAGAGGGGGAGGGGGGAGATCCAAAATGATAGGAGAAGACAGGAGCGGGAGGGATGGAGCTAAGAGCTGGAAAGTTGATTGGCAAAAGGGATACGAGGCTGGAGAAGGGAGAGGATCATGGGATGGGAGGCCCAGGGAGAAAGAAAGGAGGAGTGGAGCTCAGAGGATGGGCTAGGGGTTATAGTGAGAGGGACAGAGGGAGAAAAGAGAGAGAGAAAAAGGAATGAATAAATTAATAAGGGATGGGGTACGAAGGGGAGGTGGGGCATTAACGGAAGTTAGAGAAGTCAATGTTCATGCCATCAGGTTGGAGGCTACCGAGATGGAATATAAGGTGTTGTTCCTCCAACCTGAGTTGACAGTCCAATTCCCATTCTGATATGTCTGTCCACGGCCTCCTCTACTATTAAGATGAAGCCACACTCAGGTTGGAGGAACAACACCATATATTCAATCTGAGTAGCCTCCAATCTGATGGCATGAACATTGACTTCTCTAACTTCCGTTAATGCCCCACCTCGCCTTCGTACCCCATCGGTTATTTATTTATTAATTTTTTTTTCTTTCTTTCTCCTTTTTCTCCCTCTGTCCCTCTCACTATAACTCCTTGCCTGCTCTCCATCCTCTGGTCTTCCCTCCCCCTTTCTTTCTCCCTAGGCCTCCTGTCCCATGATCCTCTCCCTTCTCCAGCCTCGTATCCCTTTTGCCAACCGACTGTCCAGCTCTTGGCTCCATCCCTCCTCCTCCTGTCTTCTCCTATCATTTTGGATCTCCCCCTCCCCCTCCCACTTGCAAATCTCTTACTAGCTCTTCTTTCAGTTAGTCCTGAAGAAGGGTCTCGGCCTGAAACGTCGACTGTGCCTCTTCCTAGAGATGCTGCCTGGCCTGCTGCGTTCACCAGCATTTTTTCTGTGGGTTGGTAGATTAATTGGACATTTTAAATTGGTTCTGCTGTGCAGGTGAGGAGTGTGGTAAAATCTCTTGGGAGAGTGGAGAAAATAATTTAGAATTTTAGAATAATTTGTAATTAATTGTGCTTGTTGATTAGTGCAGACTTGGTGTGGGCCGAAGTGCACGTTTCTGTGCTGTGATGTATTTCAGGCCCAAACAATAGTATTAAGTCTAAACAAGGAGATCACAGCACTATGAAAGAAAAGCTGACCGGGGTTGACTGGAAAATATGTTGAGATGCATAACAGTGGGCTGGCAGTAGCTAGCATTTAAAGAAACAAATATAAAAAAATGCTGGTGGACGCAGCAGGCCAGTCAGCATCTCTAGGAAGAGGTACAGTCAATGTTTCAGGCCCTTCTTCAGGACTAACTGAAAGAAGAGATAGTAAGAGATTTGAGAGGGGGAGGGGGAGATCTGAAATGATAGGAGAAGACAGGAGGGGGAGGGATGGAGCTGGACAGGTGATTGGCAAAGGGGATATGAGAGGATCATGGGACAGGAGGCCGAGGGAGAAAAGAAAGGGGGAGGGGGGAAGCCCAGAGGATGGGCAAGGAGTATAGTGGGAGGGACAGAGGGAGGAAAAGGAGAGAGAGAGAGAGATAGAAATAAATAAATAACAGGTGGGGTACGAGGGGGAAATGGGGCATTAACAGAAGTTAGAGAAGTCAATGTTCATGCCATCAGGTTGGAGGCTACCCAGACAGAATATAAGGTGTTGTTCCTCCAACCTGAGTGTGGTTTCATCTTGACAGTAGAGGAGGCCGTGGATAGACATATCAGAATGGGAATGGGACGTGGAATTAAAATGTGTGGACACTGGGAGATCCTGCTTTCTCTGGCAGACAGAGCGTAGATGTTCAGCGAAACGGTCTTCCAGTCTGCGTTGGGTCTTTCCAATATATAGAAGGCCGCATCGGGAGCACCAGACGCAGTATATCAACCCAGCCAACTCACGGGTGAAGTGTCATCTCATCTGGAAGGACTGTCTGGGGCCCTGAATGGTAGTGAGGGAGGAAGTGTAAGGGCATGTGCAGCACTTGTTCCACTTACAAGGATAAGTGCTGGGAGGGAGATCGGTAGGTAGGGATGTGGGGAAGGAATGGACAAGGGAGTCATGTAGGGAGTGAGCCCTGTGGAAAGCAGAGAGGGGGAGAGGGAAAGATGTGCTTAGTGGTGGGATCCCGTTGGAGGTGGCAGAAGTTACAGAGAATTATATGTTCGACCCAAAGGCTGGTTGGGTGGTAGGTGAGGACAAGGGGAACCCTATTCCTAGTGGGGTGGCGGGAGGATGGGATGAGAGCAGATGTGCATGAAATGGGAGAGATGCGTTTGAGAGCAGAGTTGATGGTGGAGGAAGGGAAGCCCCTTTCTTTAAAAATAGAGTACATCTCCTTCGTCCTGGAATGAAAAGCCTCATCCTGAGAGCAGATGCAGCGGAGACAGAGGAATTGCGAGAAGGGGATGGCATTTTTGCAAGAAACAGGGTGGGAAGAGGAATAGTCCATGTAGCTGTGAGAGTCTGTAGGCTTGTAGTAGACATCAGTAGATCAGCTGTCTCCAGAGATAGAGACAGAAAGATCAAGAAAGGTGAGGGAGGTGTTGGAAATGGCCCAGGTAAACTTGAGGGCAGGGTGAAAGTTGGAGGCAAAGTTAATGAAGTCAACGAGTTCAGCATGCGTGCAGGAAGCAGCGCCAATGCAGTCGTCGATGTAGCGAAGGAAAAGTGGGGGACAGATTCCAGTATAGGCTTGGAACATGGGTTGATCCCACCACTAAGCACGTCTTTCCCTCCTCCCCCTGCTTTCTGGGGGGGATCGCTCCCTACGCAACTTCCTTGTCCACTCGTTTCCCCCCCACCCCATCCCTTCCCACCGATCTCCCTCCCGGCACTTATCCTTGTAAGCGGAACAAGTGCTACACATGCCCTTACACTTCCTCCCTCATCACCATTCAGGGCCCCAGACAGTCCTTCCAGGTGAGGCGACACTTCACCTGTGAGTTGGCTGGGGTGATATACGGTGTCCGGTGCTCCTGATGCGGCCTTCTATATATTGGCAAGACCCGATGCAGGCTGGGAGACCATTTCGCTGAACACCTACGCTCTGTCCGCCAGAGAAAGCAGGATCTCCCAGTGGCCACATATTTTAATTCCACGTCCCATTCTCATTCTGATATGTCTATCCACGGCCTCCTCTATTGTCAAGATGAAGCCACACTCAGGTTGGAGGAACAATACCTTATATTCTGTCTGGGTAGCCTCCAACCTGATGGCATGAACATTGACTTCTCAAATTTCCGTTAATGCCCAACCTCCCCCTCGTACCTCATCCATTATTTATTTATTTATTTATTTATTCATTTTCTCTCTCTCACTATACTCCTTGCCCATCCTCTGGGTTTCCCCCCTCCCCCTTTCTTTCTCCCTAGGCCTCCCGTCCCACGATCCTCTCATATCCCTTTTGCCAATCAACTGTCCAGCTCTTGGCTCCATCCCTCCCCCTCCTGTCTTCTCCTATCATTTCGGATCTCCCCCTCCCCCTCCCACTTTCAAATCTCTTATTATCTCTTCTTTCAGTTTGCCCTGACTAAGGGTCTTGGCCCAAAACGTCGACTGTACCTCTTCCTACAGTTGCTGTCTGGCCTGCCGCGTTCACCAGCATTTTTTATCTGCAGATTTCCTCGTATTAGCATTTAAAGAAACTGTATAGAACATTCTCATAGGAGACAAGGCAAATGGCAGGTTGCATATTGTTTAACTTTTTGTTGTGTTCTGGATATTTTATTTCTAACCAATACATTTCCTTTGCAATTTATTTTGTGGAAGTTCTTCATTTCCCCATTTGAGATCTGCAGCAAATCTCCAGTGAGATATGCATAGAACATATAAACTCCAGTTGAGTACTGACATTATGTGAGCTTTTACACATAGAAACAACCCATTTCATCAGTGTCCACATTGGTATGTTACAAAAGGCATGTTTTCTCTCCTATGTCTCCAACCAAACCAATCAACTAATTCTTTCAATTCATTTACATCTTCTTTTGCTTTTCTGCTACTTTTGGAGCCTGTGATCAACATTTTGGTGGTGTGTTCTTGGACCAATTGAGAGAACTGAGGCTTTCCTGTATCCAAGAGGGTTCCATGAGGCTTTGAGCGAAGTGTGCAGTCTCCAGGCCAATAAGCTTGGAGACAGGGCGCGAGCCCATGATTGGCTCCATTCCACGCCGATTTTGCCGATTAAAGAGTCGAGGAAAGTTAAAGTCATTAAGGCAAGTGGGTGTTCAGCACCATCTATCAGCCTCTCACTCACTGCTACTGGATGAAGGTATCTGCATGTGACGGTCTCTCTTTCCCTCTCATTCGCGGCTCCCAGAGGAATTGTCTCTCTCTCCCTTGATGCCGTCGGAGGAAAGTGCAGGAGTTCTGGGTCTTGGGCAAGGTTTAATCTACGCTGTTTGTGGATTGGACTGTAGTTCACGTTATGATGTGTTTCTGGTTTCTGGCTGCTCCTTTTTTTGTTGCTATTTTGGGTGATTTTGATCAAGGCTGCATGCAGATAATAAACTGAATATGCCTAGACTCTTTTGATTTTGTGTTTATATTCTGTGTTTTTGCTCATTGGCTTTTTTTGTGGCCATTTGTGTGATTTGTTGTTTTTTTTGCTCATGGGAATGGGGGGGAGGTTGGGTTTGATGTTTTTCTCTGAACGTGTTCCATGGTTTTCTTTGTTTCGTGGCAGCCTGTGGGGAACACGAATCTCAGGTCTGTATACTGCATAAGTACTTTGATAATAAAAGCGCTTTGAATTTAAACCTTCCATTATACCCTCCAACTATTTTCCCTTCATGTGGATCCCGAGTTTCTCTTTAAGTGCACCAACTCCTGTTTCTTCAACCACTCGGTGTGGAAGTGAATTCTGCCTTCAAACCATTCTCAGGGTGAGCAGTTCCTACTAGATGTAATCCTTTAAAAAAAAAATTTATTTATTTGTTTGTTGAGATACCACGTGGAATAGGCCCTTCTGGCCCTTCGAGCTGCACTGCCCAGCAATCCCTGGATGTAATCCGAGTTTATCACAGGACAATTTATGATGACCAATTAACCTAACAACTGGTACGTCTTTGGACTATGGGAGGAAACCGGAGCACCTGGAGGAAACCCACACCATCACAGAGAGCACACAGGCCAGTGGCCATTATTTTTCAAAAACCAGGTCCAGAAATATCTTCTCTACCTTCACTCTCTCTAATCCCTTTATCATTTTAAAGTCGCAATTTAAACCACTTATCCCAGAATGGTGAAAGACTAGGCCTTGGAAATAATGGATGCTTTGGTCATCTCCTTCTGAAGCTCATTAAGCTCTGAACAGGTTCTTGTAGCTTAGAAAGTGACACTTTTCGCCCTGGTGTTTAAAAAAGAAGGGAGGATGAGAAAATAAAAAGCGAATTATAGACCAGTTAGCCTAACATCAGTGGTAGGACAATGCTGGATCTATTACAAAGGACGCAATTATAGAACACCTGAGAAACATTAACAGAGTTGGACAGAGTTAGCTCAGGTTTATGAAAGGGAAATCAGTCCCTCAGCAGACTTACTAGAGACCTTTGAGAATGTAGCCACTGGAACAAGTAAGAAAGAACCGATATATAGGGTAAACTTACACATTCAAGAGGTGGTCCTGTATAAGAACTTGATGAACAACATTAAAACACATCAGGTTGGGTGTTGAAAACGGTAGATAATGAGAATTTCTTGACAGACAGGAAATACAAAATAGGAATAAGCAAGTCTTTTTGCAGGTGGTGAACAGTGATGGGAAGTTATGAGGTTTAGTGCTTGGTCACCAGCAAGTCAGGTCAAGTCAAATCAAGTTTATTGTCATTTAACTGTACACATGTATATCACATAAATAACCATATATTGTACACAGAAACGAGACAATGTTTCTCCAAACCAGGGTGTAAAGCACAGTAGTACACACAATAACTTACCAAGTTAAAGGATAAGATCTACAGATGGATCACACATAAATAACAAACTAAAGTGAATTAATATCAAATATTGTAAGGTACGGAACAGATTAAACAGTGACATATGCATCGTAGTCTCGTGCCTGATGGTAGAAAGTCAAAGAGGGTGCTGGATGGATGGGTGGGATCCTTAATAATACTAAGGGCCCTGCGTACACAGCACTCCTGATAAATGTCCCCGATGGATGGTAGGGTGACCCCAATGATCCTCTCAGCTGTTCTCACAGTCCTTTGTAGAGACTTCTGATCCAATGCTCGACTGTTCCCATACCAGCTTAAGCTGCCAACTTGTCAGGACACTTTCAATGGTGCTCCTGTAAAATGAAGTTAAAATAGGAGTTGACAGCCTTGCTTGCCTCAGTCTTCTTGGGAAGTGGAGGTACTGCTGTGCCTTCCTGTCAGAGAGGTGATATTAAGGGACCAAGTGAGGTCATCGATGGTGTAAACTCTCAGGAACTTGGTGCACTTAACTCTCTCTACAGAGGAGACATGTACTTGCAGAAGGGGATGGTTCATCTGCACCTTCCTGCAGTCCACAATGATTTCATTTGTCTTTTCCACATTCAGGCTTACAGTAGGTTGTTCTTCCCACACCAATCCACCAGTGCTCCACTTCCTCTCTATGCTCCGTCTCATCATCATTTTTCATAAAACCAACCACTATTATATCATCCGCAAACTTAATGATACAGCTGGATCTAGCGATACAGTCATGCATCAGCAGCGGGCTGAGCACACAGCCGTGGGGAGTACCAGTGCTCAGCATACTGGGACTAGAGAACTTGCAACCCACAGGAACTGACTTTGACATTACTGTTAAGGACTTCAGTATCCATTTGCTGAGGGCGGTGCTGAGACCCAGTGAGGACATTTTCAACACCAGTTTCTGGGGTTGAATGCTGAACTGAAGTCTATTTACTGCAGTCGGTTTAGTCACAATATGTATCAATGATTTGGAATAAATGTGATGACTGGAAGTTTGGAGGTAGGAGTTAGTAGGGTGGGTGAGTTGTAAAGACACTATCAAGTCAAGACTTAGAGTCATACAGATGGAGTTAGGCACTTTATCCTACGTAGGCCATCAAACACCCATTTACACTAAGTTCCAGTGTGGTATACTCAAGTTGGATTGGGCAAATGAATTGGAGATGTAGTTTAAATGTAAGGTTAATATACTTTGGTTCCAAAAACAGAATGACAGGTTATTATCTAAATGGTGATATTTTGGGAAGAAGGAAGATGCTGTGAGACTTGAGTCCGAATTGCACACCAAATACTGAACGCAATCGCTCAGGTGCAGCATTCGGAAGACAAAGTGCATGTTGGCCTTCATTTCAAGAAGACTCAAATTCAGGAGCAAAGATATCTTGCTGAAATTGCACAGGAGCTTTGTGAGACCCCCATTTGGAGCGTTTTAAATGCAGCTTTGTTCTTCTTAACTAAGGAAGGCTGTTCTTGGAACGGAGGGTCTGCAACAAAGGTTTACAACTAATTTCTGGGATAGCAGGGCTGATGGAGCAGAAGAGCTTGGGTTGTTAGGTTTATATTCATTGGATTGTAGGAGGGATCTCAGAGAATTATAAAATTCAATCAGGACTATACAGATTGGATACAAGGGGAATGTCCTGATGCTGCTAGGTATAGGATCAGGACTTACAGCCTCAGGCACATGGAGATGCTTGTGAATTCCTGAGGTCTTGAGAGTGATGCCGTCTGGAGTTTAGCCATCTAGCGCTTAGCTCCTGCGAGGGTTACTCATAGCGGTAAGGCCAAGGAGGAGGTTCCAGGCAAAGAGCGATCCTATGAAGACCCTAACGGTGGAGCTGGTAGAAGATGATGACACATCCAGCAGCAGTAAAGGGTCCCCAGCTGCCATGCATTCAATGCCACTGGACCCTAATGCCGATCTGTCAAAGGACTGTGTGATGGCAGCCTTTGTATCAGCCTCCCCATGTTAAACAAAGTACACACAGGCGTCCTCCATTAAGGGATTCTACTGTAACATACCAGATTGGGCTCTATAGCCACCTGAGGATTCACCGATTGCCAACCCCTTAGGAGAACATCCATACTTGAAACAAGCGATCATACTACTCCCACTACAAATATATTGTAACATGAAGGAGATCAAGGGACATGAGGAGAAGGGGAGATAAATGTGTGACCAGCTATGATGATGTTGAATGTTCTACTGCTGCTCCTGTTTTCTATTTGACCATGATTCTATCTACCAAACAGAGTTATAGAGCCATACAACACAGTAAAAGGTCCTTCAGCTCATACGTGCCCATTCTGACCAAGATGTATATTCAATCTAATCCCATTTCCCAGCACCTGGCTCATATTCCTCCAAACTCCTGTTATCCATATACCTGGCCACCACACTTCTTAAATATATTTAATGTATCTGTTTCAACCACTTTCCTGGCAGCTGATACCATTTATCCACCACCCACTATGTAAAAAGATTGCCCCTCAGGTTTGTATTAAATCTATCTAACTCTAACATTAAAGCTATATCCTTTAGTTTTTGATTCCTCAACCATGGAAAAAAGACTACTCACCCTATCTATATCCATATCAATCATCTCCTTTCTGGAGAATCAATTGCTATCTCTTCACTCTTACACAGCAGCTGTTCACATTCAGTCCTGCTACTATAAATCACTTGACAGTTTTAGATCATAAGACCATAAGATCACAAGACAAAGGAGCAGAAGTCGGCCATTCGGCCCATCAAGTCTGCTCTGCCATTTTATCATGAGCTGATCCATTCTCCCATTTAGTCCCACTCCCTCGCCTTCTCACCATAACCTTTGATGCCCTGGCTACTCAGATACCTATCAATCTCTGCCTTAAATACACCCAAATACTTGGCATCCACTGGCGCCCGTGGCGACTAATTCCATAGATTCACCACCCTCTGGCTAAAAAAATTTCTTCGCTTCTCTGTTCTGAATGGGCGCTCTTCAATCCTTAAGTCATGCCTTCCTGCACTAGACTCCCCCACCATGGGAAACAATTTTGCCACATCCACTCTGTCCATGCCTTTCAACATTCGAAATGTTTCTATGAGGTCCTCCTTCATTCTTCTAAACTCCAAGGAATACAGTCCAAGATTGGACAAACGTTCCTCATATGTTAACCCTCTCATTCCCGGAATCATTCCAGTGAATCTTCTCTGTACCCTCCCCAACATCAGCACATCCTTTCTTAAATAAGGAGCCCAAAACTGCCCACAGTACTCCAAGTGAGGTCTTACCAGTGCCTTTTCGAGCCTCAACATCACATCCCTGCTCCTATACTCTATTCCTCTAGAAATGAATGCCAACATTGCATTCGCCTTCTTTGCCACTGACTCAACCTGGAGGTTAACCTTAAGGGTATCCTGTACGAGGACTCCCAAGTAACGTTGCATCTCAGAACTTTGAATTCTTTCCCCATTTAAATAATAGTCTGCCCATTTATTTCTTCTGCCAAAGTGCATAACCATACACTTTCCAACATTGTATTTCATTTGCCTCTTCTTTGTCCATTCTCCCTATCTATCCAAGTCTCTCTGCAGACTCTCTGTTTCCTCAGCACTACCAGCCCCTCCACCTTTGTATCATCAGCAAACTTAGCCACAAAGCCATCTATTTCAGAATCCAAATCACTGATGTGCAACGTAAAAAGAAGCAGCCCCAACACAGACCCCTGTGGAACACCACTGGTAACCGGCAGCCAACCAGAATAGGATCCCTTTATTCCCACTCTCTGTTTCCTGCCAATCAGCCAACGCTCTATCCACGTATGTAACTTTCCCATAATTCCATAGACTCTTATCTTGTTAAGCAGCCTCATGTGTGGCACCTTGTCAAAGGCCTTCTGAAAATCCCAATATACAACATCTACTGCATCTCCCTTGTCTAGCCTACTTGTAATTTCCTCAAAAAATTGCAATAGGTTTGTCAGGCAGGATTTTCCTTTAAGGAAGCCATGCAGAGTTCTGCCTATCTTGTCATATGCCTCCAGGTACTCCGTAACCTCATCCTTGACAATTGACTCCAACAACTTCCCAACCACTGATGTCAAGCTAACAGGTCTATAATTTCCTTTTTGCTTCCTTGCCCCCTTCTTAAATAGCAGAGTGACATTTGCAATCTTCCAGTGCTTTGGAACCATGCCAGAATCTATTGAATTCTGAAAGATCATTGCTAATGCCTCCGCAATCTCCACAGCTACTTCCTTCAGAACATGAGGGTGCATTCCATCTGGTCCGGGAGATTTATCTAACCTTAGACTATTCAGTTTCCTGAGTACTTTCTCTGTCGTCATTGTGACTGTGCACACTTCTCTTCCTTGACACCCTTGAGTGTCCGGTATACTGCTAATGTCTTCCTCAGTGAAGACTGATGCAAAATACTCATTTAGTTCCTCTGCCATCTCCTTATTCCCCATTACAATTTCTCCAGCATCATTTTCTATCGATCCTATATCTACTCTCACCTGTCTTTTACTCTTTATATACTTGAAAAAGCTTCTAGTATCCTCTTTGATATTATTTGCTAGCTTCCTTTCATAGTTCATCTTTTCCCTCTTAATGACCTTCTTAGTTTCCTTTTGTAAGCTTTTAAAAACTTCCCAATCCTCTGTCTTCCCACTAATTTTTGCTTCCTGGTATGCCCTCTCCTTTGCTTTAACTTTGGTTTTGACTTCTCTTGTCAGCCACGGTTGCATCATTTTTCCATTCGAAAATTTCTTCTTTTTTGGAATATATCTGTCTTGCACCTTCCTCACTTCTTGCATAAACTCCAGCCACTGCTGCTCTGCCGTCCTTCCTGCTAGTGTCCCTTTCCAGTCAACTTTGGCCAGTTCCTCTCTCATGCCACTGTAATTTCCTTTACTCCACTGAAATACCGACACATCAGATTTCAGCTTCTCTTTTTCAAATTTCACAGTGAACTCAATCATGTTATGATCACTGCCTCCTAAGGGTTCCTTCACCTCAATCTCTCTAATCACCTCCGGTTCATTACACAATACCCAATCCAGTACAGCCGATCCCCTAGTGGGCCCAATAACAAGCTGTTCTAAAAAACCATCTCACAGATATTCTACAAATTCTCTCTCTTGAGATTCAGTGCCGACCTGATTTTCCCAATCCACTCGCATGTTAAAATCCCCCACAAATATAACACTGCCCTTCTTACAAGCCTTTTACATTTCCTGTTTTAATTTGTAGTCCACATCACTGCAGCTGTTTGGAGACCTATAAATAACTGCCATCAGGGTCCTTTTACCCCTGCGATTTCTTAGCTCAACCCATAAAGATTCTGCACCTTCCGATCCTATGTCACCTCTTTCTAATGATTTAATATCATTTCTTACCAATAAAGCCACGCCACCCCCTCTGCCTACCTTCCTATCCTTCCGATACACTGTGTATCCTTCAGCCACGTCTCAGTGATAACCACAATATCATACCTGCCAATCTGTAGCTGTATGACAAGATCATCCACCTTATTCCTTATGCTGCGTGCATTTAAGTATAACATCTTAAGTCCAGTATTTGGTACTTTTTGCTTTGATTGCACTGCAACTCATCCCAATGGCTGCAAATTTGCCCCATCACCTACCTGTCCATCCTGACATCTTTACTGCTCACTATCTTAGATTTATTTCTGTTTTCTCCCTCCTCCGCTCTGTCGTTCCGGTTCCCATCCCCCTGCCAAATTAGATTAAACCCTCCCTAACAGCTCTATTAAACCTTCCCACCAGGATATTGTGCCCCTTCAGGTTCAGGTGTAACCCGCCCTTTTTGAACAGGTCATACTTCCCCCAGAAGAGATCCCAATGATCCAAGAATCTGAAGCCCTGCCCCCTGCACCAGTCTCTCAGCCACAAATTCATCTGCCTGATCCTACTTTTCTTGCCCTCGCAAGGTACAGGTAGCTATCCCAAGATTACTATCCTGGAGGTCCTGCTTCTCAGCTTCCTTCTTAACTCCCAGAAATCTATCTTCAGGACCTCCTCCCTTTTCCTATCTATGTCATCGGTGCCAACATGTACCAAGACAACTGGCTGCTTACCCTCTCCCTTCAGAATATTCTGGACCCGATCCGAGACATCCCGTACCCTGGCACCTGGGAGGTAACACACCATGCGGGTATCTCTATCAGGCTCACAGGATCTCCTGTCTGTCCCCCTGACTATGGACTCCCCCATGACTACTGCATTCCTCTTCTCCCTCCTTCCCTCCTGCACAACAGTGCCAGGCTCAATGCCAGAGACCCGGTCACCGTGGGCATCCCCTGTCAGGTCATCCCCCTCAACAGCATCCAAAATGAGATACTTGTTGCTGACGGGGGCAGCCACAGGGGTGCTCTCCACTATCTGTGCATTTTCCTTCCCTCTCCTGACAGTCACCCAGTTTTCTGACCCCTGTAGCCTAGAGATGACTACCTCCTTGTGGCTCCTGTCTATCACCTCTTCACTTTCCCTAATAAGCAGTTCTCTGAAGCTTCTGTGGATGTTGGTGTTGAGGATGCCAAAGAATGATTGGAGGACTCCTTATTTGGCATCCAGCCAAGATGAATATATTGTTTCTGTTTTGGATTCTATTCTTTATGATAAGACCCCCCCGCCCCCCCATTCAGATTCAAAATCAGATTTGCTATCACTGACTTGCAGAACTGTGCAAAAGTCATGGGCACACTGGATTTTTTATATGGTGTCAGATGGTATGGCCTCCACAGAGCAATGATCTCGACATCATCAAAGCTGCCTGGAATTAGGTGGAGAGACAAAAGCAAGTGAAATAGACGAAGTCTGCAGAAATGTGGAAAGTTCTTCAATATGCTTGGAACAATCTACAAGCCAGTTTTCTTACAAAACTGCACGACAGTGTACCTAAGAGAATTGATGCTGTTTAAAAGGCAAAGGGTTGTCTCACCAAATATTGATTTGATTTAGTTTTTTTTTACTGCTTACCGCTCTTTATAGTAGATTCTTGATAATTATAGAAATTTCATTTCATTATCTTTGACAGCATCTTCACTTTACAGAATGTTTTACAGTAGATGTGACTATGACTTTTGCACAGTTCTGAAGATGACATGAAATTTGTTTTAGTAGTAGCTGTACAGTGCAAAGACATAAAATTATAATAAATTATCAAACAAAGTAACTAGCGCAAGAAGAACAGGAATAACGAGGTGGTGTTCAGCTTTCATTGTCTGTTCGGTGGTCTGATGGCAGAGGGGAAGAAGCTGTTTCTAAATCACTGAGTGTGTGCCTTCAGGCTAATTTGTAGTTTTTGACCTTGTTGATTAGCTTAGCTACAATTATTTATTTATTTTTTATTTGTTGTTAATCGGTTTATTATTTTGCGTAAAGAGGGAGCGAGGTAATTGCTCTATTTGGTACTTGAGGTTATCTGTCGATCTGTGATGGAGCTACCTACAACCTTCGCTGCAGGATACATTTCTGACTGAGCCAACATTAACAGGGCTGGAAGGCAGCACAGTCACTGTGCTGTAAGAACAAATTTATTTGCACAATCCAGAAATTGGCCAAGAAGTACAGTCTCCCAGCACGCTTTGAGAGAACCAGGCCAAATGCAGGCTGCGGGCTATGAGAAACAGAACAGTTATGTGTCATCAAGGAATCAGAATCAGGTTTATTAGCACTGGCGTGTGTGGTGAAACTTGTTAACTTCACAGCAGCAGTTCAAAGCAATACATAATACAGAAGAAAAAAATCAATTTACAGTATATGTATGTTGAATATATTAAAATCGTGCAAGAAAACAGAAATGATTGTATATTAAAAAAGTGAGGTAGTGTTCAGGGATTCAATGTCTATTTAGAAAACGGATGGCAGAGGGGAAGAAGCTGTTCTTGAATTGTTGAGTGTGTGCCTTCAGGTTTCTGTACCTCCTATCTGATGGTAACAGTGAGAAAAGGGCATGCCCTGGGTGCTGGAGGTCCTTAATAATGGATGCTGCCTTTCTGAGACACCGCTCCATGAAGATGTCTTGGGTACTTTGTAGGCTAGTACCCACGATGGAGCCGACTAAATTTACAACCCTCTGCAGCTTCTCTTGGTCCTTTGCAGTAGCCCTTCACCCCCCCCCACCCCCCTACCAGACAGAGATGCTGCCTGTTAGAATGCTGTCCATAGTACATCTATAGAAGTTTTTGAGTGTACTTGTTGACATACCAAATCTCTTCAAACTCCTAATAAAGTATAGCTGCTGTCTTGCCTTCTTTATAGGTGTATTGATATGTTGGGATCAGGTTAGGTCCTCAGAGATCTTGACATCCAGGAGCTTGAAACTGCTCATTCTCTCCACTTCTGATCTCTCTATGAGGATTGGTATGTATTCCTTCGTCTTAGCCTTCTTGAAGTCCACAATCAAATCTTTCATCTTCTTGATGTTAGGTGCAAGGTTGTTGCTGCGGCACCACTCCACTAGTTTGTGTATTTCACTCCTGTACGCCCCCTCGTCTCCATCCGAGATTCTAACAACAATAGTTGTATCATCAGCAAATTTATAGATGGTATTTGAGCTATGCCTAGCCACACAGTGATGGGTATAGAGAGAGTAGAGCAGTGGGCTAAGCACACATCCCTGAGGTGCACCAGTGTTGATCGTCAGTGAGGAGGAGGTATTATCACTAATCAGCACAGATTGTGGTCTTCCGGTTAGGAAGTCAAGGATGCAATTATAGAGGGAGGTACAGAGGTCTAGGTTTTATAACTTATGAATTGGGATTGTGGGAATGATGGAGTCAGTGTGTTTGGTTGTCTCTGTGGACTGTTTATGTGGACGACATTCTGACTGGTTGCATCATCAGTTGGTTGGACAATACAATGCACAGGATTGAAGGAGGCTGCAGAGGGTTGTAGGCTTAGTCAGCTCCATCACAGGCACAAGCCTCCACCACTGAGGACATCTTCAAAAGGCAGTGCCTCTGGAAGCCAGCATCCATTATGAAGAACCCTGACTGTCCAGAATATGCCCTCTTCGTATTACTCCCTTCAGGGGTACAGGAGCCTAAAGACCCACACTCAAAGAGTTAGGAAAAGCTTCTTCCCCTCTGCTGTCCGATTTCTTTCTTTCAATATTTTTATTGATTTCTTACTTAAAAGAATACAGAGTACAGGAAGATATATATTATGTACATAATAACAAATCAAAGATTTTGAAAGTAATTCAAGAATGGTCCCCACATTGTTTGAAAGTCTTGTCTAGATTCAGAAATAGAACAACAAATCTTCTCTAAATTTAAGCATGACATAACATCACTTAACCATTGAGCATGAATAGGCAGAGCAACATCCTTCCACTTAAGCAACAATGTCCTCCCAGATATAAGAGAAATAAAAGACAAAATATGCAAATCAGGTGTCTTCAAGATAACATCTTTTCCTCCAACAATACTGAATAAGGCAGTCAAAGGGTTAGGTTTAAAATTTACTTTGAAAAGTACAGAAAAAGTTTGGAATTCTTCCTTCCAATATTTTTCAAGACTCGGGCACATCCAGAACATATGAATTAATGAAGCTTCTCCATTGTTGCTTCTGTCACAATAGGGAGATATATCCGAATAAAAATAAGACAGCTTATCTTTAGTCATGTGGGCCCTATGGACCACTTTAAATTGTAGGAGGGAATGATGGGCACTTAACGATGAGGTATTAACCAACTTAAAAACTTCATTCCAAGTTTCCTCAGAAATTGAAGTCTGTAAGTCTTGTTCCCAGAGATTTTTAATTTTGTCTAAAGGACCGTTTTTCATTCCCAACAACATACCATAATTATTTGATATTGACCCATTATGAAAAGGTTTCAAATTAAAAATTACGTCTAATAAATTCTTATCGGGACTTTTAGGAAATGTATGTAATTGAGATCGCAGAAAGTCTCCAATTTGTAAATATTGAAAAAAGTGGGTTTTTGGTAAGCTATATTTAGCTGACAACTGCTCAAACGAAAAGAGACTTTCTCCAACAAACAAATCCTGGAAGCACTTAACACCCAGTCTATCCCAATCTTTAAAAACTACATCAGTCATAGAAGGTTTAAAAAAATAGTTAGAAAAAATCGGACTTGAAAGAGAAAATCTCAATAAACCAAAATATTTTCTAAATTGTACCCAGATCCTCAAAGTGTGTTTAACTACAAAACTGTCAGTTAGTTTACTTAAAAATAAAGGAATTGAGTATTTGAGAAGAGAGATGATAGAAAATTTATTAACAGAGTTAGCTTCTAAAGAAACCCAAACCAGACAATCCTCTCGGTTAATATAATATGACCAAAACGTGAAGTTCTGTATATTGATTGCCCAGTAATAAAACCTAAGATTTGGTAAAGCTAAACCTCTATTCTTTTTAGCTTTTTGTAGATGAACTTCATTTAGTCGAGAAAGTTTATTTTTCCATATATATGAAGATATAATAGAATCAAGAGAATCAAAAAAGAATTTAGGAATAAATTAGGTAAGGCATGAAAAAGGTACAAACATTCAGGCAAGATATACATTTTAATAGAATTAATTCGGCCAATCAACGATAATGAAAGGGGCGACCATTTTGATAGTGCCCTTTTTACATAATTCAGTAGGGTAAAAAAATTTGCTTTAAATAAATATTTATAATTCTTAGTAATTGTTACATCCAAATAAGTAAATTGATTTCTTACAATTTTAGGAGGAAGGTTAGTATTAATTGATACAAAATTATTCAAAGAAAAAAGTTCACTCTCGTGAAAATTTAGTTTACATCCTGAAAACTGACCAAACAGGAAAGTACGGAAGGTAATGAAGTCTCAACATTAGAAATATAAAGCAATAGGTCATCAGCATAAAGTGAAACTTTGTGAATAATACCTCTCCCTAAAATACCAGTGATATCATTAGGTTCTTGAAAAGCAATGGCTAAGGGTTCTAAGGCCAGATCAAAAAACAAGGGGCTCAAAGGACAACCTTGTCTAGTTCCACGTTGAAGTTTAAATGGTTTGGAATTCTGAGAGTTAATAAGAACCTGAGCAGAGGGAGATAAATACAGTAATTTAATCCATTCAATAAAATTGAGCCTAAAATTAAATTTTTCGAAGGTTTTAAATAAATCATTCCATTCAACCCGATTGAGAGCTTTCTCAGCATCTAAGGATATCACACATTCCGATATCTCTTTAGAAGGAGAATAAATAACATTCAATAAATGATGACTATTAAAGTGGGAATACCGATTTTTAATAAATCCAGTCAGAAATGATAGATGGTAAAATATTTTCAATCCTACGAGCCAAAACTTTGGATAAGATTTTAGTGTCAACATTAAGTAAGGAGATTGGTCTATATGAAGAGCATCCAGTTGGGTTCTCAGTTTTTTTAAGAATGAGTGAAATAGAAGTTTCATCAAAAGATTGTGGCAACCTACCCAACTTAAAGGAGTCCGAGAGGACTCAATATAAGTGAGGTATAAGCAATGAGGAAAAAGCCTTATAAAATTCTCCAGAAGATCCATCAGGATCCGGAGCCTCCTGATCAGATTTCTCAATGGTCCATAAACCTATGAACACAAACTTCCTATTACTCTTTTGCATTATTTATTTTATGTTTTTATTATAACTCGCAGTAAAATAAAAAAATAATAAACAACTAAGGGATGGGGTATGAAGGGAAGGAGAGGCATTAACGGAAGTTAGAGAAGTCAATGTTCGCCTGAGACCCAACGCAGGCTGGGAGATCGTTTCGCTGAACACCTACGCTCTGTCCGCCAGAGAAAGCAGGATCTCCCAGTGGCCACACATTTTAATTCCATGTCCCATTCCCTTTCTGATATGTCTATCCACGGACTCCTCTACTGTCAAGATGAAGCCACACTCAGGTTGGAGGAACAACACCTTATATTCCGTCTGGGTAGCCTCCAACCTGATGGCATGAACACTGACTTCTCTAACTTCCGTTAATGCCCCTCCTCCCCTTCGTACCCCATCCCTTATTTATTTATTTACTATTTTTTTCCCCTTTTTTCTCTCTCTCTTTTTTCTCCCTCTGTCCCTCTCACTATAACTCCTTGCCTGCTCTCCATCCTCTGGGCTTCACTCCCCCTTTCTTTCTCCCTAGGCCTCCCATCCCATGATCCTCTCCCTTCTCCAGCCTTTATCCCCTTTGCCAATCAACTTTCCAGCTCTTGGCTCCATCCCTCCCCCTCCTGTCTTCTCCTATCATTCCGGATCTCCCCCCTCCCCCTCCCTCTTTCAAATCTCTTACTATCTCTTCTTTCAGTTAGTCCTGTTGAAGGTTCTCCAAAACGTCGACTGTACCTCTTCCTATAGATGCTGCCTGGCCTGCTGCGTTCCACCAGCATTTTGTGTGTGTAAGTTGAAGTATTGTTTTTCTGGGTGATTAGGGGAGAGAAAATGTTTGGTCAAAGGGAATCCTGTAGTTTCTATTGGTTGTGTAAATGGTAATTGTCAGCCATAGATTTACTACAATCGGGAAAGGATTTGCAGTTAAGACATAAGCCACAGATATGACAGAGTTATCCAATGGTCAGGACCTGGGTTGTCTTAGGGGTGAATTTCTGTAGTCAGAACATGAGCTACAGTCAGGACATGGACTAGAATCAGAAAGGGTGAGCTGATCATTCACCAGCTGATGTTGGCAGCTGCATTATTGCACCAGACACCAAAATCAAGGATTTAAGCTGGTCATTCATGGGGATTCATGCTTCATTAAACCTTTAGCAGATTGACCTGTTGGGCAATCACACACAGGGTTTAGCTCTTAGCAAGGAGGTCTGGAGAGAAAGGGAGGGATATCCTAACGCCAGCATTTAGAAAGATTATTGTAATCTCCAACGCTGAAGTAAAGGCACTTCTCTACAGAATAAGGAATTCTGGTTTGCTGTCATTTACACAAAATAATATCCAGTCAGCTCTTCTACATGGCTGGTGCTAATGACAGTACTAGCCTGTTATCAACATGGATATCATGGGAAGACCTCAGTCCCACATCATAAATTGAACTAGGGCTGGATTTATCAGGTTGACCTCAACAGCTGTCATCTCTCACCGTCTGTTCAATCTGTGGCTGAAGCTCTTCCATACAAAGACTAAGTACAATAAAGCTAATAAAGTCAGAAGGAGAAGAGGTTAGGGGAACCACCAATCATCACACTCATAGGAAATGCTTTCTTCTGATGAAACACCACAAATCTGTCACTATCTCCTTGGTGAATCAGAGTATCTATATCTTCAGACTGCTGTCTCTGATCAACTGGAAGCACATTCCCTTGACATTATACATGGTGAAAGATGTACACAGGAAGGTCATAATTCTCTCACTTTGCAACTTTCCTGTAACATCCATTTACTGCCGCTAATCTTGAAATTAGCAAATTTCAAAGGAAAACAGTTGAAAAGTTCAAACATTGACTGTTTATTCACTTCAATGGATACTGCCTGACCTGCAGAGTTCCTCCGGCATTTTGCATGTGTTAATTCTATTATTGTTATTAAATCTCTGTTTTTGAATCTCGTAATCTGAGGAATTTATTTAACCTATTGGAGATGCATGCTAAGAATAGAAAGCAAGAAAAAGTAGATTAATTGGGTTCATTAGCAGGAAAGGGGCTGGGGGGGGGGGGGGCGTGGTTTGTTGCAACACAAGATTCATGTTGACGACCAGAACATGTTTGAGGGGAGACAAGGGCTACTGTTTCTTCTGTTCTTAACACATAAACTTATAAGGAATTATGAAGTATTTCTGAACTTTCCTTCTGAAAATGAGCAAGAAGTCATAAGTAGCTTGCATTAGCAGTTGGTGAAAATATACTTTGTACAATTATAATATGTTCCACTATTTTCATGTAATTTTTCATATCTGCCAAATTATGCAGCATGGAAACTGTAAGATATTTCTTTGTGTTTGTAAAGTAACGCCATACTTTGAAACTGAACAAAATCACGAACACTTTACAGATCACATTGCTTTCTCATAATAAGTATCGCAGTTAGATTTATTGGAATCTTGATCTATTGACGTGCATTGTTTCTGTGCCTCTTGCTGTGTGCAGGGGCAGTTAAGCAAGATTTAATCTTACTGTGATGAATATTCCATGAAAAATTATTTTTTAGGGTGCGTTTTAACTGTATTTTTTTCCAGACTAACAATTTTGACAGAAGAGGTAATTTTCCCAAACCTTCTATCCTATGTAAAATGTAGGTTGTCCTCGTGGTGCTGGTGAAATCACTATAATCTGAACACAAATAAAACTCCCAAATAATTTAATTCTCATGATACAGGAACTTAAAGATGTTGAATTTTGTTTACCTTCAAAGTATTGGCCAACTATGTGGGTGTGGCTGGAGTCACAGTCTGTAAACTAACATAGAAGCCTCAGGCTAAAAATCTTGAGTGCACAGTTAGATTGATGTATGAAAGGAAATTTCAGTTCTAATGGGGGCTCTTCCTCAAGTGGCAATTATAAAATATGGTACCATTTATCAACTCTAGTACCTCATTACGTTCAGGAAAATGTACTTTTTTTTACCAGATACAACTGCACCCCCTGTATCTAAACAGAACACCGGAGCATTTGTCTGAACAATAAAGGTTTGAGGCACTTGTTAACTAGTCTATGGGATCTGTATGTAAATTCATTCATGTAAAATTGTCATGTCTAACTCCTATCCCTTAAATGAACTCTCGGAGGAAATTAACAGCTCTTCTCTGTATAATTAATGTATCATCTGTTCTGTAAATTTAAGAATCTTTGTACAAGCCAATGATAAATGGTGAAATTAGACTCTGCTCATGGAGTAAATTGTCCCAGTGAAAGGAAAAGGGTAATTTGTTTCCATGAGAACCTTTTATGGCTCAGTTGAGTGACAGTGTCAAATATAGATTGATATTACAGTCAATCTCCTATTGCAATCGCTATTCAGGGAAGGTATTGAGTGAGCTGATGTAGATTGTATAATCAAACTCCACAGTTACTGTAATCATTGGAGTGAATAATATTCTGCCTAATAATCTTTACTCAGTACAGATTTGCCCAAACATACCAATTTAGCATTGCTGTTCCTTTTTGTGTCTTGTGGCACATCAGCTCAAAATTTTGCTGTTTCTGTAGCATTTTGACTGTTTTTATACTTTATTGTCGCCAAACAATTGATACTACAGCATACGATCATCACTGCGATATTTGATTCTGCGCTTCATGCTCCCTGGAGTACAAATCGATAGTAAATATCAAAAATGTAAATTATAAATCATAAATAGAAAATACAAAAGGGAAAGTAAGATAGTGCAAAAAAATCGAGAGGCGGGTCCGGATATTTGGAGGGTACGGCCCAGATCCGGTCAGGATCTGTTCAGCAGTCTTATCACAGTTGGGAAAAAGCTGTTCCCAAATCTGGCCATATGAGTCTTCAAACTCCTGAGCCTTCCCCTGGAGGGAAGAGGGATGAAAAGTGTGTTGGCTGGGTGGGTCGTGTCCTTGATTATCCTGGCAGCACTGCTCTGACAGCGTGTGGTGTAAAGTGAGTCCATGGACAGAAGATTGGTTTGTGTGATGTGCTGGGCTGTGTTCACAATCTTCTGCAACTTCTTCTGGTCTTGGACAGAACAACTTCCATACTAGGTTGTGATGCACCCTAGAAGAATGCTTTCTACGGTGCATCTATAAAAATTAGTGAGGGTTTTAGGGGACAGGCGAAATTTCTTTAGCTTTCTCGGGAAGTACAGGCACTGGTGGGCCTTCTTGGCAATGGACTCTGCTTGGTTGGACCAAGTCAGGTCATTTGTGATATTGACCCTGAGGAACTTAAAGCTTTTGACCTGTTCCACTTGCGTACCACCGATGTAAATTGGGTCATGCGGTCCGCTACTCCTTCTGAAGTCAACAACCAATTCCTTCGTCTTGCTGACGTTGAGGGATAGGTTATTGTCTTCGCACCATGCCACCAGGTTCTTAATTTCCACTCTGTACTCAAACTCATCATTACCTGATATACGGCCTTCAATTGTGGTACAATTATGAAGCTGAATTAGCTCAATGCTCAACCCAGCATGGATTCAAACTCGTGATCATTCACCTTCACGTCCGGTGCCAGTGCAGCTACACCATTGGTCAGCTAATATTATATAAATGTCTCATAAGAAGTTCCTCCATATTAAAATTAATATTCCTTAAGACCATAAGATCATAAGATGTAGGAGCAGAATTAGGCCATTTGGCCCATCGAGTCTGCTCCACAATTCAATCACGATTGATCCTTTTTACCTCTCCTCAGCCCGATTCCCTGGCCTTCTTACCGTAACATTTGATGCTGTGTCCAATCAAGAACCTATCAATCTTCCCATTAAATACACCCAACAACCTGGCCTCCACAGCTGTCTGTGGTGAATTTCCACAAATTCACCACCTTCTGGCTAAAGAAATTTCTCCGCATTTCTGCTTTCAACAGATGCCCCTCAATGCTGAGGCTGTACCCTCTTATCCTAGACTCTCCCACCATGGAAAACATCCTTTCCACATCTACTCTGTCTAGGCCTTTCAACATTCGAAAAGTTTCAGTGAGATCCCCGCCCGCCCCCCCATCCTTCTGAATTCCAGCGAGTACAGACCCAGAACCATCAAACGTTACTCGTATCGTAACCCTTTCATTCCCGGAATCATCCTTGTGAACCTCCTCTGGACCCTCTCCAATGCCAGCACATCTCTTCTTAGATAAGGAGCCTAAATCTGTTCACAGTACTCAAGGTGAGGCCTCACCAGTGCCTTATAAAGCCCCAGCATCACATCCCTGCTCTTATACTCCTCGAAATAGATGCTAATATGGCATTTGCCTTCTTCACCACTAACTCAACCTGCAAGTTATCCTTTTAGGTGCTCTGCACAAGGACTCCCAAGTCCCTTTGCATCTCAGGTTTTTGGATTTTCTCCCCGCTTAAAAAATAGTCCGCATTTATTTCATCTACCAAAGTGCATGACCATGAATTTCCCAACATTGTATTTCATTTACCACATACTTGCCCATTCTCCTAATCTGTCTACCTACCTGTTTCCTCATTTACCACATCCTTGCCCATTCTCCTAATCTGTCAATCTACCTGTTTCCTCAACACTACCTGTCCCTCCACCAATCCTTGTATCATCCGCAAATTTGGCAACAAAGCCATCTATTCTGTCATCTAAATCATCTACAGTATATACAGCATAAAAAGAAACAGTCTCAACACCAACCCCTGCAGAACACTACTAGTCACTAGCAGACAGACAGAAAAGGATCCTTTTATTCCCTCTTGCTGCCTCCTGCTGATCAGCCAATGCTCTAACTATGCCAGTAACTTTCCTGTAATACCATGAGCTCTTAACTTTGTGAGCAGTCTCATGTGTGACACCTTGTTAAAGGCCTTCTGAAAGTCCAATTATACAACATCCACTGCATCCCTTTTATCCATCCTACTTGTAATCTCCTTGTAATCTGCTTGTAATTCCAACAGGTTCATCAGGCAAGATTTTCCCTTAAGGAAACCATGCCAACTTTGGCCTGTCTTGTCCTGTGTCACCAAGTACCCCATAACCTCATCCTTAACAATTGACTCCAACATCTTCCCAAACACGGAGGTCAAGCTAACTACTCTACAATTTCCTTTCTGCTGCTCTCTCCTTTCTTAAAGAGTGGAGTGATATTTGCAATTTTCCAGTCCTTTGGCACCATGCCAGTATCCAATGATCATTGCTAATGCCTCTATAATTTCTACTGTTAACTCTTTCAGAACTCTAGGGTGTAATTCATCTGGTCTGGGTGATTTATGCATCTTGTAGCTTTTTGAGCACCTTCTCCCTTGTAATAATAACTGCACTCACTTCTCTTCCCTCACACCTTCACCACCTGGCACACTGCTAGTGTCTTTCACAAGGAAGACTGATGCAAAATACTCATTTAGTCATCTGCCATCTCATTATTCCCCATCATTATTTCTCCGGCCTCATTTTCTAGTGGTTCTATATCCACTCTCAACTCTTTTTTATTTTTTATGTACTTGGAAAAGCTATTTCTATCCACCTTGATATTGTTTGCTAGCTTGGTTTCATAGTTCATCTTTTCCCTTCTAATGATTCTTTTAGTTTATTCTGAAATATTTAGGTAAAACTTATATAAATTGACTTAATATTGAGGCAATTATAAATTTTGTAATTAAGACTTTTCCCTGCATCCTTCAATACAAAGGTTTTTACACTGTAAGTTTCTGAATTTAAGAGCAGAGTTCAATGTTTCAATTTCAATGGTTCAGTTGGATACTGGACTACATTCAGCCAGAGACTCATTCCACCAAGATGCAACACAGAGCGTCATAGGATGTCATTCCTGCCTGTGGCCATCAAACTTTACAACTCCTCCCTTGGAGGGTCAGACACCCTGAGCCAATAGGCTGGTCCTGGATTTATTTCCTGGCATAATTTACATATCATTATTTAATTATTTATGGTTTTATTACTGTTTAATTATTTATGGTGCAACTGTAACGAAAACCAGTTTCCCTCGGGATCAATAAAGTATGACTATGACTATGTCAGAGAATGTACATGTATATAACTTGAAATTCTTACCCTTTGCAGACATCCACGAAACAGAGAGAAAAACCCCAAAAGCATGAATGACAGAAAAATATTAGAACCACAAATCCCCTTCCCCCCTCCTATGTTCAAGCAGCAGTAAAAGTATTAACCCTCCCCCCACTTGCTCCAGCAAAATCTTCAACCCCCCAGCACCCATCATGCAAGCAACAGCAAAGCCCCCAGAGACCAAGAGCTAGAGTCCATCAAAAACTACTGTCCATCCCAAAACATTTCAGCCAGGTTCTCTCACTCACTAGTGAGGGAGAGAGAGATATCGCTCCTGCCACAGTTCACTGTTTTAATGTTACAATCCGCAGTGTCCATTATTCAAATTCCCCCCCTCCCGACTCGAGAACCAGCAGACTCTTAAGCCATGGCTGTAACACCATAGGATTTTATCCTGTTAAGCAGTCTTATGTGAGACACCTTATCAAATACCTTTTGAAAATCCAAGTAAATGACATCCACTGCCTCTCCTTGTCCACCCTGCTTGTTACTTCCTCAAAGCACTCTAACAGATTTGTCAGGCCAGATTTCCCTTTACAGAAACCATACTGACTTTGACTTATTTTATCATTAGTCTCCACATGCTCAAAAACCTCATCCTTAATAATAGACTCCAACACTTTCCCAACCACTGAGGTTAGGTTATCTGGCATATAATTTCCTTTCTTTCGTCTTCCTCCCTTCTAAAAGAGTGGACTGATATTTGGAATTTTCCAGTCCTCCGGGACCATGCCAGAATCAAGTGATACTTGAAAGATCTCTTCAGCTATGTACCTTTTTCAGGACTCTGGGATGTAGTCCATCTGGTCCAGGTGACTTATCCATATTAAGACCTTTTCCTGCATAGGCTGAAGCACAGGCTGTTCTAAAAAGCCACTTTGTAGGCATTCAACAAGTTCCTTCTCTTGCGATCAGACACCAACGTGATTTTTCAATCCCCTAACATATTGAAGTCCCCCATACAATTGCGACATTAGCCTTATTACATCGCCTTTCCAACTCTCTTTTCCATCTCAACCCCACATCTTGGCTACTATTTGGAGGCCTATGTATGATTCCCATAATGTATTTTCATTACTCTTGCAGTTTTTTAGCTCCACCCACAAAGATTCAACATTCTCTGACCCTTTGTCACCTCTTTCTAAAGGTGTAATTCCATCATCACTTATACCTTTCTGCCTGTCCTTTCTATACAAATTATATCCTTTGATGTTAAACTTCCAACAATGACCTTCTTTCAACCATGAGTCACTGATGCCCAAAACATCATATTGGCTAATCTCTAATTGCACCTCAAGCCTGTCCACCTTATACCAAATACCATGTGGATTTAAATACAGCATCTTCAGTCCCGCATTCTTCACCATAATGAACTTTGCCTCTGTGGTACAACTGAACTCTTAGCTCTGCTTGCAGTTGTACCCAGTCGTTGGTTTGTCCTTCCTTACAATCATGTTAGATCCATCATCTACTTGTCAACCTGCTGGCTCATCCTCAGCTCTATCATAATGGTTCCTAACCCCCTGGTATTATTGAGATGAACATGTATTCATGACATATATAGGATGAACAGACTGTATATTTAATGGAGCCCCTGCCGTT
This sequence comes from Mobula birostris, assembly GCF_030028105.1. Lineage (NCBI taxonomy): Eukaryota > Metazoa > Chordata > Chondrichthyes > Myliobatiformes > Myliobatidae > Mobula > Mobula birostris. The sequence goes on along the minus strand of NC_092373.1, from coordinate 24,184,314 downwards.
GAATTGCATTCCAACTCAGTCAGTTCTGAGTTCAGAGTCGACAGTTGGATGTCTTGCCACTAAAAGTACAGCAGCAGCTTCATCGATGAACAACAGGCCAGAACTGGAGGAAGGCAGAGCTCGTGTTGGTTTGACTGGCTGGGACATCTCATAACTGGGAAGGAATGTACATCAATAGTTAACAATTAGAAATGCGAATGTATGGTTTGAGAGGATGCAATAGCATGAGAGGAACTGGGAAAGGAAGTGATAGGAGGCAGGAGTTCAAAAATTTGATCCTGGGAAATGCCAGTTATACAGAGGAAGTGAATAGTTGGACAATGTGTGCCAGTGGAAAAAAAACTGTGGAAGAGCAGAAACGCTGAATGAAGGAATGGCTGAGATCTGCCCACTGTTTGAAGATAGGAGCCAAGTGCTGGAACCAGCTTGTGAGGGTGAAGAAAGTCTCCATCACTGGCAAGTGCAGAGGAATAATGATGTCTTGGTGGAAATTACTAAACATGGCAGATTCATTTTACTGAGTAATGAAAGGTGAATCAGTTTGGTAAAGGAAATTATATCGCAATAAAGTTATCCTCTGAATGGATGTCTGCTCAATGTGATGAAACAGCAGAACTCCTACTGCTCCTTTAATACTTCCAGACAGTGGGATTCTGACCATAGCTGTGTTCCACAGAACAACATTCTTCTTGAATGTTGTTCTGTGGAACGATTTTGGCCGAATTTCATGTTATTTATATAGGTTAATTTTTAAAGTGAATTTCAGGACACAAATGTTAAATAAGCACCTTACTGGGATTTAGAAATACACAGAATTCTCCTTATCTCCCTACTCCTCCTGCTCATCTGAGCCATTTTGAAAGCATCCAATAGATTCCCCTTCAGCCTCCCCTGCTCTTTGGGGAATGATTCCAGCTTCCCGACTTGATTTATTCCTGACAGTTTTAGGCTCCGCGGTGAGGTCTGTTGGCTCCCTTTCCTCTGCGCAGCCAGTCTAGTCCAGGGCAAGCAGCAGGGTCTATGCTCAACCAAATGAGGATTTAATTTGGAAACTCAAATAACACAGCTGCAGTCTGTCCTGCCCGTTCCGCTCCAGCTAATGAAAACCTTAGCTGACCTCTGCAACTGAGAAAAAAGCTCCTGCGCAGTGTGTTAAAAATTGCCAGCTCAGTTAGACAAATACAGATTTAACCTCTCTCAGTGGGTTTAAGCTTTTGTGATCTACGTGAAACTGTGTTACCTGGGCTGTTGCACAGCTGTAAAAATGCATTGCCCTCACTGACATGAAATGATGGGCCTGGCCTTCAGAAGCCTAGGTGGGCTTTAAAGACTTTATGTCCTAATTGAGAGGCCCCGACTGAGTTCCCGTCTCATTCAGCACACCAAAAGCAGATGTATTGATTTCTTGACGTTATTGTTCGTGAGAGCTGGCCATGTACAAAATACCTGCCAAGGTTTTCATCTCCGAATCACTGAATTCCAAAGTAATTTGATGCAGTGGAAATCCTAAGATTTGTTGCCAATGTAATATCTTCATGTAATCTTACTGTAATTTCTTCATAGCTCAGAATCTTGTAAAGGTATTCATAAAACATTTTCTGAGGTGAGCCAATACCAGATATCACACCTTTGTATTTTATTCTTCCTGGTTAGGAATTATGCAAACACTGATTTCACCCGCTGAGCCAAGCATAATGCTAAGAAACCTTAAGTCGCTTGCCTCAAACTGGGCCATATTCTGGCTGGCTGCCTCACTGTCTGGTATGGTAGCGGGGAGGGGGAGACTACTGCACAGGATCAAAGTAAGCTGCAGAGAGTTGTAAAATTAGTTCCATCAAGGGTACCAGCATCCGTAGTATCTAAGACACCTTCAAGGAGCGGTACTTCAGAAAGACAGTGTCCATCATTAAGGACACCCTCCACGTAGAACATGCCCTCTTCTCATTGTTACCATCAGGAAGGTACAGAAGCCTGAAGACACACACTCAATAATTCAGGAACAACTTCTTCCCCTCTGTCATCCAGTTTCTCAATGGATATTGAATCCATGAACACTACCTCATTACTTTTTATTTCTGTTTTTTGCACTACTTATTTATTTTAACTATATATACTTACGTGTGGGCACGTGGCCAAGTGGTTAAGGCATTGGACTAGCTACCTGAAGGTTGTGAGTTCGAGCCCCAGCCAAGGGAATGTGTTGTGTCCTTGAGCAAGGCACTTAATCACACATTGCTCTGTGATGACGCTGGTGCCAAGCTGTATGGGTCCTAATGCCCTTCTCTTGGACAACATCGGTGTCATGGAGACTGGGCAACTGCTGGTCTTCTATACAACCTTGCCCAGGCCTGTGCCCTAGACTTTCCAGGTGCAGATCCATGGTCTCGCAAGACTAACGGATGCCTTAATATATACTTACTGTAATTCACTGTTTTTTCCTATATTATCATGTATAGCATTGTACTGCTGCTGCAAAGTTAACAACTTTCACAACATATGCTGGTGATATTAAACCTGATTCTGATATAAAGGCCCGGAGTTTCCAATGAGCTACCATTTTCAGTGCCTTTGGAAATGAGCTGTTGATAGTAATTAACTTTGAGACATATCCTCTTATTTAGCTTGCTTGATTATTTATTTGAAAAGTGATGGGTGTAAAGTCTCTGTAAAATGGACCCTACATTCTGGGATAGATGGGAGAGTCTTTATGAAGAATAGACCCCATGATCATTGCAGTATTGGGAGATGGGAACGTTTAATTGGTTTTGGTTTATTATTGTCACGTGTATTGGGAAACAGTGAAAAGCTTTGTTTTGCATGCCATCAAGACAGATCATAAGACCATAAGTCCATAAGATATAGGAGCAGTCATGGTCATGGCTGATCCATTTTCCTCTCAGCTCCAGCCTCCTGCCTTCCACCCGTATCCCTTCATGCCCTGACCAACCAAAAAACTACCGATCTCTGCCTTAAATATACATAAAGACTTTGCCTGCAAAGCTGCCTGTGGCCATGAATTCCACGGATTTACCACTCTCTGGCTAAAGCAATTCCTCCTCATCTCCATTTCTCCTCTATTCTGAGGCTGTGTCCTCTGGTCTTAGACTCTCCCACCGTAGGAAATATCCTCTTCACATCCACTTAATTAAGGCCTTTCACCATTCAATAGGTTTCAATTAAGTCACCATTTATTCTTCTGAATTATAGTGAATATGGGCCCAGAGCCATCAAATACTCTTCATATGACAAGCCATTCAAACCTGGAATAATTTTTGTGAACCTCCTTTGAACCCTCCCTCGCTTCAGCACATTCTTTCCAAGACAAGGGGCCCAAAACTGCTCACATTACTGCAACAGAGGCCGTGCCTGTGCGTTATAGAGTCTCAACATTATATCCTTGCTTTTATGTTCTAGTACTCTTGAAATGAATGCTAACATTGCATTTGCCTTCTGTAACACAGACTCAACTTGCAAATTAAACTTTAAGGAATCCTGCACAAGGACTCCCAGGTCCCTTTGCACCTCAGTTATTTGTATTTTCTCTCCACTTAGAAAATAATCAACCCTTTCATTTCTTCTACCAACGTGCATGGCCACACACTTCCCAACACTATAATCCATCTGCCACTTCTTTGCCCATTCTCCTAATCTCTCTAAGTCCTTCTGTCGCCTCTCTATTCCTGAAAACTACCTGCTTGTCTACCTATCTTTGTATTGTCTGCAATACTTTGCAACAAAGCCATCAATTCCATCATCTAAATCATTGACACATAGTATTAAAATAATCGGTCCCAATACAGACCCTTGTGGAACACCACTAGTCACCGGCGGCCAGTCAGAAAAGACTCCCTTTATTCTCACTCTGTACCCCCTGTCAAACAGCTACTTCTTTGTCCATGCTAGAATCTTTCCTGTAACCCCATGGGCTCGTAGCTTATTAAGCAGCCTCATATGTGTGGCACTTTGTCAAAGGCCTTCTGAAAATCCAAGTGCATAACAACTCAATCTCCTTCATCTATCCTGCTTGTTATTTCTTCAAAGAATTCCAACAGATTTGTCAGGCGAGATTTTCCCTTGAGGAAACCACGCTGACTACTGCCTATTTTATTATGCACTTGCGAGTACCCCGAAAACACATCCTTAACATACATACATACTTATGCCATACATAAGTACATAGAGGTAATAAAATGAAAACAGACTGCAGGATATTGTGTTGTAGTTGCAGAGCGAGTGTAGTTCAGAAAAATGTTACATTCCACCCGGGGTTCCCGAGCTTTTTTATGCCATGGATCAATACCGTTATACCATTAAGCAAGGGGCAAAGGTGGTTCATGGACCCCAGTTTGGGAAACACTGCAATATACAAAGGTCAGTGGAAAAGAAAAACCACAACCTCAAAAAAAATGATGTTGGCGCAGTCAATACATTTTAAATCAGAGATTGTTTCAGTTTTGTTTGATGAGACACAGAACAAGGACAGGTGAATGAGTCCAGCCGAAGGATCTCAGCCCAAAATGTCGACTGTAGTTTGTTTTCCATAGATGCTGCCTGGCTGACTGAGTTCCTCCAGCATTTTATGTGTGTGGCTTGGATTTCCAGCATTTGCAGATTTGCTCTTGTTTGTGAATGAGTCATGAGATCATTTGTGATCTTCCTGAATGATGGAAGAGTTATGAGGGCTGAATGGCCATGCGTTTTTGTGGGATTTGACTAACATACAAAGCCAACAACACTGGGCCTCAGCTGGAGAAGATTAATGGGTGGAAGGAGAAGACCTTACGTTTGGCAATGGTGTAGCAATTCCGTGGTACAGCAGTCAGTGCAGCTGCCTCTGCCCAGCTCCACTGACTGGGCGGTCTTTTGTTCTGGTTGCTTGTCTGTTAATGAAATCAACTGTTTAAATAGCTTAATGGCATCTGAGATCTGATTATTAGTCCTGATTCCTGGTCTTGAACCAAAACGTTGACCAGCCTCTACAGATGCTGCCTGGCCCAGAGTTCCTACAGCAATTTGCGTTTTTTTTGCCACAGTTTTCAATGCCTACAGTCCCTTGTGTCCATTGATGCCATAACATACCTCACAACTCCTTTTTACCTGACTATCCTCTCTTCCCCACGCTGATATTTGCCTGTTCTCCCTCTCTCTGTGTGGTTTCTCCCAGCTGGTCCAGTTACCTCCCTCATTATATTCACATACTGACTGGTAGATTAAAAGTCTGTTGTAAATTGTCCCTCGTGTTAATGGGTGACAGAAGAATTGTATGGGGTGGGGTCAACGAAGGGATTGATGGATCAGTGAGTGGAAGTAGGCTATGGAAAAGAAAGTGAGGGATAATTCTAATGGGATTGCTTCACAAGCCAACAATAGGCCAAATAGCCTCATGTCATATGAGAACAATGAAATTATTAACATTTAGCACAGGGAAGAACTGTGTTCACAAATATACAATAATTGATAGAATCAGGTTTTCCATGATCTTATTTCATACTGGAATAAGTATCATGATACTGGAAATAAGTATCATGACTTCCCTTGAGTTTCCTCAACCAACAGCAGCCGCTACATCTCCTAGGGGAGATGAGATGGCAGATTTAAAATGAAATCCTGAGTCAGCTTGAGAAAGAATATATTTCTGTGGAAAAATTCCTCCCCAACCCCTGGAACACATTCAAAGAGTTTGCCATAAGGAGGCTCTCTAACCATAACATGTGTCAAGTTAACATTCTCAGCCAAGGACTCTTCTATCTTCCTTGTCCTGAGCAGTTGTTGCAAGTTTACGCAAACCAAGAACCTATTTCAAATTGCAACGAGCCTCTGCAGAAAAGAAATCCCTTGCTACCAACTTGTTCTTCGCTGTTGTAACTTGTGGTAATCTCTTGGATTCTGGCTAATTATGTTAAATCATTACTCTCCTAGAACAGGATATCATTTCCAAACTATCCTGGTTCAGCAGTGCTACGTAATTAACCATAACTTGGAAAGGAAGTGAAATTGTCCACATAAATTAGAAAACCTTCCAAATAAACGTAAATGATACCTGGGAAAATCGCAAAATTGTAACTTTCCAAATAAAAGTTTCTAATTAAAATGTGAGTACATTTCTAACAGCTGGAGGCTGCTGAAAAAGCCTCGCGGTGGCTGTGCATCTGGAGGGGGGATCCGTGGATTAGCGCGCCACTTGGACACAAGTCGCGGTCCGATCACCCCCGGATGGGTCGTCCGGTTGGGGTCGTCCGGTCGAGGTCGTCTGATGACTAAAGACCCGAAACACCCTATGACTCCGGGTTCATCACCGAAGACGTGTCCAAGTAGCACCAGAAGGTGTATTTTACAACTACTATATGTAATCAAGAGATTAACCTGAGTATGAGATCCCTGCATCAAAAATTTTCTCCAGAACATGGGCTGAGGAACATTGAGCAGTTCCTGTGGTTAGATTATTTGCTACAAGTGTCACGTGACTTTTAAATATTATCATTGATGTTGGTGGTTTCTTGTTGTGGAAATCTTGGGCAATTTTCAGAGCTAGGAATATTTGTTGATCTTTGTTTGCTGTGGTAGATTATACAACAGTAATTATTATCTGGTCATGTTTGGCAGAGACCAGACATGGCTGTGGGGATATCTTAAACTTAGTACAATATTACAATTCTACTTTATGATTTGTATGCAATCATTTCTCTTGCTTGAAGACGGTGTAGTCATCCACACCTACTGTAAACCCCTTTTTGGGTCTGTTCTTCATTGACAAACAAAAGTGAATCTATAGATGCTGGGAATCCAGGCAACACACGCAAAATGCTGGAGGAACTCAGCAGGCCAGGCAGCATCTATGGAAAAGAGTACAGTTGAAGTTTCGGGCCGAGACCCTTCATCAGGACCTGAGGAAGGGTCCTGGCCCAAAACTTCAACTGTACTCTTTTCCATAGATGCTGCCTGGCCTGCTGAGTTCCTCCAGCACTTTGTGTAGGTTGCCTGTCCTTCATTGAGTTGGTTTATGAAATTAATGAACCCAATTCCCCTGATAAATTCCTTGGGTTACAAACATATTTTCAGGAAATTTGAAGCTGGTGCTAAGCATTTAGATTGGCACTTCATTTGATTCCATTAACACAATTGATTTCACAAAGTAGGAACGGCTATAGGGGAGAAAAACAATCTTCAAATACTTGACGGTTTTATTTCAAGTTGATAAAAAATACTTTATTCTTTTACAACATTTTTTAGTGTTTTAGATGTATTTAATTTCTTTTTTAGACATTCACAAACAATTAATCCATTTGACAGTTTGACATTTAGTCAAATGAGTGATCTGCCCAGTGAGTCAATGATTTTGACTTGACGCAAAACGGGGCATTTTACCGTATGTTTTGAAGCACATGTGATAAATAAGGCTGATTTGATTTTTAATCATTTCTGTTGGATAGGATCAGAAAGTCCTTAAGGACCTAAGTGTTCACCTCAAGCATAGCTTTCAACACTGCTACCAATGGAAAATCTCTAGCAGATAAGTGCTGCGCTAATGGGTATGGGAATAGTGAGGGCCAGCAGATTATTATTTGAAAGATTTCTCATTTTTCTGTGGTGACATTAATTACTTTATTTACTGATATTCTTTTAAAGTGCGGTGCCGATAACACAAATGACAACTAGGGCAGTACCAGTGGAATCTTTTTGATAGTTAGATAGCTGGCCTCATCTGGACTGTTTTGAGGTAAAATAACATGGTTTTGGTTTTGCAGTTGCAATGATTGACACTCATGGTGTTTGAAACTGCCGCTCTGCTTCTGTATCTTTGTTTAATTTTTTATTCAGGGATACAGCGCGGAACAGGCCCGTCAGGCCCAACAAGCTGTGCCACCTACCAACCCCGATTTAATCCGAACCTAATCACAGGGCAATTTACAATGACCTATTAACTGGTAGGTCTTTAGACTGTGGGAGGTAATCGGAACCCCCAGACGAAAGTCTGTCTGCAGCTAAGTAAAGGAAAACGGCCTGGAAGTGATAGTAACATAGTTTCTAGGACTGTTTGTGACAGAGAATCTGTTATGTTGAGGCTGGAAATAAAGGTTAGGATCTTGGTTTTAGTACACTGGTCTGGACCCATAGAGACAGAAGGCAACAAATGGCAAGGACTTACAGAGCAAAGGAGGAAGTCTGAAATAAACTAAACTACAAAATAAACAAGTCTGGCTGCAATAAATCAGCATACAGTGTACAGTATTGTTTTATTTATATTGCATTCATACCTAACTTGCAAGGTGTATAGGGCATGGAACACTATTTCAAACATGCTTTGACATCTTCATTTAATTTCAATTATTACAAAATATCCATTGGAACGGTGCTGTTAATTCATCTATGCACTAAGCAGCAGAAACAGAAACCTTGAAGGTTGCTTCTTGCTCTAATTCTTGCAATAATTTCCATGAAGGATCACAATGGTGAGCTGCTTGAAGACAAGCACAATGTGGTCTACTGTGTGCTGCTTCTTGCATTCTTTTCTGTGCTGTGAGCCACTCTAGCAAGACCAGTCCTTATTACCCATCCTGAGTTGCCCTTAAGCAGTTGGTAGTGTGTTGCCTACTTGAATCTTGCTGTCCTTTATAGACAATAGACAATAGGTGCAGAAGTAGACCATTCGGCCCTTTGCCCTGCACCAGCATTCTGAGATCATGGCTGATCAACTACTATCAATACCCGGTTCCTGCCTTGTCCCCATAACCCTTGATTCCCCTATCCATAAGATAGCTACCTAGCTCCTTCTTGAAAGCATCCAGAGAATTGGCCTCCACTGCCTTCTGAGGCAGCGCGTTCCACACCTCCACAACTCTCTGGGAGAAGAAGTTCCTCCTCAACTCTGTCCTAAATGAGCTACCCCTTATTCTTAAACTATGCCCCCTGGTACTGGACTCTCCCAGCATCTGGAACATATTTCCTGCCTCTATCTTGTCCAATCCCTTAATAACCTTATATGTCTCAATCAGATCCCCCCTCAATCTCCTTAATTCCAGCGTGTACAAGCCCAGTCTCTCTAACCTCTCTGCATAAGACGGTCTGGATATCCCAGGAATTAACCTAGTGAACCTACGCTGCACCTCCTCCACAGCCAGGATGTCCTTCCTTAACCCTGGAGACCAAAACTGCACACAATACTCCAGGTGTGGTCTCATCAAGGCCCTGTACAAATGCAAAAGGATTTCCTTGCTCTTGTACTCAATTCCCTTTGTAATAAAGGCCAACATTCCATTAGCCTTCTTCACTGCCTGCTGCACTTGCTCATTCACCTTCAGAGACTAATGAACAAGTACTCCTAGATCTCTTTGTATTTCTCCCTTATCTAACTCCACACCGTTCAGATAATAATCTGCCTTCCTGTTCTTGCTCCCAAAGTGAATAACCTCACACTTATTCACATTAAATGCCATCTGCCAAGTTTCTGCCCACTCACCCAGCCTATCCAAGTCACCTTGAATTCTCCTAACATCCTCATCATATGTCACACTGCCACCCAGCTTAGTATCATCAGCAAACTTGCTGATGTTATTCACAATGCCTTCCTCTAAATCATTGACGTAAATCGTAAACGGCTGTGGTCCCAATACCGAGCCCCGTGGCACCCCACTAGTCACAACCTGCCATTCCGAGAAACACCCATTCACTGCTACCCTTTGCTTTCTATCTGCCAACCAGTTTTCTATCCATGTCAATATCCTCCCCCCAATGCCATGAGCTCTGATTTTACCCACCAATCTCCTATGTGGTACCTTATCAAATGCCTTCTGAAAGTCAAGGTACACCACATCCACTGAAGGTATTCTCACTGTGCTCCTGTGTTGAAATTCCAAGATTCACAGCAACCAGAAAGGAAGAGCTTTTCTTCTCTAACTCAGGTTGACATGTGACTTGGAGAGAAATCTTCAGGTAGAGTTCACATGCATCTACCGTTCATATCCCTCATCATGACACAAGTTTGGGCAATGCTGTTGGTGTGGACTAGATAAGTAACTAGAGTGTATTTTGAAGATAATTCTCTCCAACCACTGTCTTCAGGTAGAGGAGGGAATGCATTTTTAAGGGGTTCCAAGCAGATGTGGTGCACTGTCCTAGATGGTGTTGAGCTTCTTGGTATTTTCGTATCTGTGCATATTCGGAAGAGCGGAGAGTTTTCCCCTATGCTCCTATCTTGTGTCCTTGACAAGCCCGAAGGACTTTGTGTAGATGGGAGCTGAGTCATTCACCACAGTCTATGCAGCTTTGGACCTGCTGCTATTATCACAGTAACTATATGGCTGGCTTACGTAGGTAAGTTTCTGGAAAATGTTGATCTCCCCTGGTGCAATGGTGGGGAAATTGGCATTGGTAATGACATTGAATGCTGCTCATTGTTTATTGTAATGATATATTTAACATCAAGTAAAAATATTCGATTGACATCCACTGTACGTACATTATGGTGAAGCAGTCTTTTGCTCTTACGTACCAGAAATCTGGAATACTGTACTGACTGAAATATGCCAGGATAGTGCTGTGGAACACATCAAAATAATCCTAAAAACCTACCTTTTTAATTTGGCCTACTTATAGGATTATTTAATGCCTATTGATGTTGATTATATAATTTGGTATATCTGATTACATTTTGTTCTGTATAATCAACACACATCAATGTTGCTGATGAACACAGCAGGCCAGGCAGCATCTCTAGGAAGAGGCACAGTCGACGTTTCCGGCCGAGACCCTTCGTCAGGACTAACTGAAAGAAAAGCTAGTAAGAGGTTTGAAAGTGGGAGGGGGAGTGGGAGATCCAAAATGATAGGAGAAGACAGGAGGGGGAGGGATGGAGCCAAGAGCTGGACAGTTGATTGGCAAAAGGGATATGAGAGGGTCATGGGACAGGAGGCCCAGGGAGAAAGAAAAGGGGGAGGGGGGGAAACCCCAGAGGAACCTCCCCCTCGTATCCCATCCGTTATTTATATACACACATTCTTTCTCTCACTTTCCTTTTTCTCCCTCTGTCCCTCTGACTATACCCCTTGCCCATCCTCTGGGTTTCCCCCCCCTCCCCCTTTTCTTTCTCCCTGGGCCTCCTGTCCCATGATCCTCTCATATCCCTTTTGCCAATCACCTGTCCAGCTCTTGGCTCCATCCCTCCCCCTCCTGTCTTCTCCTATCATTTCGGATCTCCCCCTCCCCCTCCCACTTTCAAATCTCTTACTAGCTCTTCAGTTAGTCCTGACGAAGGGTCTCGGCCTGAAACGTCGATTGTACCTCTTCCTAGAGATGCTGCCTGGCCTGCTGCGTTCATCAGCAACTTTGATGTGTGTTGCTTTCATTCTCCGTAAAACGTTTAAAAGATTGCAAACAATAAGTAGTTTACTGCCTGGCCTGCAGTTTGTGAGAATTCTTTAATCTGATTGTTTGATCAGCCTTTTCAGTTAGGTCTGTTACTGGTAGGTCAAATTTGAAGGCAGAATCTAATATTAATGGTAAGATTCTTGGCAGTATGGAGGATCTGAGAGATCTTGGGGTCCGTGGCCATAGGACACTCAAAGCTGCTGTGCAGGTTGACAGTGTTGTTAAGAAGGCATATAGTATGTTGGTATTCATCAACCATGAGATTGAGTTCAAGAGCCGTGAGGTAACGTTACAGCTATGTAAGACCTTGGTCAGACCCCACTTGGAGTACTGTGTTCAGTTCTAGTCACCTCACTACAGGAAGGATGCGCAAACTATAGAGAGGGTGCAGAGGAGATGTACAAAGGTGTTGCCTAGCATGGAAGGCACAGCTTATGAGAATAGGTTGAGTGAACTTAGCCTTTTCTCCTTGGAGGAACAGAGGATGAGAGGTGACCTGATGGACATATATAAGATGATGAGGGGCATTGATCGTGTGGATAGCCAAAGGCTTTTTATCCAGGGCTGAAATGGCTAACATGAGGGGGCATAGTTTTAAGGTGCTTGGAAATAGGTACTGAGGAGATATCAGGGCTAAGTTTTTCACACAGAGAGTGATAGGTGCATGGAATGCACTGCTGGCGGCAGTGGTGTGAACGGATACAACAGGGTCTTTTAAGAGCCTCTTAGATAGGTACATGGAGCTTAGAAAAACAGAGGGCTATGTGGTAGGGTAATTCTAGGCAGTTTGTAGAGTAGGTTACATGGTCAGCACAACAATTTGGGCCAAAAAGCCTGTAATCTGCTACAGATTTCTGTGTTTATATGTTCTATGTTACTGGATGCATCATTTCTCAAAAGAAGGGCCCTATTTCCAGGAAAAGGAGAATTATAAACCTTATAAACCACAAATAGCCCTCCTTTCCAATCCTCTCCTCCATAACCAATTCCCTGATGACTAGATTTCTTTGAGAACATCAGCAATCCATGATCCTTTGCAGTGACCTAAAAATCTTGACCATCTAAAATTTGTAAGGAATGAAGTGGGAGCAATTTTTCCAAATAACTTGTGTCTAATTATCCTTAGTACAACATAAGTAATTATGGTTTCCACAGCAATCAGCAAATCTTTAAAGAAATGTTACATGATTTTGAGTTGTTTTATGGAAATTCTGATCAACAAACCGACTTGTATGTAAATTTAACACAACAGTTCAAACTTCAAAGTAAATTTCTTATCAACGTACATATTCATCACCATATACTACCTTGATATTCATTTCCTGCAGGCATTCACAGTAGATCAAAGAATACAATAGAACTGTATTGAAAGCAGGCTTTTTCCACTGAGGTTGGGTGGGACTACAACCAGGGGTCATGGCTTAAGGGTGAAAGGTGAAAAGTTTAAGGGGAACATGAGGGGAAAACTTCTTCACTCAGAGGGTTGTGAGAGTGTGAAATGAGCTGCCAGCACCAGAAGTGTATGCAAACACAATTTCAAAGTTTAAGGGAAGTTTAGACAGGTACATGGATAGTAGGGGTATGGAGGGCTGTGGTCCCAGTGCAGGTCAATGGGAGTAGGCAGTTTAAATGGTTTTGACATGGACTAGATGGGCCAAGCGGCCTGTTTCTGTGCTCTACTTCTCTATGACTCTAATCAATAGAAAACTATTCACAAAAGGAGACTGACAACCACTGTACAAAGGAAGACAGGCTGTGCAAATCCAGACAATAGTAATAATGATAATAATAAACTTGTTTGATTTAAATTTAGTCTTTATCTGTTCCTTCTCATCACTTCAACCTTATCATGCTCTGAACAACATCTCTCGAGATTTGAACTTCACCATCTGTTCCACTTAATCTCCAGCTTTGATTAAAGCAATAGGTTCCTTATGCAACTCTGAAGAGCACTTGTATGACAACTGAAAACAATTTGCTCTGTACTCAATTAAAACAACTTAATAATCAGTGTTAGAAATCAGATGGATTATACTTCCAGATATTGCATTTAGAAATGGGTGCAATTAATGTAGATTTGTGCATTATAATCCAAACATATCAAATGTTCTGTGAAAAATCTCTTCCTCCAAAGAACCCTTGAAGCAGTTGAAGCCTTTATAGTTTTGCAAATGTGGATGTGCAAATAGAATCTACATTACTGATATATTGTTACACACAATTTGATCTGATGAATCTCTGCATTTCCTAATCCTTGTGCAATGTGGAAAGCATCTACTTAGACAGATGTTTTCCAATAATTCTACTCCCTAGTCACAGCATCCATGCTTCCTGGTTTTAAGTTCCTGCAAACTCAATTCATTAATTATGAACTGCACAATTTGATCGATAGATAGCCAGAGATTGTTCCCCATGATAGAGACAACTAAAACTAGAGGGCACATGTTTAAGTTTGGAGGGAAGAGCTTTACTGTGAATCTGAGGTTGACAGGGAATCCAAGGAGTACCTTTTTTCCTCACAAATAGGGGTTGGTATTTATTTATTGAGATATAGGCCCTTCTGGCCCTTTAAGTCGCTCTGTCCAACAATTCCGCCCATTTAATCCTAGCCTACTCATGGAACAATTTACAATGACCAATTAGCCTACCAAGCAACACACATAAATTACTGGCAGAACTCAGCAGGCCAGAAACATCAATTGTTTACTCCTTTCCATAGGTGCTGCCTGGCCTGCCGAGTTCCTCCAGTATTTTGTGTATGTCATTTGGATATCCAGCATCTGCAGATCTGTCCTGACGAAGGGTCTCGGCCTGAAACGTCGACTGTACCTCTTCCTAGAGATGCTGCCTGGCCTGCTGCGTTCACCAGCAACTTTGATGTGTGTTGCTTGAATTTCCAGCATCTGCAGAATTCCTGTTATCTGCAGATCTTCTTGTGTTTATCAATTAATCTACCAACTGGTGCATCGTTGGACTGTGGGAGGAAGCTGGTGCTCCTGGAGGAAACCCATGTGGTCACGAAGAGAACTTATAAACTCCTTGCAGGCGGTGGTGGGAGATTGACCCAGGTCTTGGGTACCGTAAAGCGTTGCGTTAACTGCAACATCACCATGTCTGGAATGATCTGCCAGTGGTGGTGGTGGAGGCAGGAATAGTAACAACATTAATGAGGCATACGGTCAGGAATGGGGGATATAGAATTAATGCAGGAAAGTAGAATTAGCGTGGATCAGCATTGATATGTTTTACTGAAGGGCCCATCTCAATGTTATACAACTCATTGGCCAGTTTATTAGATACACCTGCTAGTTAATGTAATTATTTAACCAGCCAATCATGTGGTAGCAATTTAATGCATAAAAGCTTGCAGACATAGTTAAGAGGTTCAGCTATTGTTCAGAACAAACGTCAGAAAGGGGAAAGAAGTGTGATCTAAGTGACTTTGACAGTGGAATGATTGTCAGTGCCAGATGGGGTGGTCTGAGTATCGCAGAAACTGCTGATCTCAATGGGATTTTCACACATAACAATCCCCAGAATTCACGGAGAATGGTGTGAAGAGTGAAAAAAAATCAGTGAGCAGCTGTTTAAAGATTCAAAGGACATTTATTATCAAAGACTGCATAAATTATGCACCTTGAAATTTGTCTGCTTAGAGGCAGCCACAAAGCAAGAAATCTGAATAACCCGATTTTAAAAAAGACCCGAAACCACTATGCAGAGAAAAAGAGAGAAAAAAAAACCACACACGTCATGCAAGCTAACACATTCTGATCCGGACCGAGTCCCAGATCTGCTCCTGGAGCAGCTGGAGCAGGCCCAAGCCTTGGTTCCCAGTTCATCACACCAGGCGGGCAAAAACGCACATCAGCCAGATCAGTTCACAGCCCTGGCACTGTCAGAAAGGAATGAAAGGAATGAGAAAGTAAAGGAATGAGAAAGGAAAGATTAATTCAAAGGAGAGTGAGCCAGATCAGTCCAAACCTTGCCTCAATTTCCGATTTGGCTTCCAGTCTATCTGGGCTAATGTTAATATTGTCCAAGCACCAAGTAGTGCCACATTCTGGGACCCTCATACACCTGGGCTGCCCAGTCTGAAGCCATTCTCGATCTCACCAAATTGGTTCAGCACTTGGAGCGATCCGATCTTGCACCCAGGTTGGGTAGAAGGGCATCAGAACTCTTCTGCATCGATCCCTCTCCAATTCACTCACTCCATCTCCAACAGCGATACCAACGCTATCTGCGATCCCGGCTCGTACATGTTGCACCTCACAGTGCCCCAGCACGGCTCATTCCCCAAACCAGTCTCCCCTCACCTGCCTTCTCACTGCCTGCGGCAATAGTTCACCACAATTTACTTCAGAAAAGATGTTATAAGTAATGGTTTTAGTTGAACCTCTTGCCTTATGATTTACCAGTAAGCTGTCACACATCTTTGGTTACGCCATCTTAAACTGGAACGCAGAGTTCTGTGGGCCAACAATGCTTTGTTAATAAGAGAGATCAAAGAAGAATAGCCTGACTGGTTCAAGCTGACAGGAACTCAAGTAACCTGACGTTACATCAGTGGTGTGTAGAAGAGTATCTCTGAATGCACAATACATTGAACCTGATAAGAAAGTGTGTGACAAATGAGAAAATCTGCCAATTCTGGAAATCTAAGTACAAAACACATACAAAATGCTGGAGGAACTCAGCAGGCCAGGCAGCAATCTATAGAAAAGAGTAAATAGTTGATGTTTTGGGCCAAGGCCCTTTATGAGTCCTAATGAAGAGTTTTGGCCTGAAACGTTGCCTGTTTGCTCTTTTCCATAGATGCTGCCTGGCCTGCTGTATTCCTCCAGCATTTTGTGTGTAGTACTGAATGTATGATTCTAAATATATCTTAAACCAGATGACTTGAAATCCTACCAGAAGAGCTGGGAATGTGAAGATTTTATTTAATGCAGTGATACTTTATTGGCTTTTAAAGGGGATTGGATAGATATGTTAGAAGACAAAAAAAAAATCAGTGACAGGGCCAAAGAGCAGGGAACATTTGTGCGGCTCTTTCAATGATCTTGTGTCACTGTGAGTCACCTCCATCAGTGTACCTGAATCAATGTTTCAAATCATGGTCAATAAACCATACACTCCAGAGTCATACAACACCTGAGCAAGATCTTCAGCCCTCTATTTCTGTGTTCACTATCGAGGACATCTTCAATAGGTGGTGCCTATCCATCACTATGGACCCTCTCCAGCTGGACCATGAACTCCTCTCAT
Source organism: Mobula birostris (assembly GCF_030028105.1). Lineage (NCBI taxonomy): Eukaryota > Metazoa > Chordata > Chondrichthyes > Myliobatiformes > Myliobatidae > Mobula > Mobula birostris. The sequence goes on along the minus strand of NC_092373.1, from coordinate 24,167,682 downwards.
CATTACCATCAGGGTGGAGGTATGGGAGCTGGAGACACATGCTCAATGTTTTGGGAACTGTTTCTTCCTCTCCACCATCAGATTTCTGAATGGACCATGAGCCCATGAGCATTACTTTATTTTTTACTATCTTCTTCCATTACTTATTTGTTTTTGAAATATTTATTGTTTAAACATAGTTTTTATATATTGCACTGACCTGCTGTTGCAAAACAGAAATAACATGACATATGTCAACAATAAGACATCTAATTCTCATTCTGATTATTATCTTTTATTGACCCATTAAGCTACACTGGTTCATAGAGACACAAAGCACTACAGCACAGTAAAGGGCCTTTCAGTTCATTCTCGTCCATGTTGACTAGTTCTTTTGCCTAGACCCATCAGCCTACACCTGGACCAAAGCCCTCCTTACCCATCTTGTCTACGTACTTAGCCAAATGTCTCTTATTTGTTGGAGTTGAACCCACGTCCACCACTTCTGCATGTAGCTCATTCCACACTTACACCAGCTCTGAGTTCAGTTGACAGAATTTGGGTCTTCGCACAACCTGTGTACATGTGAAAGTTTCAGTAATGCTATCTAAGCACATTATAAGTTTTATCTAGGATCGAAATGTATTCTGGAGAAAATTGCTCTCACAACAAAGCTGAGACATTATGCTGAATCTTGGCAAGTAATTACACACATACATTAACATGCTTCTCCTGCATTATTTTCACAGAAGCAAATTGCAAATTAACAGAAGTGCAAATTAACAAAAATTAACAAGGAATTCTAATTTTTAAATAATTGGCATGATGTAACATAAAGTGGCAGTGGTATTTTCACACTCAGACTCAGGAAGGCATTCCAAATTTCTTGACACCTACCTGTCTATTGAATGCAGGTAGAAAATGGAAGTTGCATGGTGGTGGCAGGTCTGGGGTGGAGGGGGAGGGTGGGGCTTTGATTCTTTTAATTTGCTTCAATTTAGGCACAGAAAACATGACCATTACTCTGGGATGGGATTTGAATTTAACAATGATGTTATCTAGGGAACAACCATTAAGTACAGGCTCCTTTGCCTACTATCTCCATGACAACCTCTTTGCCCATCTACATTGATTCCACATTGTCCACATTAAGACTATATCTTTCCATATTTTAAACTGCAAGCCCTACTGCAACAGCTCAGGTTAGAGAGCCTTCCACTTAACTTGAATGTTTCACTGTGGGCCACTTCTGCTGCTGGGGGGTCGCACAACAGCACCATGTTTGTGTCTCCCTCCGCTCTCCCTCCCATAACTCGTATGCCCTGCTGCCTCACTGATAGAGAGAATTAACTCTCTTTATCTGCTCAAAGTATGGCAAAAGCATTAACCAGCAGTGACCTGGGAAAGCCTATGATTTTAAAGATATGCTTTAAAATAAGCCTATGATTTTAAAATGAATGTAACAAAAAAACAGCACTAAATGGAGCATCACACACAATGCTGGAGGAACTCAGCAGGTCAGGCAGCATCTATGGAAATGAGTACTGTTGACGTTTTGGGTTGAAACCCTTCTAAGGGTCCATAGATGCTGCCTGGCCTGCTGAGTTGCTCCAGAATTTTGTGTGTGTAACTCAAATTTCCAGCATCTGCAGACTTTCACTTGTTTGTGATAGTATTAAATGGAGATCACAAACAAGAGCCTTTTGGGGTCTCTTAGATGAACTTAATAGATCATGTGGTATTATTCGAACAGAAGTGAGTGTATTCCTTACACGTGCCACTTACTGTTTACCTCTCGACCTAATAAAGTGAATACAGACTGTCTGCTTGTCTCTGCGGAATTTACAATAAATCGCTAGGGATCATGAGACAGAAGTGTTCAATGAGCTGAAAAGGAAAGGAGGAGAATTTATATTTATACACTACAGAAACAGGCCCTTCAGCCCACTGTGTATACTGACCATTAATCCCACATCTTAAGAAATTAAGCAACACACACAAAATGCTGAAGGAACTCAGCAGGCCAGGTGGCATCTATGGAAAAGAGTACAGTTAGCCCGATCAACACACATCAAAGTTGCTGGTGAACACAGTTATCCCGAGTTTGTTTCAATCGTAAAGCACAAATTTACCCTAATTTTGTTTTCTGCACATTCTTTCAACTCCACACAGATTCCATATGTAGAGTCTCAAGCCAAAGCATTGACTGTTCATCTCCCCCCACAAATGCTGCCAAAACTGCTGAGTTCCTCCAGCATTTTGTTTGCTGCTCCAGATCCCTACATCCGCAATCTCTTGTATCTCCACCCAGACCCTACCACATGGCTGCATACCAAAGGCAACTTATAACGGCCAGTTAATGTACCAACCCACACGTCTTTGAGATGTTGGAGAAAATCCACAAGGTCATCTAGAGAATGTGAAAGCAACACACATAAAGCTCTGGAGGTCAGGATTGAATCCAGGTTGCTGGATCTGTAGGGCCTTCAGCCCCACTGGTATTCCTACTTGGATCATATTTTAACTACAAGTGTAGGTTTGAGCTTACCTCTAACTAGTATTGGACTTTACTGAAAGGAACTCGCCACTCAGTTGCTGTTTTGCAAATGGTCATTGATTTAGCTCAGCGGTCCCCAACCACCGGGCCGCAGAGCGTGCGCTACTGGGTCACGAGGAAAAGATATGATTTGGCGATATGAGTCAGCTGCACCCTTCCTCATTCCCTGTCACTCCCACTGTTGAGCCATTACGCACGCGAGGTCATTGCCCGCGCGTCATCCATGTCAGCGCAGGAAGAAGATCAACTTCTCGAGCTTGCAAATGACGGCGGGCTGAAAAGTATGTTTGACATAACATCTCTGCCGGCATTCTGGATCAAAGTCAAGGCTAAATATCCTGAGATAGCCACGAAAGCACTGAAAATGTTGCTTCCATTTCCAACGTATCTCTGCATAAGGAACCTCCTTCGAGTATCGCTGTCTCCCCTCACCCCTCACTAGGACCGTCTTGTTGCAGGGAAACAAGCCCAGGGCTCCCACTGATTCAGCGATATTGGTGCGTTGCAATGACTTTATATGTTCATACGGGGAAAATATGTGCTGCGTGTTTAATATCCAAACGATACTTAAAATGTTATGATGCCATTGACTTATATAACTATATAACAATTACAGCACGGAAACAGGCCATCTCTGCCCTTCTAGTCTGTGCTGAACGCTACTCTCACCTAGTCCCATCGACCTGCACTCAGCTCATAACCCTCCATTCCTTTCCTGACCATATACCTATCCAATTTTTCTTTAAATGATAATATCGAACCTGCCTCTACCACCTCAACTGGAAGTTCATTCAACATTTACTTCAAGCTCCCCTGATAATTGACTTATCACTATATTCATGCGAGGAAAATATGCACTGTGTGTTTAATATTAAATTCGTTAGATAAACCCTTTTAGAAACAAAATTGAGTGTATTAGCTAACTATCTATATTCCGGTCGTGATTAACACCCCACCCCTGAACAGACTCGCCAAAAACGATTTTTAGAAAAAATCGTACACGCGCCCGCAAGTTACGCATGCGCACTGGTGCCTGCGCAAGTCTTCATGGTCATTGTAGTCTTTCTCGCTTTCTCGGGCAAACCCAGTGTATTTGACTGCTATTCTTGTCCGTTGACAACCCTTACCCCCGCACACCCCCCCCCCCCACCCCCGGGTCGGCCGGTCCGCAAGAATATTGACAATATGAAACCGGTCCGCAGTGCGAAAAAGGTTGGGGACTCCTGATTTATCTGTTGGAATATTGTGTTCAGTTCATTGTGGTCGCTTCATTAGCGGAGGGAATGGAAGCTTTACAGAGAGTGTGCAGAGGAGATTTACCAGGTTGCCACCTGGATTAGTGAGTATGTCTTATGAGGATAGGCTGACCGAGCTAAGGCTTTTCACTTTGGAGGGTGAGAGAAGTGTACAAAATGATAAGAGGCTTAGATTGAGTGGACAGGCAGAGAACTTTTCCCAGGGTGGAAATGACTAATACAAAGGTGCATAATTTTAAAGCAATTGGAGGAAAGTCTCGGGGTGACGTCAAAGATAAAGTTTTTCCACAGAGTGGTGGATGAGTGAAATGTGCGACCAGGAGTGGTAGTAGGGGCAGAAACCTTAGAGATATTTAATAAGCTCTTCGATATCACATGGATGATAGGAAAGTGGAAGGCTATGTAGGTTGGGAAGGGTTAGCATAGGTTAAAAGGTCGGCACAACGTCATGGGCCAAGGACTGGTACTATGCTATAATCTTCAGTGTTCTGAATTCTATGAAACAGCATTGTGAACTGAAACTCTGTTTCATGCATGCAGCTGATAACAATGCTATTGGTTATGAAAAGCATGCAGGCAAATGTTACAGATCAGTGTGCCGGTTTTAACACCCAGCACTAGACACTTAATCAGGTGCATCTGAGGAATGCCTTGTACCCATCTGACAAAAGTTGCATGGCATTGCTCATTAAGATGCCTGACCCTGTGTGAAACTTTGACAAGGATAATGTAGCCATGATGTGTACAAACGGTGCTCATAAAACAATTCTCAACAGCAACTCAAACAGCATCATTGTCAAAAGAACAGTTTTGTGGACTCATTTTGTTCTTTGATAGAGTGTTAGCACTAAAGTCTTTTGGGGAAAGTGTCTTATAGTTATAATTCTAATTTCGCTGGTTTTCTGGATTTGTGTGGTTAGTTGCCTGATGTTGCTGCAAGAACAATCTTTCTTGAATGTAGAACAAATGTCTAAAAGCTTTAACAGCTAGGACTTAATACATTTCTTGTAATAATTTATTTTTGGCTCCTTGCCATTTTTTTTCCCCTGAGTGTTCTGTGTAATTCCTACCAGAGTTTCTGGGGTGATGCAGGATTAGTAGTGAGGGAAACTTTGGATCAAATGGAGTGAGGTTCAGGGCTCTATGCAGTGCAGAGGGAGTGGCCAGGCTGAAGAAGTTAAAGTGCCAAGGGAGCTCCTGCTCTGATAGAGGCAGTGCTGAGCAAGGTCCTCAGTCAACAGAAGGACATACTGAAGAGAAATCCCCAAGCTGATATCAGGGCAGTGCCAAGAGAATGGCCAGGCTAATGGAACTCTTGAGCTGATGAGGTGACAGTCTTGAGGCAACTCCTGGGCAGATGCCAGGGCCATGTTGAGGGAACTCTTGTACAAACACAAGGAGAGTTGTAGAGGTGACGTCTGAACTGAGTTTGGGATGGTACTCAGAGAGCTTCCAGGTCACATGAGTAGTAGCGGTACCGAGGTGTAGGATTTCCACTTCAGTTCTCCGCCTTATCAAAGATCAATTTTATTTACCATAAACATTTACATGTTCCTTTATCCGAAATTCTGAAATCCAGAAAGCTCTGAAAACCAAAGTTTTTTTTCGCCAACAGCTGACGTCACTCAGGTGTGATGTGGCTGCACTAGCAGAGGCCGCCAGACGTCAGTTGTGGCTCAGCACTCGTACTGGTTACACGTGTTCGCTGATATTTTGTGTTCACCGTTGACTTTGTGTTTAATTTCACTGTGAAAATGTCAAAAAGAGCTGCAGATACCCCTATGGGTAACAATGAGAAAAAGAGAAGGAAGCACCTATCTTCATCAATAACACAGAAAGTGGAGTTATTGCAGAAGCTTGATCATGGTGTGTCTGTGCAGGAAAATTAGCGTCTTACTGAGGAAAATAGTGTCGGAACTACCACTGTATATGATTTAAATAAACAGAAAGACAAGTTACTGAAGTTTTATAGTGACACTGACAGTGACGTTCTACATTTATTCCAATAAGTCATTTACTATGTGTTTGATTCAGTTCGTTTGAAGCTGTATATTTTTATGTTTTATTGAATGTTTTCGTTGGAAATAAAATTTCTTCTTGTCATTATTCCCTAAACAATACAGTATAACAATTACTTACAAAGCACTTACATTGTATTAGGTATTATAAATAATCTAGAGATGATTTAAAGTATACCGGAGAATGTGCATAGGTTTGATGTGCCGCTGGGTCCTAAAGTCCACCACACAGAGACAGGTTAAATAAGGAACTTGAGCATACGTGTTTTTTGGTATGGGAGGGGGGGTCTGAAATCCGAAAAATTCTAAATTCCGAAATGCAACTGGTCCCAAGGATTTCGGATAAGGGATTGTGGACCTGTATTAGGAATTTGCCGTATGTTGGTCAGGGCACGTCATGCAACAAAAGTCAAAAATATTTAGCAATTATAAAGAACTACATAGAAATAAAAATAAAGGTTAATGTACAGATATGGAATAAGATGTGCATAAATACATAAATATCAGCACACATCTACAATGTAAAGAACATTTATAAAAAGTGGTTTAAAGTGTTTATAGTGCAATTTGGGATAATAGATAGGTTGGGGGGATTAAATGGAATAATTGATTAATCAATTGACTAATCAAAGCTATTATAACCTTTCTTGTGCAAGTGAAATTATCCATCAATTTACCCAACACTGCTTTTACATGTCTCCTTAGCAGAAGATTTATTGGATTAATTGTGTAACTTCTTGTGTCCCCAAGATGAGAATAATGTACAGCCCAGGGGCATATAGAACAAATGTGTGAGAGACATTCCTATGCAAGCTCTTCCATTATTTTAAGAGGACTAGAACATAAAAGCAAGGGTGTAATGTTGAAACTTTATAAAGCTTACTGGTGAGGTCTCACTTGGAGTTTGCGTGCAGTTTTGGTCTCCTTATCTTAGAAAGGGTGTGCTAAAACTGGAGAGGGTTCGAAGGAGGCTCATGAAAATGATTCCAGGATTGAACAGCTTGTCATATTGAGAGTGTTTGATGGTTCTGGGCTTCTTCACCAGAATTCATAAGAAAGGGGGTGACTTAATTGAAACCTATTGAATGGTGAAAGGCCTTGATAGAGTGGATGTAGAAAGGATGTTTCCTATGGTGAGTATGTCTAAAACACAGCCTTAGAATCGAGGGGCATCCTTCTAAAACAGAGATGAAGAGAAATTTCTTTAGTCAAACTGGTGAATCTGGCAGCTGTGGAGGCCAGTCTTTGTGTATATTTAAGGTAGAGGTTGATAGATTCTTGATTGATCAGGATATGAAGGGATATGCGGGGAGGGGGTGAGTAGGCAGGAGGTTAGGGCTGAAAAGAAAAATGGATCAGCCATGATGAAATGGTGGAGCAGACTTGATGGGCCAAATGGCCTAATTCTGCTCCTACATCTTATGGTCTTATGGTCTCATTATATGCTAGGAATAAAAGTATTTTACTGGACCGTGAAAGCAGACAATCCAATAAAAGAGTCTCTGGACTTGAAACCTTTCAGGCCCAATTATCAACATGGCTGCCCCTGACTTATTGTAAATACCTCCATAGAAAAATAATGGAACTCCTGCAATTGAGAAAACTCCAGGAGATTTAGAAGGATACCAAAGTAACTGAGGGAGTGCAACTATCAGTAAAGACTGACTAAGCTGAGCCTTTTAATTCTGGGTGGATATGGGTAGAATGTTTCTGCCTCAGGGTGAATCTAGAGCAAGGTGATCTTTACTGACAAAGTTCAGAATTTAGGAATACTCCTTTCTGCAGAAAGTGGTGAAAGTGTTCTGCTATACATAGTGGTTGAGGCTTTGAGGTTGTTATGAATTAAGTATGAAGAAGGAAAAGCAAGTGGCAATGGGAAGGTATGGGGGCATGATAGGAGGAGGCTCACATTGAGTGTAACTTTGAACAAACTGGGGCAAATTCCGCCACCATATAATTTGGAGTAATATCATGGACTGATTTAGTAGGACCACTTATCCTGGATGATGACCTTCTTTCTCATAACTTAAACATTGCTTTTCTAAGTTACCATAAGTCCTCCTAGTAAAGTTATTATATCCATTGATCTAGTACCCTTCAAAATTTGCTATTTATCTATTACCAGGAAATTTATCTTTTGTGAAATTAGACCTAGGTTAACTGACGTTAGTCCATTACTGGCCTGAATTGCAATCAGTGTAAAGTGATAAACTAGGCCCAGTTTAATACCATGCCCCCAGTACAGTTACCCACCTGGTTTGTGCTGAACTTGTCTGTAGACTTGAGTGTAAAGCATAAATTACCAATTGAAAATAACTCCAGAAGTGATCAGGGTGCAAGTGTGTGGGCATCTCACTGACTCATGGCAAACTCAACATGAGGCGTGCTCCAGGCCAAAGATGTCCATTGTCAGCTTGTCTGAGGTGACCGTATCTCAGGTGCTGAGTCTAATTGCAGACCTGAGAAGATGATCGTTGCAAATGCTTAATTGAGATAAATTAACCTGAAATACTCTCACCTATTTAAACCGTACTCACCTTGCCGCAGTATTTGAAAAAGAATGATGTTCTCCCGGCCACACTTCTTTTACATTTGTGTGTAGTACTAACTTTCACCCAAAGTAATTTGATGGGAAGGGTTAAAATCTCTGTTAAAATGTAAAATAACTGCAGTGTAATAAACACCAGCAAATTCAATTTTTGTTGGTAGATAGAAGAGAATTCTTCAAGTACTCTCAGTAATATTCATGCTCAATCAATGTCACTAAAAAAGAGGTTATCTAATCATAACCAAAAGCAAATTACTACAGATGTTGGATATTTAATGATATTATTGCTGTTTGCAGGGAGTCTACATTATAACAGTGACAAGATTTCAAAAGGATTTGACTAGCTGTGGGCATAAAACATGCCATGCAATATAAGTTTGTTTATGCATTTCCTGGGGGTAACCAAAGTTTAAAACTGGTCTCAGTTATCAGTGTAGCTGCAATACCTTGCTGTTACATTATTTACTTACAACAGTGTGAAAGTCTTCAGCTCATAATCAGTCTCCAGGGACAGATGCAGTCAAATGACTGGCAAGAGGATACAGTGATCAGAGCTCACTTTGATTTGTTTTTGTCAATGGTTCAGAGAGTACCATTGGCTGAGTTATTTTTTGAGGCAATGGCCAATTAAGTTCATGCCAAAGGTCTGAAACAATCTGGAAGAGTAGGTGTAAAGCAATTAGTCATAAGAATGACATTCATGGTAAAACATATTGCACTAGATACCATACACTTAGCACATACTAATATTAATGACTGGCCCCAAGAATACAGGCAGAAGCTCTTTAGTGCCACTGCTTATAGTTCAGGAAAGGATACTATGTATGCTCAGAGAGCCATTAACCTTTTTCCAAAATCCATTGCCGAGAGTACAGTTTTACTTACATGAGATGGTTGGAATTCAAAAGCTCTCCACAGGCCTCCTCTTCAACATTCTACTTAAAATATATTGTTGGTAGCCAAGAAGTGGTGAGTCATATGACACAGACCTCAGGGGGAGGAAACCTGCCGCCTCTGCTCTGGCACGATTTGAGGATTGAACTCTGCAGTTTTTTAGAACATAGAACATAGAATAGTACAGCACAGTACAGGCCCTTCGGCCCACAATGTTGTGCCGACCCTCAAACCCTGCCTCCCATATAAGCCCCCACCTTAGATTCCTCCATATACCTGTCTAGTAGTCTCTTAAACTTCACTAGTGTATCTGCCTCCACCACTGACTCAGGCGGTGCATTCCACGCACCAACCACTCTCTGAGTAAAAAACCTTCCTCTAATATCCCCCTTGAACTTCCCACCCCTTACCTTAAAGCCATGTCCTTTTGTATTGAGCAGTGGTGCCCTGGGGAAGAGGCGCTTGCTATCCACTCTATCTATTCCTCTTACTATCTTGTACACCTCTATCATGACTGCTCTCATCCTCCTTTTCTCCAAAGAGTAAAGCCCTAGCTCCCTTAATCTCTGATCATAATGCATACTCTCTAAACCAGGCAGCATCCTGGTAAATCTCCTCTGTACCCTTTCCAATGCTTCCACATCCTTCCTATAGTGAGGTGACCAGAACTGGACACAGTACTCCAAGTGTGGCCTAACCAGAGTTTTATAGAGCTGCATCATTACCTCGCGACTCTTAAACTTTATCCCTCGACTTATGAAAGCTAACACCCCATAAGCTTTCTTAACTACCCTATCTACATGTGAGGCAACTTTCAGGGATCTGTGAACATGTACCCCGAGATCCCTCTGCTCCTCCACACTACCAAGTATCCTGCCATTTACTTTGTACTCTGCCTTGGAGTTTGTCTTTCCAAAGTGTACCACCTCACACTTCTCTGGGTTGAACTCCATCTGCCACTTCTCAGCCCACTTCTGCATCCTAACAATGTCTCTCTGCAATCTTTGACAATCCTTTACACTATCTACAACACCACCAACCTTTGTGTCATCTGCAAACTTGCCAACCCACGCTTCTACCCCCACATGCAGGTCGTTAATAAAAATCACGAAAAGTAGAGGTCCCAGAACAGATCCTTGTGGGACACCACTAGTCACAATCCTCCAATCTGAATGTACTCCCTCCACCACCACCCTCTGCCTTCTGCAGGCAAGCCAATTCTGAATCCACCTGGCCAAACTTCCCTGGATCCTATGCCTTCTAACTTTCTGAATAAGCCTACCGTGTGGAACCTTGTCAAATGCCTTACTAAAATCCATATAGATCACATCCACTGCACTACCCTCATCTGGTCACCTCCTCAAAGAACTCTATCAGGCTTGTTAGACACGATCTGCCCTTCACAAAGACATGCTGACTGTCCTTGGTCAGACCATGATTCTCTAAATGCCTATAGATCCTATCTCTAAGAATCTTTTCCAACAGCTTTCCCACCACAGACGTAAGGCTCACTGGTCTATAATTACCCGGACTATCCCTACTACCTTTTTCGAACAAGGGAACAACATTCGCCTCCCTCCAATTCTCCGGTACCATTCCCGTGGACAACGAGGACATAAAGATCCTAGCCAGAGGCTCAGCAATCTCTTCCCTCGCCTCGTGGAGCAGCCTGGGGAATATTCCATCAGGCCCCGGGGACTTATCTGTCCTAATGTATTTTAACAACTCCAACACCTCCTCTCCCTTAATGTCAGCATGCTCCAGAACATCAACCTCACTCATATTGTCCTCACCATCATCAAGTTCCCTCTCATTGGTGAATACCGAAGAGAAGTATTCATTGAGAACCTCGCTCACTTCCACAGCCTCCAGGCACATCTTCCCACCTTTATCTCTAATCGGTCCTACCTTCACTCCTGTCATCCTTTTTTTCTTCACATAATTGAAGAATGCCTTGGGGTTTTCCTTTACCCTACTCGCCAAGGCCTTCTCATGCCCCCTTCTTGCTCTTCTCAGCCCCTTCTTAAGCTCCTTTCTTGCTTCCCTATATTCCTCAATAGACCCATCTGATCCTTGCTTCCTAAACCTCATGTATGCTGCCTTCTTCCACCTGACTAGATTTTCCACCTCACTTGTCACCCATGGTTCCTTCACCCTACCATTCTTTATCTTCCTCACTGGGACAAATTTATCCCTTACATCCCGCAAGAGATCTCTAAACATCGACCACATGTCCATAGTACATTTCCCAGCAAAAACATCATCCCAATTCACACCCGCAAGTTCTAGCCTTATAGCCTCATAATTTGCCTTTCTCCAATTAAAAATTTTCCTGTCCTCTTTGATTCTATCCTTTTCCATGATAATTATAAAGGCCAGGGAGCAGTGGTCACTGTCCTCCAGATGCTCGCCCACTGAGAGATCTGTGACCTGACCCGGTTCATTACCTAGTACTAGATCTAGTATGGCATTCCCCCTGGTCAGCCTGTGCACATACTGTGACAGGAATCCATCCTGGACACACTTAACAAATTCTGCCCCATCTAAACCCTTGGAACTAATCAGGTGCCAATCAATATTAGGGAAGTTAAAGTCACCCATGATAACAACCCTGTTATTTTTGCACCTTTCCAAAATCTGCCTCCCAATCTGCTCCTCTGTATCTCTGCTGCTACCAGGGGGCCTATAGAATACCCCCAGTAGAGTAACTGCTCCCTTCCTGTTCCTGACTTCCACCCATACTGACTCAAAAGAGGATCCTGCTACATTACCCACCCTTTCTGTAGCTGTAACAGTATCCCTGACCAGTAATGCCACCCCTCCTCCCCTTTTTCCTCCCTCTCTATCCCTTTTAAAGCACTGAACTCCAGGAATATTGAGAATCCATATATCCATATTGAGAATTTTTTCTTGCTATTTTGTATGATTTTGACTGGGGGCAGGCTGGCTCTGTGGCCTACAGGTAACGAATGACACAGCGCTAGACTGAACTGAACTGAATATGCCTGGACTCTTTCGATGACTTTGTGGTTTGTTATTTTATATTTTGCGGTTCTCACTTGAGATTTTTTTTTGCAGTTTGTACAATTTGTTCTTTTTTTTCGTGCTAGATGTTTGATTTTTTTTTTCCTTTGGGCAGGTTCTGTAGTTTTCTTTGTTTCGTGGCTGTCAGTGGGAAGACAAAACTTAGGGTTATAGACTGCATACATACTTTGATAGTAGATGTACTTTGAATCTTTGAATTGTCAGCCTATACTTGACTCTGAATCCAGGAGCAACAACACTTTGCCTTTGGTATCTCCTCTAAAATATAATACAAGGAAAATGTAGCACTCGCACATGTACAAGTGAATTTTCTGTTTAAGGTGCTGGGATCAGGTAGTAATTACTAATTATTGATGAAAGGTTAACTATCCACTTCCGTCTACAGATGCTGCCTGACCCATTGAGTCCCTCCAGCAGTACAGAACCTCGAACGATGACATGGAGTCAGAAAGCACGGAAACAGACTGCATTGGGTGAGCAGATGTCCAAGCTCATAGTGACTGTTTCTCTGTAGAAGATGAAGGCTCCTTATCTGTCACACATTTCTAATGCTATAGTACATGGTTGCAGAATTGTTAGCCTTTAGCGTCACTGTAATTGTTCATTCATTATGTGCATATCTATTGATGTGCGTGATAATGGTCTTTCCATGACCATGATTGTTCTTGGCAAATTTTTCCACAGAAGTGGTTTGCCATTGCCTTCCTCTGGACAGTGAATTTATAAGACAGGTGACCCAACCATTATCAATAATCATCAGAAATTGTCTGCCTGGTGTCAGTGGTCATATAACCAGGAGTTGAGCTATGTACCGGCTGCTCATATGGCGACCCACCATCTAATCCCATGATTTCATAGGATCCTGATCTTGGTGGGGTGGTGCTAAGCAGGTACTACACCTGTTGTGGTTGCTGGAATTTAAAACAGTGTTGTGAGATACTAAAACTGAAAAAATATTCCAGATAGCTTCCCCCCCTCGAAATGGTGCAAAAAAAAAGAAGTACTTTAGTTGTCTCCAAATGCCAGATGGATCTTTTATCGTAAACTCCTCAAGAATAGCAACATCAGGGCAGCAGCAGATCACACAGCATGCACCAAATCTCTATGGACCCTCAATTCAGCTTCCGTTCTGAATACGTAGTGGGTTTCTGCCACTCTCACACAATGTACCCCGCTGGCTAACCAGGTGGTGTTTTCACCTCCAACTGTCAGGGAAATATATATTATTTTTAAAAATTAAAGGGAGTTTTGGAAATGCACAGCAGGGCGTGAATTGTTTACTTTAGTGGCTTTGTTTAATGAATCTATTCTTGTTGACAGAGTAGATGAGAATTGGGTTCTTGTCCTGAGACGCTCTATCCTGGATATGTATTCCACTGATTCTGCAGCTCATTCCTGTATTAGCAGCAATTTATGGTGGTAACTATTACTGGCCATTTCATCATTAAATTTCAATTGACTGAGATAGAGAATTAACAATGTTATGTTATGCAACTCACCAATATCATTTATAATACCCGATGTCTACGACTAGCTAAATTTATAAGACCATGAGACATAGGGGCAGAATTAGGCCATTCAACCCATTGAGTTTGCTCTGCCATTCTATCATGACTGAATTATTATCACTCTCAAACGCAATCTCCTGAGTTTTGCCACCGTTATAATGAACAACCTAACAACCTTTGCTTTAAGTAGGCCCAATGATTTGGTTTCCACAGCTGTCTGTGACAATGAATTCCACCACTTCTGCACCCTCTGGCTAAATAAATTCCACTTCATCTTTCTTCTCTAAGCTCCTGTGTGGGTACTGCCCTCCGTCTCCCCTTCATCTTTGCAGACTTTGTAAAAATCAATGTATAATTGGTTCATAAGGGGTTTGGCTCCATTTGGAAGTTGCCCTTGGAAATGACATAAGGAAAAGCACCTTCAGAAGGATCTGCAGGAGGAAGTGTGGGATTTCTATAACAGCTCACTGGTCAGTGATTGGTCACTCTATGTCATGTGAATGGAATAAGACATCTGTAAAAGTGGAGTCAAACAAACACACTGAGGTATATATTTATCTGTCTATCTATCTATCGATTGATGAGATACCATGTAGAATCAGCCCTTCTGGCCCTTCAAGCCACACTGCCCAGCAACCCCCAATTTAACCCTAGCCTAATCACTGGACAATTTACAAAGACCAATTGACCTCCCAACTGGTACATCTTTGGAGTGTGGGAGGAAACCGGAACATCCGGAGCAAATCCACATGGTCACGAGGAGAGCGTACAAACTTCTTACAGGACTGGGTGGTTGGTACTGTAAAACACTGTGCAAACCACTATGCTACAGTGCCGCCCAATCTGGTCTCTCACCGTCCCACTCGCTTCCTAGTTTGAATCATCTTATATGCTTGAGAGAGGAAGATTTTCAAAAGTTGGGGATTTCTACCTGTGGGGGGATTTCAACTTACCAGGATGTTATGTTAAAGACTTTGGTAAGGCTGAATGTGGAGCATTATGTGCACTTCTGGTCCCCTACCTACAGAAAATATATCACTAAGCTTGAAAGAGTGCAGAGAAAATTTACCAGGGTGTTGCTGATACTTGAGTACCCGAGTTATAGGACAAGGTTGAAAAAATTACTTTATACTTTATTGTCACCAAACAATTGGTACTAGAACGTACAATCATCACAGCGATATTTGATTCTGTGCTTCACACTCCCTGGATTACAAATATTAAATATTAAAAATAGTTAAAATTAGTAAATATTAAAAATTTAAATTATAAATCATAAATAGAAAATAGAAAATGGAAAGTAAGGTAGTGCAAAAAAAAACCGAGAGGCAGGTCCGGATATTTGGAAGGTACGGCCCAGATCCGGGTCAGGATCCATTCAGCAGTCTTATCACAGTTTGAAAGAAGCTGTTCCCAAATCTGGCCGTACGAGTCTTCAAGCTCCTGAACCTTCTTCCGGAGGGAAGAGGGACAAAAAGTGTTTTCGCTGGGTGGGTCTTGTCCTTGATTATCCTGGCTGCACAGCTCCGGCAGTGTGCGGTGTAAAGTGAGTCCATGGATGGAAGATTGATTTGTGTGATGTGCTGCGCTGTGTTCACAATCTACTGCAGCTTCTTCCGGTCTTGGACAGGACAGCTTCCATACCAGGTTGTGATGCACCCTAGAAGAATGCTTTCTACGGTGCGTCTAAAAAAATTAGTGATAGTTTTAGGTGACAGGCCAAATTTCTTTAGTTTTCTCAGGAAGTAAAGGCGCTGGATTAGGAACTTATTCAGCAGAGCGCAAGAGAAAAAGAAGAGATCTCTTAGAGGTATGTACAGATATGAAAAGTGTAGATAAGGTGAATGCAAGCAGGCTTTTTCCGCTCAGGTTGGATGAGACTAGAACGAGAGGTCATAGGTTTAGGGTGAAAGATGAAATATTTAGAAGTAACCTATTCACTCAGAATGTTGTGCAATTCTGGAACGAACTGCCAGTGCGGGTGGCAGATGCGAGTTCAATTGTAATTTTTAACAGCATTTTGGATAGGAATATGGATGAGAGAAGTGTGCAGGGCTATGGTCTGAATGCAGGGCAACAGGGCTAGGCAGAAGACCGGGCTGGCATGAACTAGATGGGCATGAGCTATCTAAGCTGTAGTGCAGTAGGACCCTATGAGAATTTGAAGTCAAGTTTATTGCCATATGCTCAAGTATGTCTCAGCACAGGTGCAATAAAAATCTTACTTGCAGCAGCGTCACAGCACATTCACAAGAAAAGTATAAATTAAACATAAATTACACTGAATTTTTACAAGAAAACACAATTAGCACAAAAAAACCCCAAAATCTATTTTAGTGCAAAGTGGTCTTAGCGTTGCTGAACTATAATAATTAGGTTTTGCTAGCTGGTTCAAGAATCAAGATGTCGAAGAGAAGTCGCTGTACTTGAACCTGGGGGTGTGGGACTTCAGGCTTCTGTACCTCCTGCCCGATGGCAGCTGCGAAAAATGGTATGGTCCAGGTGGTGAAGATAATTTATGATAGATATTGCCTTCCTGAGGCAGTGCCTCCTGTGTATGTTAGCAGTAGTGGGGAAGGATGTGTCCATGAAGGACTAGACAGTGACCAATACCCTCTGCAGTTGCTTATGTTCCTGTGCAATTCAATACATACGAGGGGTGATTGATAATTTTGTGGCCTAAGGTAGAAGGAGTCAATTTTAGAAAAACCTAGCATATTTATTTTTCCTACATTTACACACTTAGTCCAGCAGTCGTGGACCATACGGATCCCTTCTTTGTAGAAGTCGGCGTCCTGGACCTCCAGAAGTGGTCCACAGTAGGGGTGATTGGTAAGTTCATGGCCTAAGTTGGAAGGAGCTGAGTTATTAACTTCAAACTTTCTGCATTTTCACACAAAGAGTTGAACTGCACGTGCATGTAACGAGAGCTGTATAACTCATCTCCTTTTACCTTAGGCTACAAACTTATCAATCACCCCTGCTGTGGGCCACTTCTACAAAGAAGGGATCCGTATCTCCACGACCGCTGGACTAAGTGTGTACATGTAGGAGGGAACTATGTTGAAAAATAAATGTGCTAAGTTTTCTAAAATTGACCCCTTCTACCTTAGGCCACGAACTTATCAATCACCCCTCGTATAGTGTTAGGTCTCTTACTGAAACCATCAGCTCCACTGTGACACCTATCCATTTGGCATATTTTTAAATATACTTCCATTGCAAATACTTAACTGATGTCTTTTTAGGTGATGTCATGGAGTGTGCAAGAGTCACCTACACAGCAATACAGGGGATACCTGTGCTGGAGGTGTCAAGGTGTGATGTGCAATTAATATTGTGAAATGTGGGACAGCAGATTCCTGTACCTCAGGGATTCCCGAACTTTTTTATGCCGGGGGACCCTTGCCATTAACTGAGGGGTCTCTGGACCCCTGCTGTACCTCCTCCCTGATGGTAGCAATAAAAAAAGGACATATCCCCGATTGTGAGGGTTCCCAGTGATGGACGCCACCTTCTTAAGACACTGTCTCTCAAAGAGATCCTCAATGATGGGGAAAGTCTCATGAAGTGCAGAGGAGGCTTGATTGAAAAATAGAGCAATGGAGACGATTTAGCAGTAAACAATACTTTACCAATAAACTCCAAATTAACAAGCCATGAGAGGCCACAAAACAAGAGAGAACAGATTTTTAACACGACAAGGTGACGAGGCTAGGAGCAACTGCTTGAGGTTGGCTGGTTCGATGGCTGGAGAAGGACTGTGGATGAGAGCTGGGTTTAAACAGGCTGCTGGTGATGAGTTGGAAACGAGTGGCAGGTGACTCCTGTTGGTTGGATGGAGATTGGAATGAGTTTGCCTGCGCAGACCTGATAGTAACACCCTCCCATACGGTTGGCACGTGATGGCCCAGGACAATCTGGATGGATCAGGTGGAACTCTGATTAGGGATGGATTCAAGATGAAACTGGACAGCACCTTAGACTACTTCTCTGGGCAGTACCCTTCCCAGTTGACCAGGTACCGCATACTCCGTCCACGATGGTATGAATCCATGAACCAGTGAACTGTGTACACTGGACCACCTTCCACCATCTTTGGTTCTGGAGGTGCAGGCTCAGGTGGGTTGAGTTGTTCATGGACAACTAGAGCCAGCATCGCAGAAAATCCAGAGACTGTCGTGCGCCTGGAAAACCAGAGAGGGATGAGAAGTGGGTTACCTGGAGTGCCCCAACATATATGGCCGCCGGCACATACTTTCAGTTGTCAGGTATGCCAGCTGGAGGAGGCTTGTGCTGTATGGCCTGTCTGACCTGGTTCTCAAAATGCAAGCTTATCAGGACAAGGATCTGGAAGGATAGGATGATGTGCTGAGTGTCAATCTCCATTTCAGCTGGGTCAAACTGTTGTGATAGGAACTCTGCCTTAATGTTCTTGGAGCCAGGTCATTAGGAGATGACAAAGTTGAATTGTTTAAAGAAGAGAATCCAGTGAGCCTGACCTGAGTTGCTTTGGTGGTTCTGTTAAACGGATATGAGGTTCTGGTATCCGTCCAGATAAGGAAGCACTCTATGTTTCCCATCAGCCAATGTCTCCATTCTTTCAATGCCTATTTAATGGCTCCTGGCTCCTGTATCCCTGTCTCCTACTCCATAATGGCAATGCGTAGAGTTGAACTTGCAGGAGAAGCTGGCAGAAGGGTTTGTTTTCCCATCTGGTCCTCACTAGGAGAAGATGGTCCCATTCCCCATGTCAGACATGTCCACCTCTACCACAAAATGTCCGGAGGGTTTTGGTCGGCAGAGAATAGGTGTGGAGATGAAGCACTTCTTGAGCTCCTTGAAAGCATGGTCCATAAGGCAGGTGATTTGGTGGGGGAGATAAGTGGAGCAGCAATTTGACTGTAGTTCCTGATAAAATGGTGGTAGAAGTTGGAGAAGCCCAAGAAGCTCTGTAGCTGCTTGAGGGAGTGCAGTCAGGGTCATTCAAAAATGGCGTGCATCTTCTCAGGGTCCGTGGTAATGCCTTGGGGTGAAAGGATGTAACCCAGGAAGGAAGTGACTGGGGTGCAGAATTGGCATTTTTCTAATTTGCAGTGCAGTTGTTTTTTGAGGAGACACTGAAAGACTGAATGGTCATGACAGTCATAGTCTTGGGGGTCCTTGAAGAAGATGAAATCGACATTGAGATGGATGTACATGTACCTTTGCAGTGTGTCTCAGAGAATCGCATTGATGAAGGCTTGGAAAACAGCTGGACTGTTGGCAAGTCCGAAGGGCATCATCAAGTATTCATAGTGGCCAGTGGGTTTTATGAACACTGTCTTCCACAATTCTCTCTGGTGGATGCAGATCAAGTTGTACATGCTCCATAAATCCAGTTTGGAGAAGATATGGGCCCATGAAGTATTTCAAATGTGCTACCCATCAAGGGGAAGGGGTAGTGTTTCTTAACAGTGATTTTGTTGAGTCCATGGTAACCAATGCAGGGACGAGGATCCCCATCTTTCTTTTTGACAAAGAAGGGTCCTGCATTGGCTGGGGACTGGGATGGTTGAATGAAGCTGTGTTATAGTGCTTTGACTATGTGGTCATTCATAGCTTGGGTCTCAGGAGGGGAGAGGCAGGACAGATGATCACAGGGAGGGGTGGTGCCCAGGAGGAGGTCAATCGCATAGTTGGATGGTGTGTCAGGCGGCAGGATTTTGGCTTCCTTTTTACTAACGGTGATGGCTAAGTTGTGGTATCTCTGTGGGAGTTTGGAGAGTTTGAGTGTTTCCTTTATCTCCATGGACTCCTGGGGTGAAGGCAGCTGAGGTTGTATGCAGATGCTCTGGTATGTGGATCCCCAATTCAGCGATGAACCAGGAGACCAAGCAAAGTGAGGGTCATGAGTGGAAAGCTAGGGGTAACCTAAGATGAGAGGAGTTTTGGATGAGTCGATAAGAAGAAATTGGATGGACTGACTGTGCTCTCCGATGCTCACGTTCACAGGCTGTGTGCACACTTTGACCCTCTCAGACCTCAAGGGGCATCCACTAATGGCTGTGATGGAGAATGGTTGAGAGTTAGGTTCAGTAGGGAGTATGTAAATAAATACGCAAGTTAATGATAGGGCTCCAAGGGAGAGGAGGGCAAGGTGACGACATTCTTGCTTGTACAACGTGAAATTACTCACACACAAGCAGTGTGATTTTCAGATCTTTATCTTAGTACTGGAGGGAGATTTCAAGAGTCGCACAAGACTGTGAGAATACAAGCTGGAGACACTGGTTTGTGAGCGTGAGCTCTTGATACGACAGCTGTCACAAGGCCTGACTCAAACAATGAAGATGGCATAGATTGCTTTAGTGAGTTAAATAATTGTAATGGGTCCATCACTTCTCTTACTATTATTAAGACCTGTTTTTCTAGTTGAGGCCTGCATGGTTTCTTTAGCAAATGTTTGTGTTTTAATTTCTGTGTAGTGAGTGGTGACTGAAACGTATTGCACACTGACTGACACCACTGCTGCAGCTTCTGTATAAGAATGGACAACTACAGGGTGACACATGATCCATCTCCACATTGCTAACTGGCAACCGTCCGTTCCATCTCACTATCATTTTCCCAATTCAAATCAATATGCCCTGCATGATAGGATTTCCAACTCAACGAGTCAAGGATAAGAGCTTTAAATCCCTGTTTATCTTAAGACACAGATGTTTCCTTATTTCGATTCTATTCTCATTTTAAGCCTAAAGTCAATTACCTCAGAAATGAGGTTAAACTGAATCAGGCGCCGTTCTATCTGATCACTTCATCTAGCTCTGTCCTTTCTCAATTTTCTCATCCCTTCCTTGCAATTTAATATAGCGCCTGGTTTATTAAAATCTTCAAACTTCCCCACCTCCCACCCAAACCAAGGCCAGATTGTTTAAATGAAAGATGACCCAATTCCAGGTGGTCAGTCATCCCTTCTATATTATCAGGTCTTTTTTTTTTTTGCAAGATCAGGTGCCCACTGTTAAAAGAGACATGAAATTTCGAGTGTGATTTCTTCCAGGCATTACAGAGTAGTCCCAGCATTTCAAACACAAGAAAGTCTGCAGATACTGGAAATCCAAAGCAAAATGCTGGAGTGACTCAGCAGGCCAGGCAGAATCTACGGAAAAGGGTAAAAAGTTGATGTTTCGGGCCAAAACCTTTCATCAGGAATGCAAAGGAAGAGGGGAAGAGGGAAAGAAGAATAAGAAGATGCAGGGAGGAGAGGAAGTCCAAGTCCAAGGTGGCAGGTGATAGGTGAAATCCGGAGAGTGGGAGAGAGTGAAGTAAAGAGCTGGGAAGGTGATTAATGAAAGAGATAATGGACTGGAGAAGAGGGAATCTGGTAGGAGAGAACAGAAGACTAGAGAAGAAAGGGAAGGGGGAGGGGCACCCGAGGGAGGTGATGGGCAGGTAAGGAGATAAGGAAGGAGAGGGAAAACAAGAATGGGGAATGGTGAAGGGGGTGGTGGTGCAATTACCGGAAGCTTGAGAAATCGATGATCATGCCATCAGGTTAGAGACCACCCAGACAGAATATAAGATGTTGTACCTCCAACCTGAGTGTGGCCTCATTGTGCCAGTGGAGGAGGCCATCGACTGACATGTTGGAATGGGAATGGGAAGTAGATTTGAAATGAGTTGCCACTGGGAGATCCTGCTTTTTCCATCAGACAGAACATAGGTGCTCGGTGACGTGGTCTCCCAATCTACATCAGGTATCAACAGTATACAAGAGCCAACACTGGGAGCACCGTATACTGTAGATGGCCCCAACAGACTCGCAAAGAAGTGTCGCCTCACCTAGCAGGACTGTGTGGGGCCCTGAATTGTAGTGAGGGAGGTGGTGTAGGGAGAGGTGTGGCACTTGTTCTGATGGCAAGGGTAAGCACCAGGAGGGAGGTCAGTGGAGAGGGATGAGTGGACAAAAGAGTCATGTAGGGGGTGATCCCTGTGGAAAGTGGAGAGTGGGGGGAGGGAAAGATATGCGTGGTGGTGGGATCACATTGGAGATGGCGGAAGCTGCAGAAAATTATGTGCTGGATGTAGAGGCTAGTGGGGTGGTAGGTGAGGACAAGAGGAACCCTATCCCTGGTGTGGGGGCTGGAGGATGGGCTGAGGGCAGACGTGCGTGAAATGGAAGAGATGTGGTTGAAGGCAGCATTGACGGTGGGGGAAGGGAAGCCCCTTTCTTTGAAGGAGGAGGACATTTCAGTTGTTCTGGAATGAAAAGCCTCATGGAATGAAAAACATTTTCTCATTCTTTCCTTTCCACTTCTTGTTTTTCCAGTTGTTTAACCTATTGTTTCCCCTCTTCATTAAGTCCTGCTGGATCAGGCACACTGTGAAACGCTGTCAGCTCAGAATAACAGGCACCCCTCTGCTTCAAAACAGCTTAGAGAGCGCTGTTGATTGTATCATCTTCTGCAGTTGTTTGCTTCCACGTCACGCTCACTCTCAATCCCTTCCGTGAAATCATCTGTCTAATTGCACAAAGCACAAGAAATGGAACTAGCCAAGCAGAAAACGTGGAATGCACGAGCTACAGCTTCACTTGAAGCAACTGCTAATCTTTCAGAAAGCACTTATTGGATGAGGATACAGGGAAGAATTTGATTCCACGTTTTCTCATCTAATTAATATTTTGTTTACGGTTTGAATTATAGATTAATTGGATTTGTGAGATTTGACTGGAATAATCTTTCATGACAGAGTAAAGGGAGGACAAAGATAAAAACTTTACCCACAGAAACTCTCACCTCAGAAGCTACCTGGAAGTTTACAGAATGTTGAAACCAGATTCAATGCATTATAAAAGGAGAAAACTTGATAATAAAGTGCACATGTCAGATTAGAAACTTCTAAATAAGTTTACCTTAGTATAATAACATGCACCTTCAAAGTAAATTTATTATCAAAGTATGTGTATGTTGCCATTTCAACACACTCTTAAGACTAAGTTACCATACTCTTAAAACTATTCAATAAGCTCAAAAATCTTGGCCTCAACATCTTATGCAATTGGATCCAGGATTTCATCATTTGTAGATCTAAGTCAGTTTGGATTGGCAAAGGTACCTCCGCAATCTCCATCAGCTCAGGTGCACAACAGGGCTGTGTGTTTAGCCCCCTGCTCTACTCACTTTACACCTATGTCTGTGTGGCTAAGCACAGCTCCAACACCAAATACAAGTTGCTGATGATACCGTTGTTGTGGGCTGTATGAAAGATGGAGTTAAATCAGTGTACAGAAGGGAGACTGAAAATAACAACCTCTCACTCAATGTCAGCAAGACCAAGGAACTGACTGTAGTCTTCAGGAGAGGGAAAACAGAGGTCCATGAGCCAGTCCTCATTGGGCGAACCAAAGTGGAGAGGGTTATAAACTTCAAATTTTTGGTGTTACTATGTCGGAGGACCTGTCCTGGATCTAGCATGTGTAAATGAAATTGCGAGGGAAGTACAACGGCACCTCTACTTCTTTAGGAGTCTGTGGAGATTCAGCATGACATCAAAAACTCTAACAAATGTCTGTAGATATGTGGTGGAGAGTGTATTGACTGACTACATCATAGCCTGGTAGGGAAACGCCAATGCCTTTGAATGGAAAATCTTATAGAAGGTGATGGATTCAGTCCAGTATGTCAAGGTTAAAGCTTTCCAAACCAGTAAGTACATCTACATGAAATGCCTTGTAGGAATGCATCATCCATCATCAGAGATGCTCACCACCCAGAATCATGCTCTCTTCTCACTGCTGCCATCAGGTAGAAGGTACAAGTGTCTCATGACTTGCACAACCAGGTTGAAGAACTGTTACTACCCCTCAACCATCGGGTTCTCGATCAAGAGGGGATAACCACTTGCCAATTCATTGAGATGTTCCCACAACCAATGATCT
Source organism: Mobula birostris (assembly GCF_030028105.1). Classification (NCBI taxonomy): domain Eukaryota; kingdom Metazoa; phylum Chordata; class Chondrichthyes; order Myliobatiformes; family Myliobatidae; genus Mobula; species Mobula birostris. The sequence goes on along the minus strand of NC_092373.1, from coordinate 24,143,952 downwards.
TACTTTGAGGACTGTTTATCTTATCTCATGTTCTCATTATTTATTGTCATTTATTTATATGTGTATCTGCACAATTTGTTGTCTTCTATGATCTACTTGATCTTTCATTGTTCCTGTTATAGTCACTACCTATAGATTTTCTGAGTATGCCCAAAAAATGAATCTTAGGCATTGTATATGGTGACATTTACGTACTCTGATAATAACATTTATTTTGGACTTTGAACTTTGAACACATAAAATGCTGGAGGAATTCAGTAGGCCAGGCAGCGTACATGGAAATGAACAGACAGTCAATTTGGTCTGAGACCCTTCTTTAGGATGTACACTATATTGAGATTCATTTCCTTGAAGGCATTTACAAGAAAAAATAAATACAATAGAATTTTAAGGAAAATTATACAAAGACTGACAAACAACCAACGTGCAAAAGACAAACAGAGCAAATAAATATAATACTGAGAACATGAGTTGTAAAGAGTCCTTCAGTCTGTTTGTTATCGAATCAGTTCTGAATGAAGTTATCCATGTCAGTTCAGGAGTCTGATGGTTGTGGGCTAATTGCCACTCCTGAAATGGGCGGTGTCGGACCCAAGGCTCCTGTACCTCCTGCTTGTTGTTAGTATCGACATGAGAGCATGGCTTGGATGGTGGGCTCTACATTCTTATAAATTTGGCTAGATTCAGTATGTCACCAAAAACTCTGCCTACCTTCTATCGATGATCAGTGGAGAGTATCCTAAATGGTTGCAAAATGCCTCGGTGAGGAAGCACTGATGCCCAAGTATGGAAAAGGCTACAGAAAGTGGTGGAAACAGCCCAATCCATCAGAGGCAAAACCCTTCCCATCAAGAAGTGAAAGTAGCACTTCATTGCACCGTCATTGAATATACACATTGAACCATTTAAAGAATAAAAAATGAAAGATTAACTTCATTTGTACAGCAAAACATATAGTGAAATAATTTGCATCAATGGCCAACTCAGTCCAATATGTGCTGGAGCAGCCATGTTACGACACTAACATAGCATGCCTCCATGCCTCCTAATGTAGTGCCTCCATGTTACGACACTAACACAGCATGCCCACAATTTATTAACCCTAACCGGTGCATCTTGGGAATGTAAGAGGAACCTAATCACCCAGAAGAAACACATGTGGCCATGAGGAGAACATGCAAACTCTTTATAGACAACAACAGGAATTGAACTCAGTCACTGGCGTCATAATAGCATTAAGCTAACTGCTTTGCTACTGTGCTGCCTATTAACCGATCCAAATGGAATATTTGGTTCGTGTGATATTGCTATGCACAAATTGTCAACCATTTCTTTCACAGGCAATCAGTTGCTTTTAAAATCTATAAAACATGCTAAACAGATGCAGGCCTTAAAATTCTGCTGTGTAGTGCAATGCTTTTATGCAGCATGCAGGTGCATTTTATTAAAAGTTTGGCAAACACAGATGTTCACTTAGCCGTCGGCAGAATCCTTTTGAAATCATATTCTAGATGCACAGAGGTTGCCAAGTATGCAACCAGTCTTAAAGGGAGAGCACTGGTCATTTTGATATCATTTGCACAAAATTACACTCTAGGTATCTTTGGAATGTAGGAACAAACCTAAGTACCCAGAGGAAAATCCATAGTCTGAACAGGCAAACTCCACATGGACAACCCTGGGAATCAGGAGTATTACTGGAGCTGTAAGGCACTGGTGGACCCTGGAAAAGAGCTGCTGTGGTGGGGTTCTTCCAGCTGCTCGAATTTATTCTCACATCCCAAAGAAATACGGGATCGTAGATTAATTCATCTCTATAAATTGTCCCTAATATGTAGGTGAGTGGTATTACCTGAGGGATGGGGATGGGACAGCGGGAGATGGGTGGGAATTGAAGGAATTGTGAGGGGGATACAATGTGATAAGGTAGTATTAGCATAAAAATGAGGGCTTAATGGTCAGCACAGACTCAGTTGACCTATGAATTCTTTCCTTGGCTCTATGTGACCATCAGGTGTGGTCAAGCAATTCAAGTGGCACATGTGCCCAAAATAATTTTGTGCAACTGAAATTTAGGATAATTTGAAAGGAAAAAAAAATCTTTTGATGCAGCATTGTGTGTGGTGGAGGATAAAATGGAGCTACCGACCAGTGCAGCTTTAACGTAAATTGGGTCAGTGTCACTAATGGGTGAAGACTTTGGGTGAGATATGGGAATTCTCGGAGACCTCCAGCTTACTGGATAACCACGTCTGTACCTGCAGCTCCTCAGAGAAGGAACTGGAGGTGCAGCTCGATGACCTTTGGCTCATTTAGGAGACTGAGCAAGTGATTGATAGGAGCTACAGGGAGGTAGTCACTCCTAGGTTGCAGGAGGCAGGTAGCTGGGAAACTGTCAGGAAAAGGAAGGGAAAGACCACTGTGGCATTCTTCTCAATACAACTTTAGCTATCATTGAGGGGAAGGACCTACCAGGATTGAGCCATAGTATACCACTTTGGATACTGTTGAGGAAGATGAATTACCAAGGGGAAGCCACAGTGACTGAGTCTCCGGCATTGAGTCTTTTGCTGTGGCTCAGAAGGAAGGGAATAGAAGCAGACTGTAGTAATGATAGGGAATTCCATACTTAGAGGAGTAGACACGAGATTCAATCGAAAAAGACCGGTTTGTATGTTGCCTCCCAGGCGCCAGGGTCAGGGACATCTCGCATTCCAAAGTGGTAGGGTGAGCAGCCAGAAGTCTTGGTTCACATTGGCACCAATGACAAAAGTAGGAAAAGAGGGGGAGGTCCTGAAGAGAGAATTTAGGGAATAGGTAGAAAGCTGAAAAGCAGCACCTCCAGGGTAGTAATCTCTGGATTGCTGCCTATGCCACACATCAGAGAAGGTAAGAATAGGATGATCTGGCAGATGACTGCATGGCTGAGGAACTGGTACAGGGGCAGGGCTTCAGATTTCTGGATCATCAGGATCTCTTCTTCTAGGGAGGGTATTACCTGTAGAAAAGGGATGGGTTACACCTGAAGCCGAATGGGACCAATATTCTTGCTGGGAGGTTTGCTAGAACTGTTGGGAGAGGTTTAAACTAAATTGGCAGGGGATGGGAACCAGAGCGATAGGGCTGAGGATGGGGCAGTTGGTATACAACTAGATACAGTGTGCAGTGAAACTGTCAGGAAGGACAGGCAGGTGATAGGGCAAAATTGTAGTCAGTAGTACAAGTTGCAATGTAAATGGGGACAAAATCTAAAAGGGTGATGAATACAGGACTGATGGTGTTATATTTGAACACATGCAGTATATGGAATAAGGTAAATGATCTTGTAGTACAGTCAGAGATTGGTAGGTATAATGCTGTGGGCATCACTGAGTCATGGCTGAAAGAAGATCATATTCGGGAGCGTAACATCCAAAGATACATATTGCATCAAAAGGACAGACAGGTAGGCAGAGGAGGTGGTGTAGCTCTCTTGGTAAAAATATGTGATCAAATCCTTAGAGACATATGACATAGGATCAGAAGATGCAGAATCCTTGTGGGTAGAATTACGGCACTGCTAGGGTACAAAGACCCTGATAGGAGTTATATAAAGGCCCCAAACAGTAGCTAAAATCTGGGTAACAATTTACAATGGGAGGTAGAAAACTAATGTCAAAAGGACGATATTACAATAGTCATGGGGGATTTCAACATGCAGGTAGATTGGGAAAATTAGGTGGATCCCAAGAGAGAGAATTTGCTGAATGCCTATAATTTGGATTTTTTAGAGCAGCTTGTGGTTGAGCCCACTAGAGGATCAGTTATTCTGGATTGGGGTTTGATTAGGGAGTTTAAGGTAAAGGAACCTTTAGGATACAGTGATCATAATACGATATACTTCACACTACAATTTGAGAAGAAGAAGATAAAGTCAGACGTATCAGTATACAGTAGAGTAAAGGGAGTTATAAAGGCATGAGAGAGGAAGTGGTCAAAGTTGATTGGAAGTGAACACTAGCAGGGCTGATGACAGAACAGCAATGGCTGGAGTTTCTTGGAGCAATTTGGAATGTGCTGGATAGATATGTCCGAAAGAAGAAGTATTCTAAAGGCAAGATGATGCAACTGTGGCTGACAAGGAAAGTCGAAGCCAACATAAAAGCAAAAGAGAGGGCATATAATAGAGCAAAAATTAGTGGAAGTTAGAGCATAGAGTAGTACAGCACAGGAACAGGCCATTCAACCCACAACGTTGTGCTGAACCGGCTAAAAAGCAAATCAAAAGCACCCAAACACGAATTCCTCCCATCTACACTGTGTGCATATCTCTCCATCTTCCTTACATCCAATGTCTCTTAAAAGCCTCCAATATATTTGCCTCTTCCACCACACCAGGCAGCATATTCCAGGCACCCATCACTCTCTGAGTAAAAAACTTACCCCTTATATCCCCCTTGAACCTGTCCCCTCTCACCTTCAATGCATGCCCTCTGATATTAGATATTTGAAACTTGGGAAACAGATACTCTCTGTCCACTCTATTTATGTCTCTCATAATCTTATAAACCTCTGTCAGATCTTGTCTCAACCTAGAGAAAACAACCTAGGTTTGTCCAGCCTCTCATGATAGCACATGCCCTCTAAATCAGGCAGCATCCTGGTAAACATCTTCTGCACCCTCCCTAAAGCCTCAGCACCCTTCCTATAGTGGGGCAACCAGAACTGTATGCATTACTCCACACGTGGCCTAACCAGAGTTTTATAAATTTGCAACATAACCTCTTGACTTTGAATTCAATGCCTAGACTAATAAAAGTAAGCATCCTATAAGCCTTCTTAATCACCTTATTGACCTGTATAGCCAATTTCAAGGAGCTATGAACTTGGATCCCAAGATCTCTCTGCTCAGAAAAACTGTTAAGGATCTTGCCCTTAACAGTGTACTGTCTGCTCGCATTTGTCCTAGCAACTCCTCACATTTATCTGGGTTAAACTCCATCTGCCATTTCTTTGCCCATATCAGCAACTTATCAATATCATGCTTATCAATATCAGCCAGTCTTCTACACTTTCTAACTCCACCAATCTTGGTATTGTCCACAAATTTACTAACTCACCCATCTACAATTTAATCTGGGTTATTTACATACATCACAAACAGCAGCAGACATCCCACCTCTCCCACAAGTTCCGGGAGTCTCCCGCATATTGATAGCGACTCCCTGATGCCCACAAACTATATACAATATCCCAGAAATCTATTTTTTTGAGAGCAAGCGAGCGAGGGGGGGTGGGGGGCAGGGAGGGAGAGGGAGGGAGGGAGGGGGAGAACGAGAACACGAACGAACGAATGAACATCCTGATTGGTCTCTCTTTGTGCTAAGTAGACCAATCAGTTTTCTCTGTGGGCGGGCTTTACAGTCGATGTCGATGTCGATCTCTCTCTCTCTCTCTCTCTCTCTCTTTCATTGTCCATTAGTTCAGTTTAGTGTTCTGCAGCACCATGGCAGAGTGTTGCAAAAAAGAAAATATAAAACATACTTCACCCCAGACTACACTAAAGTGTACCCCTGCCTAATAGGGATCAAAAATAATGTCAGTGTTGCTCACTGCACTGTTTGCAACAGTGACTTTTCTATTGCCCATGGTGGGTTAAATGACTATAAAAGACATGTTAAAGTGAGTTTAACAGGTGTCATTTGTTCATTAGCATAGCTAATGTTATTTAAACTAGCTGGCTAGCTGCTAAGGAGCTACTCTATTGATGTCCTCAACTAACCTTGAAGGACTGGTGCCAAACTATAAAAGTTTGCCAGTTGATGAGTTCTGGGGGAAGCTGTCCAAAGTAAAATCTGTGAGCACAGGGCAGTTGAGATTCAAAGAGCTCTGCCAGTTGATGAAGCTGCTTTTGGTGCTGCCAAATTCTAATTGTGATGTAGAAAGGGCATTCAGCATGGTGAGGCACATTAAGATGGAATTCAGGAGTCAGCTGTCCCATAAAACACTTGTGAATCTGATGTCTTGCAAAATTAACAAATTCATTGACACAGACTGCTATGAGGCTGGGACTTCCGGCAAAATGCTCAAATCTGCCAAGCAAGCCACATCACAGTACAAGGAATGTTTGCAAAAGAAATAGAAAAGCTATTTCCATTAGCATTGAGATTGCCAACAAAATACTCAACAAGGAATATGTATACGTGTGTGTGCATGTGTGTAAATAGTTTCAATATGTGATCAAGTAAATTGTTGTGTTCTTTCATAATTCATAATCAAATGTCCTGTATACATATACCTTGGAGGTCGACCGGGGGGCGGGGGGTGGTGCTACCTCTCTGAAATAAGTTTTTTCAGGGTGGGATGTCTGCGGCAGAGGTCCCAGCACAGATCAGTACGGAACACCACAAATTACAGACCTCCAGCTCAAATAAGTTCCTTTAACCTCTGCTCTCTGTCTTCCATGTGCAAGCCAGTTCTGAATCTAAACAGACAATTTGCTACCGATCCCAAGAATTTTAATCTTCTGGATTAGCCTCCCATAGGGGACTTTGTCAAATTCCTTACTAAAATCCTTGTAAGCAATAACCACTGCCCTGCCCTCATCAATGCCTCTCGGCCCAAAGCCATGCTGGCTCTCCTTAATTAGGCCATTGGATCCAAGTGCTCATACGCCTAGCCCTAAGAATTTCCTCCAGCAATTTCCTTACAACTGACGTGAGACTCACCAGTCTGTAGTTCCCGGGATTTTGCCTTGTTCCCTTTTTAAATAAAGGTACAACATTAGCCACCCGCCAGTCTTCTGGGACCTTGCCTGTGGCTAGAGAGAACATGGAGATACTCATCAAGGACCCAGCAATCTTGTTTCTTTCCTCCTTCAATAACCTGGGATAAATTCCATTAGGCCCTGGGGACTTATCCACCTTAATACTCATTAGGAGGCCCAGCATCTCTTCCTCCTTGACCTCTAAATGTTATATATTTATACACTCAACACTGATCTCTTGGTCCACTGTATCCTTTTCCTTGGTAAATACCAAAGCTAATTACTCATTAAGTACTTCACTCACATTCTCCCCATCCAAGCAAATGTTCACCCCCCACCCATACCTTTGAGTGGTCCCACCTTCTCCCTAGTTATCCACTTTCTCTTGATCGATATGGGTAGAGCTGCGTAACACTAAGGGGCAGAAGACGCTGGTGGGAGTTGTGTACAGGCCACCTAACAGTAGTAGTGAGGTCGGAGATGGTATTAAACAGGAAATTAGAAATGTGTGCAATAAAGGAACAGCAGTTATAATGGGTGACTTCAATCTACATGTAGATTGGGTGAACCAAATTGGTAAAGGTGCTGAGGAAGAGGATTTCTTGGAATGTATACGGGATGGTTTTTTGAACCAACATGTCAAGGAACCAACTAGAGAGCAGGCTATTCTGGACTGGGTTTTGAGCAATGAGGAAGGGTTAATTAGCAATCTTGTCGTGAGAGGCCCCTTGGGTAAGAGTGACCATAATATGGTGGAATTCTTCATTAAGATGGAGAATGACATAGTTAATTCAGAAACAAAGGTTCTGAACTTAAAGAGGGGTAACTTTGAAGGTATGAGACGTGAATTAGCTAAGATAGACTGGCAAATGACACTTAAAGGATTGACGGTGGATATGCAATGGCAAGCATTTAAAGGTTGCATGGATGAACTACAACAATTGTTCATCCCAGTTTGGCAAAAGAATAAATCAAGGAAGGTAGAGCACCCGTGGCTGACAAGAGAAATTAGGGATAGTATCAATTCCAAAGAAGAAGCATACAAATTAGCCAGAGAAAGTGGATCACCTGAGGACTGGGAGAAATTCAGAGTTCAGCAGAGGAGGACAAAGGGCTTAATTAGGAAGGGGAAAAAAGATTATGAGAGAAAACTGGCAGGAAACATAAAAACGGACTGTAAAAGCTTTTATAGACATGTGAAAAGGAAAAGACTGGTAAAGACAAATGTAGGTCCCCTGCAGACAGAAACAGGTGAATTGATTATGGGGAGCAAGGACATGGCAGACCAATTGAATAATTACTTTGGTTCTGTCTTCACTAAGGAGGACATAAATAATCTTCCAGAAATAGTAGGGGACAGAGGGTCCAGTGAGATGGAGGAACTGAGCGAAATACATGTTAGTAGGGAAGTGGTGTTAGGTAAATTGAAGGGATTAAAGGCAGATAAATCCCCAGGGCCAGATGGTCTGCATCCCAGGGTGCTTAAGGAAGTAGCCCAAGAAATAGTGGATGCATTAGTGATAATTTTTCAAAACTCATTAGATTCTGGACTAGTTCCTGAGGATTGGAGGGTGGCTAATGTAACTCCACTTTTTAAAAAAGGAGGGAGAGAGAAACCGGGGAATTATAGACCGGTTAGCCTAACGTCGGTGGTGGGGAAACTGCTGGAGTCAGTTATCAAGGATGTGATAACAGCACATTTGGAAAGCGGTGAAATGATCGGACAAAGTCAGCATGGATTTGTGAAAGGAAAATCATGTCTGACAAATCTCATAGAATTTTTTGAGGATGTAACTAGCAGAGTGGATAGGGGAGAACCAGTGGATGTGGTATATTTGGATTTTCAAAAGGCTTTTGACAAGGTCCCACACAGGAGATTAGTGTGCAAACTTAAAGCACACGGTATTGCGGGTAAGGTATTGGTGTGGGTGGAGAGTTGGTTAGCAGACAGGAAGCAAAGAGTGGGAATAAACGGGACCTTTTCAGAATGGCAGGCGGTGACTATTGGGGTACCGCAAGGCTCAGTGCTGGGACCTCAGTTGTTTACAATATATATTAATGACTTGGATGAGGGAATTAAATGCAGCATCTCCAAGTTTGCGGATGACACGAAGCTGGGTGGCAGTGTTAGCTGTGAGGAGGATGCTAAGAGGATGCAGGGTGAGTTGGATAGGTTGGGTGAGTGGGCAAATTCATGGCAGATGCAATTTAATGTGGATAAATGTGAAGTTATCCACTTTGGTGGCAAAAATAGGAAAACAGATTATTATCTGAATGGTGGCCGATTAGGAAAAGGGGAGGTGCAACAAGACCTGGGTGTCATTATACACCAGTCATTGAAAGTGGGCATGCAGGTACAGCAGGCGGTGAAAAAGGCGAATGGTATGCTGGCATTTATAGCGAGAGGATTCGAGTACAGGAGCAGGGAGGTACTACTGCAGTTGTACAAGGCCTTGGTGAGACCACACCTGGAGTATTGTGTGCAGTTTTGGTCCCCTAATCTGAGGAAAGACATCCTTGCCATAGAGGGAGTACAAAGGAGGTTCACCAGATTGATTCCTGGGATGGCAGGACTTTCATATGAAGAAAGACTGGATGAACTGGGCTTGTACTCATTGGAACTTAGAAGATTGAGGGGGGATCTGATTGAAACGTATAAGATCCTAAAGGGATTGGACAGGCTAGATGCAGGAAGATTGTTCCCGATGTTGGGGAAGTCCAGAACGAGGGGCCACAGTTTGAGGATAGCGGGGAAGCCTTTTCGGACCGAGATTAGGAAAAACTTCTTCACACAGAGAGTGGTGAATCTGTGGAATTCTCTGCCACAGGAAACAGTTGAGGCCAGTTCATTGGCCATATTTAAGAGGGAGTTAGATATGGCCCTTGTGGCTATGGGGGTCAGGGGGTATGGAGGGAAGGCTGGGGTGGGGTTCTGAGTTGGATGATCAGCCATGATCATAATAAATGGTGGTACAGGCTCAAAGGGCCGAATGGCCTACTCCTGCACCTATTTTCTATGTATGTTTCTATGATATATAGAATGTCTTGGGATTCACCATTATCCTACTTGCCAAGGACTTTTCATGGCTCCTCCTGGCTTTCCTAATTCCCTTCTTTAGTTCTTTTCTGGCATTCACTATACTCCTCGTGTGCTTCATTTGATGCTAACTTCTGGAGCATTACATGTTCTTTTTCTTTTTCTTCTTGACTAAATTCATCACCTCTCTGGACATCCAAAGTTCTCTTATCTTTCCACCCCCATCCTTCCTTCTAACAGGAACATACCTTTCCTGTACTCTTGTGCAATTGGTCTATAATATCTTTAACACCTTTAGTGGAATAGAAAGCTTTTAAAAACCATCAGAAAGCAACAAAAAAAGCCATGAGGAGGGAAAAGATAAAATATAAAAGTAAACTAGCCAATAATATCAAAGAGGATACCATGAGTTTTTTCGGATATACCGTATAAAGACTAAAAGAGAGGTGAGAGTAGATTTCTGACCGCTGGAAAATGATGCTGGAGAGGTCGTAATGGGGGATAAGAAAATAGCAGATGTACTAAATAAGTATTTTGCATCCATCTTTAGCAATTTGCCGGAAGTTCGAGAGTGTCAGTGGGTAGAAGTGAGTGCCGTTTCTATTACTAGGGAGAGGGTACTTTGGAAGCTGAAAGGACTGAAGGTGGATAAGTCACCTGGACCAGATGGACTATACCCTAGGGTCCTGAAAGAGGTGGCTGGGGAGATCGTGGAGGCATTGCTAATGGTCTTTCAATAATCACTAGTTTCTGGCAGGGTTCCAGAGGACTGGAAATTTGCACATGTCACTCCATTCTTCAAGAAGGGGAAGAGGCAGAAGAAAGGAAATAATAGACCAGTGGTTGGGAGTCTGTTGGAGTCGATTGTTAAGGGCGAAATCACAGGGTACTTGAGGCACACGGTAAAATAGGCCAATGGTAACATGGTTTCCTTAAGGGAAAATCTTCTCTGACTAATCTGTTGGAATTCTATGAGGAAATAACAAGATGGATTGAAGAAGGAGAACCAGTGAATGTTGTGTACTTGGATTTTCAGAAGCCCTTTGATAAGGTGCCGCAAATGAGGCTGCTTAACAAGGTAAAAGTCCATTATATTACAGGAAAGATACTTTACTGGGTGTCTCTAGAAATGACTCGTTAGCCTCTTGCTAACAGCCACTGGAACCCATGGCGAAGAAACCCACCTTTCTCAGGCTTTGTACACATGACTTTGGTCCCGCCAAATCCATGTGATTGGGATGTCTCGCCCACCCAAACCCCAGTTTGTATGAATGCTGTGTGATTTACTGCCTCCTGCAATTGCCCATCAGTATGAAATAAAAAATCAATTCTAAAGAAAGTACATTTATGAATGCTAACTTAACCAAAGAGCTAGTAAAGAATAAAAAGAACAAACTAAAAGGACCCATTGTAATTATACAGTCAAATATGCGTAGGTTGGAGCTCAAATCTTCAAAAAGCCATATTCACTGCTCCCCAGTAGACCTTCGCACCTTGGGCTCCAACGAATTGTGTTTTCCCACCAGATTGAATCCTAAGGCCAGTTCTCTCCAGTATCTTCTCTTCTCATCTCCTGCTGAACAAAGACATCAACCCAGCTCAGTGTTCGTCACAAAAACCTGCTTCTCCAGCGTTCTCTAGAACTTTCTCCGAGTTCCATTCTCCTGACTGGATGACACCTATTCCTAAGCACCCCTCATCTTTAATGGTAACCCAGATACTGCCAGCAGAACACATTGCTTCTACAGAAAGACAATTACATGGAATACCCCATAACATTAGCAGTAAATCCTTTACCAGGGCATTAACTAGCATGGATAGAGGATTAGCTGATTGATAGGAGGTGAGGTGTGGGAATAAAGGGAGCCTTTTCTGGTTGGCTGATGGTGACTATTGGTGTTCCACAGGGGTCTATGTTGGCATGCTTTTTTTACATTAGATGTCACTGATGTGAATGACAAAATTGATTGCTTAGTGGCCAAGTTTGTGGACAATACGAAGACAGGTGGAGGGGCAGGTAGTGTTGATGAAACCGGCAGGCTGCAGAAGGACGTGGACAGATTAAGAAAATGGACAAAGGAGTGACAGATAGAATATAGGACCAGATGTAAAGGCGAGGATATAATGCAAAGGCTTTATAAGGCACTGGTGAGGCCTCACTTGATGTATTGTGAGTTGTCTTGGGCACCTTATCAAAGAAAGGATGTGGATAGGATGTTTCATAAACTGGGGGAATCTAGGATCAGAGAGAACAGCCTCAGAATAGAGAAACATCCAGTTAGAACAGAGATGAGGAGAATTTTTTTTAGCCAGATGGTGGTGAATCTGTGGAATTCATTGCTACAGATGACTGTGGGGACCAAGTCATTGTGTATATTTAGGGTGGAGGTTGATAGGCTTTTGATCAGTCAAGGTGTGAAAGGTTATGGGGAGAAGGCAGGAAAATGGAGTTGAGAGGGAAACTCGGTCAGCCATGATGAAACTACAGAGCAGACTCGATGTACCAGATGTCTAATTCTGCTCCTGTATTTTAGAATCAGAATCAGGTTTATTATCACCAACATGTGTCTTGAAATTTGTTAACTTAATTCAATCTAATACATAATGTAGAAGAAGAGAGAAAAATAATAAATCAATTACAGTATACATATATTGAATAGAATAAAAATTGTGCAAAAAACAGAGATAGTATATATTAAAAAAGTGAGGCAGTATCCAAGGATTCAATGTCCATTTAGGGATCGGATGGCAGAGAGGAAGAAGCTGTTCCTGAATCACTGAGTGTATGCCTTCAGGCTTCTGTATCTCCTATCTGATGGTAACAGTGAGAAAAGGGCATGCCCTGGGTGCTGGAGGTCCTTAATAATGGATGCTGCCTTTCTGAGACACCGCTCCCTGAAGATGTCCTGGGTACTTTGTAAGCTAATCCCCAAGAAGGAGCCGACTAAATGTACAACCTCTGAAGCTTCTTTCGGTCCTGTGCATTAGCCATCCCACCCCCACCTCCACCTCCCCGATATCAGATCATGATGCAGCCTGTCAGAATGTCTCCACAGTACATCTATAGACGTTTTCGAGTGTATTTGTTGACATGCAAGTCTCTCCAAACTCCTGATGAAGTATAGTCGCTGTCTTGCCTTCTTTATAACTGCATTGGTATGTTGGGAGCAGGTTAAGTCCTCAGAGATCTTGACACACAGGATCTTGAAACTGCTCACTTTCTCCATTTCTGATCCCTCTATGAGGATTGGTATGTGTTCCTTTGTCTTACCCTTCTTGAAGTCCACAATCAGCTGTTTCGTCTTCTGAAGTTGGGGGCAAGGTTGTTGCTGTGACACCACTCCACTTGTTGGCATTCTCACTCCTGTACGCCCTCTTGACACCACCTGAGATTCTACCAACAATGGTTGTGTCATCAGCAAATTTATAGATGGTATTTGAGCTATGCCTAGCCTCACATTCATGGGTATAGAGAGAGTAGAGCAGTGGGCTAAGCACACACTCCTGAGGTGCACCAGCATTGATTGTCAGCGAGGAGGAGATATTAGCACCAACCTGCACAGACTGTGGTCTTCTGGTTAGGAAGCCAAGGATCCACTTGCAAGGGGAGGTAGAGGCCCAGGTTTTGTAACTTCTCAATCAGGATTTCAGAATCAGAATCAGGTTTATTATCATTGGCATGTGACGTGAAGTTTGTTAACTTAGCAGCAGCAGTTCCATGAAATACCCAATATAGAAGAGAAGAAAATAAATAAATAAACAAACAGACAAATAAATAAATAGCAGTACACATATATTGAATAGATTAAAAAGTGTGCAAAAGCAGAAATAGTGTATATTAAAAAAAGTGAGTTGGTGTCCAAAGATTCAATGTCCATTTAGGAGTTGGATGGCAGAGGGGAAGAAGCTGTTCCTGAATCACTGCATGTGTGCCTTCAGGCTTCTATACCTTCTACTTGATGGCAACAGTGAGAAAAGGACTTGCACTTTGTGCTGGAGGTCCTTAATGATGGACACTGCCTTTCTGAGGCACCGCTCCCTGAAGATGTCCTGAGTACTTTCTAGGCTAGTACCCAAGTTAGAGCTGACTAGATTTACAACCCTCTGCGGCTTCTTCCAGTCCTGCGCAGTAGCACCCCCCCCCCATACAAGACAGTGTTGTAGCCTGTCAGAATGTTCTCCACAGTACATCTATAGATGTTTTTGAGTGTATTCGTTGACATGCCAAATCTCTTCAAACTCCTAATGAAGTAGAGCCACTGTCTTGCCTTCTTTGTAACTACATTGATATGTTGGGACCAGGTTAGATCCTCAGAGATCTTGACAGCCAGGAACTTGAAGTTGCTCGCTCTCTCCACTCCTGATCCCTCTATGAGGATTGGTATGTATTCCTTCATCTTAACTTTCCTGAAGTCTACAATCAGCTCTTTTGTCTTTCTGACGTTGAGTGCTAGGTTGTTGCTGTGGCACCACTCCACTTGTTGGCATATCTCACTCCTGTACGCCCTCGTCACCAGCTGAGATTCTACCAACAATGTTTGTACCATCTGCAAATTTATAGATTGTATTTGAGCTATGCCTAGCCACACAGTCATGGCTATAGAGAGAGTAGAGCAGTGGGCTAAGCACACACTCCTGAGGTGCACCAGTGTTGATAGTCAATGAAGTGGAGTTATTATCATCAATCTGCCCAGATTGTGGTCTTCGGGTTAGGAAGTCAAAGATCCAATTGCAGAGGGAGGTACAGAGGCCCAAGTTCTGTAACTTCTCAAGCAGGATTTTATGGTCTTTATAAGTCAGGTATCATTACTTGTCATAAAATGTGGATCTCAGAGAAACAAAGTGAACTGTGCAACTACAACATAACACTGGAAGAGCTTAATGGGGCAAGCAGCATCTGTGGAGGGACAAGGTGTTGAGTCACTGAGTTCTTCCTGTGTTTTGTTTTTCAATCCAGATTCTAGCACCTGTTGTGTCTTTTGACCATTTGAAGCTGGTTGTACTTCTCTGCAGATGCTCTGGCCTACATTTGAGTTTTGATAATCCCTTTGTTTACTTTTCCTTTCTCTCACTGCCTTGATTAATCTTTCAGGCAAATGCCTAAATGTCAGAATCACTATGGTAACCTGGCCTCACCATGTCAGAAATATTCGCATTGTACTTTCCATCCCTCACAAACCCTCTCTGCAACATAAACTACTATATTTTCTCTATACCAGCTGTCTCTTTCTCTCTCTCTCCTCCCTCTCTCTCTCTCAACCTCTCCGTCTCCTCCTCTCCACTTCTCCCTCTCTCCCTTTCACTCTCTCCCTCTGCCTCTTCCCTATCTCTCTGAATGTTTATATATATAATTAATGAGTGTTTCAGCACTTTCTGTTTTAATTCCAGACTTTCAGCATCTACAGTTTTACGATTTACAAAGGACATCTGTTAAAATAACCAGTTGAAAGCAAGAAACAGGTGAAAATTTATTAATATATAGATTATGGAGTTAGAGAAATCCATTGTCAATTGCAAACAGTGAAGGTATTAAAGGTTAAAGTTTTAGAGTCAAACAGGAGATTCTGTAGATGCTGGAAATCCAGAGTAATATCAGAGAGCATCTACGAAATGAAAACAGTGGACGTTCTGGGCCTAGACTTTTCATCAGGACTAGAACATTATGGGGAAGAAGCCAGAAGAAGGAGGTAGGGGAGGTGAAGGAGTACAAGCTAGAAGGTGATAGGTGGGCGGGGGAGGGTGAATGAAGTAAGAAGCTGGGAGGAGATAGGTAGGAAAGGTAAAGGGCTGGAGAAGAAGGAGTGTGATAGGAGAAGTGAGTGTGTCAATGGAGAGATGGAAGGAAGAGGGGCATCAGGGAGATGTGATAGGCAGGTGAGGAGAAACAAGGAGGTAAGAGGGGAGCCATAGTGGGGAATGGAAGAACTCGGAAGGGGAGGGGAAAAATTACCAGAAGATAGAGAAATTGATATTCATGCCATCAGGTTGGAGATTACCCAGATGGAATATGAGGTGTTGCTCTTCCAGCCTGAGAGTTGCCTCATAGTAGCAGTAGAGGAGGCCATGCAGTGACATGTCAGAATGGGAATGGGAATAGGAATTAAGTGAGAGTTTCAGCACCAGCAGTCTGCCTTTTGATCGCCGCCGGAGAAGGAATCTGTGAGTACTTATCGCAGTGTGGCTTGCTGTAGCAGTCAGTTAACTGTCTCTGCTTCAGGCAGTGTCTCCCTCTTTCAATGAATGTCGGTGATATTGTTATATGTTATGTTATATATATATGTTATCATGGTTCTGTGTTCATGGATTGGACTATTGTGTTTATGGGCAGCGGACTTTTTCAGCCTTATGGTTTTTATCACATGTTCCTTTTCCGTCTTGTTGTGTGGGGGAGGATTTTGGGGGTTGATGTCCTGTTAGTTTTTTAGTGCAGGGAAAGGGCTGTTTTTTGCGGGTCGATGTTTTGTTCCGTTTTTGTGCGGGGGAGGGGTTTTGGGGTTTGATGATCGGGATGCCATTCTTTTTTAGTGGGTTTCATGTTCCTCTCTGAACTACTTTCATGTTCTTTCTTTGTTTTGTGGCTGTCTGAAGAAGACAAATTTCAGAGTTGCATATGGATACATGCTTTGTTAATAAATGAACCTTTGAACCTTTGGCTAAGGGAAAATCCTGCTTTTTGCGGATGGTACTCAACAATGCAGTCCTGCAATCTATGTTGGGGCTCACCAATATAGAGGAAGATTCAGCGGGAGCATTAGATACAGTCTATGGCTCCAACAGGTGCACAGGTGAAGTGTTGCCTGACCTGGAAGGACTGTTTGGGGTCTTGAACAGAGATAAGGGAGGAGGTGAATGGGCAGGTGTAGCAGTTCTTCCATTTGCAAGGATGAGTGCCAAGAGGGAGACTAGTGGGGAGGGATGAATAGACAAGGGAATCACAGAGGGAGTATTCCCTGTGGAAAATGGAGAGTGGGAGGGAAGTTAAAGACATGTTTGATAATGGGGTCATGTTTAAGATGGTGGAGCTTGCAAAGAATGATGTGTTGAATGCAGAGGCCCGTGGGAAGTTAGGTGAGGACAAGAAGAACTCTATCCCTGTTTTGGTGGTGGGAAGCCAGGTGAGATGGATGTCCGGGAAATGGGAGAGTTGCGGATGTGGGCAGCATCAATGGTGGAGGAAGGAAAACACCTTTCTTTGAGAAAAGAGGACATCACTGATGTTTTGGAAAGGAAATCTTCATCCTGGGAACAGATATGACGGAGATGAAGGAATTGAGAAAAGGGAATGGCATTTTTACAGAAGGCAGATTGGGAACAGATATTGACTAGTATGGAAATAGGCTACTGACATCAAAGTCTGTACCAAATATTAAGCGCCCATTCATACTCATGTTACAATATCCTATTTTGTTCTCCCCGCTTTCCCATCAACTCCCCCTAGATTGAGCAGTTGCTCACCATCTAGGACTGACCAACCTGCAAATCTTTGTGATGTGGGAGGAAAGTGGAACACCTGAGAGACACATGTGCATCATGGAGAAGTTGAAAACTCCACAGATATCGTACCTGAGGTCAGAATCGAAGCTGGGTTGCCACAGCTGCGTCATTTTGCTAGCCTAGGCTAGTCACATGGAATGACTCATGGTGAAGTATTGGTAAAAACACAAAGGATAAAATGTGCTTGGTGGAATGCATATAAGGTGGGTTTTATGCAGGCATGAGCTTTCGCAGAGAATTAAAAACAGACCAAAAGGGTTTGAGGAGATTGGATACGTCACCAAAGACTCCAGAAAATTTTTTACAGATGTACGGTGGAGAGCACTCTGACTGATTTCCTCATTGCCTATTCTGGAGGCTCCAATACACAGGATCAAAAGAGGCTGCTGAGGGTTGTAGATTCCGTCAGCTCCATTACGGTGTAAGCCTCCCACCATCGAGGACATCTCCTAAAATTGGTGCCTCAAGAAGGTGCAGGCCATCCATCATTAAGGATCATCACCATTATAGACGTGCCTTCTTCTCATTATTACCATCAGGGATGAGGTACAGGGACCTGAAGACCCATATTCAGTGTTTTAAGAACAATTTATTCTCCTTTATCGTCATATTTCTGAACAGTCCTTGAACATATGAACTACCTCACTAATCCGCTTTTGTAGTATTTAATTATTTTTTGTAATTTATAGTAATTCTTCTACCAAAATGTAACAAATTTCAGGACATATGACAGTGATACTAAACCTGATTCTGTTCTGAAAAGTGCTTTGAGGTGTCTTACTCCAAATGGATTTCATGCAACAGTGAAGTTGTTTTTAATATAATGGCCACTAGAGGCCATCAGTGTGCTTCATAATTAATATCTTACAGTTGTAATCATATGGCATTATTTGCTGTAGGCTTGTCTTTTCCTTTGATTGAAAAATGTCTCTGTCAGCTCCACTTTAAAACCCTTAAACCATCTTCTCCTCATGAATGTTACCCCTTCTTGCTCCCCATTTCCTACTACAATGTATTTTTCCTTTCACCGCCACTTTGTTTACATAGAAACATAGAAACATAGAAAATAGGTGCAGGAGTAGGCCATTTGGCCCTTCGAGCCTGCACTGCCATTTATTATAATCATGGCTGATCATCCAACTCAGAACACTGCACCAGCCTTCCCTCCATACCCCCTGACCCCCGTAGCCACAAGGGCCATATCTAACTCCCTCTTAAATATAGCCAATGAACTGGCCTCAACTGTTTCCTGTGGCAGAGAATTCCACAGATTCACCACTCTCTGTGTGAAGAAGTTTTTCCTAATCTCGGTCCTAAAAGGCTTCCCCCTTATGCTCAAACTGTGACCCCTCGTTCTGGACTTCCCCAACATCGGGAACAATCTTCCTGCATCTAGCCTGTCCAATCCCTTTAGGATTTTATACGTTTCAATCAGATCCCTCCTCAATCTTCTAAATTCCAACGAGTACAAGCCTAGTTCATCCAGTCTTTCTTCATATGAAAGTCCTACCATCCCAGGAATCAATCTGGTGAACCTTCTTTTTACTCCCTCTATGGCAAGGATGTCTTTCCTCAGATTAGGGGACCAAAACTGCACACAATACTCCGGTGTGGTCTCACCAAGGCCTTGTACAACTGCAGTAGTACCTCCCTGCTCCTGTACTCGAATCCTCTCGCTATAAATGCCAGCATACCATTCGCCTTTTTCACCGTCTGCTGTACCTGTATGCCCACTTTCAATGACTGGTGTATAATGACACCCAGGTCTCGTTGCACCTCCCCTTTTCCTAATCGGCCACCATTCAGATAATAATCTGTTTTCCTATTTTTGCCACCAAAGTGGATAACTTCACATTTATCCACATTAAATCGCATCTGCCATGAATTTGCCCACTCACCCAACCTATCCAACTCACCCTGCATCCTCTTTGCATCCTCCGCACAGCTAACACTGCCACCCAGCTTCGTGTCATCCGCAAACTTGGAGATGCTGCATTTAATTCCCTCATCCAAGTCATTAATATATATTGTAAACAACTGGGGTCCCAGCACTGAGCCTTGCGGTACCCCACTAGTCACTGCCTGCCATTCTGAAAAGGTCCCGTTTATTCCCACTCTTTGCTTCCTGTCTGCTAACCAATTCTCTATCCACATCAATACCTTACCCCCAATACCGTGTGCTTTAAGTTTGCACACTAATCTCCTGTGTGGGACCTTGTCAAAAGCCTTTTGAAAATCCAAATATACCACATCCACTGGTTCTCCCCTATCCTCTCTACTAGTTACATCCTCAAAAAATTCTATGAGATTCGTCAGACATGATTTTCCTTTCACAAATCCATGCTGACTTTGTCTGATGATTTCACCGCTTTCCAAATGTGCTGTTATCACATCTTTGATGACTGACTCCAGCAGTTTCCCCACCACCGACGTTAGGCTAACCGGTCTATAATTCCCCGGTTTCTCTCTCCCTCCTTTTTTAAAATGTGGGGTTACATTAGCCACCCTCCAATCCTCAGGAACTAGTCCAGAATCTAACGAGTTTTGAAAAATTATCACTAACGCATCCACTATTTCTTGCGCTACTTCCTTAAGCACTCTGAGATGCAGACCATCTGGCCCTGGGGATTTATCTGCCTTTAATCCCTTCAATTTACCTAACACCACTTCCCTAATAACCTGTATTTCGCTCAGTTCCTCCATCTCACTGGACCCTCTGTCCCCTACTATTTCTGGAAGATTATTTATGTCCTCCTTAGTGAAGACAGAACCAAAGTAATTATTCAATTGGTCTGCCATGTCCTTGCTCCCCATAAACAATTCACCTGTTTCTGTCTGTAGGGGACTTACATTTGTCTTTACCAGTCTTTTCCTTTTTACATACCTATAAAAGCTTTTACTTTAATTTTTAATTTTACCTTTAATTTTTAAAGGAGATTCAGTGGATGTGGCATACTTAGATCTCCAGAAAATACTTTGGAAAAAGTTAGGGTGCATAAGACCATAAGACTATAAGATATAGGATCATAAGTAGGCCATTTGGACTATCAAGTCTGCTCTGCTATTCCATCATGGCTAACATATTATCCTTCTCAATCCCATTCCCCTGCCTTATCCAAAGACATCTTGACTAACCAAAAAAACCATCAACCTCTGCTTTAAATAGACTCAATGACTTGGTCTCCACTGCCAACTGTGGCACGGAATTCCACAGATTCACCATCCTCTGGCTAAAGAAATTCTTTCCTAGCTCTGCTCTAAATGGACCTCCATCCATTCTGTGGCTGGGACCTCTGGTCCGAGACACACCCACTATAAGAAGTATCCTCTTCACATACACCCTGTCTAGACCTTTCAATATTTGATGGTTTCAGTGAGATCCCCCTTATTCTTCTAAACTCCAACAAGTACAGACTCAGCAACATCAAACGCTTCTCCTATGTTAACCATTTCAATTCTGAAATGATTCTTGTGAACCTTCTGTGCACCCACTCCAACGCCAACACATTGTTTCTTAGATAAAGGGCTCAAAACTGCTCACAGTACTCCAAGCGCCATCTGACCAATTTTTTATAAAACCTCAGCATCAAATCCTTCTCTTAAATTCTAGTCCTCCTGAAATGAATGCCAAGATTGCATTTGCCATCCTTACCACTGTTACATACCTCAAGGAGATCTTGTGACTTTCTTGTGAGAATGATGTAATGGTCTTTTGGAGGTCACCTGATGTAATTTTCCCGCCGATGTGAGGTCACGTGATGACATGTTCACCACGGGTATAAAAGGGAAGCCCCCTGGTGACGCAGTTAGTTTTCCAGTTAGAACGTCAAGGAGATACTCCGCTCTGCTGTGTATTTGCATTATGATGCAGTTTTGATTTTAAACGAAGTTTTATGTTCTAATGTAAGGTACAGAAATCTGAGCCGGCAGTTTGACAATCACTGCCAGGTTTGTTAATGTATCTTTTCAGTAACATTAGAGAGTGAAGATGAGACCCTGAAGGAGACGTTCGACGGGTTTGGAAAGGATCGACCATTATTGAATTCGTTCAAGAAAAGAGTGATGTGCATGAGATAGTCTCTGCTAAAAGTGGCAAAAGGCTGTGCAGGATCTATTCTATGGAGGAGGAAGGTCAGTGCCTTTAAAACCATTTTATTTCCATCGTCGTGAATTCTGTGGACGAGGTAGGATCCGACTGGGAGCGGCAGTGACGTCGTGTCTTCAAGGCATTCGTTACTTCATAGACGTCTCTCCTAATTGACTATATAAATCTCTTGGACTTTAAAATTTACCATTCGAAGAACTGTGTTTGAATTTATTGCTTTAAGAACTGGTTTCACATTTATTGCTTTAAGAACTAGTACTGAGTAGCGGTTTACTGAATGACCGCATAGCCGTTTACTTCCGGTTAGGGTTTTCGTTTTTTCTTCATTGTTTATCAGGGTTTAATAAATGTTTGTTTGCTTATAAATCCTGACTCGATATATTCATTGTTGCCGATCATGTGACACCACCAACTCAACCTACAAGTTAACCTTTAGGGAATCCTACACAACACTTTGTATTTTTCAATTTTCTCCCAGTTTAGAAAATAGCCTTTGTCTTTATTCCCTCTGCTGAATTGCATGACCATGTACTTTCCCACACTATATTCTTTCTGTCATTTCCTTGCCCATTCTTCCAATCTGTCCGAGTCCTCCTGTAGACTCCCTGCTTCTTCAATGCTGCTTGACCCTCCACTGATCATTGTATTATCTACAAACTTGGCCACAATGCTATCAATTCAGTCATTCAAATCATTGCCATGTAACATGAAAATAAGCTTTCCCAATACTGACCGCCCCCACCCCCCCGAACACCACTTGTTCTTGACAGCAAATCAGAATAGGCCCTCTTTCACTCTTGCCAGTCAGCCAATCTTCTATCCATGCTGATATTGTTCCTGTAATACCATGGGCTCTTACCTTGCTTTGCACAGCCATGTGTTGCACCTTGTCAAACAAAGGGCTTTCTAACTCCAGGTAAACAATATCCACTGACTCTCCTTTGCCTATCCTGCCTTGTCTGTTATTTCATCAAAGAATTCCAACAATTTGTCAGGCAAGACTTCTCCTTAAGGAAACCATGCTGAATTTGTCCTACGTTATCATATGTCTTCAAGTACTCGGATTCCTCATCCTTAATAAGACAATAAGATCATAAGACAGGAGCAGAATTAGGCCATTTGGTCCATCGAGTCTGCTCCGTCATTTCATCATGACCGATCCAATTTTCCTCTCAACCCCAATCTCCTGCCTTCTCTCTGTATTCCTCCATGCTCTGACCAATCAAGAATCTATCAACCTCTGCCTTAAATATTCCTAAAGATTTGGCTTCCACAGCTGTCTGTGGCAAAGAATTCCACAGAATCAGCACTCTCTTTATAAAGAAATTCCATATCAGCACTGTTCTAAAAGGACACATCTCTACTCTGAAGCTGTGTCCTCCAGTCTTAAACTCTCCCATCATGGGAAACACCCTCTCCACATCCACTCTATCAAGGCCATTCACCCTTTGAATGGTTTCAATGAGGTCACCCCTCATTCTTCTGAATTCAAGTGAATACAGGCCCAGAACCATCAAATGCTATTTATATGTCAAACTATTCAATCCTGGAATCATATTCGTGAACCTCCTTTGAACCCTCTCTAGATTCAACACATCCTTTCTAAGATAGGGGCCCAAAACTGCTCACAATACTCCAAGTGAGGCCTCTGTGGTAAAGCATGTATATATGTTGTAACTCGGTTACCTGTCTGGACACACCCCTCTGCTGACTGCCCCTGTGGCTCCTCCCACAGAATCCTGTATAAAGGTGTTCGCCTTGCCCCTCCCCCTCAGTCCGGGGGCAGACACTCACTGTGGAGGTCGTATTGTACAGCGAATAAAAGCCTTTCAGTATTTTACCAAACCTCAGTCTTTTGGAGTAATTGAAGGTGCTTCAGCCTCACCTGTGCTTTATGAAGTGTCAACATTACATCTTTGCTTTTTATGACCCTGCACAAGGACTCCCAAGTCCCTTAGTGTCTTAGTTTTTTTGTATTTTCTCTTCATTTAGAAAACACTTCCGGACACTGTATTTGATCAGCCACTGCTTTGCTCATTCTTCTAATCTGCCTAAGTCCTTCTGCAGCCTCTCTACTTCCTCAAAACTACCTACCCCTCAATCTGACTTCATATCATCTGAGAACTTTGCAAGAAAGCCATCAATTCCATCACCCAAATCATTTTCATGTAATGTAAAAGGAATCGGTCCCAATGCAAACCCTTGTGGAATCCCACTAGTTATTAGCAGCCAACTAGAAAAGGCTCCCTTTATTCACACTCTTTGCCTCCTGGAAATCAGTAACTCCTTTATCCATGCTAGAGATTTTCCTGTAATACCATAGGCTCATAGCTTTTTAAGTAGCCTCATGAGTGGCAATTGCCAAAGGTCTTCTGAAAATCTATGTATAGATCAACTGATTCTTCTTTGTCTATTCTGCGTGTTCTTTCTTCAAAGAATTCCAACAGATTTGTCAGACAAGACTTTCCCTTGAGGAACCCATGCTGACTACAGCCTATTTTATCATGTGCCTCCAACTACCCTGAGACCTCATCCTTAGTAATCAACTCCAACATCTTCTCAATCACTGAGGTCAGACTAGCTGGCCTATAGATTCATTTCTTTTGCCTCTCTCCCTTCTTGAAGAGTGGAGTGACATTTGCAGTTTTCCAGTCTTCTGGAAACATTCCAGAATTTAATGATTCTTGAAAGATCATTACTAATGCCTCCACAATCTCTCAGAACCCTAGGGTGTACACCATCTGGTTTAGGTGACTTATCTACTACCAGACCTTTCAGTTTCCCAAGAAATTTCTCTCTAGTAATGGTAACTTCACAGACTTCATGACCCCTGACACCTGGAACTTTGTCCTAACTGCTAGTGTCTTCCACAGTGAAGATTGATGAAAATACTTATTCAGTTAATTTGCTATTTCCCTGTCCCCCATTTCCACCTCCCCAGCAACGTTATCCAGTGATTCAATATCCACTCCTGCCTCTCTTTTAAACTTTATGTATCTGAAGAAACATTTAGTATCTTCTTTAATACTACTGACTAACTTACTTTCGTATGCCATCTTTACCTTTTAATGACTTTCTTGGTTGCCTTCTGTTGGTACTTAAAAGCTTCCCAATCCCTTAAATTAGTACTAATTTTGCTCTATTATATGTCCTCTCTTTGGCTCCAACATCTTCCAGTCCTGCTGCCACCCTCCCTTCTTACAAATTGGAGAGTCATGTGCAATTTTCCATCCTCCTGAACCATTCCAGAATTGAGTGATTCTTGAAAATCAATTAAGAGTTTAAAAAACCTAATAATCCCCACAATGTATAAAAGTCTTGGCTAGATTCAAAAACTGAACAATGGATTT
This sequence comes from Mobula birostris, assembly GCF_030028105.1. Taxonomy (NCBI): domain Eukaryota; kingdom Metazoa; phylum Chordata; class Chondrichthyes; order Myliobatiformes; family Myliobatidae; genus Mobula; species Mobula birostris. The sequence goes on along the minus strand of NC_092373.1, from coordinate 24,119,221 downwards.
CTCTAAATTTAAGCATGACATAACATCACGTCTGAGTATGAATAGGCGGAACATCATCCTTCCATTTAAGCAAGAGCGCCCTCCAAGCAAAAAGAGAGATAAAAGCCAAAATATGCAAATTAGGTGTCTCCAGAATAAAGTCTTTTCCTCCAACAGTACCAAATAATGCGGTGAAAGGGTTAGGCTTAAAATTTACCTTGAAAAGTACCGAGAAAGTTTGGAATACTTCCTTCCAGTATCTTTCAAGGCTTGGACATGTCCAAAACATGTGAATTAATGAAGCTTCTCCATTATTACGTCTATCACAGAAAGGAGATATATCCGGATAAAAACAAGATAGCTTATCTTTAGACATGTGAGCTCTATGAACCACTTTAAATTGTAGGAGGGAATGACGGGCACATAACGATGAAGTGTTAACCAATTTAAAAATTTCATTCCAAGTTTCCTCAGAGATTGAAGTCTGTAAATCTTGTTCCCAATGATTCATACATTGTGGGGACTATTTTTGAGTTATTTTCAAAACCTTTGATTTGAAAATAAAATCAAAGGTATTCATAAAAGTATAGATGGTGGCTAATAATATATTTTATTATATGATAAGGGATTTTCCCCCTCTTTTTTCTTGCTTTTCCTAACAGCTCTGACTTTGGTAGCGGGTTTAGATTTTTTTTCTGTATAACAAAATTATTATATTTCAATATTAAGATTTAATTTAATTTTTATGAATACAGGGTTTTGTGATTATTACTGTATTTTAATACATTGTATTTGGTACTATTTTATATTTTTCTTTTGACTTAAAATATATATCTTATTGTACTCTGTATTCTTCTATGCAGAAACTAATAAAAATATTGAAAAAAGAAAAAACCTAATAATCTTCAAAACTGAGGGACAGGTGGCAGACTCAGCTCTTTACTGCAGTTCCCGTTGAAGAAGACCGAAGCATGGAAGGTGTACCGGGCTGCAGGTATGAATGAAATGCAGAGGCTTTAGACACTACCGCCCCCCACCATTCCTGGCTATTATGCAGTCTTTGGAAGATAAAATTGAAGACCTCAGAATAAGATTACAGTATCAGGCATCAGCGACTGTTGTGTACTCTGCTTCACAGAAACAAGGCTCACCCCTACCAATTTGGACACAGTGCAGCGGCCTGAGGCTTTCACTATTCATCATAAGATCAAGGAGCAGAATTAGGCTATTCAGCCCATTGAATCTGCTCCAGCATTCCATCATGGCTGATCCTGGATTGCACTCAACCCTATACACCTAACTTTTCACCAGATCCTTTGGTGTCCTGACCAGTCAGGAAATTATCAACTTCCACTTTAAATATATGCATAGACTTGGCCTTCACTGTAGTCCATGGCAGAGCAATCAACAAATTTACTATTCTCTGGAAGAATTTCTCTGAAAGAATTCCTTCTTACCTCGGTTCTAAATGGTCGCCCTTCAATTTTGAAGTTGTGTCCTTTAGTTTTGGATACCCCCACCGTAGGAAACATCCTCTTCACCACAAAGACAAGACAGCTGACTCATTTTAAAGTAGCAGTGTTGGAGTATGCTTTATGATTGACTCATCATGGTGCACAGACATATTGGTTCTCCCAATCCTGCTCACCTGACGTGGAACATCTCATGGTCAGGTGACCTCTATTTTATTTCCCAAGGGAGTTTTCTGCCATCCTGGGAGCGATGTGCATCTGGACAATGATAGGCAGGCACTGGAGAAACTGAGCACCATCATCAGCAGTCCCGAAACAGAACACAGTGATCTCCTCCCTATCACTGTGGGGAATTTCAACCAGGACAGTTTGAAGAAGTGTCACCATCATATCACCTGTGGAACCAGAGGAGCCAATGCACTTGACCATTGTAATACCACAATCAAGAATACTTACTGTGCCATCCCAGACCTGCACTTTAGAAAGTCCAATCACCTGGCTGTACTTCTACTCCAGGTGTATAGGCAGACACTAAAGACCGGAGCACTAGTGGTGAGGATCAAGGGAGGAGGAGGAAGAGTACTCTTGGACTGCTTTGAGTTGGTAGACTAGACAATATTCAGGAACTCATCTTTGAATCTGAATGAATAAACCAGAGTTGTCACCAGCATTATCAAGACTTGTGTGGATGAGTGTGTGCCTTCAAGAACATACCAGGCATACCCAAAACATCCCCAGTGGTTGAATTAGGAGATTCATAGTCTGCTGAGGGCCAGATCTGAGGCATTCAAGACTGGTGATCAGATCTGCACAAGAAGTCCAGGTGTGACCTATGTAAGGCTATTTTAAAAGTGACAAACAATTCCAATTGAGATGGAATTGGATGCAAGCCAATTCTGGTAGGGTTTACAGGCCATTACTTCCAACAAGGTGAAATCTGACATTATGAATGGCTGTACATGAACTGCCAGATGAGCTCAATGCCTTGTATGCATGCTTTGAAAGAGAGAATAAAGCATCACCTGTGTGAATCCCTGTAGCATCTGGTGATCCTGTGATCTCTGTCTCAGAGGCTGATGTTAGAACATCTTTTAAGAGCATGAATCCTCTCAAGGCGTCGGACCCTGATGGTATACTTGGTAGGCACTGAAAACCTGTGCCAACCAACTGGTGTGAGCGTTCAAGGACATCTTCACCCTTCACTGCTGCAGTTAGAGGTTCCTACATGCTTCAAAAAAGCAACATTCAGATCAGTGCCCAAACGAAGCAGAGTGAGTTGCACTTATGTCTATTGTGATGAAGTGCTTTGGCCTTGGCCATAATCAGCTCCCGCCTAAGCCAGAACCTGGACCTGCTGCAATTTGCCTATCGCCACAACAGGTCTACAGCAGCTGCTATCTCAGTGGCTCTCCACGCAGCCATGGATCACCTGAACAATAGTAATACTTACGAAAAGTTGCTGTTTATTGCTAACAGCTCAGTGTTCAGCAACATCATACCCTCTTTACTAATCAACAAATTCCAAAAACTGAGCTGCTTTATCACCCTCTGCAACTGGATCCTTCACTTCCTCGTCGGGAGACCCCAGTCGGTGCAGACTGGAAATAACATCTCCTCCTTGATGGCAGCCAACATTGGTGCATCTCAAGGATGCAAGCTTAGCCCACTGTTCTACTCTCTCTATACCATGACTGTTCGGCTGAGGTACAGCTCAAACAATATCTATAAATTTGCTTGTAAGGGGGTTTCGACTTTTATGTTACTGCGGAGGTTAATTAAAATGGCGTCTTGGTTATGTCAATCTGGGGAATGCGACTTTGTTGTGTTGGACGCTGAGAAAGTTTGCGCTAGCAGCTTGTTTTGGTTTAGAATATGATAAGAAATATGTTATTAACCAATTGGGATAGTTGTTATGTTTTTGGTGTATTTGAAGATACTGTATGCGCGGGGTTTTGGGGCGGAAGGCGGGAGAGCGAGACAGAGAATGGACGATGTGCTGTGATGTCCGCTAATGGGGTCGGACCCCGAGGAGGGCGTTCGGCGAGGAGACGGAGACGGACTCGTGTGGAGCGTCTGGTCGACCACCGTTGTTGGTCCCAGGCGGCCGGTCGAGGTGGTCCGAGGAGGTCGCAGGGTGAAGAAGAAGGTCCTTGAGCTCCAATGGTTTTGTGCATGAAGAGATTGAACTTTGATAAGTGTGGCGCCTTTTATTTTCCTTTTATATTTTATTCTCTCTTAATTATATAGTTCCAGTAATATCTATAAACTGAAAACCATTTAATCGTATCTGGTGTATTGTCTGTTATTTGGGCGGGGTGGGATACATCACACAGCATCCACACAAACGAATTACCCAGTTTGCCGGGGCCGAGGGCTATTTCCCTAGACGACAGTGAGCCGAGCGACCCTGAGGGTGGCCGGGGGGTGGGGGTGGGGTGTGCTACATGCTGATAACAACAATTTTTGCAGAATTTCAGATGGTAAGCAATTTTATGTTCCTGGGTGTCAATATCCCTGAAGATCTATCCTGGGCCTGATATTTTGAAGCAATTACAATGAAGGCATCACAGAGGCTATATTTCATTACGTGCTTGAGGAGATTTGGTATGTCACCAAAGACACGTGCAATTATATAAAAACATACCATGGAGAGCATTCTAGCTGGTTGCATCGCTTTATGGTGTGGAGGGACAACTGCACAAGATTGGAAAAAGCTGCAGAAAAATGTAAATTCAGTCAGCTCCATCATGGGCACTAGCCTCCCCAACATTCAGGACACCTTCAAAAGGCAATGCCTCAAAAATGTGGCATCCATCATTAAGGACTCCTATCACCCAGAACATGCCATCTTCTTATTGCTACCATTAAAGAGGAGGTACAGGAGCTTGAAGACACACACTCAACGTTCAAAAACAGCTTCTTCCCTTCCACCATCAGATCCCTGAATGGAGAATGGACCACCCCATAACACTACCACTACCAAGATAAATTCTGCCTATGTCCGGCCTTCCTGCTCTTCCTCCTGTTTGCCGTTCAACGCTCACGCCCACATCTGCACCCTAAATAAATCTCTGTGCCTGTGTCCTGCGCTTGGATTCGCCTCATTCATTGCAACGGAATGAACTGGCCACTATAGACCCAGTGGACACGGATACCCTTCAACAAGTCCTCGCCAGCCAGAGTTCCCTGCTGGGTCTGCGCGACCAACTCCTCTGGCAGGTCATGGAGAACCTCTGTTCCCTGTCTGCTGACGTAACGAAGATCGGTGACCAGGTGGGCCGTGTATCCACTCATTTTACCCCATCCACTCCTGGAACCCTATCTAACCAGCCCAAAGAGCCTATAGTGACAACCCCCTACGTGTCAACAGCACACCCGCCAAGAGAGCCTCACGTACCTGAACTGGAGGACTACGCTGGGGATTTGGGGAAGTGCCGGGCCTTCCTTCTTTAATGCTCCTTGGTGTTTGAACAGCAGTCATCCATGTACTCCACGGATAAGTCAAAGATTGCTTACATCGTGGGGTTGTTGCGAGCAAGTGCCCTAGCGAGGGCCACAGCTGTTTGAGATAACAAACCAGATATCTGCTCTTCTTTCGCCTCCTTTATCGTGGAAATGAGAAAAATCTTTGACCACCCCATCCATGGTAAAGACGCCGCCAAACGCCTACTCACTCTCCACCAGGGCTCACGCAGCGTTGCTGAATATTCCGTGGAGTTCCGGACGTTAGTGGCCAACTCGGGGTGGAACGATGAGTCACTCCAGGGGTTTTTCGGAATGGGTTCAGCGACATGGTGAAAGACGGGTTGGCGGCAAGAGACGACACCGACAACCTGGATTCTTTGACCTCCCTAGCCACCAGGTTGGACAATCGTCTCCGAGAACGCCATAGGGAAAGAACTGGTCGTCCACCACCTTTGGCCACCCCATGGCATTCAATACTGCCTCCCTCCAGAACAAGCATCTCTCCTCCTCCTGCTCCTAGAGTAGCTCCCAGCCCTACCGTTTCCACCGCCCCGGGAGAGGAACCCATACAGCTGGGACAGAACCGCCTTTCCCCCATAGAACGACTCCGGAGATTGAGAGCGGGTGAGTGCCACTTCCTTGCCACCTGCCCCTTTCAGCCAAAAAGGGAAGGCTCACCGGTAGGAAGAGGGACCCTGGTGAGCCAGACAGCATTCCCTTCCGTTCCCCGAACCTGGGTGCAGCTTCCAGCTACTTTATGTTACAACCAACAGACCCTGCCTCTGTCAGCAGTAGTGGACTTCTGCGCTGAGGGAAACCTTTTGGATGAAGACTTAGCTTTCCAAGCGGGAATTCCTCGTGAGCCATTGAGTATCCCCCTGGAAGCCCAGATACTGGATGGTAGACTACTGGCCCGAGTCACACACTGCACACCACCCTTGTCTCTCCTTCTCCCCGCGAACCATCAGAAACAGATACGATTCAATTTAATTTCCTCTCCTCAAGTGCCTATAGTTTTTAGGTACCCCTGGTTAAGTCGTCATTACCCCCACATTGACTGGTCCACCGGGAGGATAGTCAGCTGGAGTTCGTTCTGCCATTCCACTTGTCCAGTGGAAGTCACTGCGACCTCGTCCACCTCTGAACCCCCCGCCAACTTATCCAAGGTTCCAGCAGAGTATCACGATCTGGGAGAAGTTTTTAGCAAACAACAGGCTCTTTCCCTGCCTCCACACTGCACTTACAATTGCACAATTGAGCTTCTCCCCGGAGCCCCTCTACCTCTACCCACCAGTCGGCTGTATAACCTGTCTCAGCCAGAAAGGGAAGCAATGGAGGCTTACCTACATGACTCTCTCGCGACTGGCATTATCCAACCCTCATCTTCCCCTGTAGGCACAGTTTTCTTCTTTGTGGGGAAGAAAGATGGCTCGCTGCATCCCTGCATTGAATACCAGGGCCTGAATAGCATAACCATAAAGAATAAGTATCCCTTGCCCCTTATCAACTCTGCTTTCAAGCCTCTTCATGGAGCCACAATTTTCTCTAAATTGGACCTGCGGAGTGCCTATCACCTGGTCAGGATAAGGGAGGGAGATGGGTGAAAAACAGCTTTTAACACCCCTCTTGGTCATTTTGAATATCTGGTCATGCCATTTGGTCTCACCAATGCCCCCACCGTCTTCCAAGCCCTAGTAAACGACGTCCTTAGGGACTTTATTAACCGTTTCATTTTTGTTTATTTGGACGACATCCTAATCTTCTCCCGCAGGCTTCAGGAACACACCCACCATGTCTGTCAGGTTCTTCAGAAGCTTTTGGAGAACAAGCTATTCATTAAGGCAGAGAAGTGCGAGTTCCATGCCCATTCTGTCAGTTTCCTGGGGTACATCATTGACAGTGGGCAAGAGAGGGCGGCTCCCAAACAGATCCGGGTGGTGGCAGAGTGGCCAAAACCCACAATGCTCAAACAACTCCTGCGATTTCTGGGATTCGCAAACTTCTACCGTCGCTTCATTAGGGATTACAGCCGGGTGGCAGCGCCCCTTACTCAGCTCACCTCTCCTGCGACCCCATTTCACTGGACCCCCGAAGTGGACTCAGCCTTCTCGGAGCTGAAGAGATGTTTCACCTCCGCTCCCATCCTGGTCCAACCTGGTCCCTCTCGCCAATTCATTGTGGAAGTCGACGCCTCCGACTCTGGGGTGGAAGTAGACCAAAAGCTCCATCCCTGCGCCTTCTTCTCTTGTTGTCTATCCCCAGCAGAACGGAACTACGACTTTGGGAACCGGGAGTTTCTGGCCATCAAACTCGCTTTGGAGGAGTGGAGACACTGGCTGGAGGGAGCTGAACATTCATTCATCATCTGGATGGAACACAAGAACCTCACATACATCCAAACCACCAAACGCCTAAATTCCTGCCAAGCCCGTTGGGCGTCATTATTTGGCCATTTCAGATTCGCTCTCACCTATCATCCTGGTTCCAAGAACGGGAAGCCCGATGCTCTTTCTCATCAATATGTCTCCAAGGAGGACCTTTCCAACCCCGATACCATCACCTGAGAGATTGAATCCATAGTTAAAGAGGCCCAACGGACTCAACCTGACCCAGGCGATGGACACCCCCCCACCCCCACAATTGCCTCCTCGTGCCTGACTCTGTCCGGTCTCAGGTTCTCCAGTGGGGATATATTTCTTATTTCGCCTGCCATCCCAGAATCAATTGATCTCTGTCCCTTCTGAAGTAACATTTCTGGTGGTCCACTATGGATGCTGACACTCGGTCTTTCCTCTCTGCCTGTTCTGTATGTACCTATGGAAAAGCCTCCCATCGACCACCTGCTGGGTTGCTTCATCCCCTACCTGTCCCTAGCTGCCCTTGGTCTCACATTGCTCTGGATTTCGTTACTGGACTACCACCTTCACATGGGAACACTGCTGTTCTCACCATGGTGGACAGCTTCTCCAAAGCTGTGCACTTCATAGCCTTTCCAAAACTCCCTACAGCCCGTGAAACAGCCGACCTCCTTGTCTATCACGTCTTCCACCTTCATGGAATTCCCTCTGACATAATTTCTGACTGGGGCCCCCAATTCATCTCTCAAGTCTGGAGATCCTTTTGTCAAGTCCTTGGAGCCTCAGTAAGTCTGTCTTCCAGCTTCCATCCACAGACTAACGGTCAAACAGAACGAGCAAACCAGGATTTGGAAGAAGCACTGCACTGCATAACCGCCAACAACCCGTCATCCTGGAGCACCCATCTCACTTGGGTAAAGTACACCCACAACTCCCTGGTCAGCCCCGCCACCGGAATGTCTCCTTCGAATGCTCCCTCGGTTATCAACCCCGTCTGTTTCCCGCACATGAAGATGACAGTGCTCTGTCTTCTGTTCAGGCCCACCTCCGCCGATGTCGCATTATCTGGAAGGATGCACACGCGGCCCTGCTCCGCTCAGTTGACCGCAACCGGAGGATTGCCGATCGCCATCGAATTCCTGCACCTAATTATCAGCCTGGTAAGAAGGTTTGACTCTCTTCTAAAGACATCCCCCTCAAGAATGAATCCAAGAAACTCGCCCCTCGGGCCATTCGAAATTGAAAGCATCATCAACCCCTCAGTGGTCAGACTCAAAGTGACCAGATCAATGCATATTCATCCCACGTTCCACATCTCCCATTTGAAACCTGTGTCTGTCAGCCCTTTGTGCCCATCTGCTGAACCTCCTCCACCTGCCCAGATCATTGACGACTACCCAGCGTACACCGTCCGGTGAATACTGGATGTGCGCTGCCGAGGCAGGGGTCTCCAGTGCCTGGTCGATTGGGAAGGATACGGTCCTGAGGAGTGCACCTGGATTCCCCACTCCTTCATTCTGGACCCTTCTCTCATCCGTGATTTCCATCGAGACAATCCGGACAAGCCTGGTGATTCGCCTGGAGGCTCCCGTTGAGGAGGGTTACTGTCACGGTCCTGACCGTTAATTCCCCATTTTCTCCTATTTCCCTTTGATTGTGCCATGGTTCCAACTGTTAATTCCCCACTTTCTCCTAATTTCCTTTGATTGCGGCACAGCTGGTTTTCATCAAGACCTGCAGTATAAGAACCCTGGCTTTGCACTCACTAGTTGCCAGATCGTTGGTTTTGCCAGTGTGGTAATTAACAGGAATTGCTTCCCGGCTGCTTAGGATTGTGTGCCCTAAGTTTTGCTTCAGTACTGAGACTTATCTGTGAAACTCAGTCTCCCTGTGTCAAGATCAGTTTTCTACGTTCTACTCCAGTCCCGAGGTTTACCTGTGAAACCCCACCTCTCCGTGTCAAGATGAATTCTGCCTGTCTCCTGCCTTCCTGCTCTCCCTCTTGTTTGCTGTTCAACACTCATGCCCGTGTATGCATCCTAACTAAATCTCCATGCCTGTGTCCTGCGCATGGGTTCGCCTCATTTGTTGCAACAGTCTGGTAGCTTAGATAGATCAGCAAATCGAACAGCTTGCCATGCACTGTTCAGGATGCCAACATATACAGAAGATACTAAGATTACTATCTCACTATCCCTACACAGCCCTGGCAGAGGATTTATGTGGATTTTGCCAGACCATTCATGGACACAAATTTCTGATAAAGGATGCAGCTACAAAGTGGCCAGAAGTGTTCCCAATAGCCTCCACTGCAGCTTTGCACACTGCGGATGTGTTGAGAAGCCTCTTCTCAATGACTGGTGTTCCAGAACACTTAGTCAGTGACAATGGATCACAGTTTGTTGCTGAGCAGTTTCAGTCATTCTTGAAAATGAATCCTCTATGGACCTTACCTAATAAATCTGCAACTTTGATTAATTCATTCCTCTCTGATTCTGGGTCGACGGACATTTGGCACTTTTTGCATCCTCAGGAAAAAGATTTTTCTTTTTTTTCACATATTCACCATTCCTATTCAAGAATTAATTATTTCTTTATTGACTCTCATCTTATTTCTTCAGTGATTAAATGTGATTATGACTCTATAACCATTTTGGATCATGCTCCACTTAAGCTTTCTACTAAAATTCAGGCCAATACACAAAATAATATACAATGGCGTTTTAATTCGCTGTTGCTTCAGGACTCGGACTTTGTTAACTTTATGAATGAACAGATTGATCTTTTTTTTACAATCAACTATACAGAGGATATTTCTGTGAACATTCTTTGGGATACTTTTAAAGCTTATATTCGTGGTCAGATTATCTTGTATTCTGCTGCTTTGAAGAAGAAGCTGAAGCAGGAGGAGTTGGTAATTGTGGACAAGATTAAGGAAATTGATAAGAAATATGTTACAACTCCCCCTGAGGAGTTATATAAACAAAGAACTGAACTTCAAATGGAACACAGTTTATTACTTTCGTCCTCCATTGTAAACCAATTAAAGAAAACAAGAAGTGAATTTTATGTACACAGTGACAAAATTGGCAAACTGTTGGCTAACCAATTGAAGTCTAATTATGCTAAATCTCAAATTAATCAGATTTATAATCAAAATGATCGACTGATACTTGATCATGCGGGGATTAATCAAACCTTCTTTGATTTTTATTCTTCCTTATATCAATCAGAGTCTCCTCGAGACTCTAAATATATGAATGATTTTTCAGATAACCTAGACTTCCCTGAGATTTCACAAGATATGTCTTCTATGCTAGATACTCCCATTACCACTGATGAGATTAAGAATGTTATTTCCTCTATGAACCTGGGGAAAGCTCCTGGCCCTGATGGGTTTACCGCAGAATTTTATAAATGTTTTGCACCTTCATTAATCCCTTGGCTCTGTAGGGTTTTCGAGGCTTCATTAAAACTTGGTAAACTTCCCAAATCTTTCAACAGAGCGTCAATCTCTCTAATATTAAAGAAGGATAAAGATCCTGCTCAATGTGCATCTTATAGACCAATATCTTTATTAAATGTTGATTCTAAAATTTTTTCTAAGTTATTAGCAAACAGATTAGAAGAAGTACTTCCTTTTATTATTTCGGAAGACCAAACGGGTTTTATTAAAGGTTGTTACTCTTTTTATAACATTCGCACACTGTTAAATATTGTTTATACCCCCTCACAAAATGTTCCTGAGTGTGTTATCTCTTTAGATGCTGAGAAAGCTTTTGATAGAGTAGAATGGCCTTACTTATTTAAGGTGCTTGAAATGTTTAATTTTAGCTCGAAATTTATATCCTGGATCAAACTGTTATATCATTCTCCTGTGGCTTCGGTCCGTACTAACTCTTTAAGCTCACCTTTTTTCCCTCTTCTTCGAGGTACTCGACAAGGGTGTCCTCTTAGCCCTTTATTATTTGATATTGCATTAGAACCTCTTGCAATTGCCATTCGAGAATCTCCAAATATTACTGGGATAACTCGGGGCTTAAAGTCCCATAAAATATCACTCTATGCTGATGACTTACTTTTATATATTTCTAATCCTCAAAAATCCATCCCTGCTGTTTTAGAGTTATTAGCACCATTTAGTCTCTTTTCTGGTTATAAATTAGATCTTAGTAAGAGTGAACTTTTCCCAATTAATAAACAACTTCCCTTATATCATAACTTTCCATTTAAATTGATTAATAATTATTTTTCATATCTTGGGATTAAAATTACTTGTAAACACAAAGATTTATTTAACTTTTTACCCTTAATTGACCATATTATTCAACTTTCATCTAAATGGTTTCCTTTATATTTAACTTTGATCGGTCGTATTAATGCAGTTAAGATTTTTTTCTGCCAAAATTTTTATATATATTTCAGGCATAACCGATTTTTGTTCCAAAATCTTTTTTTGAAAAAGTTGACTCAAAAATTTCTTCATTTATTTGGCAAAATAAAAACCCAACTTTAGATTCTATTATTGGGCAATTAATATTTGACATATGAAATTTTGGTTACTTGACCAGGATATACTATCCATTCCTAAATGGGTAGCATTGGAATTATAATCTGTTCAGGGCTATACACTTGGCTCTATTTTAGGTTCCTCTCTTCCTTTCGATTTGAAACGCCTCAAACAGGTATCTAACCCGATAGTTAAATATACCTTACGTATTTGGTTTCAATTCAGAAAATTTTTTGATCTTAACCAATTTGGGCTAGCGATTCCTATTTTAGGTAACATATTTTTTCCTCCCTCTTTTACGGATCGTGCTTTTCAAATTTGGAAGACTAAGGGTATTTCACGGTTTTTGGATTTATTTTTAGATGGTTCCCTTATGTCTTTTGAACAATTATCTAATAAATATAATTTATCAAGAATACATTTTTTTAAGATATCTACAAGTTAGAAATTTCCTGAGTACTATACTTTCTTCCTTTCCAATGCTTCCTCCTACATACATTTTAGATACTATAATTAACCTTAATCCATGTCAGAAAGGTGCATCAGCTATGATTTATAATATTATTATGAAACATAGGAAAGCTCCATTTGATAAGATTAGGTCAGATTGGGATCAAGAATTGGGTTCTATCATTTCCGTGGATGACTGGGGGCAGATTTTACAATTAGTCAATACTTCCTCTATCTGTGCTAAACATTCCCTAATTCAATTTAAAGTTGTTCATAGAGCACATATGTCCAAAGATAAATTAACTCGCTTTTATTCTCATATTAATCCTTTTTGTGATAGATGTCCGGGGCAGATAGCCTCTTTAACTCATGTTTTGGTCTTGTCCTACTCTGGAAACTTTTTGGAGAGACATTTTTAATATTATCTCAAAGGTATTGAATATAGATATCTCTCCTCACCCTATTACTGCTATCTTTGGACTACCTAAAATTTCCAGTAATCTTTCTCCTTCAGCCCGTAGAATGATTGCATTTCTTACTTTAATGGCGAAAAGATGTATCTTACAACATTGGAAAGAGCTTAATGCTCCAACCACCTTTTTTTGGTTCTCTCAGATGATATTATGCTTGAATTTGGAGAAAATTAGAAGCAATCTTTATGATTCCTCACTTAAATTTGAACAGATCTGGAGATCTTTTATTCAATATTTTCATTTAATGTAATTTTTTTTTCTTCTCTTTTTTGCTCCATATTTATATACCCTTGTTTTTTTTTACTGCTTTTAATGGAGGTCAGGTTTGAGGACATGATTTTAAGTTCTTTAACTCTACTTGGTTCCAAGTTAGCCCATTGCTTTGCTTTGCTTTTAGTTTAGTGGGCTTTTTTTCCTTTTCTCTATTGATATATATATATATATAAAAATTAGTATACTATTATGTTACTTTAGTATGTTATGTTTAAATTACATTGTTTGTATCACTTTTTTTCTGTATTAATATCTCCTGTAATTTTATTATATTCTAACAGTGTATTAGTGCCTATATGGCTTACCCTTTTGTATACTTATTCAATAAAAAGATTTAAAAGGAAAGAAAGAAAGAAAATGAATGGAATAAGACATATCAGATCTACACTGTTCCATCCAGCTACAAATGGGTTGGCGGGATAGTTTGTCCAGAGTTTGAGGAAAGCACTACAAGCAATGTCAGCAGAACACACTACACTGACACTGAATCTCGCCATTTTCCTCCGTGCATAATGCAAAGCAGCACACCCTAAGCTTTTCGTGAGTCGGCCCTTGAGTTCACTCCTGAAACACAATCCTAGGAGTATGCAGGACAAACAGCTGAGACAAATTGAAGCCTCCTCAAACAAGAGGGTTTGATGTTTCACACATGGACAAGAGCCCTGGCGAGGGAAGATAAAGGCGATTAAAAGTGGGTACGTGGAAAGATTAAGGACAGAACTGGACCACTTTCGCACACAGTGGAGATCGAGTCTGATAGCATCTGGAGACAACACATTGATCAGTTAGGGAGAGCAGAGTCAATTATTAGATGTGAGTATACTTTTTACATCAGTCACTAAAGATAAATAAGCATTTGCCGTAAGGAGTTACAAAGACAAATGAACAAGATGTCTGACTACAAAAGCGAGTGATGTTTTGCGATGATTATACAGGGCTTTGTGATTTTCTTACCCAAGTAAGGATATACTTGACATAGTGGGAATAAAGATAAAGATTGCTTTATTTGCCACATATACATTGAAACATACTTTATACTTTATTGTCGCCAAACAATTGATACTAGAACGTACAATCATTACAGTGATATTTGATTCTGCGCTTCCCGCTCCCTGGATTACAAATATTAAATATTAAAAATAGTAAAAATTAGTAAATATTAAAAACTTAAATTATAAATCATAAATAGAAAATGGAAAATAAGGTAGTGGAAAAAAACCGAGATGCAGGTATGGATATTTGGAGGGTACGGCCCAGATCCAGGTCAGGATCCGTTCAGCAGTCCTATCACAGTTGGAAGGAAGCTATTCCCAAATCTGGCCGTACGAGTCTTCAAGCTCCTGAGCCTTCTCCCAGTGAACTGCATCATTTGCATCAAATCAAATCAGCGAGGATTGTGCTGGAGGCAGCTCGTAAGTATTGTCATGCTTCTGGTGCAACATAGTATACTTACAACTCAATAATCCTAACTGTACATCTTTGGAATGTGGGAAGAAACTGGAAGACCCGGAGGAAACCTACACAGTCATGGGAAGAATGTACAAACACCTTACAAACTGTGCCAGGAATTGACCTCTGATCTTACAGACGGTGCTGTAAAGCATCACGCTAATCACTACGCTACCATGCTGCCCCTTCAGAAATAGGTTGCAAGCGTGATTTCAGGATGCTCGGCCTGCCATGTGAGGAGAGATTGGAATCAACCAGGCACACAGTCACTGGAGTTCACAAGAATGAAAGGGGATCTAATTGAAAAGTACAGGGTAAAATCTAATTCTTACCAGGCTAAAGAGACTGGATGTGAGGAAGGTGTTAAACTTACTGCTGGCCGGAAGGGAGTGGGTTGGTGAAGGGAAGGTGTTGGTGGGTTAGGAAGAAGGGAGGTAGGGAGTTTGGGAAGGTCTGTGGTTGGGTGGATGTAGGGTGATGAGGGCAGTGGGTTGGTGGGTTGGAGAGGAGCAGGGATTGGTGAGGAAGGGGTCAGTGGTGTGGTAGGAAGGGCGGGGGGCTTGAGTGGGGAGGAGTTAGAGAACAAATATGATAGAGTAGCACTAAGCGTAGCACTATTAAAGCGCCAATGACCCTGGTTCAATTCCTGCTGCTGCCTGTACATTCTCCCTGTGACCACGTGGGTTTCCTCTGGGTGATACAGTTTCCTCCCACATTTCAAAGATGTGCAGAGTAGTAGGTTAATAGGATACATAGGAGTAATTGTGTAGTGTGGGCTCATTTGGCTGGGAGGGCCTGTTACTGTGCTGTACTTTAAATAAAATAAAAAAATGTCTACTCTTGTCCATCCTTGAATTCAAATGGATCTGTGGGTAACAGTTTCAAGAAACAGGGTAAGGCTTTTGGGACTGGGATGAGGAGAAAATTCCTTTACTTAGATTGTGGTGTATCTGTGCAAGTCTCTGCCAGAGTAGGCAGCGTTGGAGGCTCTATCACTTACTACTTTGTATATTGAAGAAGATAGATAGATTTCTACACGCAGAAAATGCTAAAGGAATTCACCAGGCCAGGCAGCATCTAGGAAAAGAGTACAGTCGATGTTTCGGGTCGAAAACCTTCGGCGACTGTACTCTTTTCCTAAATGCTGCCTGGCCTGCTGAGTTCTTCCGGCATTTTGTGTGTGTTGCTCGGATTTGCAGCATCCGCAGATTTTCTCTTGCTTGGGATAGATTTATAGATAGGAAAGGGAGACGAAGAGAGATTAGATGATGGTATTGAAATAGAGAATTAGCCGTAGGCTCGAAGAGCTGGAAGACCAGATCCTGCGGTTATTTCCTGTTGCTTCTTTCCACTGAGTGTTTTGATGACTGGCCTGTGTGTTGACAGCTGGAGCATGTGCTTCCTCAGAATTCCCAGGCAGCAACAATCTCTGGAAGAAGTGAGTCACAGAGAAGAGCTCAGATGATGCATGGTCCTGCTACCAGTACGACAGCTTGACTGAAGGCCAAGCACACTGCCCGATGCCGAGGCTGGCAGGTCCCGTGGTGTCTGACGCAGGGAGCTGCTGCAGGCTGTTACTCCTCTTGTTAAGGGAAAGTGCAAAACCAAGCCTCCCTGTGACATAATAAAAAGCAAAAATATGGATGTTGGAAATCTGAAATAAAACAGAAAATACAGGAAACGCTCAGGAGATCAGGAAACTCCTGGGAAGAGAGGAATAGAGTTATTATTTCATGCTGAGAACTTTTCATCAGAACTAGGATTTAAATTGCAGAGTTGCCAGGGAGATTGGGGCGAGAGAGCCAAATATACAGGTAGTCTATTTTTAGGTGGAGGGGATATTGAACTATGTGAAAGAGGGTAATAGAGTCTGTTGGATAACATAAGATACAGAAAGAAAGTCGAAATTGGAGAGGATTTGAATCAGAAGTTATCAAAATAACACAGGGAACACTGCCAATGATGGAAAGAGACATTCATCTGAAACATTAACTCTTTTTCTCTCTCCACTTTGCTGTCTAACTCAGAGTATTTCCAGTATTTCCTGTTTTATTTCAGATTTTCAGCATCCCCAACACTCAACTTTTATCATCATCATGGCTTGACTTTACGAATGAAGATTTAGGAAGGGGGCTGCCCACGTCTGCTGCAGGCTCGCTGATGGCTGATGAGGCCAATACGGGACAGGCAGGTCCGGCCACAGCGGCTGCAAGGGAAATTCTGTTCTGGGTTTGGTGCTGCTGTGTCACGGTTCTTCCTCCTTCTCCTTTTGTCCTCAATTCCAGCCCTGCGTGCGTTCTCGAAAGAGGAGATAGACTGGTGAATGGTGTGTCGCCAGGCCTCGTGATCAGAGGCTAGATTGGACCACTGGACATGGTCAATGTGACAGGCACCTAGGGATTTCTTCAGAGAGTCCTTGTACCTCTTCTTCGGTGCCCCTCTATCATAGTGGCGAGTGGAGAGTTCGCCATACAGCACAATCTTGGGTAGGCGATGATCCTCCATCCTGGAGATGTGCCCTGCCCAGCGCAGCTGCGTCATGAACAGCATGGCCTCGATGCTGGTGACCTCCGCCTGTTCGAGGACTTCGATGTTGGTGACGAAGTCACTCCAGTGGATGTTGAGGATGGTGCAGAGGTAGCGCTGGTGGAAACGCTCAAGGAGTCGTAGGTGGTGACGGTAGGTGACCCACGACTCGGAGCCGTACAGAAGAATGGTCAGTACAACGGCTCTGTACACACTGATCTTTGTGCCTTTCTTCAAATGCTTGTTGTTCCAGACTCTTTTGTACAGCCTGCCGAATGCGCTGTTTGCCTTTGCCAGTCTGTTGTTAATCTCTGTCGATCTTGGCATCTGACGAAATGGTGCACCCCAGGTAGCTGAACTGGTGGACTGTCTTCAGCCCTACCTCACCGATGGTGATGCGCGGAGGGCGGTTTTACAGTTAATGAGGAAATGAACATTAAAGATGCTCACAGTCCCTTCTGCACATAAATCACAACAGGAAGTTTTATTGAATTCTAAAGTTTGTGTAACCCTCCTGCAGGTTTGTATGCAAACATGACTCAATAGCCAGCTCTGCTAACAGCCTAGTGACTCAGTGGTGAGAAGGCCACCTTTCATAAAAAATAGGAGTTTCGGGTCGGTGTGATTTGGGGTTCAAACAAACGGGAACATCGTGTTGTCCCGATTAAAGGAGCCTTGATTAGAGCGAATGTTGTGTAAATGCTGCCCATAATTGTCGGTTGTCCAGAAATAACAGATTGTCCAGCACATAAAATTATAAAGAAAGTATATTTACCTACTTCAGCTTTATCAAACAGTTGATAGAAAAAAGAAAATAAAAAGGCCCATTACAGTTAAACCAGACCAATGTGCACATGATGTTGGAACCCATACTGGAGTCGTCTGTATGAACTCTCACACCACATTCCAAACTTCCCTCGAAGTCCAACTCAAGGTTGGGAACTTGTGTTCGAGAGATGCATAAGCTAATGTAATGTCCCGGTTAAGATTTCTACTGCTATGCTGTGAGATAGCTTATATTAGCAGTTTTCTGTAAAAGCAGTGTGCCATGCTGGAAAGTGTGTTTTGGCTTCGGCTAAGATAAAGTCAAATGTCGTTCAACTTAGGAATGTGAGTCAGCCAAACAGGATTGTGGGGAAGAATTTTCTGAAGGACAGTAGTCTAGTTCAGGGGCTTTTGGCTTGAGCTGTGGAGCGGAGCATAGGAAAAATGCTGTACAATGCCGTCGGAAGGAGTGTCCCCATTGCACAAAGTACATTGTGCAGATGAATGGCTCTAAGGAGAAAGGGCCAATCCTTCTGAGAGAGAGAGCCAGTTTACTTGAGTTGGACCAGTCACTGTATGTCCTACTGTACCTGGGGCTGTTCTTCCAAAGTGTAACACCTTGCGTTTGTCCTCATAGTTCCAAACAGATCCTCAGCTTGGTTTTCTTATCTATACCCACCAAACTTGTTACCCAGAGAGTAGGAGTGAAGATCTCTGCATCAACAATTACCTTTTGTACCGCCGGCAGCAAGAACCGTGCTTCTCATCCCTCCTATTACACCACAGCCAAGTTATGTACTGGTTCATTTCACTCCTTTACAGCACCGTTCTTTACACATCTGTTAAATCACATTTCCTATACGCAAGTTGAAGAGAACAAAATAATTGTTCCTTCAGATCCAATGCAGCACAAAGAAAAACATAAAAGGTAAAGAACACAACAATAATGATAGACACACTATATATAAGTACATGATATATTATACACATAGATTGATTGTTTGTGTATAAAGTGACTCTAGGATGTACATAAGGTGACTGATGGGAAATAATAAAGTCGTGGTGGAGTTAGTGGGTGGGGTAAAGTTATCCCTCTGCTACAGGGATGATTCCAGATGTGATCTTATGATATTCCCAATATAATTGGAGAAAGACCAATCAAATCTTGTTCTCAAATCCTTTTGCAATGAAGGCCAGCATATTAGTTGTCTTTCTAATGGTTCACTATACTAGAAAATTAACTTTTAATGATACATGCACCAGATAATTCAGGTCGTGGTGAACACCAACATCTCTTGGTAATTTACTAATTCTTTTGCTTTACTATTTTCTGAGTGGTGGGGTGGAGATACATGTCCACCAAAGGAAGAGTAAGTCTCCTCACTGGCCTGCAGGGCACCCTTGGGCAAGGTGTAGCACCTGCTTAGTGCCCCAATCAGGGTCATATGAAGCCATGGGAACAGGTGGTCACATGATGGTCACATGAGCAGATGATGCATATCACAAATCCTGGTTATGCGACCACTGATGTCAGGCAGACCATCTCTGAAGAGTACTGATAATGGATGGGGTCACCCCTCTTGTAAAGCCACTGCCCAGGAGAAGGCAATGGCAAACCACTTATATAGAAAAAATTGCAAAAAACAATCATGGTTGTAAAGACCATGATCACCCACATCATACGACACAGCACGTAATGATGATAATGATTACTATCTTCACATTTTCATCAGTATTGCTCCTGATGTTCACTTTGCCCATCTATATCCACCTGCTGCCTTCCTGGATTCTCCTCACAGCTCACACTGCCATGGGCATCCTCAGCAAGCTGAAGGTATTGCATTTCCTCCTTCATCCAAAAGATTGACATAAGTTATGGAATGTCAAGGCCAGGCACCCATTCCCATATCACAGATTCTCAACTGGAAAATTATACACTTATTCTTCTTGCTCTTTTCTGTCAACATGGTGGCACAGCAGTTAGCGCGACACTTTATAGCGCTAGCATTTGGGGTTTAATGCACTCCTCTGTCTCTGAGGAGTTTGTACCTTTTTCCCACGGCCACGTGGGTTTCCTTCGGTTGCTCCACTTTCCTTCCACATTCCAAACACACATGGATCAGTAAGAGTTAATAAGTTGTGGGCATACTACGTTGGTGACCTTTGCTGGTTGCCCTCCATCACATATTTGGACTGTGTTGGTCTTTGGCACAAGCAGTGCAGTTCATTGTATGTTTCCATATTTCAATGTATCATGCATGTGACATATAAATCTAATCTTTAAATCATCAATTTACAGCAGTAATTTACCCTCCAGTGTCAATAACTCAGATGTTCTTTAGTTATATTGTGAGATACCTCATTGCAAACCTTCAGGATATACAAATATACCATATTAACTCATTTATTTTACTCATTACAACAGAAATGGAATAGATATGTCAAATAAGATCTTCATTTTGTAAATCTATGTTGACTCAGTCCAATCTGATTACTAATTTCTAAGAGGCATGTTATCACTTAACCAATTTTCTCCGGGATCAATAAAATATGACTATGACGATATGACTATGACTATAACTAATCCAAAAACAAACTGATGGAGAGGATCAGAAGGTCATGCAGCATCGATGGAGGCAGAGAAAATGTCAGCATTCTGAGACACTTCATGTGAGGATAATCACTAGAGACAGTGGATATGTTCCTGATCTCCCATGCCTTGGAACTGGGGTACATTATGGCCCTAGCCTCCATAACATTTTTATCCTTAACCTTCTGCCGAGACAGAAAGAGAAGTAACATATATAAAACCTGAGTAATAGGGATAGGTTAAATAGATTAGGACTTTATTCTGTTGAGCAGAGGAGAATGAATAAAGATTTGAAAAAGGTGTACAAAATTATAAGAGGTGTGGATAGGGTAAAGGCAAACAGGCTTTTTCCACTGCGGTTGGGTGAGACTAGAACAACGGTTGTGTGAGTTACGAGTTAAAAATGGAACATTGAAATGGAATCTGAGGGAGAACTTCTTTATTTAGAGGGTAATATGAATGACAAATGATTTGCCATCAAAAGGATACCCAGGAAGGCAAATAGAGTGGCATTGCTCTGTCGGTGAAAAATGAAATCAAATCATTAGAAAGAGGTGACGTAGGGTCAGGATGTGTTACATCATTATGGATAGAGCTGAGGAACTGCAAGGGTAAAAAGACCCTGATGGGAGTTGTATACAGACCCCAAGCAATAATAAGGAGGTTGCCTACAAATTAAAATGGGCGATAAAAAGTGCATGCCAAAAGGGCAATATTACAAGAGTCTTGGTAACTTCAATATGCAGGTAGATTGGAAAAATCAGGTTGGTGCTGGATTACAGGAGAGAGAATTTTTAGAATGCCTATAAGATGGCTTTTTAGAGCAGCTCATGGTTGAGCCCACTAGGGGATCAGCTATTCTGGATTGGGTGTTGTGCACCGAACCAGAATTGTTTACAGAGCTGAAGGAAAAAAAAACATTAGGGGAAAGTGATCGTAATATGATCAAATTCACCCTGAAATCTGAGAAGGAGAAGCTAAGGTTAGATGTATCTGTATTACAGTAGAGTAAATGCATTACAGAGGCATGAGAGGGGAGTTGGCCAGAATTGATAGGAAAAGAACACAGGATAATGGAAAAGCAGCAATGGCTGGAATTCCTGGAAGCAATTCAGAAAGCACAGGATAGATCTTCCCAAAGAAGAAGTATTCCAAAGAAAGATGACACAACCATGGCTGACAAGAGATGTCAAAGCCAACATAAGAGCCAAAGAGAGGGCATATAATAGAGCAATGATTAGTGGGAAGTTTGAGGGGGTAGCTTTTAAAAACGAACAGCCTTTTCCTTTTCTCCTTGGAGCGACGGAGGATGAGAGGTGACCTGATAGAGGCGTATAAGATGAGAGGCATTGATCATGTGGATAGTCAGAGGCTTTTACCCAGGACTGAAATGGCTGTATGAGAGGCACAGTTTTAAGGTGCTTGGAAGTAGGTACAGAAGGAGATGTCAATGGTAAGTTTTTTTTTTATTATTATTATACACAGAGTGGTGAGTGCATGGAATGGGCTGCCAGTAATGGTGGTGGAGGCGGATACGAAAGGGTCTTTTAAGAGACTCGTAGATAGGTACACAGAGCTTGGAAAAATAGAGGGCTATGGATAACCCTGGGTAATTTCTAAAGTAAGTACATGTTTGGCACAGCATTGTGGGCCAAAGTTTCTCTATGTTTCTAGAAGGCAACTAAAAAAGTAATTAAGAAGGTAAAGATGGAATACAAAAGTAAGCTAGCCAATAATATTTAAGAGGGCACCAACAGTTTCTTCAGATAAATAAAAGGTAAAAGAGGCAATAGTGGATATTGGACTGCTGTAAAATGATGCTGGAGAAGTAGTAATGGGGGACAATGAAATAGTAGACAAACTGAATAAATATTTGGCATCACTCTTCAATGTGAAGAACATCAGCAGTGTGGTAGAAGTTCCAGGTGTCAGGGAGCATGAAGTGTGTGGAGTTAACATAACTAGAGAGAAGGTTCTTGGGAAACAAAAAGGTCTGAAGGGAGATAAGTCACCTGGACCAGATGGTGCACACTCCAGTGTTCTGAGAGGGGTGGCTGAAGAGATCGTGGAGACATCAGTAATGATCTTTCAAGAATCATTAGATTCTGGAATGTTTCTGGAAGACTGGAAAATTGCAATTATAATTCCAGTCTTCAAGAAGGGAAAGAGGCAGAAGAAAGGAATCTATAGGCCAGTTAGTCTGGCCTCAGTGGTTGGGAAGGTGTTGAAGTTGACTATTAAAGATGAAGTCTCAGGTTACTTGGAGGGACATGATAAAAAAAAGGCTGTAGTCAGTATGGTTTCCTCAGGGGAAAGTCTTGTCTGACAAATCTGTTGGAATTCTTTGAAGAAGTAGCAAGCTTGATAGGCAAAGGAGAATCAGTTGTTGTTGTGTACATAGATTTTCAGGCCTTTAGCAAGACGCCACACGTGAGGCTGCTTGACAAGCTACGAGTCCATAGTATTACAGGAAAGATGCTAGCATGGATAAAGATAGATAGATAGATATGCTTTATTGATCTCGAAACAAATTGGGTTTCGTTACAGCTGCACCAACCAAGAATAGAGCATAAATATAGCAATACAAAAACCACAATCAATCAAACAACAATATGCAAACTGTGCCAGATGGAAATAAGTCCAGGACCAGCTTATTGGCTCAGGGTGTCTGACCCTCCACGGGAGGAGCTGCAAAGTCCGATGGCCACAGGCAGGAGCAACCTCCCATGACACCCAGTGTTGTATCTTGGTGGAATACGGCTGGAGTTCAACAGCAAGAAGTTCAATATCCGGTCTACAAACACGTTCCTCGATCGTAATATGACCAGGATTGCACCATACCTTGTTAACCAGAACAGCAAGCCCCCAACTCCTTTATGCTTACCGCTTTCAGTGCACTTCCGGTCAGCCCGAACGGTCTGGAAGCGATCCATGGAAAAGTTTTGGTCGTGTAAAGCAGTGGCTGATTGGCAGGAGGCAAAGAGCGGGAATAAATAGAGCCTTTTCTAGTTGGC
The DNA here is from genome assembly GCF_030028105.1 of Mobula birostris. Taxonomy (NCBI): domain Eukaryota; kingdom Metazoa; phylum Chordata; class Chondrichthyes; order Myliobatiformes; family Myliobatidae; genus Mobula; species Mobula birostris. The sequence continues at coordinate 24,095,898 of NC_092373.1, read as the reverse complement.
TGCCGGTGACTAGTGGTGTTCCACAGGGGTTTGTGTTGGAATCAATTATTTTTTTTTAATTATATGTCAATGATTTGGGTGATGAAGTTAATGGCTTTGTTGCAAAGTTTACAGACAATATGATGATAGCTAAAGGACCAGGTAGTTTTGAGTAAGTAGACAGGCTATGGAAGAACTTAGTCAGATTTGCAGAATGGGCAAAGAAATGGCAGATGGAATACAGAGTCAGGAAATGTATGGTCCTGCAGTTTTGGAGAAGAAATGAAATGGTTGACTATTTTCTAAATGGAGAGAAATACAAAAAACAAAGACAAAGGGACTTGGGAGTCCTTGTGCTGGATTCCCTAATGGTTAATTTGCAGATTGAGTCTGTGGCCAGGAAGGCAAATTCAATGTTAGCATTCACTTCAAGAGGACTAGAATATAAAACCAAAGATTAATGTTTAAACTTTATAAAGCATTGCTGAGGCCTCACTTGGAGTATTGCGAGCGGGTTTAGGCCCCTTAGAAAGGATGTGCTGAAATTGGAGAGGGTTCAAAAGAGGGTCACAAAAATTATTCCAGTTTTGAATGGCTTGTCATATGAAGAGTATCTGATGGCTCTGGGCCTGTATTCACCAGAATTCAGAAGAATGAGGGATGACCTCATTGAAAACTACAGCATGGTGAATGACCTTGATAGAGTGGATATGGAGAGGATGTCTAAGATCAGAGGAAACAGCCTCAGGATAAAACGGAGATGACGAGCAATTTCTTTAGCCAAAGGATAGTGAGTCTGGAATTCTTTCTACAGGCAGCTGTGGAAGCCAAGTCTTTATGTATATTTAAGGTAGAGGTTGATAGATTCTTCATTGGTCAGAGCATGAAAGGATACGGGAAGAAGGCAGGAGATTGGAGCTGAGAGGAAAATTGGATCAGCCATGATAAAATGGCAGAGCAGACTCAGTGGGCCAAAGGGATGAATTCTGCTCCCATATACACACATTCTTTCTCTCTCTCTCTCTCTCTCCTTTTTCTTCCTCTGTCCCTCTGACTATACCCCTTGCACATCCTCTGGGTTCCCCCCCCCCCTTGTCTTTCTCCCTGGACCTCCTGTCCCATGATCCTCCAATATCCCCTTTGCCAATCACCTGTCCAGCTCTTGGCTCCATCCCTCCCCCTCCTCTCCTATCATTTTGGATCTCCCCCTCCCACTTTCAAATCTCTTACTAGCTCCTCCTTCAGTTAGTCCTGACGAAGGGTCTCGGCCCAAAATGCCGAATGTACCTCTTCCTAGAGATGCTGCCTGGCCTGCTGGGTTCACCAGCAACTTTGATGTGTGTTGCTTGAATTTCCAGCATCTGCAGAATTCCTCGTGTTTGCCCATACCTGATGTTATTGTTTTCTGTTATTCTTTCTCTGGGTTTTTTTCCTTCTGTTTCTTGGATGTCTGTGAAGAGTAAAGACTTTAGGTTGTATACCTGATACATTCTGTGACATTAGATGGAAGCTTGGAGCCATTGAACCATTGAAATGCTGCATTTGTGTCAACAACTGGCACAATCTGAGGATGTGCTGCGGGCAGTACACAACTGTCACATGCTTCATGGCCAACATTTTGAATTAGTATTGGAAAACGAACACTGATTTATGCAGCATAATCCTCAACATTTATCATTGTGAAAGTCATCATAAAAGCTGTTACTATTGAAAAAGAATCTTGCGCCTTCCTGGCGTATATGACGAATATACTCTTTTCTGATTTCCAAATGGTTACAGGTATCAAATTTAACCAACGTTTCAATCACAAGCTCTGCCATCTTCATCAGGGATGATGCCTGGGCCTGTCTAGTCTGGCAATATTTATACCCCCATTGTCAGTCTCTCCTGATTGTTTAGTCCTCATCCAATCAGGTTTCCACTGTCCCACCCTTGTTTACAATCAAATCCCAGTTCGTACTTAGAGTGAGACCTTCATCTTTGTTAAAGTTCTTTTCCGCTAGTTTTATTACAATGACTTCCTTCACCAGGCAGTCCCAAAAGCCATTGGCGTAGCACAGTAGGTTTGAGCTGTCAAAGTCAATCCTATGGCAATTGCAAATTAAATGTTCTGCTACCGCCAATTTCTTTGGGTAACCTGTACTCCTTGATGTAGGTTTCCACCGTGCATCCCACCTGGCTGACATACACTGCTCCGCATTCACGGGGAATCCAATAAACGCTAGCCATCCTGAGTCCCAGGTCATCTTTGACCTGCATTAACTGTCATTTGAGCATCTTTACAGGTTTGTGATGGTATTAATCGATTTTTTCTTCAGGATCCATGGAAATATAGGGAAGTCAGGCAGTAGCGATGGGTTCCTCCTCGTATGTCAATGGTGCTTTGCGATAATTTACAGTAACACATGAGAGCAGTCGGTTTTAAAGAAAGCACTTTCAATGGTGAAGTACTGCCTAGGGTTTAAATATCCATTTCAATTTATCCACTGCCTACAACTGAGCTATGTATCTCAGTGAAATAGGACTTGTCACAGAGCAACTAATTCATACCCTTTGTAGTGCCATCTTTAGGAGTGTTTAGAATACATCAAACTCTATCTACACTGTGGGGAAATCAGATCTTTAAATGACTTCCCCAGTATGTTACAAATAAAGCAAGATGCAGAACATGAGGAAATTGTTCATGAGTTTCACTTTTCTTGCTGACATAAATAATCTATTTAAGTAATTACTTCTCCTCACGAGATGACACAGTCCGATCTTATTTATGACAAAACCGCAAGTGGAGTGTGCTGGGATTCGAAGTAGAAGATTGCAAGAAGGTTTATTGAATGCAGTGGTAATAGTAACAGTTAAATCAGATTTGGCCGGCTGGTAGCGCAGTGACATCAGCACCCGATTCCAGAGTGAAGGTTCCCGAGTTCGAATCCAGTCGGGCCGCTCCTGGGCACGCCGGGTTGCATGTCGAGCTCGCAACTCAGCCTCAAAAAAAAAACTGTGCTGTCAGAAGGACGTGGGGGACCACTCACAGAATCTTTCCTCTAAGATAACCACTTGAAAAAGTGGTCGCCGAGGCTCTGGCTGAGTATAGCACACAAAAAAAAAAAAAAAAAATCAGATTCAATGGAGAATTCAGCTACAGATACACAAAATGTCAGTGTGAATGTAGAAAATTGATGACGTTTTGATATTTTGCAGGAATATTGTCTTTTTCACATTGTCATCTGGGTCTTTAATGCCAAGGGAGAAAGAAAGGAGCAGGTAATACCCTAAATACCTCAAGACTGTATCCAGATGAAATTTGAAAAGAAGACACAAAAAAAGATTGGACAGAGGACCAAAAGAATCAGAAGGGGGAAGAAATGTAATCTAAGTGACTTTGATCACTGAATGATAGGTGGAGAAGCAGGTATATTTGAGGAAGTAGAGAGGCTACAAAAGGACTTAGACAGATTAGGAGAACGGGCAAGAAATGGCAGATGGAATACAATGTCGGGAAGTGCATGGTCATGCACTTTGATAGAAGAATTAAAGGGGTAGACAACTTTCTAAATGGAGAGAAATTTCAAAAATCTGAAGTACAAAGGGACTGTGAAGTTCTTGTGCAGGATTCCCTAAAGATTTATTTGCAGTGGTGAGGAAAACAGAGATGAGGAAGAATTTCTCTAGGCACTGTAGCATAGTGTTTAGCATAATGTTTTCAGCATCAGTTGTAAGATTGTGGTTCAATTCCTGCTGCTGTCTGCAAGGAATGTGTGCATTCTCCCAATGACCACGTGGGATGCTCTGGTTTACTTGCACAGTTTAAAGACTTGTCGTACAAGTTAGGGTTTGGAAATTATGCACACGCTATGCTGTGGCCAGAGGGATAGTAACACTTACATGTCACATTAATTGGACTGTAAACACAAGAGATTCTGCAGATGATGGAAATCCAGAACAACACACACAAAATGCTGGAGGAACTCAGCAGGTCAGGCAGATTCTGGAGAAATGAATCAACAGTGGTGCTTTGGGCTGAGACTTTTCATTGGAACTGCAAATAAATGGGATAAATGGGGAGAGGGTAAGGAGGACTAGCTAGAAGCTGATAGAAGAAGCCAGGTGGGGGGGGGGGAATGTAAATGGATGGAAAAGAAGGAATCTGATAGGAGAGGAGAGTGGACCATGGGAGAAAAGAAAGAAGGAGAGGCACCAGAGATAGACAGGTGAAGAGAACAGGTAAGAGGCCAGAGTGAGGAATAGGAGAAGGGAGAAGAGGAAGGGGAAGAGAAAAAAAACTACTGGAAGGAGAAATGAATTTTTTCTCCTTCCGGTAAAATGAGGAATTGAGCAACATCTCATGTTCCGTTTAGGTAGCCTCCAACCTGATGGCATAAACATCGATTCAGGAGGTTAGTTAGCAGTTTCATTGCTGGCTCTCAGAAGAGAAATTCTACCAGTCCCATTCCATCATCTTTATTTTCCTGTGGCCTTGCAACCTGACTTCTCTCATAATCATCTTTGATTCTTTTGCCACTCACCTACAATTTTTGTAGCCAATTAACCAAACAACAAATCCTAGAATACTAGAGGAAACCCTTTCAGTCAGAGACAGAAATGAGCAAACCCAGCGTCAGGATTGAATATGTGTGGCTGGAGCTATGAGGGAATGGCACCAGCTGCTGCCCCGCCAAACGCCGTGTTCCCAGACACTTTTATCACATGGACTCCCACCCTTAACCTAGGAGCCCGTGAATATTGATTGCAGAGATCATCACTCCTACTCCTTGGGTAACAGTTTGGTGAGTATGGATAAGAAAACCAAGCTGAGGATCTGTTTGGAACTGTGAGGACAAACACTTTTGAAGGACAGCCCCAGTACAGTAGGACATACAGTGACCAGTCGGGCACCGAGGAGTGCAGTAGAACAATGGGAAAAGATATCCACAATTCTTTGAAAGTTGCATCAAAAGACAGGGTCATAAAGAGAGTTTCTGTTACATTGGCCTTCATAAATCAAAGTATTGCGTACAGGAGTTGGGTTGTTATGTCGAAGTTGTATAAGACATTGTTGAGGCATAATTTAGAATATGGTGTGTAGTTATGATCATCTACCTACAGGAAAGGTGTCAATAAGACTGAAAAAGTGCAGAGAAGATTTACAAGTTTGTTGCCAGGATTTGAGGAACTGAGATAGAAGGAATGGTTAAATATGTTAGGACTTTAAAAGACCATAAGCTATAGGAGCAGAACTATGCCATATTGCCCATCGAATCCTCTCTGCCATTCAATCATGGCTGATCTTTTTTTCCTCCTCCGCAACCCCAGTTGCTGACCTTCTCCCTATAACCTTTGATGCCATGTCCAATCAAGAACCTATCAATCTCTGCCTTTAATACACCCAACGGCCTGGTCTCCACAGCTGCATGTGGCAACAAATTCCACAAGTTCACCACCCTTTGGCTAAAGAAATTTCTCTGCATCTCTGTTTTCTCTGCACCTCTAACTTGAGGCTGTGCCCTCTTGTTCTAGACTCTTCCACCATGGGAAACATCCTTTCCACATCTACTATGACTAGGTCTTTCAGCATTCGAAAGGTTTCAATGATATCCCCCCCATCCTTCTGAATTCCAGCGAGTACAGACCCAGACATATCAAATGTCCCTCGTATGATAACCCTTTCATTCCTGGAATCATCTTTGTGAACATTCTCTGGACCCTCTCCAATGCCAGCACATCTTTTCTAAGAAGAGGGGCCCAGAACTGTTCACAATACTCAAGGTGAGGCCTCACCAGTGCCTCATAAAGCCTCAGCATCACATCCCTGTTCTTATATTCGCGACCTCTTGAAATGAATGCTAACATGGCATTTGGCTTCCTCACCACCGACTCAATCTGCAAGTTAACCTTCAGGGTGTTCTGCACAAGGACTCATAAGTCCCTTTGCATCTCAGATTTTCAGGTTTTCTGCTAGCTTAGAAAATACTTATACCCTGGAGTGTAGGAGAATGAGGGGAGGGTTGATGAAGATATACAAAATTATGTTGGGTATGGATTGGGTTTGCAATGCTTTTCCCGCTAAAGTAGGATGAGACTATAGTGAGAGGTCATAGGTTAAGGGTAAAAGGTAAAATATTTAAGGGGAATATGAGGGGAAATTCTTCACTCAGAGGGTCATGAGAGTGTAGATGCAGGTTCAATATAAAAATTTAAGAGAAATTTGGATTAGTACATGGATAGGAGTGATGTGGAGGGCTATTGTACAGGTGTGGGTGAATTGGTCTTTGCAGAATAACAGTTTGACCTAGACTAGATGGGCTGAAGAGCATATTTCTCTGATTCTATGTGATTTCAATAAAACTTGAGGAGGAAAGAGGTTGAATGAAAACAATGAACGATGTCTTCAATGTGTTAGTTGCCAAGACTGGGTTTTCCCTGTTTAATATGATAATGAGAGGTTGGAAGCTAAGGATGCCTTTTGGAATCTGCACTACACCCAAAAATTTTCAGTGGGGTTGGATCAGAGCCATGGTTGAAAATATTATTGTCATTGTACAAGACAGAGGACAGGATAGATCACAGAGGAGAATAAGTTAAGGTCAAAGTGAATTTATTAACAATGTACATATATGTCACCAAATACCACTTTGAGATTCATTTTCTTGCAGAGATTTACAAGAAAAAAATAAAGAAATACAATAGAATGGATGGAAACTATACTTAACTGACTGACAAACAACCAATATGCAAAAGAAGGCAAATTGTGCAAATGAAAAAAAATATTGAGAACTTGAGTTGTAGAGTCCTTGAAAGTGAGCCTGTAGGCTATAGAGGCAGTTTAGTGTTGAGGTGCGTGAAGCTATCCATGCTGGTTTGGGAACCTGATGGTTGTAGTTTATTACCTGTTTCTGAACCTGGTAGTGTGGGACCTAATTACCCTGTACCTCTATCCCGATGGTAGTAGCGAGCAGTAGATGGTCAAAGCCCTGAGGAACAAAATGAAACAACTAAATTACAGCATGCAGAAACTAAAACTCAAACTGATAGAGGTTACCTCCAACTCAAATCCAGCAAAGGTGAAAGCAGATGGAAATTCCATGCCTGAGAGATTTTGCTGGGACCCCGTGATTGTTTGGATTTGAAAGCTACCTGTGAATAAACTAACCTAGAAAAGATGAGGAATAATGTTATAGACATATCTATGAGCAAGTACCCCAATGCACCAAAATAATGCTGCAGCAGAGCCAGTGCTATGTCCCTCAATGTCATTGCAAGTTATTGTCCCAGAAACGGTTCTTGGAGGAACTATTGTACAAGATAGTAAACCGACATATGGTGATACATGCCATACCCAAACTGAAAAGCAGCTATTTGTTACATAAGGGCTAGTGAAGATCCATTAGGAACACGTTGGAGAAGTCTACATGCACAGACTGATCACAAACACTTTGAAGTGAGTGTGATGGTGAATCTTCATCAAGGACCACCAGACCACAATGGCTAATTCTATGTTTGAAAAAATAGACTGTTCCTGCTACTTAAACTATTACCATCTTGTGCTCTTTTACCTCCTCCCACTTTCTTATTATAGCTTCTCCCCACTTCCTTTTTGGTCCCGGTGAAGGGTCTTGGCCCAGCACATTGAGTTTTTATTCCCCTCCATTGATGATGCCTGACCTGCTGAGTTCTTCCAGTATTTTGTGTGTTGAACTATTACTATTCTGTAGAATGACCAATATGACAGACAAAACAAGTCCTCTGAATGTCTTCATGCAGAAAGGATAGTTCATCGGCACACAGATCTGGAGCTGGTGAATACGCTGAAGGATTAGTTCTTCTGTTGAGGATTGATGAAGATGCTGCAGCAAGAGTCATAACTTAATACAATGCTACAGAAGTGGCATGCAGTTCCTATAAGAAGGTGGCCTAAGCAGATGGAGCTTCCTCTCAATTTAGCCTCAAACATCTGTTACCAGAATCCCCCTTTATAATAATGATCAAGGAGGCACAGAGAGAATCTGTAATTATCAACAAGTACCTTTATTGTCTCAATGGAAGAACATGTGAACTTACACAACTGAATACCTGTATGCATAGCTACTAAGTTTACCTGACCTTTCATGAGCAATCAAAGAATAGAAAAGATAATGCTAGTTAAAAAGAGGTCTTTGCTGTTGGCCACATGTGCCTTATAGTCCTGCTTCAAATTTTCTTGTCAGTGGGCACCTCACATCCACAATGGTGAATCTCCTGCAGAGTCATTGCTGCCAGCACACTTGAAGCATATGTTCACTCCTTACCAATTCAAATGTTACATTCCAATGTCATTGCTATAGGCAACCTGATTGACCTTTAACTCCTTGTTGGTTCTGATCTGGAAGTGACAACTTGTAATTTATGGCTCTTTGTTCTCAAGCAACAACCAGCTCATATCACACAGTGCAAATACAGACCCCAACAGTCACAAACCTGCATGTTATATTCTAATCAAAGAACACCTCACAAATAACTTATGATTCGGAAATGATCCCTAGTCCAGCAGATTACCTAGAACATCATTGTGTCTACTTTTAAACACTGATTAAGCCAAGCAACTTTATCTCACAAAATGGAAGATACAGAGTCTCTTCATAAAAAGACAGCCTCCATATCTTCGACCTCATGGCAAGAACAAAGACAAGTAGTCTGTCTGTTTCCACTGTCCTTGACTCACCTGAATTCACTGATCTGTAGATTGTAGTTCTTTCTGGCCAACATCTCCCTTCTCTTGATCTCAAGATATTTATCTTAGGATCACTATCTTCCTCTATTCTGCTGACTATTCATAGGACTGCCATGAACCCCCAGCAGGTGTGCGACACTTACATTTACTAGAACTACAGGACATAGCCTTAAGATTTGGGGGAGTAAATTTAGGATGGAGATAAGGAGGAACTGCTTTTCCCAAAGAGTGGTGAATCAACATATTAGAACATAAGAACATAGGAAGTAGGAGCAGGAGTAGGCTATCTGGCCCATTCAGCCTGTTCCGCCATTCAATAATCTAACCGTGGACTTATCTCCACCTACATGCCTTTTCTCCATAACACTTAATTCCCCTACTATGCAAAAATCCATTCCCCAATAGAGCAGTGGAGGCTACCTCAGTAAATATATTCAAGACAAGGTTGGATAAATTTTTGCATAGTAGGGGAATTAAGGGTTATGGGGAAAAAGCAGATTGGTGGAGATGAATCCATAGTCAGATCAGCCAAGATCTTATTGAATGGCAGAGCAGGCTCACTGGACCAAATAGCCTACTCCTGCCCCTATTTCTTATGTTCTTATACACAGATAAAGATACCATTTATTTAATGAAATCATACACTCTGTATACAGATAATCGTCTTCTCTATATTACAAAGCCATCTTCCTCTTCCTTGTATACAACTTCAACCTTCCACCTTCTAAACTGATACTCATTAAACAATACCATTATGAGCATACATAAAATTGCTACTACAGCAATATGTGATATTATGTTCACCCATGGATGTATTTGAACGTTTGATCCCCAGTTCCAGAATTTATCCCAAGAATCTGAGTCAATCAATATTTCATTTGGTTTATCAGCATGTCATAATAACTTCTGTACATTTAGTCCATTGATGGATTATCTCCTTTGTTTCCGCCACAACTCGAGTCTAGTCTGCAGTCAAATGAGGAATCAGCGGCAACTCGGTTCAACATAGTCCCACAAATATCAATCCATATCAGTTTGCTGGTATCATGTGTCCAGCAACAATGGATATGAAATTGAGTCAGGTTATATAAACAAACAATGATATTTATTAACCTCTACTCAAAACATAGAAAAAAATAAACAAACTAGCTTAACCAGAAGTTAACCGTTATACGACTATCTCCAACAGTCAAACTTAGAAATGGTTCTCCAAGAGTTCTCATTCAAGCCCAGTCTTAAAGTAGTAAGTTGAAAAGTCCAAGAGAATTTTACAGCCTTTAAGGAGAGACTTTACTGCAGCAACAATTCCTTCGAAGAAAATGACAAACCTGTCGATCACATTCGAGCGATGCCTTGTCCAAAGGAGTCACGCCGAATATGAAATCCACAATTCCGAAGTTTCCATCAAGTCATCTCTTCTAAACAAGCACTGTGGTTTCCCCCTTGATGACCTCTTGATAAGTCTATCCCTTTCCTGATACCATTCACAACAATAGCATTTGTGGGTGGGTTACTGAAGAAGACTTCTCATGATATTTGCCCACATTGCAAACTCTTTTCAAAGAGTAGTTTAAATTATTTCCATGACGTGGAATATGAAATACCAGACCGACATAAAACCTTCCTTTACTGTACCCAGTACTTTTTTGGTTAGTGGGTAAACCTTCTAATGTGACTCACAGATACCTTTCCCAAACCCTTTGTTTTGGTTAGGCATCTGATACCCAATTTGGTATTGATATGCATCAAGTTGTAGTAATTTTGTACCACTCATGGCAAGCAACCAACTAGAATGTGTAGCACAGATCTTAGCTTTATGCATTTCCTTAGATATAAAGTTTATGCAGTCCATAATCAGATTTTTTTGTAACTTGAAGGGGAGTTGGAAATTTGAGTCCAGAGTTACCTATGATGTTCTCTGACCAATATGATTACATGGAACATAGAATAGTACAGCACAGTACAGGCCCTTTGGCCCACAATGTTGTGCTGACCCTCAAACTCTGCCTCCCATATAACCCCCCACCTTAAATTCCTCCATATACCTGTCTAGTAGTCTCTTAAACTTCACTAGTGTATCTGCCTCCAGCACTGACTCAGGCAGTCTGTATCTGATCCCTATAATTTTTTCCAGTAACATCCCACATTTTCTGCTGAAGGGATTGTATCTGCTTTTCTAATTCTGCTACCACTAAAGCATTGACTGTTGCTACTCCTGATGCATAACCTGCTCCCACTAATTTCAATAGTCCTCTCTTCTTTCTATTTTTGACTGACTTAAGCTCACTCCTGTTTAGTTGTTTCCAAAGAAATGAGTAAATAACTGTCTCATTGTACAAAGTAGATGAGCACCATTCAGGTGAGTCCCATTATTTAAGTTAGATTAAAACTTACCTGCACTTGTTAGTACTTGCTAATACCCTGACACTAAAGTGACAATTTCCCTGTATTTTCTAACACTAATCCTACCCTACTTGAGTTAAGCTGGATCTCACTACTTGAGGTTATGGGGTAGTAGATTTTACATTATTCTCATCATATTAAATTAAATCTGCAACAAGAAAGTGCAATTTCTGCTCTTATTTCCTGTCTCAATTGTTAATTATTTTAAGTCTATTTCCTATCTGTTTTTCTAGCTTATCCATCTAGGCTCCCAATTATCTTTGGACTCAAGCCATCCAATTCCTTTTCCACCCAGTTCCCTCGTTGTGTAGGCAGGAACCAACATGTTTTTCCTTTTCTTTATTTTCTTGACAAAACTTCCCTGATTTTCAGACTGAGAGAATGGAAAAAATCCGCCTCGGTCAAATCTATTGTCATCTCTTTAGAACAACTTTTACAACCCCAAATCTTCCAAATCAGGATCCTCAGGTACATCGATTGTCAAGTCTCCAAAATCAGGATCATCATGTACAGCAATTGTTACATGTCAATGGTGATAATATTCCTGTTTCACTCCCACCAATTTTAATTGGCTAATATGATACCATCCATTTTTTATCTGGAGAAATTGGTACTCTGTGCACTGATGGACTTGCTTAGTCTATAATTTCATAGGGCCCTGCAGACTCCGATTTAAACAAGAGGTGGATTAGTGTATTCTAATCATTACACTTTGTCCTGGACTTAATTCTATTGGACTGACTTTTGAGTCAAAGTCTGTTGCCTTTTCTTTCCTAGTTGATGGACTGCTATATAATTGGCCTCCTTCTATTAGTGTGCCTAATTTTCTGAGTCATCCCATCTATTTCAGGTTCTGGCAGCATCTGTAGGAAGAGGTACAGTCGACATTTCAGGCCGAGACCCTTCGTCAGGACTGGCCTGCTGCGTTCATCAGAATTCCTGTTGTTTATTTTGGGTTCTGACAAGTTTAATCCTAACAACTCCTCCAATCCTCTCATGTCTCTGCCGGTTTTATAAGAGGTGTAATCCATTGATTATGCCACTGTATTCCTTAAAATCATCAGTACGTAAGACATTTCCTTTCACCATTTTGGCAATCGTATTTTTTTAGTATTCAAATCACTCTTTCCACAATTCCATTAGACTGTGGTGTATAGGGTATATGAAATCTCGGCTTGATTCCTAAAGTTGCAATGTCATCTTGCGTTATCTAGGGCTGTAAAATGTGTGTCTTAATCTGATTCTGTACTCTGAGCTAAGCTCCAGTGAGTGAAGACCCTTTCCAATAAGATTTCTGCAGTGGCTTCGGCTGTGTTTATCTTAGTCAGGAAAGCTTCCACCCAGTTGGTGGAAGTACCTACCACAACAAGAATATATTTGTACTCTGCTGGGGTGAGTGGTAAGGATCCAACATAATCTATCTGAAAATTAGTCCAAGGCCCTTCCACTGGTCTGGGATATCGGAGGGCTGCTTTCTTTACATTTCTTTTTAACTCCCTGCCTTTCTTATCCTCTTCAGTCAAATCCGTTAACTCAATCATTACCTTCTGCTTTCCCATTTCCCCAATCTGCGGCTGTCGCTGGTACCTATTTAAAGCACCTTGCTTCGCTAATTCATCAAACTTCTTATTTCCCTCAGGGGAGAATTTAGACTGGGCTTTCACCTTCATGACGCCATCTTCTTTCCCCTTTACTTCTTCAAATATATACCGCAACAGAGCAGCGTATCGGAGGGACTTTCCGTCAGCTGAAACAAACCCTCTTGCTTCCCACAGAAACAAATATTCTGTAAGGCATACATACATACTATCAGAATTTAAGACTGATCCCAGGCAGAAAACATTCTTGGTGGGTAAGCACATATACCACAGCTACCACTTCTGCAACCTGTGCTGGGTAACTTTAGAGCCATGTTAATCCTCTGCATATAAATATCACATCCAGTTCTCCTTTCACCCGTCTGTGCTGATGAGGGACCACCTGCAAAATATTTAAAATAGGTTTTCTTTTCCTTTGTTTGTGTCTTTGTTCTCAATATTGATTTCTAATCTCCTTCCACCACTCCCCTTCCCTTATTATTTTGGCACAAATGATTCTCCAGTATAGTAAAGATTATCTGTAAGGAAGGCGGAAACTTTAATACCCTTTACAACTACATCTCCACCCTGCAATGCCAAGGCTGGCAGGATATTTTAATTCACACATTCAGCAGTAGCTAGATAAATGCTGAAATGCTGTCTGGACCAGTCCAATATTTGAAAAGCGAATTTTAGGAATGTTCCCCAAATGTTCCAATCTTCTTTAGTAGTAAATTCAAATTCCAAACGTAACTGTCCGCTAATTAATAATTTCCCTGAATGCCCATTTCCCTCTGAAATGTGGGCATCTCGCAGTTTCAGAATAGAGATGCACAAATTTCAGTCTCAACCCAGGTTACACCCAGTTTAGTGTGAAATCAGAGTTTCTCTAAATTCAATTCCATGGAAAATGAATAGCGAAATGCAAACCAAAAGCACAGAGAGGATAAACAAAAATCCATGCCTGAACTGTTCTTCCTTTAGAACCTTCCACAAGTAAGCGCAAAAATTAAAAAAAAACGTTAATGATCTCCATGAAAAGCTTTCAGACATTTTTTAAAGAACCAAGGTGGAGAGAAAAAATCCTGCTGGGTGGGGGCACCCCACACATTAACACATTGATACAACCTCTCAAAGACCACTTTCTCACACACACACACACACACACTGATACAATCTCTCAAAGGCCACTCACACACACACATTCTCTGTCTGAAAAGAACTCATTCTAGCTACATTTTACACATTTGAAACATGCCAACCATTTATCCTTTAAACTATTTCAGAAAATCTCTTGTTCCTAAAAGAGTGTTTGCTTCCATTGTCCTTGATTCACCCGAATTCACTGAATTGTAGACTGTGGTTTTTTTCTGGCGAACATGCCCTTGTTCAAGAAACCTTTTAGGCTTCTGGTGATGACTTTCCAGAGTTGAAAGGGCAGTGTTGGACTGAGATAAAATGAAACTTTTTCCCTTAAAGTGTTGTGAACCTAAGAGTGTTGCGGAGGTTGAATCATTTAATATATATTCAAGGCAGAAATTTATAGATTTTTAGACTTTCAGGGGCAATAAGAGAGTGGTGAGTTGTCTGATGCACTTGCAGAAGCAGCTGCAATCACAGCATTTAAAAGTAATTGGGACAGCTACTTGGATAGTGTAGGTTTAGAGTGGCCTAACCAGACAAATGGTATGAGCTCTGTTAGGCAATTTGGTCAGCACAGGTGAATTAGGCAGAAGGTCCTACTTCCACTGTATGACTCTGGTTTTGCCTATTTCTTGGCGGTGTTTGAGCAAGGCCTATGGCATGTTGTAAGCAGCCAGAGGTAAGTACCGTGAGTATTTACGGTCATGTAGCCCGCACTTCAGAATTAGTAAGAAAAATCCCAAAACAAGATAATGCAATCTTGCAAAATGCTGGAAATATTTGCTGAAGGAATCTCAGGCTTACCTTGTTTGCAGTCAAAAGGCAGACTGAGAACGGCCTGATCAATATGTTACTGTGACCTTGAGCTTCGCTTGCTTGCCACTTTCATTCTCCATCATGCTGCCTCTATGCCCTCCTACGCTGTACTTCCACTCAATGAAGTTCAAGCTTGATATAAGCTCATTTCATTTATAGTTACCTACAGCATTCCCAATTCAACGGTTTATGATACTGTGCATTTGTGGCATTTTTCATATTTCTATCACAACACCAATGTCCCTACTCCCCTAATCCAGATTAATTTCTTGCTTTCTTTTAACTTGTCACATTCTTACCTTTTTTTTCCACCTTGGAATATTTGTTTTTGTTAGTTACTCTTCAGTGCAACCTTTACACCCTAAACATTGCTGTCTTCCAGCTCTCCCAATCCCAATGATAAGCGTTTGGCCTGAAGCAACTCTTTTTCTCACTCCACAAATGCAGCCTGCTGAGGGATTCCAACTCTTTTTCTCAAAGCCACCACTGCAGGCAGAATGCTAGAAGCAGCATGCCTCAACCATGGACTCTGCCACAGAATCCGGGCACTCTCGCAGGTGGGCAGCTGGAAGATGTTGGCAATCACGTGTGTTCTAGTCAATTTGGATTTCTTGGTAATTATATTTAACTCCTTTCATCTCATTTCAATCTTGTCTAAAGATTGCCTTAAGTATTGACTAAAATGCAGCAGCAACAACGCTCACTGCTTCCGTTTCCCACGATGCAAGATAGAAGACAGGTGCTTTAGATAGACTCTTTTAAAGGAATGGTATAAATTTAGTTTGAGGTGACTGCCTTTGAGCCATGGTGACTACTTGAGTTTTTAGTTAGTTTGAAAGCATTTTTAGTTAGTGGCCCTGTTGGCTTCACATTTTTCATTTTACTTTGTCCTATACAATTCTAATTAAAACTAAACAAACTGTTCATTCCAAATCCATATATATCCCTCTGCATTTGGCCCATCACTGAACTCTATTCAGCAAGACAAGACCATTGAAATGGACGCAGCAAAGATAGAACAACTGAAATTGGCCCTGAACTTTGTTGATCAGGTTTGAGAGAAGTCAAATTCATTGGAGACTGGGTTGGCAGATGTGGCTCACACAGTGCGACAGTGGCTCTTAGAGTGGCAAGCCCAGCCCAACCTAAATTTTGTTGATCAGGTAGGGGCAAGGTCAAAGTCTGTTGAGGCTAGGTTGGCAGAAATGTCTCACGCAGTGCGGCCACTACATTCTGACTGACAAGTCTAGTCCAGGCAAGAAGAACAGATGTCAACACTTGCAGTAACAGTTCAGCAGCTCACCACAGACAGCCAGAATCAGGTGGCAATTATTACTGTTCTCACTGTCACTATTAAGCAGCCTTCAGCCAGGATAGTTCCAATTCCAGCATCAGCACCTCACACACCATCCTCTCATCACCCTCAGCCACTAATGCCCTGATTCGCTTCGCAATTTCCAGACCAAAACCAAGTATT
The DNA here is from genome assembly GCF_030028105.1 of Mobula birostris. Taxonomy (NCBI): domain Eukaryota; kingdom Metazoa; phylum Chordata; class Chondrichthyes; order Myliobatiformes; family Myliobatidae; genus Mobula; species Mobula birostris. The sequence goes on along the minus strand of NC_092373.1, from coordinate 24,079,799 downwards.
CCAGGCAGACACTCGGGTGACCCTGATGGCTGCAGGAATTTTATCATCCAGTGTGAGCTGACTTTCCAAACCCAGCCAGGTCGGTTCAGTGATGAAGCACATAAACTGGCTTACGCGGTGAATTTCCCAACCATTTTTAGCCCTCAACATCCCTCTTAGGCACAATATACTTTCCGACAACCCCGTCGTGTAAAACTGTTACCATATACTAAAATGAGAAAAATGATTCCACTTTAAGTTTTTCTTTGTCGTTAAACCTAGCCAACACAGTACCTGTGCACTGTACAGCAGCTTTGATATCAATGTGGTCCTTGAGTTTGATGGCTTTTAGAAAGATCCGAAATATCTGGTTGAAGTTGTGAGAGCAAAAGCCTCAAGTCCCCATAAGTAATTATGTCCAAGCAGTTTCTGTTTTTTGTGAATATGTGGTTCACTGCACTGAAGCCTCTTTCAACAAGGTAGGAGGGTGGAAATGCAATGAAGAGCAGTTTGGCTTTTCTTCAAAGACCAAGAAACTTATAGCCACATACCATAAAAACAGACATTTTTGAAAAGCATTTTTGCTTCTTCATCACTCTGCATTTTGATAATTTTTTTCTTGCAAATTCTCTTCCTGTAATTCCACCTTGCAAAGAAATGGGTTAATTACCCAGTCCAGAATTTTCAGATTGTTCAAATGTTTGTATCGATTCTGAATATCCTTCTTCAGTGACAGCAAGTATAAGCAGTACACTTGCAAATAACCATCTGTGAAAGAAAACGCAACACTTTCCATGGAAGGAAACTCCTAATATTTTGGTTAAATATTTCTAATTTTCCAGCGAAAGTGGTCACATCACTTTTTGCCTGGTTTAAACTGAAATTCTCATCCTGTAGTTTCATATTTTGAATGTTCATTTTGTCCTACAGATCGGCTAGGTATGCCATAACTCCACATAAAAATTTAATCTTGTTTTCCAAGCTCATCAACTATGAGCAAAAACTCAACCACAGTGTCAAAAGAACAAAGAAATATTTTAGGCAGCAGCCTTTGACAGCCAATGCACTTCAGTGTGAAGAAGCAAGTGTTCAAACTCTTCATTGTTATCTTGGCATAGCTGGCGAAATATCTTGCTGTTTAATGGATGAGCTTTAATTTTGTTTATAGCAGATACTACAAGAGTTATGCTTGAAAAATGTTGCTGGCTGAGGTTTTGGTCTGTGAGATGTTGACGATGAATTACACAATGGATTGCAAACAGACTTGGAATTTCTTTTTTTCATAAATGCCACTAAACCAGCACAGCAACCTGTTATTTATGGTGCTCCATCTGTTGTACAAAAAAATCATGTTCCTATTCAGAATACTTTTATCCTCAATATAAAATTTGAGCTTGTTATAGATAGATTCTCCATTGATACTTATTTATAATTATTTACAAAAGAGAATCACTTCATAATTTTTCCCATTTTTGATAAACTGCACATATACCATTAGTAATGCCTTGTTGTCTTGCACAGCTGACTTATCCAGTGCTATCCCAAATTCTGTATTTTGGTAAATGATATATATATATAAATAATGGGGCTAAATTAAAATTAAAAATTAACACAAACTGGGAACGCCTATCGGATGGTGACAACCGCAGTGAGTTGACACCGTTAGTCTGGTCTCGTGTCTCAAGTTAGGGCGCCGCTTACTGCACCCCCCCCTCCCCCACCACCAAGGAATGCCCCCTGATGACTTCTATTTCCCCTAATAGCCCCGTGGGGATGGTACCAGCCCCGTTGGGATTCACTGTCTTAGACGGGCCCCATTCAGGCTTTGAGAACAAGGCTCCCCTGCAGTCCAGTCTTCCAGCAATTTTTTAGTTGAGTTCAAGGGAGTGTTTGACCTTCCAGTACATGGTCAGGAGATTCCCCACACACTCCTGTTCCTACAGCAAAGGAGAGGGACATTGAGGGACTATGCAGTAAATTTCTGTACTTTTGCGATTGAGATGGGGTGGAAAGAGAGATCCCTCGTCACTGCTTTCCAGCACAGGGGCCTGGCATGTGATGGTAGTGCATGATGAACAGAACAGCCTGGATGACCCGAACAATCTGGCTATTTACATGGACAACCAGACAGCTGAGTATTGTAGCGCGAGAATGCCCTGAACCTCTTACGCATTAGATCACTGCCAGACTTCACCCTTTCTCCTATCCACAGAGGAGCCCATGCAGTATGGGGAGGGGCGGTGGGGGGTAGGCAGTGGAGAGAGGGGAGAGCCGGCACCTTTCTCATGAGGATTGAGACTGGTGCAGGAGAGCAGGTTGCAGCCTCTACTGTGGCTCTGGAGGACACTTACAGGCATCATGTCCCAAGTACCTAGAAGAAGATGATACCCATCACCAGGAAGGAAAATTCTGATGGGTTGATTCTCTTTGCAAGCATCTTCGCTTAATTGAGTAGTACTCCTAGTTTCTTTGTCATGGGGGTCCAGATCCAAGAACGTTATGCTTTTTATTGATTCCAGGGCAGCTGGGAACTTCATGGATATTACTCAGGCTCTGAGATGGGAAGTTCTCACTCAACAAGTGAGAGAATATCAATGTTAAGGCTCTGGATGATAAGCAGCAGCAGGATCATCTTTCCACAGTGCATCTCCAATTTGTGCTAGAAGGCAACCATAGGAATCAGCTCTCCTATCTTGTTGACTAACTTAAACCACATCTGGCTCTTGGCTTTCCCTGGTAATTTTGGTCCCTAAAAGCATATCCCCTCCTATGTCAACTGCTAATGTGGACCTGTCTGGTGTTCCATGTGAATATGCTGACCTTCTTGAGGTCTTCAGTAATAAGTTCACCTCCTTGTCTCTACACTGGCTATGCAATAGAGCCATTGACCTTTACCCAATTCTAGTCCTCCCAAGAGCCACTCTTTTTCCTCTCTCATCCTGAAATAGTGACCATGCAAAAACACATCAGGTAGGCCTTAGAAGTTTTCTGTCAATCAGCCTTGCCATCAGGAATGGGCTTCTTCTTTTGTGAGCATAAACAATGGCCAGCTCCATCCCTGCCTTGATTATGGGCCCATCAACAACATCACGATGAAGAATCACTACCCTCTTCCCCAGCTTCCCTCTGCATTTGAACATCTCCAGGGAGCTACCATGTTCTCCAAGATAAACCTGTACAATGCTTACAGCCTGACTTGCATCCAAGAACAGGATGAGTGTAAGGCTACGTCCACGCTAGATTGGATAATTTTGAAAATGCCAATTTCACGTGAAAACAATAGGCATCCACACAAAGCATTTTTCAAAATACCTCCGTCCACATTAGAAAGGATATTTGGGTGAATCTCCTCCTACTGGGCATGCGCAGGACACACAGAAAACAAGCAAAGAGGAAACAGTATACTTGGTGCACGTTTGTCCATTTAGATTAGAAAAACTTAAAAGGAAATTGCCAAATGAAAGACTTGGTGCTCATTTGTCCAGAAACATTTCTACAGCCATAATCTCTACACCAATGAAAGGGACAACAGTTAGAACTTAAATGCAATAAGGCTTGTTACTGGGCAAAAGTGAAATTTTGCTGTTACCTCATTTGTTTGCCTTTACTTTTGCCATGCCTTTGTGTATTATTTTGCTGTATTTAACATGTGCAATAAAACAAGTTACTGAGTAAAAGTGACAATTGCATCTATTGAATGTTTGCACAAGCAATACATTAATAATGTTACACGAGCGTGGCGGTGGATGAACCCAAGTGCAGAACACGGGCGCGGGGCAGAGTCGGGAGGCATTATCGCCGTAGCGAATGTGGAATCGGTTTCCAGGAGGGTTTTTACCTGAAGTATTGGGTTTGGAGAGAATCCAGGAGCGATGCTGGACTTAGAACTAACAGCCCGAAGAACCATGAAACAAGGTTACTCACACTGGAGTCAACCAACAAACTGGCAGCTTCTTGGTGTGATCACAGGGTCTTTATCCTGCATTTTCTGATGGAAAGCAGGCGTGTGTAGTTAGTGAAACCTGAGAATGATTGGAAATTAAATGAGGGGATTGAAGCCCAATTCCTGAATAAATAGTAAGGTGGGGGATTGCCAGAAGGGACCATGACAAATAAAGCACCTTGTTAAATGTATAAAACATGTCTGCGTCAGTGTTATCTTGTATTTCCATACAATGTTACATTAGGCTGTTACACATCTATTGTCAGAGAAGTATTTGCATAAATAGATAAACCACCTTCATACAAGCAAGGACAGAAAATGGGGCAAAGTGAACATACTTATTTATTCAGTAAGCTATGGGTCAAAGTATTTGGTGAGTACATTTCTAGCTCTTCTGGCTTCAGTCTCATTGCTGTCTTTTCTGAAATTGTTAGGTTGTGTGGGGGGTTGCGTTCAAGAAAACAATGAAATGCCGCGCTGCTGCCATCTGTTCCGGCACATCATGACAGCGGTTTTAAAAATTTCCGTTTACCCCGTCCACACTGCTCTGCACAATCGGCGTTTTCAAATTTACACACTCTGGAGGCCGTTTTAGAAAATCTCCGTTTTCAGGCAAGGAAAACGCCGTTTCAGTGTGGACGGAGGGTCAAAACGAAGAGAAAAAGCTTCGGTTACGGATTTATCTGGTCTAGTGTGGACGTAGACTTAGACAGCATTCAACACCTGTCCTGGCCACTATGAATACCCTGAGATGCTACTTAGTTTGGCTTTTCAATGTTCCTGCTGCTTTTCAGGGCCTGGTCAATTATGTGCTCTGAGACATGCTGAATCAGTTTGTTTTTATTTTGTATATTTGGGCACAAGTATTCCTGCTGTTGTCAGGAACACATCCAGCATACCTGGAAAGTTCCCAGATGGCTCATTGGGAGCAAACTTTATGCCAAGCCAGAGAAATGTAGGTTCCATGAATAGCAGATGTCGCTCTTAGCTATGTCCTCACCCCTTCCATTGTTCAAATGGACCCATTGTTCAGGCATGCACATGGGGGCTCAAACTGTCTATGGTCAAGCAGGTGAGGTGCATCATGGGTTTGCAAATTTCAGCAGCTCGCATAAGTGCACCCACCAAGAAAATCTCTGCAGGATTTTTGCAATGGACAAGTGAAGCAGACCAGACATTCACTTCTGCCCTGCAGCATCCAGACCCATGCCGTCCATTCATCATTGAGTTTGGCACATCTGATGTCGGCATTGGACCTGTACTCTCCCAGTGCTCTTCAGTAGAATATCAGCTGCACCCTTCCGCTTTTCTTTCCCGTTGCTTGATCCCTGCAGAGTGCAACAATAATGTCAGAAATTGAGAACTTCCAGTTGTCAAGGAGGCCCTGGAGGCATGGGAACACTGACTGAAGGGGTCAAAGCGCCCGTTTCTGGAATGGATAGACCATAAAAACCTCTCCTGCATTTTTGATGCCAAGAGACTCAACTCCCTTGGGATCCCTTCATCACCCGGTTTAATTTCACCCTCACCTACAATGCTGGCAGCAAGAATATCAAGGACGATGCTCTCTCTCATGAGATTGACAACTCTGAGGACAATGCTAATCCTGAGCTCCTCCTTCCCCACACATGCATCGCTGCTCTGGTGATTTGGGAAACAGGATCAGAGGTAAAGGCTGTCCAGCAGTCAGATTCAGGCCCAGCTGGCAAACCTCCCTACTGGCTATTTATCCCTGCCACTATGCCCCCTTATTGTTGGAGTGCTGTCACTCTTCACATCTGGTTGGGTACCCGAGGATTCAACGGACCCTGGAACTTATGAAGGCATAATTTTAGTAGCCGTCTGTGTCCCACAATGTCCTCGACTTGGTCTCTGCCTGTTCCACTTGTGTCCAGAGTAAGCCATCATGCCATCACCCTGCTGGTCTGCTTTCCCCACTGCCTGTGCCTCACCACCCCTGCTCCCACCTCTTGGTTGATTTCATTACCGGTCTTCCTCCGTTAGATGGGAACTCTACCTTTCTGATAGTTGTGGACCGTTTCGCTAAAGCAGCCCATTTCATTGCCCTTCCCAAGCTCCTGTCAGCTCATCAGTCAGCATGTGTTTAGACTGCTTTGCTTACCTTAGGACGCAGTGTCTGATCGAGGACCAAAGTTCAAAGTTCATTTATTATCAAAGTAGTTATATACCTTTGTAATCTGTCTTCTTGCAGGCAGTCACAAAATAAAGAAGCCCATTAAAACCCATTAAGAAAAGACCATCAGACACCCAATGTGCAGAAAAAAACACAAATCATGCAAACAATAAAAGTAAGCAAAAATATTCAGAGCTAAAGTTCATGAAAGTGAATCCATAGCCATGAAACCGGTCATCACTGCAGCCAATCCAGCTGAGTCCTGATGAAGTGTTTTGGCCCAAAACGTTGACCGTACTCTTTTCCATAGATGCTGCCTAGCCTACTGTTTTCCTCCAGCATTTTGTGTGTGTTACAGCCAATCCAGGAGCCACAGCCTCAGTTCTGTGCAGAGATGTGTAAACCTCTTGGAGTAGCAAGTTGAATACTGACCCATCAAGCTTCTCCAGCCATGACACCCTGAGATTTTCAATCTAGCTGAAGTCCTAAATTGGCCAAATCTCAGATTGTTTCTTGCTCTCAGATCTGGCCCCTGCTGCTTTGAAATGCTCTTGGGTCCTGCGCCCATTGCCTCGATTTGGACGGTACCCAACCTTTCCATTGTGGGCTAGTGCTTAAGTCGGCCAAACAGCAGGTCGTTCCTCATTCTTGACCCAGGCCCAGCTGTCTCAACTCTGCTTCACTTCAGTTTTTCTGCTTCAAATCCCCTCAAACTCTGCTCCTGCAATGGCCAAACACTGGCTCTTTCCCCGCTCCTCTGCTCGGGCCCCATTGCCTTCATTAGGCCTATACCCACCCCGGCGTGCACCATCAAGACTTCAATTTACACCACAGAAATGTCAGTTGGTACAAGTGGTTCAAAAGCTCAACTCCGAAAGGGAATTTACCAGCTATCGATTTCATTGATTATTTTCCAGAAAAAGTGTGAGCAAAAAAGTAGCTAGTGCATGTCTTTGCTGCCAGCAAATCGTCACTGTGCTTTACCAGTGCCATCTTAAACTAAATTCTTTTTTCTCAACTTTGGAAGGCTTTTTGTTCTCTTTTGGGAGCCGTAGCCAACCTCTCATTAGGTTTCCATCACCAATCTAATGGTCAGACTGAGAGTGTGTCAGGAGTAGAACCAACCCAGTCTCTTCCAAACTCACAGGCTGGGCTGGAACTCCCGACAGTCTTTGGCAGGGATTTCCCACAATAACATCTGGTCTATTCCACTGACATGTCCCTCTTTGAGTGCCAGAAGTGATTCCAGCAATGACTCCTCCCTGACCAAGAGACTGGCATGGGAGTCCCCCTGGCTGAACGGTTACAAGCGCACATGGTGAACGGGCCAGGCCTTCTCCGTTGCACACCCGGAAACAATATGCTCTGCAGGCTGATTGGCTCCACTGACAGGTGAGTCCTCACAAGCCAGGGGAAAAGTATGGCTGGTGTCAAAGGATCTTCCATTGGGAGTTGAGAGCTGTAGGTAAGCTCTGTGCTACGTGGGACCATTCATAGTGGAGAAGGCTATCAACAGAGCCTCCTATAGTGTGTGCCTACTATCATTTATGAGGATTCACCCAGTGTTCCATATTTTTTCCTTTCTACCTGGTTCTGGCTCCTCCTTCTCCCCATTTGGTGGATGGGACCCTGTTTTATTCTGTGCAGCACCTTCTGGCATCTCACTACATGTGGGGGGAGGATCCAGCATCTCGTGGATTGGAAGGGGTATGGCTCAGCGGAACGTTCTTGGTTTCCAGCTTGAGACGTCCCAGACAAATCTCTTATCCAGGACTTCCACTGGGCACAGACCTCTGGCACCTCGGGAAATGTGCCTAGGGAGGGGTTCCTGTCACAACCGCAGGCACTGCTGTGGAATCTGGGCACCTCTTGCAGGCTGGAAGAAATTGACAATCACAGACATGAGAATGCACATTCCAGCCAATGAGGATTTCCTTATCATTGCATTTAACTCCCTTCCTTTCATTTCAGACTCGTCAAGTCTTGACCAAAACACAGCAATGACAACTTACCTTATTCCAAGTTCCAGGAAGGAAGATTAGTGCTTCAGATAGGCTCTGTTAAAAGAATGGTATAAATTCAGTTTTTTTAAGACATTATTTATTCACAGGATGCGGGCTTCACAGCTAAACTAGCATTTATTGCCCATCCCTAGTTGCCCTTGTGAAGGTGGTGATGAGCTGCCTTCTTGAACCACTGCAGTCCCTGAGGTGTAGGTACACCCACAGTGCTGTTAGGAAGGGAATTCCATGATTTTGACCAAGTGACAATGAAGAAACGATGATATGTTTCCTGGTCAGGATGGTGAGTGACTTGGAGGGGGATTTCCAAGTGGTGATGTTCCCAGGTATCTGCTGTTCTTGTCCTTCTAGATGGTAGTGGTCATGGGTCTGGAAGGTGCTGTCTTAGGAACTTTGGTGTCTTGTTGCAGTGCATCTTGTAGACAGTACACCCTGCTGCAATGGTTTGTCGATGGTGGAGAGATCGGGTGCTTGTGGAAGGGGTACCAGTCAAGTGGGCTGCCTTGTACTGGATGGTGTCAAACTTCTTGAGTATTGATGGAGCTGTATTCATCCAGGCGAGTGGCGAGTATTCCATGACACTCCTGACTCGAGCCTTGTAGATGGTGGACAAGCTTCAGGAAGTGAGTTACACACCACAGGACTCCTAGCCTTTGACCTGTTCTGGTAGCCACAGTGTTTATATGGCTAGACTAGTTCAGTTTCCCGTCAATGGTAACCCCCAGCTTGAGATTACTTCTTTCAAGATGCAGTGATGGCATGAGCTGTTAGTTAGGTTGAGAGCTTATTTTAGTTAACAGCCCTGTTGGCTTAGCATTTATTATTTTTCTTTCTTCTGTACAGTTCTAATTAAAACTCAGTGAACTGTTCATTCCAAATCTGTACCTCATCCTCTGCACTTTGGCCAGCGCCAAACTGGTGTCATAGGGTTTCCAAAGGGAATTGAACATATCGTCGAGGAGGAATAATTTGCAAGGCTGTGGGGAGAGGGCAGGGGAATGGGGCAAATGCAATTGGTCCAGCAGCAGTTGGCATAGATTGGATGGGCCAACTGGTTTACACATGGCTTGAAAACTGAATTATTTGATTTGTCAGACATGTCATCTAAAACTTTGACAAACTTCTATAGATGTGCAGTGGACAGTATCCTGATTGGTTGAATCACGGATGGTATGGAAACACCAATACCCAAGGAAGGCAATACACAAAGTGATGGATACAGCTCAGTCCATCACAGGAAAAACCCTCCCCACCATTGCGCACATTTACAAGGAGTACAGCCACAATAGAGCAGCATCCAGCATCAAGGACCCCCAACCACTAGGCCGGGGGTCCCCAACCTTTATTGCACCGCAGACCGGTTTATTATTGACAATATTCTCACGGACCGGCCGACCCTGGCGGGGGGGAGGTAGGGTTGCCAACAGTCAAGAGAAGCAGTCGAGTACTTTGTGTTTACCCCGAAAAAGACTACCATGACCATGAAGCCTTGCGCAGGCACCTGTGTGCGCATGCGTGTACATGCCAATTTTTTCTACAAATCGTTTTTGGCAATTCTGTTGGAGGGGGGGGAGCTGGTAATCACGACCAGAATATAGGTGATAAGTGGCTAATACACTCAATTTCATTTCTAAAAGGGTTTATCTAATGAATTTAATAATAAACACACAGCACATATTTTCCTCACATGAATATAGTGATGTCAGTTATCAGGGGAGGACAGGGGAGCTTGAAGTAAGTGTTGAACAAACTTCCAGTAGAAGTGGTAGAGGCAGGTTCAATATTATCATTTAAAGAAAAATTGGATAGGTATATGGACAGGAAAGGAATGGAGGCTTATGGGCTGAGTGCAGGTCGGTGGGACTAGGTGAGAGTAAGTGTTTGGCACGGACTAGAAGGGCCGAGATGGCCTGTTTCCGTGCTGTAATTGTTATATAGTTATATAAGTCACTTATAAGTCAATAGCATCATAACATTTTAAGTAATGTTTGGATATTAAACACACAGCACATATTTTCCCCGTATGAACATATAAAATCATTGCAACACACCAATATCGCAGAATCAGTGGGAGCCCTGGGCTTGTTTCCCTGCAACAAGATAGTTCCATCGAGGGGTGATGGGAGACAGCGACACTCGAAGGGGGTTCCTTGTGTCCAGTCTATTCCGCAATTTAGTTTTCGTTGCATTCATTGCAGAGATACGTTGGAAATGGAAGCAACTTTTTCAGTGCTTTCATCCTATCTCAGGATATTTAGCCTTGACTTTGATCCAGAATGCCGGCAGAAATGTTATGTCAAACATACTTTTCAACCCGCCGTCATTTGCAAGCTCGAGGAATTGATCTCCTTCCCGCGCTGACATGGATGACGTGCGGGTAATGACCTCGCGTGCGTGCAAGCTCAACAGTGGCCGTAACAGGGAATGAGGAAAGGTGCAGCTGACTCATACCGCCAAATTATATTGTTTCCTCGCAGCCCAGTAGCACATGCTTTGCGGCCCGGTAGTTGGGACCGCTGCACTAGGCAATGCTCCCTTCTTACTGCTGCCATCGGGAAGGAGGTACAGTAGCTTTAGGTCCCACAGCACCAGGTTCAGGAATAGTTATTATCCCTTAACCATCAGCCTCCTGACCCAGTGTGGATAAGTTCATTCACCTCAACACTGAACTGATTCAACAACCTATGGACTTGCTTTCAAGGAAGCTACAACTTATGTTCTCAGTCTTATTTATTATTATTATTATTTTTTTTGTTGTATTTGCAGTTTCTCTTCTTTTGTAGATTGGTTGCTTGTCAAACTTTGTGTGCATTTTTTCTTTAATTCTACTGTTCTACTACGAATGCCTGCAAGAAAATGAATCTCAATATTGTATATGGTAACATATACATACTTTAATAATAAACTTACTATGAACTTTGAAATTTAATTTTAACTTTGAAATTGGTCACTATATCTCAAAAAGGCTCAACTACCACTGCAGCATCCAACTCTCCCCTTCTGCATCTCACTCCTTGGAAATACTGAATGCTTGAAATGCATAGTGAAACTAATGTGGCATATATCGTACTGTCATTTCTAACTCACAATGTGGTGTGGTAAAGTTGATGATCAACAAATCTACTTTTGAAATTCCTCTTCAGGCTGTCCAGCTTCTGCAACTTTACAACGGCCACGATGCTTGCCGTGTGTGAACGGACCTCTCCACAATTCCCCTGGAAGCATTGTGCTACTTCAGCTGCTTTACTTCCATTTAATGTTTAAATAAAAGCTTCAGGGTTTGCTTAGCTAGAAAACAAAGTGAATATTAAGATCTTTTAAAGGTATACATTAAGCACATCATGCTTCTAAAAATACAAGGAGCCAGCCTTTACTCGTCTAGCAATCAATGACCCAGACACTGAGTTCTGAATTTCTATGGTCATAATAAAAACACAGAAATAGATTTGATAGTCTGATATTTATTAAGTTACTAAACCTCCTAGGCAAGGTAAGAAAATAGTTTAGAAAAGGCATTATCGTACAATTCATAATCATTGAGGCAAGTTACTTAGACAAAAAGCTGGCGATAAGCAAATTTACTCCACATTTTACATATTTTTCATGGCTTTATTATATTTGAAAATATACAATATTCTAAAATTCCACAAATAGAAATACATAAAGTATTGTGCAAAAGTCTTAGGCACGCTAGGTGTATATATGTGCCTAAGACTTGTGCATAGTTCTGAATATTATATTTTTGTGTATACTTTCTTGGAATAGCTCAAGAGAGAAAATAGTGCAGTTTATCATAGTTTTGTTAGCATATCAAAGTTGATCCTTGAGAAGAACTAAAAGGCAAGTTTTCTATTTCTCCACACTCCTGCTTAAAGGCACTTGGGAATATTGTGTGCTGCAGACCGCTCCCTGAAATTCTACCTAATTTTACAGAATCCATCAGACAAGTTGGATACATTTCAACTGACTTGGTTCAGTTTCATATCAGTGATTCACATTACTCATACGATGCGGAAGAATTGATATTATCTTTGCAATCTGTTTCAATCCCTGTAATTAAAATAATGAGAAAAAACATTAGTAGTCGTCTGTGGAACTGCCAATTTAAGTCCTAGAAAGCAAAACAAAGATGGAAATGAGCTCAAATACTTACGGCAAAGATTGTTTCATGGTTTGAAAAATCTTTGTTCATTAATTGCTTCTCTCAAAGTACAAAAAATCCTGTGGGGGAAAAAATAATTCCAATTAAATTTAACTGACCAAAATCTTTTTTTTTAAAAAAAACATACCTCCGCAAGAGTCCAGGTTAATCAGCATTACAGTGTACTTAACTTGATGAGACGAATAAATTATTTAAATCCTCACAGTCCTTCAGACTAAAGAGAATTGTGTGAAAACTCTAAATATAATTCATTACAATAATTAATCTACACTGTTTAGATTTCATCGTTCTCGTTATCATGCTTTCAATGTTCTTTCAGGCATTTGATATATGGTTGTAATTAGCCTTATAAACTTCAGTGGAGGTACAAGACACTGTAAAAGCAGGACTCTGAGCACAGCACAATCTGCATAGAACATAAAACAGCACAGCCTTGTGGAGGCTCTTCAGCCCACATTGCTGTGCTGACTTTTTAATTCAGTCTAAGAGCAAGCTAATCCTTCCCTCCCACATAGGCACATGGATGAAAGAAAAATGGAAGGCTATCTAAGAGCCTTTTAAATGTTTCTGATGCTTTTGCCTCAATCACCACTCCCAGCAGAGGATTCTATGCACCCTCTACTCACTGTGTAAAAAAACTTACCTCCAACATCCCCCACACTTCCTTCCAAACATCTTAAAGTTATGCCCCCCCTCATATCAACCAGGTACTGGCTGTCCACTTGATGTACGCCTCTTAGCATCTTGTATACCTCTATTAAATCACTTCTTGTTCTCCTTCTCTCCAAAGAGAAAAGCCCAAGCCCACTCAACATAACCGTCACCATACATGCTCTCCCCAATCCAGGCAGCATCCTCAGCATCCTTTCTAAAGCTTCCACATGCCTCCTATAATGAGACGACCAGAACAGAACACAATACTCCATGTATGGTCTGACCAGAGTTTTACAGAACTCAGTTCCTTGACTAATGAAGGCTTATACATCATTCGCTTTCTTAAGCGCCTGCAAGTTTTTCCACTTCAAGATAAACTCAGAAGGTCAAGCAGCATCTGTGGGTTTAGAAAATGTCAGTGTTTTATGCTGCCTTGCATCCTGACGCAGGACTTTGACCTGAAATTTCAGCAATTCTTTTCCTTCCACAGATGGGTAACGATATAGATTAGCATTATTTGTCACAAGAACTTCGGAACAGCAAAACAAACAGAGAAATGTGTCATTTAAATCACTGGCCAATGCAATGTGAGGATGTGCTCCACTAATCGCAAGGCTACCACACCACTACTTGACCCACCGACTTCTTCTAGAAGACGGTCTATAACTGTCCGTTGACTTTTAATCACACGTTTATCCCGCTGCTTCGAACTGAATTTATGCAGTATCAGCATTTTTACTGAGGAGCAGTGTATCCCACCTGTTTTCTGAGGAAGAGGTGTAACTGACCAGTTGTGGGTTGTAACTATGTTGCGGTAAGAATTATGAAAAATAAACAAGTAGTGCAAAAAGAGAGCAAAAAGTGAGGTAGTGTTCATGGGTTCGTGGTCTGTTCAGAAATCTGATGGTGGAGGGGAAGAAGCTGTTTAAAAATGCTGAGTGTGTGTCTTCAGGCTCCTGTACCTCCTCCTCGATGAGACAAAGGCATGTCCTCGATAGTGAGGGTCCTTAATGATAGATGCTGCCTTCAGGAGTTCTTCTTGTAGTTGAACTCGATGGTAGTGAGGCTTGTGCCCATGATGGAGATAGGCAGCATTTTCTGATCCTATAAATTGCTGCCTCCATGTTGGGCAAGATGGAGATGATGCTCTCCAGAGTATTTGGTGATATAGAAAACTCAAACCCTACTGAAATATAACTGTTGGCATGCCTTCTTTGTAATTGCAACAATATGTTCGACCTAGGATAGATCTTCAGAGATATTGACATCCGGGAACTTGAAGCTGCTCACTTTTTCCAATGCTAACCCCTCGATGAGGACTAGAGTATTTTCCCAGCTTCTCCTTTTCTGAAGTGCACAATCATTTCCTTGGTCTTACGGACATAGAGTGTAATGTTATTATTACACAACTCAACCAGCTGATCTATTTCACTCCTGTTTGACTCGTCGACACCATCTGTGATTGTGCCAACAATACTTGCGTTAGTGACAAATTTATTGATGGAGTTTGAGCTGTGTGCAGCCACACCAGCGTGAATGTAGGGAGAGTAGAGCAGTGGACTAAGCACACTGGACTAAGCACACATCCTTGAGGTGCAACTATGCTGATGGCCAGCAAGGAGGATATGTTATTTCTGCTCCAGTCCAATATGCTGTCCTGATTTCTATACACAACCTTAAGTCCCGAAGTTGAGGTTCACGGTTTGGTCCTCATTCTAATGCTGTACACTTCTTTAAATCTCCATGAGATTGCATAGTTGTGGTTGGCTTACCCTCATCATTCGTGGTTTGGATTTTTCTTTAAATTGTTGTATCTGGTTCTTTGCTGGATCATAGTGATTCTTTCTTTACTTATTCCAATGACCTACAAGACCACCACAATCTTGTCATAGTGTCTGGAGGCTTGCATGCCTCAATGACTCAGAGACCGATGTTGGCTGGAGTCGGGGCTTTCTGCTTTGGCTCTTGGTAGGGTCACCCATGCCAAGCAGGCCAAATGGTAGAAGCAGACTAAGAGTGGGCCACCAGTCCTCCAGGTTTGGGGGTTCAGCTCAGGGCTAACAACTCTGACTGGTAAAACAAAATTGTTATGAAAACAGCAATGAAGAATCCTTCAACATCTGAGTCCGATGCTATTCCTGAGTCCCCATTTGGAACTTGCATGACTGACAGTAATGAAAACCAAAAGGAAGCTACTGATGTGATGCCAGGGATTGAGGAATTTTCATTGCTGCCCTAAAAGCCAGTGGCGTAGTGAGAACTAAGGTATTCCAGTGAAGGGCAGTGACTGGGAGGGATTAAGTGGTAGTGAATCTAGATTTTTAAGAACACTTTCCACCTCTGGAAGAAAGGCACTAACCGTCTGCCCTGCCTATGTCACATAATTTTATATCCATCTATCAGGTCACCTCTCAACTTCTGACGTCCTAGAGGAAACAACCTAAGTTTTGGAAAAACTCCTTAAACCAATGTGACGAAAGAGGGTTACAAAAGTACACATAGACTAAGATGTTAACTGTCCTGTGCTAGCACCAGTGGGATCAACAGTTGATCTGCCACCTGTCTTCAGGAGAGAGAGATAACTAAGACAATGGAGCAGCATTTGGAAATGTTAATGAAGAGACGAGAGAGTTTAACGGAAGGAGACACCGGTCTGAGTATTGTCAAGACCGGCTCCTTTTGAACCCTGAACTGTTTGAAGTGCGATGGACAGGCGATACTCCAGCAGGGGGATAAAAAGGGGCAGGTTCGCTAAGACACACACACACACAACACCACGAGGTAACGAGACCCTGGAAGCGGTGTGCTCCCACAAGTCGGTGGGAGTTTTTGGAGGTCTGAACGCGGGACCAGCCATAGACGCACAGGGTGGAAAGATACAGTCGGCGGGAACCTGGTGTGTGTCCACCCTTGCCTGGGTGCCAGGTTCACCACTGAAGAACAATCGTGTCTGGAACGGAGGGGACACAGTCGGTGACCTCAGAAGACATTACCAGGGACTCGCCCGAAAGCTAACTGCGAGGAATATCGAAGGTCTGTGTGGAATCCGTTTTGAATATTCATTCGCTTTCGCTCTCTCTCCTTTTTCCCGCCCAACGGCACAACAGTGATTACTGCGAACTGAACTGAACTCAATTGAACTGAACTTTGCGTCACTTGAAACTGGTCATTTACCCCAGACTGCGATAGAGCTTGGTTGATCCTATTATCCTAGTTCTGTGTACATGTGTGTTTATCATTGCTGAACTGTTGCATTTATTATCCTTTTGATTAGAGTACTGTGTTGCTTACTTCTTTAATAAAACTTTCTTAGTTCCAGTAATCCAGACTCCAACTGAGTGGTCCATTTCTGCTGGTTTGGCAACCCAGTGCATGACAGCCATAAGACCAGTATTAAGGTAGCAATATAACAATTTATGGATGATGCTTGATTGATTGGTTCAGAGCAATTATAGCTCTGGGGAAAAAGCTATTTTTCAGTCTGGAAGTCCAGGCATAGAAAATCTTATAACGTCTGCCAGATGGAAGAAGTTCAAACAGATGATTACTTAAAACAGATTGCAAAGGTACATCTATTTCTGTCACATAATGATGTTGAAAAACTAATTCACATTTTTATATTGAATAGACTAGATTACTGCAATGTAATCTCTGTTTCACAGAGACAGGGCTTGCTCTGAACACATCGCATATGTCGGTAGGACCGAAAGGTTTTTTCAATACACAAGATAGACTAGACTGATGACTTGGAGAAGGCAAAAGGTGGAAAAGTGTGTTTTATGATAAACTACTTGTGGTGCTCGAACATAGTAGTCTTGTTGCATTTTTGTTCCACCCAGCCTGGAAGATCTAATGATTAAATGCTGACCATTCTACTTACTGAGCGTATTCTCCTCCGTGATCCTGACTGCAGTTTACATAATGCCGAAAAATGACATTAATCAGGCACTCAAGATATTGAATGCTGCCATCAGCAAGTCACAAAAAGCCCACCCGCAGACATTTCAAATCATAGTTAAAGTCTTCAATCAGGCTTCTTTGACAAAATCTCTGCCCGATTATCATCAGTATACAACCTGCAGCACTCGGTGTCATAATACACTCAATCATTGCTATACTACAATTAGGAATACCCACCGTTCCATCCCTAGTCCACATTTCAGGATATCTGATCACTTGGTTGTCCTTCTCCTGCCTGCATACAGGCAAAAGCTAAAGAGCAAAGCTCCAGAGGTAAGGACAACAAAGAGGTTGTTGTAGCAGGTAGAAGAACAGCTATGGCATTGATCCGAGACAGTGGACTGGGCATGCTCAAGGTTGCATCAGAGGATCTGAATGAATACACCATGGTTGTCACGGACTATAAAAACTGTTGTAGATGAGTGAGTTCCTAGGATCAAGTGTGAGTAAATGGGATTAATATAGATGGCAGCCCAATGGTCAACACAGACATGGTGGGTGGAAGGGCTTGTTTTTGTGCTGTATAACTCTATTACACTTTCCATTGGCTTCCAGGGAAACTTAATTCAGTTTAAGTGAGTCAGGCAGTCATGCTGATCTATTGTCATGCTGATCTATTAAGTTTGCTCTCAGGTGACTTAAGTTAAAATGATCTCTGGATTCTTGAGTGTTGATCTGGGTGCCATTGGCAACCCATTTATAGTCTGTCCCTAATTGCTCTTGAGAGTATAGATCCCAACTTTTCTCTTGCAGAATCGTAGAACAATAGATCACAGGCCCACTGAGTCCACGCCAATCATGGTACTCACCAAGCGAGTCTCAATTGCCTGTGTTTGGCCTATTTCCTTCCAAGCCCCGCCCCACCCCTCCATATAACATAAGGGCATGAATGAACTGGGGGGAGCATTTCCCAGCAATGATGACTGAAATTAATGAAATATTTACCGGTAAAAGTCCAAAGAATTGCAATTTGGCAACTTTGAATCTGTAATGTGTAAAAAAAATTCACTTGACTTTTATCTAAAATAGGTCATGGAAAATACTTAATCCTTTGAAGTAAGTTTTGGCATCTCCTCTTATGCAGAGATCAACAAGGCTAAGAATAGCAGTAATGATTTTATGCCATCAAGAAATGTCTCAAAATATTTTTCTTCAGGGGATAGAACACAACTCCAACTAGCTGATGTTCACTTCACAATGGCCACAACAAATGTCAGATAATCGAACCATTGATATGCCACATGATCTAATTCTAATTCACAGAGCAGCAAGAATACTCTCTGAATGCACCCGTTAAATTATTTGGACTGCTGTCATGTTCAGCATAAATTAGATTCAGATGCTAAAGCTTGTTCTCAGCTGACTACACATCTGCAGAGAAATGTAATGACAAAGGCTTCACTGGATTATCAGTGAGATAAGCCACTTAAATAACAGATGAATACTTGGTTATGTCGACAGGTAAGCACAAGTTACATTTGTCAGTATTGCTATGGAAGACAGAGAATTACAGAGGCATGAGAGAGAGGAGCTTGCCCAGGTGGATTGGAGGAGGATATTGGCAAGGTAGCAAAAGTGAGTGGAAGTTGGATGATTAGGAAGCTTTTAAAATCCAACAAAAAACAACTAAAAAGCAGTAAAAAGGGACAAGGTGAAATATGAGAGCAACTAGCCAATAATATAAGGCAGAACATCAAAAGTTTTTTTTCGGTTATTTAAAGAGCAAAAGAGAGGTGATATTGGAACATCGGAAAATAATGCTGGTGAGGTAGTAATGGGGACAAAGAAATCACAGATGAACTTAAGAGGTACTTTGTATCTGCCTTCACTGTGGAAGACATTAGCAATGTACCAGAGGTCCGTGAGTGTCATTGCTATTACAAAGGAAAAAGAACAAGCCAGATTGTAAGGTCTGAAGGTGGTTAAGTCACCTGGACCAGATGGATTATATCCCAGAGTCCTAAAAGAAGTTGCGAAAGAGATAATGAATGCACTGGTCATGATCTTTCGAGAATCACTTGATTCTGGCATAGTCCCAGAGGAGTGGAAGATTGCAAATGTCACTCCACTCTTTAAGAAGGGAGGAAGGCTAAAGAAAGTAAATTATAGGCCAGTTAGCCTAACCTCAGTAGTTGGGAAAGTGGTGGAGTCTATTATTTAGGATGAGTTTTCAAAGTACCTAGAGACTAATGATAAATTAAGTCAAAATCAGTAAAGTTTCTGTAAGGGAAATCTTGCCTGACAAACCTGTTAGAATTTTTCGACAAAGTAACAAGTGGACAGAGGAGAGGCAAAACTATAAGCAGCCTCTGTCTGTCTGTCTGTCTGTATCTTGTTTTACGGCGGTTGGCATCCAGCTTAATGGTGCATTACCGCCACCCTCTG